>NC_082677.1:64394732-65007232 GCF_025265405.1 Mesoplodon densirostris | reverse complement strand
CTTTGCTTTCAGTTCTCAGTAGAGGAATGGCACTGTACAGAGCATGAGAAAAGTAGGAGGCTACCCTCATGCACACTCAGGTCTGTGCGTGTCCTAACCCAGAGCCTCCCTGCCCCCCACTACCCCGCTGCTTGCACCAACAGACCAGTATGTGGACTTTCTCTCACTTACAGGCTCCAGGGAGTAACTATCTGACTCTCTCTCTCTCCTCCCCTCCCTCTCTTTCTCCCTCTCTCTTTCCCCTTCATGGCTCCGCCCCTAAAACTTGCTTGCTTCTTCCTTTAAATCCCCTTATCCCTTGCAGTCTTGACCTCCAGCATTCTCGGGCTGGCCCTCCCTCACTGTTTCTCCTTGGTCTCAGAAAGCTTACAGTGAGCTGTGAGTCACTCTCTTCCCTTTGCCCTTTGTTTCTGCTGTTGGTTTGATGGAGGTAGTTGTGAGGGAACATTGGGTCCTAAGAATGCAGGAAGTTAGAAGGGTCATTTTTAAAGAAAGGGAATCTGAATGGCCCCCTTTTTGTCTTTCCCTAACCTTTAATTACACCCCAAGTTATGTTAGCTTTATTTGTCTGTTATTGATTCTTGACTTTTTTCCAAACTTGACAGCTCAAAAGACCACAGATAAAAGACCATCCCAGCTCAGATACAAAGGAGAGAAAGGTTTTTTGGCAGAGAGAATAGACATGGCAAAGACGAAGAGATGGGAACGTACACAGTACATTAAAGGCATGGAAATAGTCTAGTCTCTGCAGTGACTGGGGTCCTGGCGGATGGTGGTAGGAAATGAGTTCTCAGAAGTACATTAGGGACACCCCATGAAAGATCTTGTGTATTTCAATTCGACATGGTGGCTTTCATTCTGTAGCAAATGGGAGGTGACCATGAAAAGTTTCTGGACAACTGAAAATATGATTGTGTCTTTGTTTTGCTTAATTCTGATGGTTTTGTAGAATGAATTAAAGGGGAGAGAATCTAGGAAAATAGTGTTTTCAGTAATTCAGCAAATATTTATAAATTGCCTACAGTCTGCCAGGTACTGTGCTAAGCGCTGAAATAGATGGTGAACAAAATGGACAAAAATTCCTGCCCTCACAGAGTTTAAGGGTTATGGGTTAGAATACTGTGGGGCTGTTTTGGCCTACATGTGCCCAGAGTTTGGGAGACAGGTGAGAACTACAGAGCTAAGAGACATCAGAATACAGGTGATAATGAAAACCATTAGTAGAGTCATCTAGAAAGAATATGTAGGGTGAGAAGAAGAGAAAATGAAGCTCAGAACTTTGGAGGAAATATACCTTTAGCAGCAAAAAACAAGAAATTAAGGAAGGACTGAGAAAGAGTAATCAAAGAAGTAACAGGAGAAGCAGGAGAGATGGATGCTTTGGAACTCAGAGGAGGCAAGTGTTTCAGGAAGGGATGAGTAGACGTAAGTATAGGAGGGAGCTCAAGGCGGCTTAAGAGAAGGTCGAGCCAGGATAGAAGCCCTGAGCACGCAGCTTCATTAGAGGAGAAAGGGGCAGTGGGGATGCCTAATTGTATAAAAGGAGCAAAAGAAATGGGAGGCAAAGAAATACTATAAGGCATTCACAAACTCTGTATTTCTTAACTTGAGTTTAGGTGTATTAGAAAGAGTAGTTTTTAGGTGTTCTGTGACTTACTCTGTGACACTTATTTGACAAAGTTCCTTTTCTATAATTTGCCCCATGAACCCCAAGAGACTAAATGTAGGGGATGCAAAAGAATTGAACTTCTTCCCAAGGCCAGCAGGGAATGTTTGAGGGAGGTCTTGCTCTCATTGCTCACTGAGCTGAGCCTGAATCCCTTCCCCACTGTCCATAGAAAGGATTTGAGAACTGCGCTCCCAGCATCTTAGGACATGGCATGGATGTGTTTCCTCTTTCATAGCACTACAGGGACGTGGCTTCTGGTGAAAGACAACATTCCAATAAAGGCTCCTTTGTGGTCAAGACGTCTAGAGGTTTTTTGACTTTTCTGTAGGAGATCTTGAACATCCTACAGGAAACAGGGGCCCTTGGACATTTCAACATCAGTATTTCTGAGGCATCAGAAATCAGTAAATAATCTTCTTTGGATCATAATAAACTGAGTGAACCTCAGCTGAGAGAGTTCTTACTTGGACCAGGCCTGCAGGAGATTTAAGGGATCAATAACTCAACCTTCCTCCCGTCCACAGGATGACACAGCTTGATGATGTCCTAGGAACACCCAGCACCCCTTTTTGTTTATTGGCTTCAAATTGCCTCTTTTTTCCTCCCATGGAAGTTTTCAGTGAGTTTTGTGGCCAGCTCACACTAAGTTATTTGTTCAAGTCTGCCCCCTTCAGTTTTCCACAGAGGCTACAAAATTAAATGGTTCTGAAGAATCTAGGGGCAGGACAGGAATAAAGACATAGATGTAGAGAATGGACTTGAGGACACAGGGAGGGGGAAGGGTAAGCTGGGACGAAGTGAGAGAGTGGCATGGACATATATACACTACCAAATGTAAAATAGATAGCTAGTGGGAAGCAGCCGCATAGCACAGGGAGATCAGCTCGGTGCTTTGTGACCACCTAGAGGGGTGGGATAGGGAGGGTGGGAGGGAGATGAAAGAGGGAGGGGATATGGGGATATATGTATACGTATAGCTGATTCACTTTGTTAATCAGAAACGAACACAACAATGTAAAGCAATTATACTCCAATAAAGATGTTAAAAAAAAATTGTCAGTACCCTTAACCACCTGACCTTTTCAACTGGAAAAGCTCAGAGACGGGCTGATTGGGACTCAGAGGTAACTCTGCCAGGAGCAGCTTTGGCCTCAAACAGTCAAGGTCAATATTTCAATAGGTAAATAATCAGTCAGAGAGCTTGGGCCAAAAAACGACAAATGAGGAGCAAGACACAGGATGTCACAGATAGAGTAAATTTAACAGGAAAGTTATAGAAATGACATTTCATAAGAATACAACTTTGTCAGAAGAGGAGCTTTGAAGTAGAATAATCTAAGACCCAATAAATGACGGTTTTCAAGGGAACTCAGGAGGATGAATGGAAGAGTGTGTGAGGGCCTCCCTTCCTCCTGGACTTTGCACTATAAGTGATACATCATCACAAGGGTCATCTTTATTATTTAAAAATTACTCAAACATTTTTTTCAGTCTTATTGGATTGTTCGGTAGCACCAGTAGAAAACAGGCCAAGAAATGCTTTAGTGGATGAGAAAGGAAAAAGTCATAATCATGTGGCTTGAAAACCCTCAAAATTCTAGTATCCAAGAGAAATAAATAAACTGGAACCGATTGTGGCTGAAATCTCCATCGTGGAAGTTCTATAAATATAGAAGGGAATGAGAATAGAGAGTGAAAAATATACCCATACATCCATGGCCAACTGATTTCAACAAGGGTGCCAAGACGATTCAATAAAGAAAAAACGGTCTCTTCAAGAAATGGTGCTGGGACAGCTGAACACCCATATGGAACAAAATGAAGTGGAACACTCACCTCACATCATATACAAAAGTTAACTTCAAACGGATGGATGACCTAAATAGAAGAGCTAAAACACTTAAAAAACAAAAACATAGGGGTAAACCTTCATAACCTTGGATTCGGCAATGGATTCTTAGATATGATACTAAAAGCACAGAAAAAAAAAAAAAAAAAAAAAAAGAAAGAAAAAGTAGGTAGATTGGACTTCACCAAAATTGAAAATGTTCACAGCAAAGGACACTATCAAGAAAGTGAGGGCCTCCCTGGTGGCGCAAGTGGTTGAGAGTCCGCCTGCCGATGCAGGGGATACGGGTTCGTGCCCCGGTCTGGGAGGATCCCATATGCCGTGGAGTGGCTGGGCCCGTGAGCCATGGCCACTAAGCCTGCGCGTCCGGAGCCTGTGCTCCGCAACGGGGGAGGCCACAACAGTGAGAGGCCTGCATACCGCAAAAAAAAAAAAAAAAAAAAAAAAAGAAAGTGAAAAGACAACTTACACAGGGGAGAAAATATTGCAAATCATATATTTGATAAGGGTCTAATGATGCAGAATATACGAAGAAACTTTACAGCTCAAGAGTAAGAAGATAAACAACAAAATTTTGTAAATGGCCAAAGGACTTGAATAGATATTTCTCAAAAGAAGCGATCCAAATGGCCAGTAAGCATGTGAAAAACTTCTCAACAACATTAGTCATTAGGTAAATTCAAGTCAAAACCACAGCGAGATACCACATTTCATTCACTAGGATGACTATAATCAGAAACAAGAAAATAACAACTGTTGATGAGGATGTGGAGACATAGAAACCCTTGTACATTGCTGCTGGAAATGTAAAGTGCTACAGCTGCTGTGGAAAGCAATTTGGTGCCTCCTCAAAAAATTAAGCATAGGGGCTTCCCTGCTGGCACAGTGGTTAAGAATCCACCTGCCAATGCAGGGGACATGGGTTCGATCCCTGGTCTGGGAAGATCCCACATGCCGCGGAGCCACTAAGCCCGTGTGCCACGACTACTGAACCTGCGCTCTAGAGCCTTCGAGCCACAGTCACTGAAGCCCGTGCACCTAGAACCTGTGCTCTGCAACAAGAGAAGCCACAGCAATGAGAAGCCCGCGCACCGCAGCAAAGAGTAGCCCTGGCTGGCCGCAACTAGAGAAAGCCCACACGCAGCAACAAAGACCCAACGCAGCCAAAAATTAATTAATTAATTAATTAATTAAAAAAAAAAGTTAAGCATAGAATTATCATATGACCCAGCAATTTTACTCCTAGGTCTTGATATATACCCCAAAGAATTAAAAACAGATACTCACAAATACATGTACATGCACGTTCATAGCAGCAGTATTGACAGTAGCCAAAAGTAGCCCCAAATTTGGGAAACAACCCAAATGTCCATCAACGGATGAGTGGATAAACAAACTGTGGTGTATACATATAATGGAATATTATTCAGCCATAAAAAGGAATGAAGTATGAACACAGGCTACAACAGGGATGAACCTTGAAAACATTATGCTAAGTGAAAGAAGTCGGGCACAAAAAGTTACATATTGTATGATTCCATTTATATAAAATATTCAGAATAGGTGAATCCATAGATGCAGAAAATAGTTCAGTATTTTCTGGAGCTTGGAGGAGGGGAGATTGGGGAGTAATTGTTTACGAAGTACGAGGTTTCCTTTTGAGTGATGACAATATTTTGGAACTAGATAGAGGTCGTGGTTGCACCATGTTGTGAATGTACTAAATGCCACTGAATTGTTCACTTAAATTGTTCATTTTATTTTGTGTCAATTTCACCTCAAAAAAATTTTTTTAATAGAGAGGTACAGTTCCTAAAATTGAAGTCATGAATTCTATACAGAACGACTTGGACTTTCTCTTTCAGGAAGCATTCAAGACTTGTCATGTAAAGAAACATGTTCTCATAAAGCTGGGCCCAAGGCAATATGTGAAGTAGCTTTTGAGACTTTTTCCTCTCCATTCCATCCCACAGAGGCTATGGGTGGTTTCGAGGACAGTCTTCCCCTCTGTTTCGTCCCCTCTGGGAATCTCACGCATCTTCCATGCTTTTAACTTGGGATTCCGCGGGGTGACAGCGAATAGTAAAGGGCTTATATCAAGTAAACCAGTAAACGCATTCCCACTATAGCCATGTGCTTCTTCAAGGAGTTTATTCAGACCCATTCTTCAAGGCTCTGTTACCCTTCTGGGAAGCCTCTCCAGTGTCCTTGGGCAGAATTCCTCCTTCTCTGAAGTAGCTCAGCTTGTTCATGACATTAGTGTCACTGCTCTAGGCCACCTGTCAAAGCTCAGTGTCTAGCCGAGTGCCTGATATACAAGGCGTATCAATGCAATGCACTTAGATGGAACTATCCCTGTCGGACAGTAACATGCTTCAGACTCAGTACAAATGCACTTGTTCCGTAGTAATATATCCATCAGTGTGAGTGTGTGCCTATGTGTGTGTACCTGTATGTTTGTGTAGGTGTTGCGTTGGGCAGAATATATTGGGTTGGCCAAAAAGTTCATTCGGGTTCTCTGTCGCATTCTGTGGGAAAACCCGAACACACTTTTTGGCCACCCCAATATTTGCTTCTGGAAGCCCTTTCGTGCACATGGGTCAAGTCATCTCACCAGAGGACCTCCTGTCCATGCCTGTGGGCATATCCGTCTTGCTGCCACAGAATTTCTGTCCTTCAAAGAGTAAATGTATCATTCAGAAACCAATGAATTTGGGGCTTCCCTGGTGGTGCAGTGGTTGCGAGTCCGCCTGCCGATGCAGGGGACACGGGTTCGTGCCCCGGTCCGGGAAGATCCCACGTGCCGCGGAGCGGCAGGGCCCGTGAGCCATGGCCGCTGAACCTGCGCATCCGGAGCCTGTGCTCTGCAACGGGAGAGGCCACAGCAGTGAGAGGCCCGTCTACCGCAAAAAAAAAAAAAAAAAGAAACCAATGAATTTAACCTAATTCTGCCTTCGAAATAAGTGGGGAGCTGCTTACCCTGAGGCTGGCTCTCTGAGATGGAGATGGGGAGGGACTGGAGAAAGGTGCCTGATGAACAGCCAGTCACTGGTTTCTGGGGGACTGTGGTGACCAGGAGGCAAAGAAAACCACCTACTTCTGTGCACCTGGCTGTGATTCTCTCACCCCAGACAGGCTACGGGAGAGGCTTGGGAGGCATCAGTCTCTGGCAGCATCCTTCTGGGAGGGGGAACAGAGAGAGGGGGTGGGGAAATGCAAGAGAGGAAATGCAATCACTAAAGCAGAAATATCTTTTCCTGCCCAGATCCAGAGTCAACCCAGTTACTTCAATTTTTTCATCGTATCAACTCTCTCTGAAAAATGTCTGTTCTGAAGGTGAATTCAGAACCTTGTGTGGGAGGTAGCTGGTGGTGACGGGACTGGAAGAGTCTGGGGAATGAGCTGAGCCATTAGAGCGTGCGTTCCCAGCACCCAGACTCCACGCTCCACAGGGCAGAGCAAGGGGTAATTTATTTAACCTCAAATTCCAGATGTGATACATTCCTATTTCACCGAACATTACTCCTGCTGCTACTGCCCACAGCACACTTCGGTTCTAACAGCTTCCAAGGACCTTGTAGTTTATCTCTTCCACTAAGCCCTCAGGGGAGGAGTCATCTGTCTTGTGTGTGTGTGTTGCTAATACGTTTGCAATTGTTTTCACTCAATTCTTGTGATGGGCCTTACCAGCTCAGACCACTGGAAATCATTTCTTTTTTTTTTTTTTTCTAACATCTTTATTGGAGTATAAGTGCTTTACAATGGTGTGTTAGTTTCTGCTGTATAACAAAGTGAATCAGCTATAGCTATACAGCTATGTTCCCTTATCTCCTCCTTCTTGCGTCTCCCTCCCACCCTCCCTATCCCACCCCTCTGTAGTTTCCTCTTACCTCATCTAGGTGACTCTTCTGAGGAAAGCTGCGATGAAAAAGCTTGACTCAAGTTTGTGATTTTGATGAGAAAAGATGAGAAGAAGTTGGCGTCTGGGGCATGGGCAACACAGGGTGGTGGGAGCTGCCAGAAAGTGGGTACATTGTTGCTACAGAATTTTAAAACTATAGTAAAATCAACACAAAGTCAATTTATTACCACCACGTAGCTGCAATTCTCAACCAGGTCAGTGTTATAATACTCCTTCCTGCTGGGGCAAACCAAACAATTGGCTTCGGTGTATGACCACGTTTAGCATGTTCCTGAACTCCTCACTGTAAATTTTTTTTTTTTTTTTGGTACGTAGACCTCTCACTGTTGTGACCTCTCCCGTTGCGGAGCACAGGCTCTGGGATGCGCAGGCCCAGCGGCCATGGCTCACGGACCCAGCCACTCTGCGGCATGTGGGATCTTCCCGGACCGGGGCACGAACCTGTGTCCCCTGCATTGGCAGGCGGACTCTCAACCACTGTGCCACCAGGGAAGCCCTGTAAAATATTTTTGAATGTAGAAACATAGAGTATTAAGACCAAAAGGCAGCTTAGGTATTCTTTCATTCTTCTTTCATTACCTTCTTTCATTATTATGTCCACAGGTAGACATCACGTTTACTAAGACCTGCCCCTGCCCTTGAGAAGCTTGTACATCAGAGAAAGAGCAGTTAATGACTTTCTCAAGGTCAACTGAATGCTGAAAGGCTGAGTCCAAGCAGGATCATGATATTTTCAAGTGACCTTCCTTCCTTGAGGGGTTTAGAGAAAGTAGAACCATAGAAATGGCAGGGCCTTGAAACACCTTCCAACTTTGACCCAACAAAAAAAGTTTAAAACTCTTGATATTCTTAATGAAAAATGTGTTCTGGTTTTGCTTTTCCCCTTAGTATACAGATATTTCCCGGAACCTGGCAACGGCTCCTCCCAACCCTTAGTATAGGGAGATTTCTCCAGCAGCACAATTGCATTTTGACATTTCTGCTTCAAAGTTAGTACTAACAGCTGTCTCCCCAGGAGCCTGAGCTGAGGCAAGCCCCATCACAACACCACCTCAAATGACTTTTAATTAAACTGAACTCGGTCAGTGGTGACTTATGCTTTTTGTGCTTCTGTTTTCTACAACTGAGGTTCTATTTATAAACCATTTAGTCATATGGGCCACTGGATTTGGAACCTAATTAGAGCTGTGTATTATGGCTTGGTGGTCCCAAATGTTGGCAGTGCTTTCCTAGGAGGCAGGTTAATTCGTTGCTTGTGAAGTGCCGGCTGCACTTGCCTCTCTGGGTTTGTCTGTTGATTCCATCTTGGGATGCATTTCCTCCAAAAGCCCCAAACCACACACCACTCTGAGGCCATTTCTCTTCGCTTCATGGTCAAAGTGTGTGTAGTGATCCAGGTAGGTGACGACAGCTCCCACACGCCAGCCAGCAGCCATCAGTGACTCGAGACTGGCTTTGGGAAGGTCCCCGGTCAGCACGCTGGGCTCTGATAACCATACAGACTGCTGGTGCTAACAGTCTTCAAGGTTAAGGCCCATTCCTCCTCCCAGTTTGGATGGAAGCCAGGATTTAAATGAAAGAAAGAAAGAATAGGAAAAAGAAATCAAATAGAAATTCAACCACGGGAGTCAAGGGCAAGTGAAACTGATTTTAAAGAGCTGGCTTCCAGCCACAGAAACAGAGTTGAGGTGAAAACTGTGCTCTTGGTCAAATCGCAGCCACTGCTGAGGAGAAGTCTGTAATGAGAACATGGACAAAAATGCTTCATTTTTAGCATGCCAGTGTCCTGAAGACTAAGGCAGTGACGCATTCTTTGAAATTAAAAATTGCTCCCAGAGTAGTTCTTTCTGCCTGAAATGTAAGAAAGAGGCACTAAAATCAGGGCAAAGTGGGAGGGTGGTGGGAAGAAAAGCACAGCTTGAATTTTATAACTCCACATTACTCTTTAGTATTTGATTTCTCTAAAGTCATATACTTTGCACTGTGTAAATAGGATATCCAGATTTAGACATTATAACCCCACTTATGTAACTGACTGCAAACAATGTAAGATTTATTGAGAGGTGACATTGCCTTGTGATTAGGGGAGTTGGTGCTAAAGCCAGAATGCCTGCATTTGAGTGTTGGCTTTACCACTTCCTAGCTATGTGATTTCAGGCAAATTGCTTGACCTCTCTGAGCCCCAATTTGTTCATCTGTAAAATGGGAATCATACTAATAGTATCTATGTCATAGTGCATAAAATGACTGACATATGTAAGTGGCCTAAGGCAATATTTGAACATAATAAGTCCTATATAAAGTGTTTTCTTTTTGGTATTAAGTGTTAATAATATTTTCTGCCACCTCTTTTAGTTATCTATTTAATTTTCCTCAAAAATCATCAACACAAAATATCCATGTGGGAAAAAAATGAATTTTGAGCTGTATTAATATTATAGACAAAAATTAATTCCAGGTAAATCGTAAATATAAATGCTAAAGTTTCCACATAAATCTCTTCTAAAGGAAGTTGAAAAATAAGATCTTCAGGACTGTGGTAAGGCAAAAACAATTTTAAGCAGGACATAAAAACACTAACTATAAAAAAAAAACCCACCAGAAAATTAGACTACTTTAAAATGAAGAACTTCTGTTTGTCAAAAAATATATTGAAAGAGGAAAATACAAGCTGCAGAGTGAGAAAAGAAAGATGCAAAGACAGTTACAAAGAGTCATATCCAGAATATGCAAAGAACTACAATTCAACAAGAAAATATCAGACAATACAATAGAAAACTGGACAAAAGACTTGAAGAGACACCTTACAAAACATAATATCCAAATGCCCCAGATAAAAAGATGTTCAGTATCACCAGACAAATTTAAATGTTAACCACATTAAAATCCTTTATATACCTAACCAGAATGGCTAAAAAAAATGCAAAACACTAAGTGCTGGTGAGGATGTAAAGCAATTGGGACTCACACACTACTGGCAGGAGTGTGCATGGGAACAAGCATTTTGGGAAAGTGTTCAGCAGTGTCTACTAAAACTGACCCTGTGTATATCCTACGACACAGAAATTTCACTTCTAGATTTTTAATCACAGGTATATGCCCCAAAATGTATGTATAAAAATGTTTATATTGGGCTTCCCTGGTGGCGCAGTGGTTGAGAGTCCGCCTGCCGATGCAGGGGACACGGGTTCGTGCCCCGATCCGGGAAGATCCCACACGCCACGGAGTGGCTGGGCCCGTGAGCCATGGCTGCTGAGCCTGTGTGTCCGGAGCCTGTGCTCCACAATGGGAGAGGCCACAGCAGTGAGAGGCCCACATACCACACACACACAAAAAGTTTATATCATTATTATTATTAATAGCTTCAAACTAGAAATAACTCAAATTCCAACAGTAGAAAGAATGAACAAATTATGATAAATTATGACATAGTCCTAAAATGAAATACTACAAAATAGCAACAAAAATGAACAAACTATTGTATACAAAAATGGGGAGAAATCTCAAAAAACCAAACTTGAATGAAATAAGCCAGACATACAAAATAGCACTTGTTGTATGGTTCCATTTATATAAAGTGTAAAAAACCCCTAAGTTATGATGCTGAAAGTTAGGATGGTGGATATCTTTAGGGAGAGGGGTTAGTTATCAGAGGAGACAAAGAGTGGGGAAGTACTGAGAGGCTAGTAGTGTCTTATTTATTTATTCAGTGATGGTTTCAATGATGTGTTCTTGAGAAAATTCATTGAACTATACACTTAACATTTTGTGTACTTCTTTCACATATGTTATACTTCATTAAAGAAATTTTACTTGAAATTATTAAGGCTATGGAATTCTAACAAATAAATGTGCTAAACAACAAATTCAACCTTTCAGGTCTTAACATTTGGTTATAATCTGTTTACCTCTAAATTGAACTGAGCATGTGTAAGTATGTGTGTGTGCATTGCTAGAATGTAAGTTCCATGAAGACAGAGCTTTTTGACTGATGATTTGCTTCTCCTATCTGTGGCTGCTTCAATAGTGTCCGATACGTAGTAGGCACTCAATAAATATTTGGTGAATGTATGAATGAAAAAAATACCTTGCATTTGATAAATTAAAAGAAAGTTCATTTAATACTGTATTTGTGGGCCTGGAAAATAGAATGGGTTACTTCCCAGGAGGTGTAAGTATTATGATGGATCTACTTTTATGTTTCCTCCAGCCATTTTTTTGCAAGCAGCATTCATAATTGGAGAGAGTGATATATGAGGAACAGTCAAGAGTGGGAACCAGTGTGCAAGGCCATGAAACATAAAGAAAATTAATTTCTGAGCCCACCAAGATATCTCAGTATCTATCATTTAACAGAATACATACATTCCAGTAAAGACAACTCTAAAGCAATTTCTGTAGTAAAAGGAAATCTATTTTCCTATCGGAACTTTAAGAAGAAGTTGAACAGGTGTTTTTACAGGAAAAAGTCCTACAATAAATGAGAGTTAAGAAGTCTTCTAGTGGGAAAAGGTACAAGATGGCGGGCAGTCAGCTTCAAGACATACTAGAGTAGACCTTCTGGTTGCTGTCAGTCTCACCTTGTTTATTATTTGTTTGCATAGGTTTCCCAGACTCAGCATTCTCTATACCCAATCAGGAAACACATTTCTGTGAAACTCTGGCTTCTCTATGTCCTCTTTGGGTTTGGGTGTTTTCCATATATACAGCTGGGCTGTAAGAGCATGCTTCACCTGTATCAATAATGATGTCACATTTTAGCTTTAAAATCCCTCAAGTTTGAAGTGAAGGGTTGTATGAAAGAAATTTCTAATTTGGTAAATTCAAAATCGGGTAAATCAACCTCAATTTTCCTAGTGGCTCAACTTGTACAACTTGTACACGTAGATTCTAAAGCAATTGAGTCGGAGTGCCTGAGGGAGCCACATAGTCCATGATGGTCTTAGCCTCTTAGGAGAGCGGGGGAGTCAAGCTAGAGTCTGAACCCATGTCTGCTACTCTTGTTTAGGGAGTGACCATGAGCCTCAGTTTCCTCATTTGTAAAACAGAGATTAAATTTCTAGCTTGATGCTTTAATTAGTTAGTGTATGTGCCCCACAGATTAGAAGCTCAGTGAGTGGTACCAGCTTCTTCATCATCATCATCATCATCATCATCACCATCATCACCATTTGCATCCAAACAGCCAGAAAGTAGCCAAGTCCGTGAACCCAATGAACCAGCAGTTACTGCTGGTTGCAGTCTGCATGGCAGAGAACTTGAATTTAGCTTCGTTCTAGCTGAGTTAGTTTAGCAGCTTGGCCTGAGACATTACTCAATAGGAGAGACTAGCTATTATAAAGGCTGTTTCTGGTTTTGTTTTTGAACAGCAAATCATCACCGTGCTTCATCTGAAAAATGGGGATGAGAACCCACCTCCACTCACCCCAGGAAGCATTTCAGCACTGCCCATCTTGGAAACTGGCTGTGGAGTAAGCAGAATTAGCAAGGCAGGCAGCAGGGAAGTGGGAAGGCCCTTGGGTTGCTTGTTGGAAGCTGAGAACTGGAAATAATTTTCTCTGATCTATTGCCTAGAGAGCACCATGAGCCAGCTGGCCCGAGAAGATAAGGGAACTGTTCTTCTCCAGCCTGGGTGGTGCCATTACCTAACAGGGAGTTGGGCAAGATGCTTAGGGAGCGGTACTTTCACTGTGTGCCAAAGTCTGCCCGCGTTTCATCTGGATTCCAATTTTTATCCTGTGCCATGTTTTAAAAATTATTTTAGATCTTCCCTGGAGGAAGGAACCACAATTTCTCCAGCTCTTCTCAGACAATTTGTTCTAAGTGTAAAGGATTGGAGGTGGGGGTGGGAACAGACATGGAATTAGCCAAATTTGAGAATTAAAAAAAATGCCTCTATTTTAAAAAATGACTTGGAATCACTTTGGAAATCACAGTCGCTTTGCATAAATGCTATAATGCCCTGCATCCCCTCCTTGTTCTGTTTGTATGCTTGCTCTTGCAGCCAGATTCTGCCTTAATAGAAGCAGTGTCTGGAAAACTAAGAGGGAAAAGAGGAAGCAATTGGTTTTCACCTCTGTAGGATGGTGGCATAAGAATGGAATTGAGCATTGTGATGGGTAATTTTGTGTCAACTTGACTAGGGTGTGGTGTCCACTTGTTTGTTCTAAGACCAATCTAGATGTTGCTGTGAAGATATTTTTTTAGATGTGATTAACATTTAAATCAGTAGATACAATTCTGACACCAGTTCCAATGTGTGGGTTTTCCAGCACCACCAAGCAATTCTTCAACACCAACTGGGTGTCCTACAACTCAACACAATTCTGATATTATCTACCAGGAGATAGCAGCAGATCCCACAGGTTAAGGGCTTAGTCCCACAAGATGGCTCCCCGCATCTCCCCAGATGCCAATTGCAAGTTCAGGTTGTTACCTGTGCTTCTGACGACCCATTTATAGATTGGAAGTTCCCACGACACCCTTCTTTAATACATTTGTTAGAATGGTTCATAGAATTCAGAGAAACATTTTACTTACTAGATTACCAGTTTATTATAAAAGAATACAATTCAGGAACAGCCAGATGGGGAAGAGATGTTTAGGAAAAGGTAAGGGGAAAGGGTATGGAGCTTCCATGCCCTCTCCTGATGCACCACTCTTCCCAAATCTCCACGAGTTCACCAACCCAGAAGCTCTCAGAACCACGCCCTTTTGGGTGTTTATGGAGGCTTCATTACACAGGCAAAATTGATTAAACCATTGGCCATTGATGGTTGAACTCAATCTCTAGCCCTTCTCCCTTCACCAGAGGTCAGGGGGTGGGACTGAAAGTTCCAACCCTTTAATCACACGGTTGCTTCCTCTGGGGTCATGAGCCCCCATGACAAGCCCCCACCACCGTTAGGTGGCATTCAAAAAGCTACCTCATCAACATAGCAAAAGATACCTTTACTGTTCTCCTCACTTACAGAAATCCCAAGGGCTATAGCAGCTCTGTGCCAGGAAGGGGTGAAGACCAAATATGTATTTCTTATTATAAGTCACACCTCCTAGGGACCAGCATGTCCCCCTTTTGCTGTAAGAGTGAGATGCTAGTGTTAGTCAGTGTTCTCCAGAGAAACAGAACGGATAGGAGCTGATATATAAATAAGAGTTGATGTTACGGTTTCAAGTCCAAAATCTGCAGGGTAACAGGGAGAACTCTTCGCTTACTAATACCAGCATCTCACTCTTATAGCAATAGGGGGACATGCTGGTCCCCAGGAGTTGTGATCGAAGGGCTGCCATAGGATGGCTCATCCCCAAACATCCCCCCTCCTCTCTTTACCCCCAAGTCTACCAGTCAGCCTGCAAATTCATTTTGGAAAGTCGCCGAGAGGGACAACGTTACCTATAGAAGGCCATAGAATTTTCCTTACCATTAGGCCATTAGCTTGGCAAATTGCTCAGATTAGCTAGCTGGGCATTGGACCCTGGAAAGAGAGACATAATAATAATATTGACTCCTGAAAATGGAGTCCTATTCTGATACTCACAAGCCCTGAGGGTCTGGAGTAGATAAGGGCAGTCTAAAGAGTGGGAACAGGAGCTGGAAGGGATGCTGAGAAGGAAGGTGAAGAGATCCGAGGGAGACCATTTGTTATGTTTAGTAATATTATGAATCATCAGCATTATAATACTGAAAAACCCCAGGCTGGGCATCTTGTCTCTGGAGACAAATCTCAACGTACACACCTCCGAAGGCAGCAGTGGCCAGCTGGGTACCAAAATGGGGAAGTGAAGGCCCACATCCCTGACCCTTCCGGCCCCCACTGCTCAGCTAAGCAAGGAGCCAGATAACCCCACCCCGTCAGCCACGCCCAAGGACTTTGTCTTCTTGATGTGGGAAAAGGCAGCTCAGAATCTTTCAACTCAATAATTTCTCCTCCCCCAGATCTCATCCTTGGGAACCTAGACCCTATACTGCAGTCGGTCCTTTGCTTGGCAGTAAAACTTTTCCTCTCCCTACTCAATCTTCGGTCTCTTCATATTCTTTTTCTCTTTAAAAATAATCACCATCGATTCAGTTCCTATTCTCTTATCCTCATTTATAGCCCTTTGGTGTAAATATTGCTCCATTTTGCAAAGGAGGCAACTGAGGCTGAAAGAGCTTTCCCAAGTGTCAGAGGGCAGATTCGAGCCCAGCTTGGCTGAGGGCTGGTACTTAAGCTGACCCACAAGAGATTCCAGAAATTATGGCGAAATGCTACAGCTGAGGCACCTTGGAACTGAAAGGGACTCCATGGTCAGGCTCTATGCACGACGGGAAGCAACAGGAGAAAGGAGTTATTTAAAATGAAAATTAAGGGCTCTTTATTCTCTGAATTTAAATGCAGACATGACATTTACAGCACGATAACCCAGGAATACTAACACACTGCTCGTAATTAGACCTGGCGTGTCTTTACTCTTTGACAGATGCAAAGGATTTCAAAATGTAATTAAACCTTCCAATACCCTTGTGAGGAGGCGGTACCATATTCATTTTACAGATGGGTGAACTGAGGCCAACAGAAGACAAGTCTCTGAAAGTTAACTCAGGAATTTGTAAGAAAACCCCATGGTTCTCTGTTCCACTGTGCTTCAGCTCCAACCAGCCCAGAGCAGTGGTCTAGAATTTTTAAGGAAGGAATCAAGATTACATGCTGTTAGGAAAACTTTTCACCCATATTTATCCATCAAAATATCTAAAGCAACTAAGTGAGGCAACAGAATGAAAATGAGTTCATAGGTGCTTTAAGCCATTATGTTAGTTGCAGTGGATTTCTCCAGGATTTCTGAAAACATGCTTGGTCATAGGATTCTCTCATGGTGTTTGTTAATGATCTAGGTTTTCTGGATTCTTTCTTAGAGATTCTGATTTGGTTGGTCTGGGGTGGATCCTAGGAATCTATATTTTTTTAGAAGTTTCCAGGTAACTTTTTATAAGCAGGCAAGTGTGGGAAATGCTGCATTAACCATCCTGTAAGTACTTTGCAAGCCTATAATTTGCATGCCTGGCACTGTGTTAGGTTCTGTCAGATAGACTCAGAGTATAAGAAACAACCTTAAGAGCGCCTTTCTTCCCCTTACTCAATGTAATGGAGAATGCAACAAATGTTTATTGCACATCTATTCTACTGAAAGCCTTAGTTCCCATTCAGGTTGTTATATAATATTGAGCAGAGTTCCCTGTGCTATACAGTAGGTCCTTGTTGGTTATCCATCTTAAATATAGCAGTGTGTACATGTCAGTCCCAAACTCCTTCGCCCCACCTTTCCCCCCTGAACGAACCATAAGTTCGTTCTCTAAGTCTGTGAGTCTGTTGCTGTTTTGTAAATAAGTTCACTTGTATTATTTCTTTATCTTTGCATTTTTAAAGCATGAAATGGGGATCCTCAGAGAAATCCCCAAATGGGCCTTGAAGTCCTATGAGCCATATGGCATTATTTTTTCCCATTGTGCTTATAAGATCAGAGGCTATTAATATTATATATAAATGTTTTTTTTGGTCAAGGTAGGCCAAAATTCAGTGCCCCTTTTCCTATAAAATATCTGTGGGTTTACACTGGAGATAAATGAATAATAGATACAAATTCTTCCTTTGAAGTTACTTTGTTTGGGAAGCTTGTCCCCTTAATTTGCATACAGACTTGTCCCTTGTTTCCCAAATGAACCAGAAGAAACATCTAATGGAAAGTTGCTATGAGCCTTATAGGATTAAGCCATGGGGGAGGTTATTAATAGAGTTCATTGTGGCAGCAATCTTTGCCCCAGGAAACGTTATTAGAAAAGATCAGGACATGCCCCCAGCTTATGGGAAGAATTCCCCATCTTTCCAGTGATGTGATGGTGGGAGATAAAACCCCTTTGTGTCCATGCCATCACTTAGCTACACCCACTCCGGAGTCCAGATCAGTTCAAAGTCACCAAGAATTTGACCTTTGTTAGAGAGCTGAAAACTGTACATCCTATCTAAAGAGTGAAATTTCTGTCATAGTATAATTAAAAGAATGAAAGCCACTCTAGCCCAGAAAGGGGAGACATCCTTAATTTCGGCAGCCCTAAAACAGTCATCTTCACTCATTTGGAAGCTTTCACATCACTGACCCATGTGATCCCTCCCCAGGATCCTGAAGCAGGACAGTGGGCAGGACTGCAATGTGTTCTGGTGACCTGAGGATCCTGAGGAAGGAAAGGGAACACGGGCTTCAGAGCTGGTTCTGTCACCAGGGGCGTCAAGGAAAATAATCTCAGTGGGGTCTGTAAGCAATAGGGCTACTCTATCTCACTCACAGGATTAGAGGAAGGGCAAAGTAAGAAAGCATACCCAAAATCATTTGAAAAGGAATAGGGTGCTTTGATGTTTTCTCAAAGGGGCAAAGAAGAAGATTCTGCTGATAATATCTGGGAGGTAAGGGAGGGTGGAACTAGCTGCAGAATAGGGGAAGTTTTGTGCCCGGAGGGAAATACAGATAGATTCAAAGAAAGAGCAGGCCTGGCTAAATGTGCCATGGGGCCATCTACAATGCCTTCCGATGGTCCCTGCCTTCTGGTCTTCATGCCCCTGATTGTTGACTGGATGGTGACTTGCTTCTCATGACAAAAGTTGACCAAAGTGATGGGACGTGACTTCTGCGATGAGGCCATAAAACACTGTGACTTCTGTCTTGCTGGCACTTTCTCACCCTACCTGCTCACGCTGATGAAGCCAGCTGTCCTTCAGAGAGGCTCATGTAGCAAGAACCGGGGTGGCCTCTGGCCAACAGCTCAGGAGGAGCTGCGGCCTGGAGTCCAATAGCTCATAAGAAACTGAAGCCTGCCTACCACTATTGAGTGAGCTTGGAAGCAGATCCTGCCCAGTTGACCCTGGAGATAACTCCACCCCCCAGGAGAGATGCTGATGGCAGAGACAAGAGTCTCTTGTGAGAGACTGGGGGCAGAGGCACCCAGATCAGCCATGCCCAGATTCCTGACCCACAGAAATGGTAAGATAATAAGTGGGTACTCTATTAAGCTGCTAAAACGTGGGATAATTTTTTACACTATAGGTAAGTAATTTACCAGTTAACCTAGGATTACCTGGAATGGTTCTGGAGGAAAAGAAACGAAAGGTCTGACATAATGAACCTGCGAAGTTGTTAAACATGTGACCCTGGCATGGAAGAAAAGGGAAAAAAAAATGCTCCAGGAAGAACCGAGGCAGAGAGGAGAGAGAGAGGGAAAGGTAGAAATAAAAAGGAGCAACCAAATGAGAGAAGCAGAGGCTATTGATTCAGCGCCTGCTGCAGCAGGGAGTCAGCCACCGTCACTTGTCTTTGGCAGAGACTCAAGGGCAGGCAGGGCAGGGGGAGAGCTTCATAGAGGAGAGAAGGGAAGGCTCCACCTGGGCCCTGATTGGAGGCTATTGGCCTGCGGAAGCTGGGGGCGGAACAACTAGGAGAGGGGCTTCTATGTGATTGGCTGGGGGGCATGTTTGGCTTTCTCTGATTGGCCCCAAGTTGGAAGTGAGGATGCAAATTAGGGAAGCTGGCAGTTATTAAGCAAGTCCCGGCCATTTTTGCCCAATTGCTAGAAGGGTTATTGTTTAGCTTCCTGGACTGTTGCTAGAGATAGTAGTCTGACTTTCTACAAGTCTGACTTAGAGCTGGCTGGCCTCTGGGGCTGTTTAGCCTGGATAACGGGCTGTTCGCTGCAGATTGTGGCTCAGGGCTCTATTTTTATATATGGTCTAGCCATTGTCCATTTGTATATTCAATCTCTCAGAAGGAAGAGTAGTTATGAAGAAATGGGGGTGCTTGAACTAAATTGAGGGGATTCCAGAAATGGACTTCAGATATCCCTAGTCACAGAAGGGAAAAGTATCAGGGGCATCCTGCTACTTTTTCACAGACTTATAGATAAATCCATAACGAACACCACAGAGAAAGATTCGTCCATAACACGCTTCAGAAATGTGGACCAATGACAAGTCACTGGTCCAGTTCAATTTCCTTGTGACCATGTTTAAGCCACACCTGTTTTTCCTTTCATTACCTGGATCTGAAAGCAGGTTTGCAAAGCCATTTCTACGGTACGATTTAGAGTCTTTTATATAGTTTGCTTTGCTCTCTGTCACGCTTCCCTCCTCCCTCCGTAGAGCCAGCATTAAAGTGCACTCTTACATTCCAGGTTTTTTTTAGAACCAGCCCCCCCGGAGAGTCTTTACCTCCATGATCCTGAGTTACAGCCTAGCTTTCTCTGCTGAACTCCTTTTAATACAATCTTTTTCACAGTCAGACTTCGGAGACGGGTTTTTTCTTTCTTTTCTTTTCTTCTTTTCGCTTTGCCTTTTTACCTGCTGTTTAACCAGAAAATTACCCTCCACATAGGAAGGTAAATGCTCTCTTCTCCTGTTGTTAGAATAAAAAATTATCTTGTAACTTTGCATTGTCGGGCAAAACTACATCCAATCAACACTCCCTCTTAGCAAGCAGTGACTTTCAGAAGGGGGACCAGGGCCTGGATAATAACAGCAGGGCTCGTAATCTTCCGTGTGCTAATGAGGGTCACCTCCTCCCTGACTTGCAGGCGTTCTGCAGAAGTTAAAGCTTCTCCTGCTCTAATTAGCGATGGCGGATGGAAGGGGGAGCCTGCACCTTTAAAGGTATCCATCCTAGCAATTTGAACAATGCAGAGAACAATTATCTGCAGGCCCAATGGTAAAGATGGTTAATTAAAATAGTGATGATGCTGATAAGAAGAATGACAAACAGGGGTCCCCCATTAATGAGCGTGTTGCATTCTCCGCTCCCTTCTCCCCTTGCTCATCAGGAAATAGCAGAGTGGAGTCCCCAGGAGACTCGTGCTCAATTAGGCCCTGCAGGCAGGGGAAGCTGCCAAAGGCCCTGTGAAGAGAAAATTGAACCACCTCATTTGGGAGGGAAGGAGGGAGGGCACGGGCTTTAATGGAATATGCCACTGGCACTTCCAGGCTCACAGCTGATGGGACTGCCACTTGAAATAGTTCCCGAAAAGGCAGACGTGTGGCAGGAGGGAGAGACAGGGGTTTTGAAGTCACACAGGCCTGAGTTGGAATCCTGGTTCTCGTGAGGTTACTCCACCACTCAAAGCCTGTTTTCCCCGTCGAGTGTTGTATGAGATTATGTGTGTATGTGTGGGAGAGAGGTGGGGGAAGGGTGTGGAGTACCCAGATCACACAGGTGAAAACGGGCAGCGTCCCTTCCCACCTTCCCATGGCCCAGCACACCTGCCCCGATGGACCTCATCCCTCTCTGCCATCTCTGTTACCCTTCAGGGCTGATAGGACCTGTTTATCGTGGGCTATACTTTGCCCCATTCAGTGTTACCTGGAAGGTTGTCCTGAAGACCTTTCTTGGGCATTATGTGTTATTCCTTCTAGAAGTCAGCCTTCTAAGAACAGGTCCTGTTCCTTCTCTGCCTCTGTCATCTTCCCACCATCAGTGCTCAGCAGACCCCAGCGGTGGCATATGAGTTGGACATGTCCCCCCTCCCCACACGGCCCCTAACAAGGAGGGGGGTCCTTGGGGGGACTCAGGGAGCTAAAGAACCCGAAATCTCGCGCTTTCAGGTTGAGGGAAACCCACCCTGGTGCCAACACCTACATTTGTAGAGCAGAATCGTCTTGCTATATCGATTTGGTTCTTTCCAATGACCCTGTGAAATTGATGGGCTGGGCAGAGATTCCCAAAGTTTAATTGACTTGGCAAAGATCTAACGTTTAGGGAGAACCAGAAGTAAAAGCCAGATATTCTGAGGAAAAGCTGGAACATACTGTCCATCCTTCAGGAAATAGCCAACATTGATTGGACTCTGTATCACTCAGGATAGGTTAGGAAACTCTCAGTGGCCTTAGACAACCCAGGTTTATTTCTCTCCCAGGGTACATGTCCATCCCAGGTCACCTGGGGTCCTCCTCGCTCAGTCACCCCCTGTAATCGTCTGCACTCTGAGGGCCAGGCTGACGGAGCAGGCACTCCTCGGAGCATCGCTAATGGCAGGCGCAGAGGGCAAGTCAGGAGGGCTTAAACACGTGCTTGTTCCTAAAGCATCAGCCTGGGAGGTGACACCCTTCACTGCACTCAGTCTTAGGCACCAGGCCTGAGTTCGGCAGGGCAGGGCGGTGTGGCCCTCGCAGAGTGAGGGCTGGACACTTCTGAGCAGTAACACAGTCTCCCATCCACCCCACTGTGCTTTGTCTCAACTCCTGAGTGCTGCTGGAATGAGGGGTGGCTGGGGGATCTACTCAGCCTGGAGAGTCACTGGATACTAGACGGAGGATTGTGGAGCCCTCTTCCTGCCCTTTTTTGGAAGCAGAGACCCGGGAAAGGTATCTACAATAGCATTTACTTTGGAGGAGATAATTTAGAAGGTCATGTTTAAGCTTGACCATCAATAACATGTTTAAATCCTGGACCAAAAGTTCATATCTTAGCAATTGCAAAAGGAGAGGCTGTATGCCCTCTGTACCCACCTTGGGCCTCTCATCACAGGGAGTCCAACACTGTTCCAGGTGTGAGAGTGGTTCAAAGCCTCAGGCAAAGGTTTACAGTTTTCTCTAAAATGTCCCACATTTTTGTTTGTGTGCTGAAAAGAAAGAGAACAAAGTAACTTGAAAAGAAAGAGAACAAAGTAACTTGCTGATGACAAAGGCCACACTTCCCCCTAAGAACAGTAGAGATAGCCTTTCCAGGATGTTCAGTATTGCCACACAGAACGTGGTCAGGGGCCTCAAGCAAAGGACCCAGTGACTGGGCTCTCCAGGGCTGGAGCTCTCCCAGGACTGGCCACACAGCCTCTCCACTTGTATTTGCAGTGCACAGTTCATCTTCATCCTGTAAAAATGGCCTGTTTGCAAAGAAACAAATAACAAGAACCCACAGATTCTCCTTCTGGTTCATGCAGCTGGTTCCGTAGGGATAAACATCAAATACATTTACTTACGGACTGAGACTTCCTTTTTCACCTACTTCCGGGAGGGTTTGTGGCAGGGTCGGCTTTAAACTTTGTGTGAAATAGGAAAGCCAGAGCTGAAACCAGAGCAGACACTGCAGGGTGGGAGCAGAACAAGTAGAAGTTTCCACATCCCAGAATAGCGACCTGTCAAGCACTGACTTGTTTCCGTAAGTTCTGGGCGCTGAGGCACCGAAGGACCACATCGGCCTCCTTGGAAGGGTCGTGCCTCTGACAGCCCAGGTGATTATGCAGGTGAAGTATCACATTGAGCGCTGTCCTCTCCTGCTTAGCTGCACGCGACTACCGGTCCCCTGTCTGGAGGCCTAGGCAAGGCTGGTTTATGACTAGGATAGGTGTGCCGTGAAGTCTTAGTGCCAGCCTACCCACCAGCAGTGTCCACAGCCCTCTCTCCACTCTGGCCCTGCCTTCCCTCCCAGCTACCTTTCTCGGGAAGAAAAAGAGTCTGATCCATCTCTGTGTTCGGATGTTGGCTGAGAAGACCTTAAGATATGACTTGATCCGGGGATTTTTGTTCAATCACATGTATCTAAAATCAACGTATTGACGAGCTATCAGAGCCAGGAAGTACAGAGAGGAAGAGGACAGAGGGTCTGAGCATGAACACCCTCGGGCCCAGGCCACCAGGGCTCCCAGGCTTAGCGGGCCCACTCTGTTCCTCCCCCAGTGCTGCCCCTCCCAGGCCCAGGAGGGATGTGCCAGCTGAAGCTCGTGAACTCCCGTCCTTCTACTCCATGTTCTGGGGACCCAGCACCCCAGATTCCTTGACCAAACAACCCGCAACAGCATGCAGGGCCTGTGCAAGCCCCTCCCCAACGTCCCACCAGGTCTGGTAGGAGTCCATCCAAGGGGTGAATGTTGGGGGAGAGATGGCCACGGCTTGGACTTTCGGCCTGAGCTGTCCACAGACTTGAGACCATCTCCCTCTCAGTGTGGGATGGAACAAGGGGTGGGAGGTGGAGTGGGCTGGTCAGCAGGGCAGGGCCTCTATTAGAATTCTTGTCCTGGTCCTGAAAACGTGGGGATGGCCTCGTGACTGGGCAATCTGGGAGGCGATGGTAGAGCAAAGGTTAGATGCCAGCAGATCCCAAATCTAGAATGGGTTTCTTTCTGCCAGCAAGGGGTTAATCCATGACTGTTACCTATTTCTGATTGTTTACAGGAAGACTTCATCATGAATGGCCAGTGAAAGTGTTCAAGAGTCTGATTCTTCTTGTCTATCTAAATTACTATCTCAGGAGGTAAAGCAAACCAATTTACCTTGAGGCTTTCATCAAAGAAATGCATAGACAGTCCAGGAACCACATGCTAACAAGATAGTGAGTCCTAAAGCAGGAAGATGAACTAAAAAGCCAAACTCAAACTAAAAGATATTGCTTCATGATAAACCCCCACTTGTTCAGGCTAAAGAATCCAAGGATAGCAGTATCAGGGAAAATACAAATATTCTGGTGAACTGAATGTTGTTAGAATTATCTGCCTTCACAGAATTAACTAAGACAACATTAAAATTATACATAATACGTCCCTCTTTTTGTCACTGAGTCAGTAATTTTGACAGGTTGCCTTCCCCACCTCCCACCCTACCTCCAACTTTCTTTTCCTTTTTCCCTTTTTTTTTTTTAATTGCCAATATGTGTTTAGGGTCTCTCCTCCAAAGATTGGCTAGGAAGTAGAAGTAGAACAAGAGGGTCCCCGTTGTCCCGTCCTTGTTACGACCAAAGACAGACCCACAGGAACTTTTCCTTAGGGACAATCAGCAATGTCCCCACAGTCATGGCCTCCTGTATATAGTCTCTGGCTTGACGGCTGTGGTGATGCCTCAATATTAGCTAGGACTCTTCTCAGCTGTTGTCATCAGAGAGAGGGGCACTCACCAGAGAATTCCCTTTCATTAGGGAATTCAGTCTTCTCCACTCTCCCTTTTGCACTGGGGGAAGAACAATAGTTGCCTACTTAGCCAAAATGGTCGTCTTGCTATATGAGGTCCTCCGCCTAAAGAATGTCCAAATCCCTGTCGTCATTTAATTTCTTCCTTTATCTTCTTGGTTAACTCCATCCTTATCCACATGATGATCCCCTCAGGCATTTTCCCCCCAGACCATTTGAGAGATTTCTCCAGGAAACTACATGACTGTAGAATATAGGACAGATTTGATAGAGAGCAAGATGACAGCAAAGAGTGTATCTGGTGGGGATGATGGACCCTAAATGCCCTGCTACAGAGCATGTACTTTGATCTTAAGGTCAACAGATCACTATTCACAAGATTGAACGAGTAAGGGACATGACCAGGTGTTTGAAAAGGCAGAGTCAGGCCAACAGGGAAGGTTTTAGAGGTGGGGGGAGAATTCTTGCATGTAGAACTTGGGCTTCGTGTTGAAGTAAAGCTGACTTCAAATCCTACTTCCAGGGACTTCCCTGGTGGTGCAGTGGATAAGAATCTGCCTGCCAAAGCAGGGGACATGGGTTCGAGCCCTGGTCCGGGAAGATCCTACATGTCGCGGAGCAGCTAGGCCCATGTGCCACAACTACTGAGCCTGTGCGCCACAACTACTGAAGCTCACACGCCTAGAGCCCGTGCTCCGCAACAAGAGAAGACACCGCAATGAGAAGCCCACGTACCGCACCCCCGCTCTCTGCAACTAGAGAAAGCCCACGCACAGCAACGGAGACCCAACGCAGCCAAGATAAATCAATAAATAAATTTATTTTAAAAAATCCTATTTCCAATATTTATCAACTATGTATCCATTAGGTGCTTGTTATTCACTTTCTCTGATCCTCTATTTCCTAATTGGAAAAAGTCATAATGCCTCGCAGTATTGCTGTGAAGATTAAATAGGTATAAGGAGCTCCTCCCGGCAAACAGGATGAGACAGGAGGTAGGTCTAAACCAGGGCAGTGGTGGTGGGCATGGAGAAGAGGAGATGGGCTTTGGAGACAGCGTCACCGGGATGGGTAGGAGGAATCGAGGGTGGCTAGGTGTTCCATCTTGAGTGACCCGATAAATTGTACACCTCATGGCTGAGTGGGGGTTAAGGAAGGACAAAAGAAGAAGAGATGTTTTTCAGATGGAAAAAGGGCAGATAATGAGTTTCATTTTGGACAGTTAAATTGAGAGAGTGAGTGGAAGACATTTAGGTGCAGGTGGTGATTAGTTCACTAAAAACAGGGATATCTAGAGGGCACTGTCTATTCGGGACTCATCAGAATGTAGGTCCTTGTGGTCACTATGGAATTTGCTTGGCTGGCCCAAGAGAACAAGTGGGATTCATTCTCTCATTGATTCTTTCACCTACTAATTCATCAAACATACACTGGGTGTCTCTTATGAGCCATGCTCAGTGATATTAAACAACGGTGAATAGGCAGAAGTTGTCCCTGACCCTCAGAAACGTATCCTATCCTAGGGTAGAGGATCTGAGTCAGCCGCAGATGTCCCAGCCCTTCAATCCTGGGTGGCCAGGACCCCAAGCCTGTGTGTGGACTGGATGCCAGGATGCTGAGTGGGGCACAGAGTGGAGTATTGCTTGTCTGTGGTTGTGAGTCTGGCACAGGAAGGTGGGAAGACAGTCCTGGCAAGAGTGTCTGAGAACAGAGCAAACTGCAGATCTGAAATAAACTAGGTACAACACAGGACCAGAAAGGTGGAATGTGCAGGTTGAGATGGTTGAGGGTGAAGAGATTCCCTGATGTATTTCCTGTGAGGGGAGGCAACAGTCTTTTCTGAGTAAGATGTCACTTAGCTATAGGTGCTAAAGTGATTGCTGAAAACAATCGGAAATTAGTATTTTGGATCAGAAGGACCTTATTCTTTTAAGTACCTAGCATTGTGCCTGGTAGAACATGCTTAGCGAATGTTTTATAGAATGGAAAGAAAAAGGAATAATAAAATGAAAGAAAGGAAGGAAACATTGGAAAGAGTTAAATTATGAGCTATAGAGTTAGAAGGTAATAAAGATGGTGTAGAATCTACTGACACTGTACTGAGTCATAGAAATTATTATGGGGGTAAAAACTTGATAATCTGAGTTTGGGGACTGCTGAAAATTAATGAAACCCTACTCCAATGACTTTGAGTAAAACTGGTCACTAGTAACTCTGTGATGGGCAACATCAGAATACTATGAGTTAATTGTGTACCTTTTCTAAATTTCGGAATCTCACCTAGGGGTGGCTTTGTCTCCTAGAGAGCAAAGAAAATGACATTAGCAGAAGATCATGACTCTTCAGCGGTGGCTGAGCTAATACAGCGTCCTCAGTGGCTTCCACCTTCACGTGGGGAGTAGTGAGAAGGTGGCTGGGGGGTTACTGGCTGTGACCTGCAGCTGCACGTGTGAACGTGAACCTTCAGCAGTGGCTTCTTAGAACAGTGATACATATGTTTCTGCTTAAGACTTAACTGGCAGGCTTCCTGGCAGAGCTTCTGGCAGTGATGCCCTGATTTGCAAGGACTTAATGACTTGTCATTTAATACCTGCAGGTACAGAGACAAGAGGGGAGGGTATGTACATGCCTGGGCCCCCAGAGACAGTGAGCACCATGGATTTGTGAAGGCACTGTCTTGCCTTTCCAGAAAAGAATTCTTTATGCTATGTTTATTCAATAACTGTTACTTTGATATCAACATTCAGTGTTCTTACTCAGAAATATTTAAAAATTCTATTCTTCAATTTCAAAACTCCTGCTATGTACTACAGAAGATCATTTTCTTCCCTCTCCCCTCTTTTGTGTATATTATGATGGGTTTATTTTATTTATTTATTTTTTTAGAAGCAACCTGAGTTTTCTTTTTTTTTTTTTTGCTTTATAACAAATTTAATCAGTTATACATATACATATGTTCCCATATCCCCTCCCTTTTGCGTCTCCCTCCCACCTTCCCTATCCCACCCCTCCAGGCGGTCACAAAGCACCGAGCTGATCTCCCTGTGCTATGCGGCTGCTTCCCACTAGCTATCTACCTTACGTTTGGTAGTGTATATATGTCCATGCCGCTTTTTCACTTTGTCACAGCTTACCCTTCCCCCACCCCATATCCTCAAGTCCATTCTCTAGTAGGCCTGTGTCTTTATTCCTGTCTTACCCCTATGTTCTTCATGACATTTTTTTTTCTTAAATTCCATATATATGTGTCAGCATACAGTATTTGTCTTTCTCTTTCTGACTTACTTCACTCTGTATGACAGACTCTAGGTCCATCCACCTCATTACAAATAGCTCAATTTCATTTCTTTTTATGGCTGAGTAATATTCCATTGTATATATGTGCCACATCTTCTTTACCCATTCATCTGATGATGGACAATTAGGTTGTTTCCATCTCCGGGCTATTGTAAATAGGGCTGCTATGAACATTTTGGTACATGCCTCTTTTTGAATTATGGTTTTCTCAGGGTATATGCCCAGTAGTGGGATTGCTGGGTCATATGGTAGTTCTATTTGTAGTTTTTTAAGGAACCTCCATACCGTTCTCCATAGTGGCTGTACCAATTCACATTCCCACCAGCAGTGCAAGAGTGTTCCTTTTTTTCCACACCCTCTCCAGCATTTATTGTTTCTAGATTTTTTGATGATGGCCATTCTGACTGGTGTGAGATGATATCTCATTGTAGTTTTGATTTGCATTTCTCTAACGAGCAAAGATGTTGAGCATCCTTTCATGTGTTTGTTGGCAGTCTGTATATCTTCTGTGGAGAAATGTCTATTTAGGTCTTCTGTCCATTTTTGGATTGAGTTGTTTGGTTTTTTGCTATTGAGCTGCATGAGCTGCTTATAAATTTTGGAGATTAATCCTTTGTCAGTTGCTTCATTTACAAATATTTTCTCCCATTCTGAGGGTTGTCTTTTGGCCTTGTTTATGGTTTCCTTTGCTGTGCAAAAGCTTTTAAGTTTCATTAGGTCCCATGTGTTTATTTTTGTCTTTATTTCCATTTCTCTAGGAGGTGGGTCCAAAAGGATCTTGCTGTGATTTATGTCATAGAGTGTTCTGCCTATGTTTTCCTCTAAGAGTTTGATAGTGTCTGGCCTTACATTTAGGTCTTTAATCCATTTTGAGCTTATTTTTGTGTATGGTGTTAGGGAGTGATCTAATCTCATACTTTTACATGTCCCTATTCAGTTTTCCCAGCACCACTTATTGAAGAGACTGTCCTTTCTCCACTGTACATTCCTGCCTCCTTTATCAAAGATAAGGTGACCATATGTCCGTGGGTTTGTCTCTGGGCTTTCTATCCTGTTCCATTGATCTATCTTTCTGTTTTTGTGCCAGTACCATACTGTCTTGATTACTGTAGCTTTGTAGTATAGTCTGAAGTCAGGGAGCCTGATTCCTCCAGCTCCATTTTTCGTTCTCAAGATTGCTTTGGCTATTCGGGGTCTTTTGTGTTTCCATACAAATTGTGAAATTTTTTGCTCTAGTTCTGTGAAAAATGCCAGTGGTAGTTTGATAGGGATTGCATTGAATCTGTACATTGCTTTGGGTAGTAGAGTCATTTTCACAATGTTGATTCTTCCAATCCAAGAACATGGTACATCTCTCCATCTATTTGTATCATCTTTAATTTCTTTCATCAGTGTCTTATAATTTTCTGCATACAGGTCTTTTGTCTCCTTAGGTAGGTTTATTCCTAGATATTTTATTCTTTTTGTTGCAGTGGTAAATGGGAGTGTTTTCTTGATTTCACTTTCAGATTTTTCATCATCAGTATATAGGAATGCCAGAGATTTCTGTGCATTAATTTTGTATCCTGCAACTTTACCAAATTCATTGATTAGTTCTATTAGTTTTCTGGTAGCATCTTTAGGATTCTCTATGTATAGTATCATGTCATCTGCAAACAGTGACAGCTTTACTTCTTCTTTTCCGATTTGCATTCCTTTTATTTCCTTTTCTTCTCTGATTGCTGTGGCTAAAACTTCCAAAACTAGGTTGAATAAGAGTGGTGAGAGTGGGCAACCTTGTCTTGTTCCTGATCTTAGTGGAAATGGTTTCAGTTTTTCACCATTGAGGACGATGCTGGCTGTGGGTTTGTCATATATGGCCTGTATCATGTTGAGGAAAGTTCCCTCTATGCCTACTTTCTGCAGGGTTTTTATCATAAATGGGTGTTGAATTTTGTCGAAAGCTTTCTCTGCATCTATTGAGATGATCATATGGTTTTTCTCCTTCAATTTGTTAATATGGTGTATCACGTTGATTGATTTGCGTATATTGAAGAATCCTTGCATTCCTGGAATAAACCCCACTTGATCATGGTGTATGATCCTTTTAATGTGCTGTTGGATTCTGTTTGCTAGTATTTTGTTGAGGATTTTTGCATCTATGTTCATCAGTGATATTGGCCTGTAGTTTTCTTTCTTTGTGACATCCTTGTCTGGTTTTGGTATCAAGGTGATGGTGGCCTCGTAGAATGAGTTTGGGAGTGTTCCTCCCTCTGCTATATTTTGGAAGAGTTTGAGAAGGATAGGTGTTAGCTCTTCTCTAAATGTTTGATAGAATTCACCTGTGAAGCCATCTGTCCTGGGCTTTTGTTTGTTGGAAGATTTTTTATCACAGTTTCAATTTCAGTGCTTGTGATTGGTCTGTTCATATTTTCTATTTCTTCCTGATTCAGTCTTGGCGGGTTGTGCATTTCTAAGAATTTGTCCATTTCTTCCAGGTTGTCCATTTTATTGGCATAGAGTTGCTTGTAGTAATCTCTCATGATCTTTTGTATTTCTACAGTGTCAGTTGTTACTTCTCCTTTTTCATTTCTAATTCTATTGATTTGAGTCTTCTCCCTTTTTTTCTTGATGAGTCTGGCTAATGGTTTATCAATTTTGTTTATCTTCTCAAAGAACCAGCTTATAGTTTTATTGATCTTTGCTATTGTTTCCTTCATTTCTTTTTCATTTATTTCTGATCTGAGTTTTATGATTTCTTTCCTTCTGCTAACTTTGGGATGTTTTTGTTCTTCTTTCTCTAATTGCTTTAGGTGCAAGGTTAGGTTGTTTATTCAAGATGTTTCCTGTTTCTTAAGGTCGGATTGTATTGCTATAAACTTCCCCCTTAGAACTGCTTTTGCTGCGTCCCATAGGTTTTGGGTCGTCATGTCTCCATTGTCATTTGTTTCTAGGTATTTTTTAATTTCCCCTTTGATTTCTTCTGTGATCACTTTGTTATTAAGTAGTGTATTGTTTAGCCTCCATGTGTTTGTATTTTTTACAGCTCTTTTCCTGTAATTGATATCTAGTCTCATAGCATTGTGGTCAGAAAAGATACTTGACACATTTTCAACTTTCTTAAATTTACCAAGTCTTGATTTGTGACCCAAGATATGATCTATCCTGGAGAATGTTCCATGAGCACTTGAGAAAAATGTGTATTCTGTTGTTTTTGGATGGAATGTCCTATAAATATCAATTAAGTCCATCTTGTTTAATGTATCATTTAAAGCTTGTGTTTCCTTCTTTATTTTCATTTTGGATGATCTGTCCATTTATGAAAGTGGGGTGTTAAAGTCCCCTACTATGATTGTGTTACTGTCGATTTCTTCTTTTATGGCTGTTAGTATTTGCCTTATGTATTGAGGTGCTCCTATGTTTGGTGCATAAATATTTACAATTGTTATATCTTCTTCTTGGATCGATCCCTTGATCATTATGTAGTGTCCTTCTTTGTCTCTTCTAGTAGTCTTTATTTTAAAGTCTATTTTGTCTGATATGAGAATTGCTACTCCAGCTTTCTTTTGGTTTCCATTTGCATGGAATATCTTTTTCCATCCCCTTCCTTTCAGTCTGTATGTGTCTCTAGGTCTGAAGTGGGTCTCCTGTAGACAGCATATATATGGGTCTTGTTTTTGTATCCATTCAGCCAATCTGTGTCTTTTGGTGGGAGCATTTAGTCCATTTACATTTAAGGTAATTATTGATATGTATGTTCCTATTCCCATTTTCTTAATTGTTTTGGGTTCGTTATTGTAGGTCTTTTTCTTCTGTTGTGTTTCTTGCCTAGAGAAGTTCCTTTAGCATTTGTTGTAAAGCTGGTTTGGTGGTGCTGAACTCTCTCAGCTTTTGCTTGTCTGTAAAGGTTTTAATTTCTCCATCAAATCTGAATGAGATCCTTGCTGGGTAGAGTAATCTTGGTTGCAGGTTTTTCTCCTTCATCACTTTAATTATGTCCTGCCACTCCCTTCTGGCTTGTAGAGTTTCTGCTGAGAGATCAGCTGTTATCCTGATGGGGATTCCCTTGTGTGTTATTTGTTGTTTTTGCCTTGCTGCTTTTAATATGATTTCTTTGTGTTTCATTTTTGACAGTTTGATTAATATGTGTCTTGGCGTATTTCTCCTTGGATTTATTCTGTATGGGACTCTCTGTGCCTCCTGGACTTGATTAACTATTTCCTTTCCCATATTAGGGAAGTTTTCAACTATAATCTCTTCAAATATTTTCTCAGTCCCTTTCTTTTTCTCTTCTTCTTCTGGAACCCCTATAATTCGAATGTTGGTGCGTTTAATGTTGTCCCAGAGGTCTCTGAGACTGTCCTCTGTTCTTTTCCTTCTTTTTTCTTTATTTTGCTCTGCAGCAGTTATTTCCACTATTTTATCTTCCACCTCACTTATCCGTTCTTCTGCCTCAGTTATTCTGCTATTGATTCCATCTAGAATATTTTTTATTTCATTTATTGTGTTTTTAATCTATGCTTGATTCATCTTTAGTTCTTCTAGGTCCTTGTTAACTGTTTCTTGCATTTTGTCTATTCTATTTCCAAGATTTTGGATCTGGGAAATAGAATCTTGGATCATCTTTACCATCATTATTCTGAATTCTTTTTCAGATAGACTGCCTATTACCTCTTCATTTGTTAGGTCTGGTGGGATTTTATCTTGCTCCTTCTCCTGCTGTGTGTTTTTCTGTCTTCTCATTTTGCTTATGTTACTGTGTTTGGGGTCTCCATTTTGCAGGCTGCAGGTTCGTAGTTCCCGTTGTTTTTGGTGTCTGTCCCCAGTGGCTAAGGTTGGTTTAGTGGGTTGTGTAGGCTTCCTGGTGGAGGGGACTAGTGCCTGTGTTCTGGTGGGTGAGGCTGGATCTTGTCTTTCTGGTGGGCAGGTCCACGTCTGGTGGTGTGTTTTGGGGTGTCTGCGGACTTTTTATGATTTTAGGCAACCTCTCTGCTAATGGGTGGTGTTGTGTTCCTGTCTTGCTAGTTGTTTGGCATAGGGTGTCCAGCACTGTAGCTTGCTGGTCGTTGAGTGAAGCTGGGTGCTGGTGTTGAGATGGAGATCTCTGGAAGATTTTCGCCGTTTGATATTATGTGGAGCTGGGAGGTCTCTTGTGGACCAGTGTCCTGAAGTTGGCTCTCCCACCTCAGAGGCACAGCACTGACTCCTGGCTCCTCAATTTGGGATGATTTGTTGTCCATTCATGTATTCCACAGATGCAGGGTACATCAAGTTGATTGTGGAGCTTTAATCCGCTGCTTCTGAGGCTGCTGGGAGAGGTTTCCCTTTCTCTTCTTTGTTCTCACAGCTCCTGGGTCTCAGCTTTGGATTTGGCCCCGCCTCTGCGTGTAGGTCGCTGGAGGGCGTCTGTTCTTCGCTCAGACAGGACAGGGTTAAAGGAGCAGCCTCTTCGGGGACTCTGGCTCACTCAGGCCGGGCAGGAGGGAGGGGCACGGAGTGCGGGGCGAGCCTGCAGCGGCAGAGGTCGGCGTGACATTGCACCAGCCCAAGGCGCGCAGTGCGTTCTCCCAGGGAAGCCGCCCCTGGATCCCGGGACCCCGGCAGTGGCGGGCTGCACAGGCTCCCGGAAGGGCGGTGTGGACAGTGACCTGCGCTCGCACACAGGCCTCCTGGCGGCGGCAGCAGCAACCCCAGCATCCCACGCCCGTCACTGGGCTCCGCGCTTTCAGTCGTGACTTGCGCCCGTTCTGTGGAGCCCCTTTAAGCAGCGCTCTTAATCCCCTCTCCTCGCGCACCAGGAAACCAAGAGGGAAGAAAAAGTCTCTTGCCTCTTCGGCAGCTCCAGAGTTTTCCCGGACTCCCTGCCGGCTAGCTGTGGCTCATTAGCCCCCTTCAGCCTGAGTTCTCGCCGCCAGCCCCAGTCCTCTCCCTGCGCTCTGACCGAAGCCCGAGCCTCAGCTTCCAGCGCCACCGGGGTGAGCAGACAAGCCTCTCGGCCTGGTGAGTGCCGCTCGGCACCGATCCTCTGTGTGGGAATCTCTCCGCTTTGCCCTACCCAGGTATGTGGGGAGTTTCTTGCCTTTTGGGAGGTCTGGGGTCTTCTGCCAGCGTTCAGTAGGTGTTCTGTAGGAGCTGTTCCACGTGTAGCTGTATTTCTGGTGTATCCGTGGGGAACAACCTGCTAGTGTTAGAAGGTCTCCTGCAGAGGCAGAGGGTGGCTGTAGCTCACTGTGATGACAAGGAAACTGGCAGCAGAGGTTCTGGGAAGTACTCCTTGGTGTGAGCCTATGATGGGTTTAGTTAGTCATAAATTAAACTTGAAAACAATTGTACATCTAGAGTTCCAATAAAATTTTCAGTCCTTTAATTTTCTTTTTTTTTCTCATTGAACAAACATATTATTCACAGGAACAGATGACATCTTGAAAGCTAGATGTCCCCATGGTTTTCAAACACCAATATGGGAGGTCCCAATTTCCTCTTTATCATCATATCTTCTTTTTCCACATGCAACAACTGTTTGAATAATTTAAATGATCAGATATGCAAGCATCACCCAGAAGTGTGAGGACTTTGAGTTTGAAATAGCTCAGTATTTCCAGACTAGGACAAGAATAACAGTGTGCCTAATTTACATTTTCTTATCTCTTTTTGACATAGTTATAATGGTAACTGTAGTAATGGTTTAACAGCAGCAATGACAATGTAAATCTCAAGCCCCAGGGACAATGTAAATCTAAGCCCCAGATTACCTCTAATCCAGGGTTCTCACTTCAGGTAATTAAAGCCAACAACTGGAAGTAGGAAGAGGGAAGTATTTAAATGTAAACATCTTCAAATCACACAAAGGAAAGTCAAATAAATATGGTTGGATTCTTAATATTGGTTCCAAGGAAATAATAGCTCATCAGGACAATAGAACATAAAACAGAAAAGAAGCATAAGTAGTAGAAATCATAAAACGAGAACATCAGAAGATAGCAATCTAAAAGTCATAACAATTCTCAAACTAAAAGACAAAGACTCAGACCATGTGAAGAAAAATGAAGCTACACGTTAACTGCAAATTACAAAAATTTGAATATAATGTAAAAATGAAAGGAAAATTTAAAACAAAAAGTATTACATGATACAAAGGGGTCATTTGATATTGGAAATGGTAGTCCCATCAATAAAAATATGAAAGTCATAAACACTAAATAACAAGTCACAAAAGTATATAAACTACAACTTATGAAAGGCTATAAGCACAGTTATAGTGGGAGATTTTAGCAGGCACTCTGTCTTCGATAAATTAAATATTTATATATGTGTATATACACATATATCATAATTTAAATGATTATATACAAGGATATATATGCAATATATAGTTACAGTATACCTTACATATATTTTTCTATTATATAGAGAGATATTTCTATAGCTATATAATTTAATAATGCAGTACATATTCTTTTCAGATATCCATGAAATTTTTACAAAAATTGTGTACATACAAAGCCCCCAGAGAACCTCAGTACAGTTCAGAAAGTAGAAATTGTGCAGGCAGAACTACCTGACCACATGTTGATTAAAAATAACAGGAATAGAACCAGTACCCACCTCTTTGCCCTGGAAGTGCACTTGTGACCTGTTTCTCCAGGACATCCATCCTTTCTTTCCTCCAGAACTGTTCTCAGGCCTTCAGATTTGGGTCTTGGACTGGAACTACACCACCAGCTTTCCTGGGACTCCAGCTTGCAGAGGGACTTCTCGGCCTCCAAAATTGACCACGTGGTTGAAAGGGCCTTAGTGCTCCAGCTGGGTGTCAGGCATGAGCCTCTGAGTTGGGAGAGCCAAGTTCAGGACATTGGACCACCAGAGACCTCCCGGGCCCACATAATACCAATCGGTGAGAGCTCTCCCAGAGATCTCTGTCTCAGTGGTCAGCTCTGCTCAACCACCAACAAGCTCCTGTGCTTGACACCCCATGCCAAACAGCTAGCAAGACAGGAACACAACCCCATCCATTAGTAGAGAGGCTGCCTAAAATCATAATAAGTTCACAGAAACCCCAAAACACACCATTGGACGTGGTCCTGCCCAGCAGAAAGACAAGATCCAGCCTAATCCATCAGAACACAGGCACCAGTTCCCTCCACCAGGAAGCTTACACAACCCACTGAACCAACCTTATCCACTGGGGGCAAACACCATAAACAACAGGAACTATGAACATGCAGCCTGCGGAAAGGAGACCCCAAACACAGTAAGTTAAACAAAATGAGAAGACAGAGAAATACACAGCAGATGAAGGAGCAAAGTAAAAACCCACCAGACCAAAAAATTGAAGAGGTAATAGGCAGTCTACCTGAAAAATAATTCACAGTAATGACAGTAAAGATGATCCAAAATCTTGGAAATAGAATAGAGAAAATACAAGAAACGTTTAACAAGGACCTAAATAACTAAAGAGCAAACAAACAATGATGAACAACACAATAAATGAAATTAGAAATTCTCTAGAAGGAATCAATAGCAGAATAACTGTGGTAGAAGAACAGATAAGTACCTGGAACATAAAATAGTAGAAATAACTACCACAGAGCAGAATAAAGAAAAAAGAATGAAAAGAATTGAGGACAGGCTCAGAGACCTCTGGGACAACATTAAATGTACCAACATTTGAATTATAGGGGTCCCAAATGAAGAAGAGAAAAAGAAAGTCACTGAGAAAATATTTGAAGAGATTATAGTTGAAAACTACCCTAATATGGGAAAGGAAATAGTCAGTCAAATCCAAGAAGTTCAGAAAGTTGCATACAGGATAAATCCAAAGAGAAACATGCCAAGACACATATTAATCAAACTATCAAAAATTAAATACAAAGAAAAAAAAGCAGCAAGGGAAAAGCAACAAATAACATGCAAGGAAATCCCAATAAATTTAACAGCTGATCTTTCAGCAGAAACTCTGCAAGCCAGAAGGGAGTGGCAGGACATACTTAAAATGATGAAAGGGAAAAACCTACAAACAAGATTACTCTACCCAGCAAGGATCTCATTCAGATTCAATGGAGAAATTAAAACCTTTACAGATAAGCAAAACTTAAGAGAATTCAGCACCACCAAACCAGCTTTACAACAAATACTAAAGGAACTCTCTAGGCAGGAAACACAACAGAAGAAAAAGACCTACAATAACGAACCCCAAACAATTAACAAAATGGTAATAGGAACATACATATTGATAATTACCTAAAATGTAAATGGTTTAAATGCTCCTACCAAAAGACATAGACTGGCTGAATGGATACAAAAACAAGAACAAGAATATGCTGTCTATAAGAGACCCACTTCAGACCTAGGGACACATACATACTGAAAGTGAGGGGATGGAAAAAGATATTCCATGCAAATGGAAATCAAAAGAAAGCAGGAGTAGCAGTTCTCATATAAGACAAAACAGACTTTAAAATAAAGACTATTACAAGAGACAAAGAAGGACACTACATAATGATCAAGGGATCAATCCAAGAAGAAGATATAACAATTGTAAATATTTATGCACCCAATATAAGAGCACCTCAATTCATAGGGCAAATGCTAACAACCATAAAAGGGGAAATTGACAGTAACACAGTAATAGTAGGGGACTTTAACACCCCACTTTCATAAATGGACAGATCACCCACAAAGGAAATAAATAAGGAAACACAAGCTTTAAAGGACACATTAAATAAGATGGACTTAATTGATATTTATATGATGTTTCATCCAAAAACAACAGAATACACTTTCTTCTCAAGTGCTCATGGAACATTCTCCAGGATAGATCATATCTTGGGTCACAAATCAAGCCTTGGTAAATTTAAGAAAATTGAAATTGTATCAAGTATCTTTTCTGACCACAACATTATGAGGCTAGATATCAATTACAGGAAAAAACCTGTAAAAAATACAAACACATGGAGGCTAAACAATACACTACTAAATAACCAAGAGATCACTGAAGAAATCAAAGAGGAAATCAAAAAATACCTAGAAACAAATGACAGTGAAAACATGACAACCCAAAACCTATGGGATGCAACAAAAGCAGTTCTAAGAGGGAAGTTTATAGCAATACAGCCCTACCTCAAGAAACAAGAAAAATCTCAACTAAACAATCTAATCTTACAGCTGAAACAATTAGAGAAAGAAGAATTTTAAAAAACCCCAAAGTTAGCAGAAGGAAAGAAATCATAAAGATCAGAACAGAAATAAATGAAAAAGAAATGAAGGAAACAATAGCAAAGATCAATAAAACTAAAAGATGGTTCTTTGAGGAGATAAATAAAATTGATAAACCATTAGCCAGACTCATCAAGAAAAAAAGGGAGAAGACTCAAATCAACAGAATTAGAAATGGAAAAGGAGAAGTATCAACTACACTTCAGAAATACAAGGGATCATGAGAGATTACTACAAGCAACTATATGCCAATAAAATGGACAAAGTGGAAGAAATGGACAAATTCTTAGAAAAGCACAACCTTCCAAGACTGAACCAGGAAGAAATAGAAAATATCAACAGACAAATCACAAGCAATGAAATTAAAACTGTGATTAAAAATCTTCCAACAAATGAGAGCCCAGGACCAGATGGCTTCACAGGCAAATTCTATCAAACATTTAGAGAAGAGCTAACACCTATCCTTCTCAAACTCTTCCAAAATATAGCAGACGGAGGAACACTCCCAAACTCATTCTATGAAGCCACCATCACCCTCATTCCAAAACCAGACAAAGATATCACAAAAAGCAAACTACAGGCCAACATCACTGCTGAATATAGATGCAAAAATCCTCAGCAAAATAGTAGCCAACAGAATCCAACAGCACATTAAAAGGGTCATACACCCTGATCAAGTAGGGTTTGTCCCAGGAATGAAAGGATTCTTCAGTATACACAAATCAATCAATGTGATACACCATATTAACAAACTGAAGGATAAAAACCAGATGATCATCTCAATAGATGCAGAAAAACCTTTTGACAAAATTCAACACCCATTTATGATAAAAACCCTCCAGAAAGTAGGCATAGAGGGAACTTGCCTTAACATAATAAAGGCCATATTTGACAAACCCACAGCCAACATCATTCTCAATGGTGAAAATCTGAAACCATTTCCACTAAGATCAGGAACAAGAAAAAGTTGCCCACTCTCACCACTACTATTCAACATAGTTTAGGAAGTTTTAGCTACAGCAATCAGAGAAGAAAAGAAATAAAAGGAATCCAGATTGGAAAAGAAGAAGTAAAACTCTCACTGTTTGCAGATGACTTGATACTATACATAGAGAATCCTAAGTATGCTACCAGAAAACTAATAGAGTTAATCAAAGAATTTGATTAAGTAGCAGGGTACAAAATTAATGTACAGAAATCTCTTGCATTCCTATACACTAATGATGAAAACTCTGAAAGAGAAATTAAGGAAACACTCCCATTTACCATTGCAACAAAAAGAATAAAATACCTAGGAATAAACCTACTTAAGGAGACAAAAGAACTGTATGCAGAAAACTATAGTACCCTGATGAAAGAAATTAAAGATGAAATAAATAGATGGAGAGATATATCATGTTCTTGGATTGGAAGAATCAGCACTGTGAAAATGACTGTACTACCCAAAGCAATCTACAGATTCAACGCAATCCCTATGAAACTACCAATGGCATTTTTCACAGAACTAGAACAAAAAATGTCACAAGTTGTATGGAAACACAAAAGACCCCACATAACCAAAGCAACGTTGAGAAAGAAAAATGTAGCTGGAGGAATCAGGCTCCCTGACTTCAGACAATACTACAAAGCTACAGTAATCAAGACAGTATGATACTGGTACAAAAAAAGAAATATAGATCAATGGAAAAGGATAGAAAGCCCAGAGATAACCCCATGCACATACGGTCACCTTATCTTTGATAAAGAAGGCAAGAATATACAATGGAGAAAAGACAGCCTCTTCAATAAGTGGTGCTGGGAAAACTGGACAGCTACATGTAAAATTAGAACACTCTGTAACACCATACACAAAAATAAACTCAAAATGGATTAAAGACCTAAATGTAAGGCCAGACACTATAAATCTCTTAGAGGAAAACATAGGCAGAACACTCTATGACATAAATCACAAAGATCCTTTTTGACCCACCTCCTAGAGAAATGGAAATAAAGACAAAAATAAACACATGGGACCTAATGAAACGTAAAAGCTTTTGCACAGCAAAGGAAACCATAAACAAGAAGAAATGACAGCCCTCAGAATGAGAGAAAGTATTTGGAAATGAAGCAACTGACTAAGGATTAATCTCCAAAATTTACAGGCAGCTCATGCAGCTCAATATCAAAAAGCAAACAACCCAATCCAAAAATGGGCAGGAGACCTAAATCGACATTTCTCCAAAGAAGATATACATATTTGCAACAAAGACATGAAAGGATGCTCAACATCACTAACCATTAAAGAAATGCAAATCAAAACTACAGTGAGATATCACCTCACACCAGTCAGAATGGCCATCATCAAAAAATGTACAAACAATAAATGCCGGAGAGGGTGTGGAGAAAAGGGAACCCTGTTGCACCGTTGGTGGGAATGTAAATGTATACAGCCACTATGGAGAACAGTATGGAGGTTCCTTAAAAAATTAAAAATAGAACTACCATATGACCCAGCAATCCCACTATTGGACATATATCCTGAGAAAACCATAATTCAAAAAGAGCCATGTACCACAATGTTCATTGCATCTCTATTTACAATAGCCAGGACATGGAAACAACCTGTCCATTGACAGATGAATGGATAAAGAAGATATGGTACATATATACAATGGAATATTACTCAGCCATAAAAATAAATGAAATTGAGTTATTTGTAGTGAGGTGGATGGACCTAGAGTCTATCAGACAGAGTGAAGTAAGTCAGAAATAGAAAAACAAATACCATATGCTAACACATATATATATGGAATCTAAAAAAAAAAAAGTCATGAAGAACCTAGGGACAAGACAGGAATAAAGATGCAGACCTACTAGAGAATGGACTTGAGGACATGGGGAGGGGGAAGGGTAAGCTGGGACAAAGTGAGAGAGTGGCATGGACATATATACACTACCAAATGTAAAACAGATAGCTAGTGGGAATCAATCGCATAGCACAGGGAGATCAGCTCGTTGCTTTGTGACCACCTAGAGTGGTGGAATAGGGATGGTGGGAGAGAGGGAGATGCAAGAGGGAAGAGATATGGGAACATATGTATATTTATAACTGATTCACTTTGTTATAAAGCAGAAAGTATCACACCATTGTAAAGCAATTATACTCCAATAAAGATGTTTTAAAAAAAAGAAAATTAAGATTAAAAATTCAAGCATAAATGTAAGATTAATAGCTGAAAACAAAAATTAAAAAGTGGAAAGGTAAAGTAAAATATATAAAATACATGTGTAAGTGGGAAGATAAAAATATTATTGAAGGGAATGAATACAAACAGGTTTTGGAAGAGATAAGCAAACAGAGGGAAACGTCCCTCTGAATAGAAAAGGAGTGAAAGTTAATTGTGAAAATCTGGAGGCTCAAAATAGAAAATGTGATGAAGGGCCGAATAATGGAGAAGCAATAGAAGCACAGACTCAAAGGAGATTTCAACATTTAAAAGCAGACTCGTTTCTAGAAGCTTGACAGACTGAGCCAGCACAGATTCCTCTTACATCTACAAACAAGTAGAAACGTTGGGCAAAATAACCTTCCAAAACATAGCTGAGCTCAAAAGATAGGAAGGGAAGTCTGCAGGTGGTAGGACAAAGAAGCAACACAGCAGAAGGCTGCAGAGGCTAACACTCGGGGGTCCGTTGCAAGTCTAGGTCCCGGAGAACAGAGTCCATAGTAAGATGTGTGTCAAAAGCTGACTGAGGTCACACCTGTGGGGAGAAAGGGCCACAGGATGGGTTGGAAGCAGCCCGTGAACTGAGATGCTTTGCAGTGCTGTCCTCAGCTAAGCCTACAGGGCGCTTTGGAGCTGAGATGTAGCCAGTCAAAAGACCTGACCTTTAGCTCCACAGCAGAGTCATTCTATATGACCTGTTCCCAAAAGGTGGCATGACCTTGGGGGAGGGCAGGTCCTTGAGAGACTCAGCTGGGAGCTGTCAGCCTGCAGCCAGCACCCCCAGCATCTTGGGGAATGAGAGCTTCACTCCAGGGCCAGGAGGGTGGTTTTGGAGACATGCATATAATTTTCTTTGATGCTATGGATAATTTTTATTTATTTATTTTATTAACCATTCATTTAGCTCCCTCTATATAATTTTGACAGTCTTGAATAATTTTTCTTTCTGAGTTGTTGGGGAGATACAATCAAGTGGCCCACTGTCCTCTCTCCAATGGGTGTACAATGACACTTAAATAGGTGCTGCTTATGTACAAATATATTCACTTCAGTGTTACTTACATTAGTGGAAAAATTGAAAATGAGCAGAATGCCCCCAAATATGGGAATGATAAAATTATATGCAGCTATTAAAATTATGTTTTCAAAGAATGGGTACTAAGATGTTAACCTATGCATTTACATTGCACAGATTGTATGATTGTCATTTTCTAAAACATTTGTTATTTTAAATGTTACTCTAATTGCTGATGCATAAAAAATAGGAAAGAAAATAGATCGAAATAATGTCAGAGTTCAGCTCTATAATTTATAGACATTTCAATGCCTTGTATTTCCCAAATTATCTACGATCATATATTACTTTATAATCATAAAATACAAGTTGTTTATAAAATAAAGAAATAATTATGCTGAATTAGACTCCATTAATTTGCAAATATATATTTGATAGGAAAAGTGATCTCTGAGAGTGAAACAGTACTATATTGCAAGCAGATTTTCAATAACATTTTTGACATATTTTTCAACCTTATTTTCAACACAATTTTCAAGGTGAATGAGAGAAAGAAGTAAATCTTGAGTGTTTCTCAGTCCTACTCTTAACTTGTGTGAGGATTTTCTTGGAAAAGTCCCCCAAATGTCTGTGTGTGTGTGTGTATTTAACTTCTGCTGTCTTTTGGAGCCTTTCCTAAAATGACTCCAATTGCATTAAAGTCAAGTTCCCTTTGCGTATGATTCTCACGAGATAGGGGAACGTGGTCGAATGACGTTTTTCTAAGGCTCCAAATCTCACTAACCCACAAGAACGGAAGGAATCCGCAGCTCCAACTTTTACAGAACAAAAAGAAAATGATACATTGTTTCATTCAAGGGATTTTTGAATGAACGAACTTCTCTCCTAGAAGTTAATTTTGTTTCTTTGCTTGTATTATAGGAGCTAGTCATTAAAAACATCTGCAAACCATACACACTGAAACTGTGGAGAGACCCATGTTAGATTTCATCATTGCTTGTGTTTTCTTCCTCTCTGTCTCTCTCTCTGCCTTTCCTCCCTTCCTCTTTTCTCCTTTCTTTTACCTTGAATTCCAAACTCCTTTCCTCTAATTCCTGTTGTTCTCTTCCATCACTCTTTCTCAAATCTTTTCCTCCTCATCATCTCCAGGTTGTTTTCTGCATTTCACAGTGAATTTCCTTGTGCCGGGTGGGCAGTGACCAGGGAGACTCACTGAGAACCATGGTTTTAGAAGCTCATGTGTTTGAGAGCCTGTAAAATCCTCCCTGGCCTCAGAGATTTGAAATTGCTTCAATCTATATTTTCTCTGTCTTTTATGCTTTTAAAGTTTCACATCCAATATGCTTTTAAAGTTTCACATTTTTATCCAAAGCATGGATTCTGAGAATTTGACAAAGCTGATCCCCTGTATGCAATTTCCATAAATCCCTTAAAGTATTTAACCAGCTCTTCTCCTTTGGTAAAAATATCTAACAAAATCACAGGGGAAAACAGTTGTTCTCGACATCACAACAGTTTAATACGTTAACTTATTCATTAAATTGTGCTTCACATCAATGGGAATCCTCAGTTCTACAAACTATCATTTTTAAACAGCAATAAAGGTTGATAATGTCACAATACAATCTCTGAGTACCCAAGTTCATACATATTATGGCACAGAAACAAAAAGAAATATCTCTTAGGAGAAATCATTTACTATCTATTGAATAACTATCTTTACATCTAAAATGGGGCACCAGATAAAAGTCCAGATGCTTCTTTCCAAATTTTTCATTTTGGATATGTTAAATGAAAAATAATGCAAGCAAAACCCAGAAAGTACTTCTGGGGAGGGAGGTGGGGAGAAGCAAGGAAAAGAAAAGATGGCCACATGATTAAAAAAAAAAAAAAAGACAAGTTGGTGGAAGACAAATGTGACAATGATGAAATCATACACATTCTGCTCCCTCAGACAGCTTTCCCCAGCAAGAACTGAAGCTTTTCAGCACTGACATCTGGCCCTTTGATGAATTCCCACAGTGCAACAGAACGTGTAACCCACAGAGGTTGCACTTAATGTGCCAAAGGATGACAATTGCAGTCTCGTCCATAAACACAGGCTCAAGAAACATCTGTGCTTCTGTGTTCTCAGATCCATAGTTTTGTTAGGTGACCTCGAGTCCTGGCTTGGAAGTTCAGGGGCTTTTGTCTTGCAGGTGTTGCTGGTGTTCATAGCAAGGCCAGTCCTCAGGAAATCTCAGCACCTCTCCAGGGTAGGCTGGTTCTGTAGATGTGTTGTGAAGATGGGTCCATGTGCATTCTGGCTACAAAACACACAGGTCTCAGAACCCGCCCATTTGCCCAGAAGGGCTAGTTCAAAGTTTTATGGAGTTTGTTCAGATGCGTCCGGCTGAATGTGGTGAGGGAAAGCAGGCTTACATCCAGTAGCGATGGAGGGAGGGGGTTAGAAGAAAAGCCGGAAGTGCTTTGGAGAAAGAACCGTTGCATGCTTCCCAGAGGTGGCACTATTGGGTAGAGTCATCAGACTCAGCCAGCCCCAATACCCACCTGCAGACTTTCAGCTGGAGCTCTGCTGACCAGTGGACGTATAGTAACTATGGAAAAGAAAAACCTTAGAGACACAGCTGTGATCAGATCACAGTACTCTGCCTAAGTCTGACCCAGCGTTCTCTTTGCTCCAACTCCAATTCAGTCCCTAAAACCATCCCAATGCTCTGGTGCCGTCTCATGAGCCTCATGCCTTTTCCTGCTCTCTCCAGTGGCCAAAAGAATCACAGTCCACATGGCTCCAGACTGCCCTTGACCTTGAGGATAGAAACTACATTAAGTTACTTTTCTGTGTTTCTATATTCCCTGGCACATATTTAATTCCTCATCTTTCCACCTTTGAAAGACCTGCCCCCTTTTAGAAGCCCTACTTTCCTCCACAGTTACCCCTACTCTCCCCAACCCAACCTCTGCATGATCCCATCCTACAGGCGCTGCATCTCAGCTAGAGGTCAGGGATGGAGAGGAATCAGATGAAACCTCTGTGCGAAGAGGCTAGCTCATGACAACTTAAAGCATTTCCTTTCCCCGGCAAATGTGCAAAGGGACTCATTTAACACAAAATAAAATCAAGAACCCAAACAGTATGTTGCTGATAAAATTCCACGGACCTGGGTAAGAAATAGAGAAGAAGGGAGATTTTTTGAGCCGGAGTTCTATTGATCTCCCATGAAGCTTCTCTATTCAGGCTGCTACTGATTCTAAATATTTCTACACTGAGCTTCCCTAAGGAGTTGTGGGCACATTCCTTTAGGCTTCATCTTGAATAGTTTTTGGATTGGATGGGGTGGACCTCCAACTAGAGGTGTTTGAGTGGTCATGCTTCGAGATCTCCCTGCAACACTGTCCATCTCTTGGACATTTCACTCCTAATAAGAGGGTCTCTCCCTGGAGGCAGGGGGTTGAGAGCCGACTCTACCCCCCTCCTTAGCACTTTCTAAGTCACTGCAGTCCCAGGAGAAGGTAAGAGAAGATATAAATCAATAAAGATTTAGATTTCATATTCTTGCTATTCTCGATCCCAATACTGATGTTGAGCAGCATAAAGTAGTAGAAAATATGAAATCAAAAGACTGGAGCACCTGTCTCGTTAATAAGCTAGACTCTTTAGGAAATCGTTCAACATCCCTGAATCTCCACATCAAACTATTGAATGTGATTAATGAATAGAGGTCCTCTTTTACATGCAAGAATGTAGTAAAGATCAAATGAGATACTAGATGTAGAAATGTTTTGAAAAGCATTAAATACTATACAAAGTTACAAATTTCAGTCTTAGCCTTTGCAAAATAGATGACAAAATAGATGACATTGAAAAGCACTTGAAATATTTTTCGATTTCCTTTTGTGTCGGAGACTGATAGCTTTGATCAGTATTAATTTTCACATTGTTTCTTTAATAATAGAACCCTTATATTCATCAAGGCATGACGCAACCAATAATGATGACATTTCCTGGCCTTCTTTGCAGCTAGATGTATCTAATGGCTAGGTTCTAGCCAATGAGATGTGACTGGAACTGATATGTACAACGTCTCTCCACTCCCTCTCGGCTGTCTTAAATAAAATTGATATGGCAGGAACTGCAGGAGCCATGTCGGACCTTGAGTTGGAAGCTGCACGTTAGTATGAAAGAGAAATGAGAGGGCCTGGGATTCTGGAGAGATCACACACCAGACCAGTGTGTCTTTTAACTGAGCAAGCAATTGCTTCAATCTTTTGAAGTCACTATTATTTTGAGTTTCTCTGTTAAAGCAGCCAAATAGGAATCCTACTAAATGGACCTGTATTTATTGTTTAATGATCTTTGCTCACCTCCTTGCTAGGTCTATCTGGTAGATCTTCTCCCCCATATTCATATGACCTCTAGTCAGACTTTTGAACAAGTCCTTATATTTCAAACCCTTGATCAAACCATTTCTGACAAAGTTACCTCCTTTAGAGGATAAGGAACAGATTTTTATAATTTTTAATTACATCCGCGATAACCTTAACTGTTACCTAACACTGATTGCTAATGTTTGCAATTATTAGAAAGAGTATTCAAATAATTCTCAGCGCAGGTTTTCTCTATTTGTCAGAAGTAGGTTGCCAAAAAGTTAAAAGGAGACAGAATATATAGTATGTATCTTAGTCCTTAATAATAATTTAAACACAGACATCTTATCCCAGTGTGGTTACCGGAATTGCCATTGCCAGAGAAGGAAAGGAAGGTCTATCTGGGAATGGTAGGAGCTGATAGGACATGGAACTCAGGGATTATTTATTTATTTATTTATTTATTTATTTATTGCCTCTTCTTGGCTTTTAACACTAATGTATCTGGAATTGTTTTGCTTTGGGGTCTTAAGGCTGCTGGCTTCCCATGGATCCTTAGGCCCAGAGGCCTTCTGCTGACTGACATCACTTCCCTGAGCTGAGCATCACTTGGCATGTAGGTGTGCAGCTGATTTTCAGAGAACAAACTGCGTCCCCACCTCTTCATTTCTATCAACATAGGATCCCAGGGAGAGGATGAGTGTGCTGCTTTAGAATGAAATGGTACAAGGGAGGAAGCTCGTGTCTGTCTCTTTAATTTGCTCAGCACTGGCCTCGGGCCAATACAAAGAGATGGTTTCTCCCCTGAACATCCTGATATCGGGTCTCCAGTGGAGCCCCATATATCACACCTTCAGCAGCAAGGCCGAGGAAAGCCTTCTGATATAAATCCCGAGGTGCCTAAGGAACAGCGTGAAGTTAGCAGAGGCTGCCGCCAAGTCTCAGCTATGCATGAATTCCCTGCCAAAAATGTAAAGTGAGTTTAAAGGAAACAATCTGAATGCTTTCTAACTTGTTTTGATTTTCCACATGAGAAAACACTGGATTGTTATTGTGCATGTGTGTATGCGTGTGTGTGTATTCGTGTGTCTGTTTCACAGTGGCAGTCAGAACGATAATTTGCAGCCCTGCCATCCTAAGCAGCATTAGATCCTAGCATCAAAATGGGAAGACGGAGAAAAAGCTGCTCATGAATCCCAGCTGCAATCTTCCTTCCCCCACTACCTTAGGAACAAATCATCAGGAAGGGAAACGCTAATATTTTGTGAGCCTAATCTCTACCAACTAACAAGCGATAGTTACTCGGCCCCTTTAACTCACCCCATCTATGGCTCAAAAAGTACAATTGCCTATAACGTCCTCAGTGTCTCAGCTCCTTGATGGGTCAGTGATTTGGAAGGGGCTGGACTCACCCAAGGCAACATGGCTCTGGGTCCCTGCTCGCTTGGTGCTGTCATACCCACATGGGTTAGAGACAAACCCTTCTGGGCAATAAGAGGGGGCTTCTAGCATGATCGGCAGGAAGCTTTTATCCCATATGGAAAACACGATGGAGAAAAAAAGAGCTCGCCCTTTGCAGTCAGCCAGACCTAGCTCACAACCCTTGAGGAAGCTATTTATTGTCTGTGGTCTCACTTTCCTCATCTAACTGGGACTAATACTACCTACCTTCTTGTGACTAGATCTGAGGTATAAAAAGGGTCTCCCAAAGTTTCTGGCACAAGGGAGGCCCCAGTGATGCCTTTTCCCCCGTGACAGATGAAGCCAAGGGTAGTGTAAGAAGTATCTAAGCCTCTTCTCCAGATCTCTCTTTGATGGAGACACTGGGTTCCCCTCTGTGCAGGCGAGCGTTCCATGAACGCTTGTGAGTTGATTAACTCTCAACCCCAGAGAGAGTATTCTGGAGGCTGAGACGAGGCTTATGTAAAGCTGGCTTAAACATCAAACATGTTAGATATCAATGAGATGGGCTTTTCAATCTCATTTAAGGGTTTCACTCATTTTGCCTTCAGCTCCTTGAAGGGATTGATAAGATCAATCTGTTGTGAAACTTTCTGCTCACTCGGATCTCCTACTAAATGCTAGGCAAGGATCTTCTATTCCCTCTGCCATAGGTCTCCCCTTATTACTCAAAATTTTTGTGTTATTGTAGTTGTGACCGGGAAAAGGTGAGAATAAGAAGCACTTAGCAATGCAGCACATTTTTCGGTCCTGTTGTAGCCACACTCTCACAACAGATAGAGATCATGTGAGGAGAAAGTGTTATCAGGCCAGAGATATTCGAGATATCAGGAGGTAGTCTTTCTAAACTCCTGGGATAAACACTCCGCCGTGTTCCATGTCTCATGGCCTAAATCAGTTATTTTTAAATTTCGTGACCTTGACTATATTTTGTATACATGCTAGCTGAGTTCCTGTGCTTCAGGCCAAATTCTTTTTAAACGTCTCTTCCTCTGTGACAACAGTGTTTCAAACGTGGTGGTCCTGTACCAAAGAAGATGACTGCTCCACAGAGGTAAAACTCTGAAAGAGTCCTTAAAAAACGAAGGCTCTGTAGCCAGGTTGGAAATGCTAGACGTGTCGTTATCCTCCTGCTTTCCCCGCCCCCCTTAATTTATCATTCATTCCTTATGCTGAAAATAAAAATTGGTAAATGGTGATCTCCGTAGGCATTCGTTAATAAGCACATTTTCTCCCGAATGCTCCTACCAATGTTCACTTCTCTGAGGCATGCCTGTCCTGAATCTACTAGCCTTTCCTTAAAAGATGGGGAAGGAAGCATGGCTCAGGGCTAAGATGCAGGGGCTGTGAGTCTCCGGTGATGGTCAGTAGCAGGGGAACCTTGTTGAAAAACAGCCGTAACAACAAAACATGTTTACACTACTTATGATTTAACCCACATTCAAATAGAGTTCAAAGATGACAGCCAAGAGCGAAGAGAGAGTTGGCGTTAAACCTCATCTAAAGGCTGAAAAATCCTTCTCTTCCTCTCTCTTTAAACAGCAGTATTTCCATGAAAGAGGCAGTATGAACAGATCAGTTTCAGCAGAACCTCCAAGCCATAGTTTGGCTTTTCACATGTGCCTTGGTGGATTCCAGTTGCCCAAACTATAACCTATGCCACCACAGAAAAAAAGATCCCAAGGACTCTTTCTTTTTTGGTGCTTCTCCCCTTGACCTTATAAAGTGGTCTATTATTGAATGCGTTCCTACCCTACTTAATATCACAGACTGAAAAATGTCAGGAGAAAAAGAAGAAGACGGATCATCTCCAGCTGGATAAAGGTGAAGACAAAGAGGAAGCAGGGGCCCCAGTCAAGCCACCTACAGCCAGCCAGACCTCCTCAGCGTGGTCCCACATTCTCCAAGGTACCGCAGTGCCCCCGCTCATCCTCCCCCTCCCGTGGAGGGGAGGGGAGGGCAGGGGGTCACCATCTCACCACCTGGCTGTTGTAGTCCTCCGTGACTGCCCCCTCTGGGTTCCCGTCCTGTCTGGGCCACCGGCGGCCCCTGTGCTCCCGCTGCAGCCTCCGCTCCCCGCGCCTCTTGGGCCGGTCCCTCTGGCGCTCCAGCTGCTTGGTACGGTGGTAGCGCTGCTGGAAGAGATCCTTCGCGTACGCGTACAGCTGCACGTCCAAGAAGTTGAGCTCCTCGATGCGCTGGCGGGCGCCCTCGTTGATGTCCACGTTGGAAGCCCGCGTGACGTTGAACTGCGTGAAGGGGGAGATGAACTTGAGGTTGAATGTCCTCTCAAAGAGAAATTGCGTCTTCCGCTGGAACTCCGTGAGCCCGAAGAAAGCCATGTTCTTCAGGTTGCTCTTGGCGCTCTGCAGCAGGATGGCGTTCCTCTCGCTCTCGTTCATGAAAGTCAAGTTGTAGCAGCCCACCAGGCTGAGGTCAGCCAGCATGCGCACCTGGCGGTTGTTAGCCAGGTTGTAGGTGCAATCCATGAACTCCCGTAGGCTGACCCCAGACCAGTCGTCCCCGGGGTAGCAGGTAGGCAGCTCATCGGGGGTGGGGCTCCTCCCATCACACACGTGGAGGGAGGTTTTCCACGTGGCCCCTCTCTGCACGTGTTTCCACTCGCTCAGGTACCGGGACACCGGATCCCGCAACATGGTGATGTAATAGAAATTCCTGGAAGAGATTAGACGAAGAGCGTCAGTCCGCCGTAACTATAACCCTGGGACCCCGCGCCTCTGCAGCGTCTGTATCAGCATTGACTCAATGGGTTTTTCTGCCAGATGGTCACGTGAGAATATCTGCCTGGATTTGCACCTGTTGGACCATGTTCCCCTATGTGCGTGTTTCTCTAATACAAACACGCATGAATCGGCTTTCAGTACTATTTGCTGGGTTTTTTCTTTCCGCTCCAGGGTGGGGAGGGGAGGGGTTGGGGGAATCGATCAGCAATAATTCATTAAAAAAAAATAATAATTCATTCAGCAATCATTCACTGTTCAATCACTACCAGCAATAACAAAACCTTACATTAAGAGAGCACTCCATGTTTATCAAACGTTATCACCCATCTGATATTTTATTTGATCCTTAAAAGGAACTTTTGTAGTAGACACGGGGGACTATTTGATAGGGAAACAGTGCAAGGGGGTTAGAGTGATTTACCCAAAGTCATGTGACTAGATAGAGCAAAGCTGGAAGCCAGGTCTCCTTAATCTTTCCTGTTCACAGGGGTGGTCTGGGTTAAGAGGTGGGTGGGGTAGGGGAAGGATGTGTTGTGTTTGGAGACTAATATTTACTGCGCACTTACTGTGTGCTAGAAACTGGGCTAGGTACTTTATGGATACTGGCACAGATAACCTTCAACATAACTTTGTAAAATGGGTTTTATCATGACTTTTTTTTTAAAAAAAGCTGAGAACACAGAGACTGGGAAAGGTGAAAAATACAGCCCAAGATCCCAGAGCAAATTAATACTTGATGCAATAAAATTTAGGCCTATTTGATTTTAAAGCTTCTGTGCTTTCCTGGGCACCATATTGATATTTTAAAAACAAAAATGTAACTAATATTTATTGAATGCCTATTAATTGTCAGGTGTTGTGGTTATTATAATCACAGGTCTCATCTCATCTAATGGAATCTATTGGAACATTGAGAAGAGATACATTTTATAAATGGCGAGCTTCAGAATGATCAGGTAAAGATCAGGGCACCACTGGCTCAAAAGGGCAAGAGAGGTGTGAAGAGGCCAGAAGAGATTAGGAAAAGTCGACAGATATAGACACAGCAGTCGCAGAGCACAGGGAGATCAGCTCGGTGCTTTGTGACCACCTGGAGGGGTGGGATGGGGAGGGTGGGAGGGAGGGAGATGCATGAGGGAAGGGATGTGGGAACAGATGTATATGTATGACTGATTCACTTTGTTATAAAGCAGAAACTAATAAAAAAAAAAGACACAGCAGTATATATGTGTTAGCATATGGTATTTGTTTTTCTCTTTCTGACTTACTTCACTCTGTATGACAGACTCTAGGTCCATCCACCTCACTACAAATAACTCAATTTCGTTTCTTTCTATGGCTGAGTAATATTCCATTGTATATATGTGCCATATCTTCTTTATCCATTCATCTGTCGATGGACACTTAGGTTGCTTCCATGTCCTGGCTATTGTAAATAGAGCTTCAATGAACACTGTGGTACATGACTCTTTTCGAATTATAGTTTTCTCAGGGTATATGCCCAGTAGTGGGATTGCTGGGCCATATGGTAGTTCTATTTTTAGTTTTTTAAGGAACCTCCATACTGTTCTCTGTAGTGGCTGTATCAATTTACATTCCCACCAACAGTGCAGGAAGGTTCCCTTTTCTCCACACCCTCTCCAGCATTTGTTGTTTGTAGATTTTTTGATGATGGCCATTCTGACTGGTGTGAGGTGACACCTCATTATACTAACACATATATATGGAATCTAAAAAAAAAAAAAAAGGTCTGAAGAACCTAGGGGCAGGACAGGAATAAAGATGCAGACATAGAGAATGGACTTGAGGACACGGGGAGGGGGAAGGGTAAGCTGGGACGAAGTGAGAGAGTGGCATGGACATATATACACTACCAAATGTAAAACAGATAGCTAGCGGGAAGCAGCCGCATAGCACAGGGAGATCAGTTCGGTGCTTTGTGACCACCTAGAGGGGTGGGATAGGGAGGGTGGGAGGGAGATGCAAGTGGGAGGGGATATGGGGATATATGTGTACGTATAGCTGATTCACTTTGTTATACAGCAGAAACTAACACAACAATGTAAAGCAATTATACTCCAATAAAGATGTTTAAAAAAAAAAAAAAGACACAACAGTAGGCATTAGATGAAAGCAAACATTGATTCCAAGTAAGGAAAATCTTTCTCATCATTTGAGCAGCTGCCAATGGAATGGGCTGCCCACCCCATCTTTATCACCAGGAGTGACACTCAGGGTGCCCTGGGCACACAAAAACGATCCTGAAAAGCTCTGAAAAGAAGACCAGTTTTCCCTTGACAGCCTGAACTGGAACTAAGAAAAAATGTATAGCTAGTAAAAGCAATGGCAAAAAAAAGGTATTTAAGGGTACACTCTTTTTCATGCTGCTTTAAAAAAGGAATTGATGAGCTATAATATTTAAAACAATACATTTACTGTATTGAGTTATTTTGAATGTCTAGCCAGTTTTGAAATGTGCTAAAGAAAATTCAAAATCTTAAGCACTTGCTTCCCTTTAAATCAAGAGGAGGAATGTACTGAAACCGCCACAGAAAGGCCAGCCTGAGCCCTTGCTTTTGCCAGGCATCATTTTACATTACTCTGTTGTCTTTCCCTGTGACAGAATGACAATTCCATCAGTGAAAGAAAATTTCCCAAAAGGTCAGTAGGGAAAGCAGAAAATGACTGACATATTTCTGGGTTCCGTAAGGAAATGTTGACAATAAAGTTTTTCTCAGAGTGGATATTACCATGGTTGAATATTATATGACATGTCATTATTAATCCTGCTTTGGTCCTATGTTGAAACTTGTTCACATTTCAATTCTACAGGCAGAGACCGATTTTTATTTCACAAAACAATTACATAATAAATATATAAACACAGTGATGATGATGATGATGGCTATAACATAACTTAGGTGGGTTAAGGATGACAAACACATCAGGACAGAATAATTTAAATCAGACAGATTTTTGAATGCTCAGATAAGATCACAGATGGGAAATCTGTAAGTTCCCTTGTTAATTGGACAAAATGGAGAACACAAAAGAGAATTTAAACAAAAAAGATGATGACTATCGATTGATAAGACTCAAGCCCATTTGTGTGTCTCAAATTTAGACACAATCCAGATTTTTAAAATAATCATAAGAGCTGGAGGATTTTAGGGCTGGGAATTACAACAGTTTGTGACATAAAGGGTTAACTGGAACTTGCTGCTGGAACCTGAGAGGCTTTGGTCTCACTTGGGAAAATTAATAGGCCATAGAGTTCCCTGTGCTTTCTTTGCATTGGAATACACATGGTCTCAAAGCTAACTGAAACTAGCTTACACTTTAAAATGATCTTGGTTTCAAATTTAACTTTATTCAATGGAACACCACGTTTAACAAAGACTAGCTAAGTTGTAGAGTGCTGTTTACATGAGTAAAATAAGCCCCAAATGTCTGCAAGTTCTACTAGCCAAATAGGTCAGAATGAAACGTTCTGTAACGAAAACTAATTCTGACATTAAGACACAAAAATGGACTAGGGCAACATTCATATTAATGAAGTACAAAGTTGTCCCATCCCATGGTTCTGGAACCAAGTGCCTAATAGCATTTGGGTGTTGCTTTAGTCAGACATATTCTCATGTATGTTTTATTTGTTTGTCTCAATCTTGCAAAACAGTCAAAATAGAAAGCTAGAATAATAGCAAAAAGAGGGTTGAAGAACACCTAATTATTGAAGAAAACACAATTTGATTCATTAAAAGCATTTTTTCTCATCTCTATTTTTTTCTCTACTTTCATTTGCTCCTCTCCTATCAGACAGAAAACTGCAAAAGTCATTGATGAAACGATGTCTACCTCCAGGCCACACGCCCAACCTTCATTGTGTACAAGCTTCACTCCAGTTTCGTGACTCTCTTCCCTGCTCCCAAACAACGGAAACTCATTTTCTTCTGCTCCCATAACTCCCAATTTAGTTTCTAAGGAAAATTCTTCTTCTTTTTTTTTTTTTTAGAAAATAAAAAATATTTTATTAAAAAAAATTTTATTTTACATTGGGTTATAGTTGATTAACAGTGTTGTGTTAGTTTCAGGTATACGGCAAGGTGATCCAGTTATACGTATACAAGTGTCTATTCTTTTTCCAATTCTTTTCCCATTTACGTAATTACAGAATATTGAACAGAGTTCCCTGTGCTATACAGTCGTTGTTGATGATCTGTTTTGAACACAGCAGCGTGTACATGTCAATCCCAAACTCCCAATCTATCCCAATCTAAGGAAAATTCTTAAAAATACTCTGAAATCTGCAACTTTCCTTTTCAAACGTTAATTGTTCAACAGCACAATGGGGGGTAAAACAGAGACCAGAGAAGAAGGACAAGCAGCTCCCAAGCAAAGGCCATGTGGCCACATGCAGAGGCTCTCATCAACACCGGCCCCTTTTAACTCAACCTCCTAAGCTGAGGCAAAGTCTCATCTGTTCCAACACTTGTCCTGGCAGTTAAACTTTCCCCAGATTTTGGAAACATTAATAAGCAAACAATTATTTCCTCCTTTCATCCATCCATTCACTCACCTGGTAATTCTCCAAACATTCATTGAGCCCCTGGTATTTGCCACACACTGGGGTTAGGCAGTGGGGACCTCAAGGTCACTAAGACATTGTCCTCAAGGAGATCTCAGGCATCCAGTGATTTTGGTAAAGTGGGAGAAATGCTAACCACCAAGGTAAGGGACTGTTCTGCCTGGACCTGAACGATCCCAAAGGGGATAACTTTTTCTGTCTCAGGGACAGCATGCTGCCAGCACATCTTCCATTTGCCACCTGCTTCATTGAGAGTTTGGGCGAATTCATTTACGAATGTCTGAAAAACAATTACAGCTCTTTAGAATTGTTATTCTTGTGGCCTCAGGGTAATGATGGCAAAGCCTGGTGTACTCAGGGGCATTAGGGGACGGACGGGGCACCTCTCAGTTAGTTCAATGATTATTTTAACTGATGATTATCATAGGGACCATCATGGCTTACGAAAGCACAAATACACAGAACACACACTTTTCAGTCTCTTGCTCTGCAGTAAGGTAATCCTATTAAAGAATTCTAAACACAGCACAAGGACATGACTGCCTTCCCTCAGTCTTTGCCTTTTCTTTCACTCACTTGCATCCTGCTCGTCTTTCCTGGCCCAGCTCAAGCCTCATCTCCATCTCCTCTGACCTTTCTGCCCTCGAGGATTTACTGCATCACTTACTGCGCTTTTAACGTGCGTATGAAAGTCCTGGTCACATCTACCCTTTAAGTTCCTCTTTGACCACTGGACCTTAGGCCTGGTGTCCCGTGGCACCTCCACAAATCCTGCTCTCTGCAGGCATTCAATAAACGATGCCGTGGAAAAGAAGTGACCTTCATACGAGATAAGTGTATTTTAATGACTAAGGTTAATATTGCCTTTGATAAATAGACCCTTCTTTTCTCTCCTAAAAACGAATCTGACATTATTTTTGAATGTTCAAAATGTGTGAAAAGAATCAAAATACATATAATCTTCTAATACATCCATCATTCGATTGTGATGGTTGATAGGCAGAGAGAGAGAGAGAGAGAGAGAGAGAGAGAGAGAGAGAGAGAGAGAGTGTCAATACAGACTTTGGATAAAAAGCAGAATATTTCATACACCAGATAATTAATAGAAATGAGTTTTTTTTAATGTTAAACTTAGTAGTTTTCTTCCCCTCTGCTTCAAGAACCTGTATTTCACCAAGCAGTTTATTATGTAATTGCTCATTTCTCTAATTAGCAAGTCATTTAATTAACACATACTTATTGAGAGTTTCTTGTATGTAAGGAGCTGCTCTAGGAAATGTGGAGAATAGAAAAAAAATAGAAGTACTCAAGTATTGTAGGTGTAAAAGTGGTAGATTAGAAAAAGAGGCATGGATTAGCGAGTCATGGAGGTAATCAGTAGACAAAGAATATTTAAGAGAATATTTCAGAAGGTACAGAGAGCGGAGTGGCCTAATGAGACCAGGAAGTTCATGTGGTGCATTTCGCTGAATGTTTGGTCAATAAATGAATGAATGAAAAGAGGGACATAAGCTAGAACAGGAGGCTGAGGCCAAACTGTCACGGGCTCTACATGCACCTGTGAATTGCTAAAATAGGAAAAGTGTTGACTTAGCAAGATTCACGGAGCAATAGAGTTTAGGATGGATAAAAGTAGGCAGAGACCAGGAGAGACATTGGACAGCCGTGGCGAGAGACCAGCAGGGAAGAACCCAGAACCGTGGGTACTGATGAGAAAGAATCAAAACTGAAGAACTATCACACACCCAACCTTCACCGTTTGTTCCTCTTCCTCACTGTCCGCTTCCTCTAAACTACCTTTTCCTCCTCCGTATTCCCTTCTTCCTTCTATCTAATCCTTCCTTTTCAATTCTGTGATGTAAAAGAGGCAGTGCTGTTATGCGCATCAAAATGGTGGTAAAACAGTGAAACAAGGCGTAGAAGTCCCTGGAATCACCGTGCCTATGGTGATTAAAAGATATTCACTTCCATGGGGCTATGACATGCCTGTCTAGTGAGAACATACTTGAAGGAACCTACAAGATGCCAGGTTCACAGGGAGGGTTAATAAGTATATTCCTTCCACCACCAGCTTACCTCTTGTAAAATCAAGTGACACAGTTAATATCTCCACAATCCACAGTTCGAAGCATTCCTAAAAACCAGTTCAGCTAGAAACTCCTCCCATCAGCCTCCTTGAATGTCCTCGGCAGAAGGGATCCCCTCCCTCATCCCCACCTGCTGAAACACGTGCCGCTCATGCTTTTATTTTCATTCCGGGACCAGTGAATATCTTATCCCTTGAACTGGCTTTATGTCTTACTCATCCTTCAGCCTCCAGAGCATATGATACATCACCTTGTACATCGTGATGTTCAGTTGTCCAATGTTCATGGAATTAATAAATAGATACATTTTATCAGCCATGGTTTTAGGAATTCTCGTGGTGATTGTCCCCAGGAAACTTCTGTTGGTGCCTTAGCCAACAGAATTAGCCCAGGCTAATGATTTCCCTTAGCCTAGACCTTGTGAAATGTATAGGAAATAATTCCTCCTCCTTCCTCTTGCCCTGCAGTCTTTGAGATGAGTTTTCTCTACATATAATCAAGTTTTGCCAAAGCTCAGCATCTCACAAAAGAACACCACGAGTGACTGTAAGGTGGCCTTGGGGGCATCTGAAGGAGCTCTTTGGTCCTCACCAGGGAGTAGGCACAGGCAACCAGTCCATCTTAAACACAAGCTGATGTGCGCATTTTTAAACAGTGAAACTTAGCTCTCCCTCCACCCTGCTGTATTGTGTGCAGGAGTCATTTTCCAAATTCTCAGAATGGAATTAATTTCTTGACTCTCTCTAGAGCTGCACACTCATTATGGGCTGCCCATTCTTCATTATCTCAGTAGAGTATTATCTGCACTATTCTGTATCTGATAGGGGGAATCACGGCACTTAGAGCTTGGCAATCAGACTGAACTTTGACAGAGTGATGAAAGGGCCCTTTATTCGAGCCTTGAAAACAAATTAAGGAATTTAAGAATGATGTTCTAAGCAAATGGGAAATTGGGGACGATGATTGTTAAGTGTTGTAATAAAGAACTTTCGGGGGCTGACAATGGTGTGTGTCAGAGCAATTGGTCCCAAGGATGTCGGGCATTGTGATGAGAAAATGGAAACATTCACATGTCCTTATCTTCCTTCATCCAGAAACCCTGGTCCCCTACCAGACTGCCGTCACCTCCTCCCTGACAGTGACTGACTTACAAAACAGCCAGACCCTTTTGACTAAGGCATATTTTATCTTACTTATTACCCAGAGATCTTGACACTTTTCAGTTGGTAAGATATTGGGGAGAGGAAAGCCCACTGTGCTTCCCTCAAGAGGGGAGGGGCTCTGCATCCCTTTTCTTCCCTGTGTACCTGGTAACATTAAAGGGAGAATACTTTGGTTGTAACTGGTCTTTTTTTTTTTTTTTTGATCATTAATCCCCACCCCCAAACCCCAGTGAGAAATGCAACACACTGTCATTATGGAACATATGAGCAATGCAGAACCGTAAAAAAAGAAGATGAAAATTACTTATAATTACTTCACTTGGATATAACCACAGTTAAATATCTATTTCTTTCCTTGACAGATTTGAGATCATACTGTACATTATATTTTTAACATGTATTTTAAACTTAAAAATACAAGGGGATATATTTTCCATTTTATTTAATGTTCTTCCTTAAGAGTATACTATTCCAATTATGGATGTCCCGGAATTGATGCGACCAATCTCCCAGTTTTGGACAATTTAGCTGATTCTTTTTGCAGTGGGGGCTACTATAAACAATAATCTGATAAACATCCTAAGCCATAAATATTTGTGCAGTGAATAAATTGCTAAGAAGAGAATTTCTGAGTCAAGAGCATTGCCCTCATTTCATCATCACAATGCCGAAATATAGCCGACCACGGTCAGCATAGGTGAGGACAGGGCCCTTCCATGAGGTTTGACATCTTCGGGTGCCAGGAAACAAGTCTACTTGAAAGTCAAGGGAAGGCCATGAAACAGACTCCTGGCTCTCCTTCCTCCCAGCTGGACCAGGAAGATGCCCTGTTCAGATCATGACCCTAAGATGGACAATTCCAGGACAGCCAGGAGGGGTTTGTGACATCGTGGCGAGGAAACATACTTCCTAAAAGATTTGTTTATTTTACACTTAATGAGTAGCTGGAATATCAAATTAGAGGCTAAACATTTGTGGAATCAGATCCCACTCATCAACACTGCAGCTATATTAAAGCCGACATCTAGATCAGAAAGAGGGAAGTGCCTCACCTGATTATATTCAGGGCCGGTCCTCACAGAAACAGCCTCTTGAGATGGAGCTTTTCTGCAAGTCTAGGTATCAGCTAACTTTAATAATGGGAAGCTGCCCATGTTACTAAACCAACCAAACAAAAGCAAGAAATAGAGGTTTCTGGACGATACTGGTCATTTCTCCATGAGGGTCAGTCCACCCCCCAAATTCCCCAGAGGAAGAAGTAGTATTTATCAATAAGATAACATTTTAAATCTTGTCACATTGCTTCTTAATATTGACACAAATCCTAGGGGCCTCAGACTCACAAAAATGCCATGATTTTCGGGTGGTTGTCATGTTTGCTTTCAGTTTCCCCCAAGCGGCTGCTACACGAATAAATTTCAGGCAGTGCATGCTCCAGGGACATGTTTCTGCTAGCTTGCTGAGTACAGTTCCTCCCAGTACAGTTTCAAATGTGCCAGGGAGGGTCCTGCTCTCATGCATTATTCAGGGACTTCTGTGATTATTTGGTTCAGAGGCGCCCTGCTTTGCGTTGCCGCGCTGGGACTTGGGCACGAGGACGTTTCCAGGCGCTCTGCTCTGCAAAGCTATGGTTTATGCATGCGGGCATCCACCTGAAGCCTGGAGCCGCTCCAGAGTGAGATAAGGCCCAATTCAATCTCACTCACAGTTCTACTCCCAGCCAGGCAAAGCAGAACACCAGATTGTACACTCAGATTGTGTTATTAGGCCATGCGTGTTCAGTCGTGCTCACTCTTTAGCTAATTTCTCAGGCACTGCTTTTCGGGAATGTGAGAATCACAGGATAGAAGCGAGGAGGTGTCTTCATTGCCATTGTTTTGTAGTAGCCAAGTTGGAAAGGAAAAGAAGTCAATCATCAGGGTATTCAAGGACAAGGCACAGGTTTTGATATTGAGGCTTATACTTGACAGATTTGATACAGGTTTTCCTAAAACATCACAAAACTGAAAAATAAATCTTCTGTGTCCAGATTTTGCCATATTCTTCCATGAAAGATTCTTTTGTGTTAGGATTTTCCTAGATTCTGCTGTCAGGACTGGGCAATCGTTTTAGCATAGTCAACAAAATACTTAAGAGATTCCCCACCTGATTCCATCCCTTGCCAGTTCTCAAAGAAAGAATGCCTTGAAGGTCATCCCCAAGCAATGATTCAAAGCAAGCTAACTTAAAATATGGAAAGTTCCATGTGCAAGAAAAATGGATATTAATAGCGATAATAATAATGGCTAACATTTATTGAGTACATACTGTGTCCAAGTACAGTTCTAAATGCTTTAGTTATTAAAACAAAAATTGAAAATTTTATTGAATTTTTAAATTCAGTGTATTTATTGAAAGAAAAATTGGTACTAATAGCAATAATAATAATGGCTAACATTGACTGAGTGCATATTATGTCCAAGTACAGTTCTAAGTACTCCCACTAATCAATTTGGTCATCAAAATAACCCTTTGAGTTACATAGGCTTTTAGAGGATATCTGAAATTTCACAAAGTGATGAGAGTTCCCACAGTCTCTTCCATCATCTTGTAAGTGGCAGGCTGTCTTAGAGATACTTTGCGACGTACTGCTGCAGTGGTCCAGGCTTTTGTTGAAGTCAAAGCTCCAGAAGCAAAATAAGCACGTCAGGGTGAGGGATTTGTGTTTGCCTGTGGGTCGGTGGGGGTGAGGCAGCACGTTGCAGGGGCTGGGGCGGCAGGGGCACCTGTCCCCTCTCAGGGTCAGAGGCTCTCTTAGACACTTAGAACTTGGAAAAAGTCCTAAACACAGTTTTCCTGAGCTCCCTCACAACTACATAACAAATCCACACTTGAGGAAACGGTGTTAGAGACAAGTGGGAATTACTGCAGTTCCATGCGTTTTTAACGCTCCCAAGTAACCTGGAAGCCAAACGCTGTAGTCATATCAGGACAACAAAGGGTGGTTAGAAATAGCGATGCAAGGGAATTCAGATAAAGCCAGACCTCGCGCAATGCCATAATTCTGTTTCTGGTTTTAAAATAGGTCTTTTAAAACACAATGCTACAGAGACTCAGAAGTGTGTCCCAGAAAGGTTACTGGATCCTGAAGTTGGCTATTCTGATGCCTTTATTCAGGAAGAGAAGATTCAAGGAAAATGCAAGTCAAGCTCTACCATTCGAATGGAGCATGAGCACAAAACTTCAGACATGTTGGGAACATCACCTAAGGTGCTGTGGAAAGAAAGTAAGTTTAAAGTTAGAAAGATCTGGGTTTCAATGTCAGGTCCATCTCACATTTGGTGTGAGTTGGTTGGCTTATATGACCTCTGGGAGCCTTAAGTTTCCTCATCTAAATAGCCAGGGTATAAATGCTTACTTCATAGGGTTGTGGGAGATAATGACTAAACTAATGACCATAAAGGGTCCAGCAGTAGCTGAGAAGCAGACCCTCAAGACAGTGCACACCCTCCACTTCAAAGATTTCCCTTTCTCCATGAATGTCAGAGACTCAGAAACTACCCAATACAGTGAAATTTTAAATATTAAACAAGCTGTGTGAATAATTAAAAAAACAGCTGATAGTGCTTTTCTATTTGTATAATGTACTTATGGGTTTCAAAACACTTTCCTCATCCATTATTTCACTTGGTTCTCAGTACAACATCATATCAGAGGCAGAATTCACAGATGAAGGCACTGATGCTCACAGATATGAAAGGATATTCCTGAGATCAAACAACTAGTGAAGCTGAGACTTTTCTTTTTCTTCTTCAGCTACCAGACTAGTTTATTTGTTTATCTAAAAATATCTGTTGATTATGTATTTGATGCCAAACGCTATGTTAGATTCTCGGGGTATAATGGTTCACAAGACACAGCCTGACCTCAAGAGCTGACTGTGGAGTCGTCTTATTTTGCTCAAATGTAGTTAAGAGTTAGAAAGAAAACATGTCCTTAGCTCATTATTCTACATTTGGGGTTTCACTGGTTTGTACATTAGCTCATTTTCTCCTTGAAATCCACCGAAAAGGGGGACCCAGAAGAAATAGCCAGAAATGCCAGGATATGGATACACCTTCAGGTAGCGTTTAAAGTTGTGGAAAATAATCATTATGAAATAATAAGCTCTTGTTTCTACAGAGGCAGTGTTGTAGACTTCAAGCTGGAGCACGAATATCTGGTGGTTTGTCCTTTTGTGGTGCCATAGCCATTGGTGATCATTTGTTAGAGGACTGCAAGATGGTGACAGTCTAATACCATCCTTGCTTCTTCAGTTATCAGCTGCCATGCTTCTATGAAGACAAACTTCCCCCTATCAACTATCTGATACTCCAAGGTAGATGAATCCTTGACTCATTCTATTTACTGGTTTTCAAAATAACAATTTGCTTTCCTAGAATCCTCCAAAGGGGTTTTTGTTGATGTTTGTTTGCTTGTTTGTTTTTATATCATTACGAGCTCATGCATCTAAACATATAGGATGAGTTTCAATTCATTGCAGTCATTATCCCTAACGATGTTCAAATTATCTAATTTTTGGCCAGTAGGAGCTTATTTAGATGGAACCTGGGTCCTTTTGATGCAATCCTTGTAGATTTATTCATATTCTTTCTTTCTTTCTTATTATTATTTTTTGCAGTACGTGGGCCTCTCACTGTTGTGGCCTCTCCCGTTGCAGAGCACAGGCTCCGGACGCGCAGGCTCAGCGGCCATGGCTCACGGGCCCAGCCGCTCCGCAGCATGTGGAATCTTCCCGGACCGGGGCACGAACCCGTGTCCCCTGCATCAGCAGGCGGACTCTCAACCACTGCGCCACCAGGGAAGCCCTATGCATATTCTTAAAAGATCTTGCCCAAAAGATCAAGAAAGATGGTGTTAGAGCTTGAAATTTTCTTCAGTTCCTTAAGAATAAAGTGATTTCTTGGCCAGTGTTACCTGCACACCACAGTCTTCTTTTTCTCTCCTACCAAGCCATGTAACTGCAGTTTGTGCTAATTACACCTGTGCATTGAAGGGGAAATAGACTAGACACCATCTTTAACTTTCATAGGTTCTATCGAGGCCCAAACACCAGAGGTTTTCTCTTTCCTTTTTCCTTTTCTTTTTCTTCTTAAGCTCACATGCATGACATTTTCCTTGGTGGTAGGAATAAAAGGCAGGGCTAGTGATTCATCTGTGACCAGATGCCAATGTCACTCCACAAACTAATCTAGGAGAAACCAAATTATGCTGGAAGTAACTCGGAGCCCTAATCAGGTTCTCTCCAAAATCCACTTATTCACAATAAGAGCTTGAGTTCCTTCCAGAAGCCCAGCTTACCACATGGACACTCAATGACATCTTTCAGCTGCAGTGGGTTCCGAAGCACAGCTGTAATTCTGCCTAATTAATAATGCAATGACAGAAATTTAGAAAAATATATGCACAATAGTTTAAATCTCTCAGGAAAAAAATCAATCAGTTGTGTCTGAACTTTGCCTTGGGTGTTCCCTTCATCAATTCAAGTGTGGAGTACAGTGACCTGAAGTTGCAAATATTTTTCTTGAGGCGTGATTGAAGCATCAGAGAAATAATAGCTTTCCGTATTCATAGAGATTTTAAAACACTCAAACAAGGATACTTATTTTCCCACTTTCCTCTGCTATATGTAAACCAGAGACAATAAGCTTTAAGATGTTCAAAATAATGTAGCTTGGGGCTGTGCTAGAGATGGCATCTACCTTTGGGCAATCAATACCTGGATTAAAAATAAAGAGGAGGCATCTCTTAAGAAATGGAATAATGCAGCTGCAATTCCCTTGTTTTGTGAACTTTCCCAAACATGTCCCCTCTGCATTTATTATTTCTCTTGGTGATAAGAATCTAAGTTTAATAATCATAAAAGAGAAGTAGCCTGTCCTTTTAAAATTGACACCAGCTACCATCTCTGAGTCCTCCATTGAAATGATGTGGACTATGCTGATGTTAATCTAAAATTAAAAACATTCAAAACCCTAAAGCAAGCAAACAAATGTAACCGAGAAGAAAGGGGAAAAAATGAACAAAAACAAAATGGCAACAAAAAACCAGCTCAAAGCTTTTCAGCTGTTTTCAGGTTAGGTTTATGGTAGCCACAAGGGGGCCCTCAAATCGTTCCAAGCACAAGGTACGTGCAAGGTAAGTGCAAGAGCTGTTTTCCTAGTAATTAATTTCCACAAATCAATATTACCTATTAATGTACATTACAGAGACAAGCTATTGACTTCTGACACTTTACACTCAAGTTAAAGAGAGACTTTCTTGTAAAAATTCTAGGTGCCCCGCAGTGATCGTAAGTCAAAACCAAAATGAGTTGCACCTGTGATTTCCTGTGTCTGCTCTAGCATAAAAATTTCCAACACTGCAAATTTCATCAAAGGTTAAAACTGAATTTGAAGCACTATGTATATAATGGAATACATTGACCTCCAATGGATTTTAAAGGCTATTCTGCCTCCATCTGCCACATCACGCACCCCCAAAACAGACATGGAGGCTGACACACAGAAGTTAAAATGCAGTGACCCTCTCTTGGGGCAGTGGGAAGTTGCTGGAGCCATTAGCTCTGGAGGTTTTCAACTCACGCTGAGAGCTTGATGGTGTTGATGGTGTTTACAGCCTGTACCACAAAAGACACTTGGAAGAAAGAAGGGATTTTAATTTTCTGTTCAAGCTACAAGATAGGGCAGAATAGTATAGTATATATAATAGTGCTGCACACAGGCAGAATGGAAGGTTTCAGCAATTAAGGACAGACTGGAAACGTAGCTTTCTCCAAAGCTCCAGCAGAAGAGAGAATACCACCCGTCACCCCCTACCACAGCGAAACTACGGAACAGAACAGAAGCACCCTCAGAACATTCCATCAGGTTAGCTAGCTATCAAAATCACCTTGTACAAACCCAGAAAGCCCCTCTGAGCTTTGACATGAAATGACTCTTTGCTGATTGCCTTTTCTCTAATGGTAAAATAATCCCAACGAAATGTAAGGATTGCTAACCGTTCTATTGTCATAGGGCAGGAGTGCTCCCGTGGCATTGCAGGGATGTGGTCTTTCTTTTAGACAGCTTGCTGTCTTGGACCTCAGCACCAGGAGGAGGGCTGAGGACCCATACATCATGCTCTCACATTCACTCGTTTCTGAAATTAAGAATTAGCATAGAGTAAACTCCTGGTTCAGAAAGGTTCTGCCTCTGACTCAGGCACTCAGGAGAGGTGTTTTGGAAAATGAAGTTCTCTCTTATGAAACCCTACCCTGCTTGACATGTGCCCCCAGTACAAATGGAACCCGACCTTGGTGCAAATTGTGTGGATGTTTAACTTACATTTTTAGAGCTGGTGGTTCCCCAAGTTTAATTTTCCATTTGAATAGCAGTAGTCCCTCTTACTGTGCCTTAATCATTCTTTTTTGAGAATTTCAAAGGGTGCCTTCTAGGAAGCATCATGTTTTTTTCAGATCTAATCCAGACTTCCGCTTAAATGTTTCCTCTTCGATACTATGCAAGTGACTTTTGTGCTTTCCCGCATTCATCCCATCTGCCCCATATACTTTTGCTCATTCATGTACCCTTGGAATATTGCCCTTCTAGTGGGACAACCCTTGTTAAAGCATTCTGGCCATGACCTGGGATTTACGTTTAGTCTAAGGATACTGTGCACAGACAAGAGCCCTCAGCTGGGTCCTGACTCAGAGTCCTGCCCTGCCAGAAGGGCAGGTAGGACTAAGGCAGACCCTATGAAGGAGGGGGAATCAAGCATTGAGCAGGTAGAAACATCCAGATCCTTAACAAATCACAGGGCATTTTGGTTTTGGACAAAGCACATCTAGTCAAGTTCATATATGTATCTTTGAAATACATTTTGATCTGTGTGCTTAAAGTAACTCAAATGAAGAGAAGGAATTTCCCACCTCTAAATGGAAGCCAAATAAATGTTACAGGCTGCATGTTTGTGTCCCCCCGAAATTCATATGTTGAAACCCTAACTCGTAATGGATGGTATTAGGACATGGGTCCCTTGGGAGGTGATTAGATTTAGATGAGGTCTTAAGGGTAGAGCCTCACGTTGGGATTAGTGTTTTCACAAGAAGAAAAAGAGACCAGATCTTACTCACTCTGCCATGTGAGGAAACCAGAAGACAGCTGTCTGCAAACCAGGAAGAAGGTCCTCACCACACACAGAATCTGCTGGCACCCTGACCTTGAGCTTCCCAGACTCTAGAACTATGAGAAATACATTCCTGTCATTTAGCTCCCCAGTATGTGGTATCTTGTTATAACACCTGAATTGATTATGATAGAAAAGGTGGGTGTTTTAGAGAAAATAAGGGAACCCTTTCTCCGCCATCCTTCCTCTCTCATCTGGTTACAATAGTATGTGACCACCAGCTCTCTAAAGAAATTAATTGACTAAATAATCCGCTGAGATGAGGGAGGTTGGGAGTGAGGCTTTGGAGGACTAGTTTTTCTCAACTAGTCTTTCTCAATTCACCAGACCAACTGCCAATCTTTACTAATCAACACAAAATCCATTACTGATCTCCCACTGAGAGGTGTTATGGGTTGAATTGTTTCCCCTAAAAGATGCTGAAGTCTTAGCTCCCAGTACTTGTGAATATGACTCATTTGGAAATTGGATCTTTGTAGAGGATGAGGTTAAGATGAGGTCATTAGGGTGGGCCCTAATTGAATATGACTGGTGTCCTTATACAGAGGGGAAATTTGGACACAGAGACAGACAATGTGAAGACACAAGAAGATGGCCATCGACAAGCCCAGGCATGTCAGAGACTACCAAAAGCTAGGAGATAGGCGTGGAATAGACTCTCCCTCGAAGCCCTCAGGAGAACCAACCTTGCCTGCACCTTGCTGTGGACTTCTAGCCTCCAGAGGTGTGAGAGAATAAATTTCTGTTATTTAAGTTTTGTGGTACTTTAACCACAGCAGCCCTGGAAAACTAGTGCAAAGGGAGATACTTATTGGAGAAACAGATGAACATAAAGGCAGAGGAATTCTCCCTAGCTGCCTGCAATAATAAGACTAGTTTTTATCTATAAATATGAATGGAACATTAAGGATTATTAAACATTTGAGAAAAAATGAATAAACAGAACAACTGCCTAGAAGAAATCCACAATTTAAGAAACAAAAATATTATTACGACTATCTTGAGAAGTTACCATATCCATTAAATAAGAATAGGAGAGTAGGAAACAAAACGTGGAGTTCTTAGAAATTAATTTATATTCATATATATGTTGGAATAAGTAGTAGTCAGAATAAACCTGCCAGATATGATGGGGAGGGGGAAGATGTGGAAAATATGAGAAATTCAGTTAAGACACAAGGAGATGGATTCTATAAGTCTAATGCCCATTTAGAAAAGATTCCCAATAGAGAGTAAAGAAAAATAAGAAATCACTGGGGAAAAATAATAAAAGTAAAAATAGAATACTTCTTAAGCCTGAAAATAGATGACTTTTCAAATTGAAGAAGCCTGTGAAATTCAAAGAGTGTGGATAAAATTTTAGAACTTTAAAGATAAAGACCAAAAAGCTTCCAGAGAGGAGGGACCTAAAAAGAGTTAAGATGGAATAAAAAGCAAACTGCCAACAATTTTTAAAATCAGAATTCTGAAAGCTAGAAACATTGGATCAGTGACTTCAAACTCCTGTGGGAAAATGATTTTAAATGCTGAATCTTCTACCTAGTCAAATTATCAATTAAGTGTAGAATCAAAAATATTGATATGCCCAGAAAATTTACCTCCTCTACAGTTTCTGGAAAAAGAGAATTGTAGTCGAGAAAACATCCCAACATAAGTAAAAAGGAATCCATGAAAAAAGGGTGGGCTGTAAGACACTGGCATTAATGTCTGCAAGGGAAAGATCTACGAGGATGACAACTCAGATATCTCCAAGAGGAACTTACGTGAGAGAAAAGGGGTTCACTTTCCACAAATGCCAGGATTCTTAAATTGAATATTTTGGATAACAATGATGAAAGAGGCATAGAATTCTTCTCTCCACAAGATAAAAGAAAGGCAATGAGCAATTCCAAGAGAAAAAAGCTGAAAGAGAAAGTTACAAACAGAGGTGAGGCAAGCTAAAACATGGCAGTATTTTAAGGACTAAATTGAATGTTATGAGAGGAGAATCCACTCGACTTTGGTGGAGGTTCGAGAAACCAGTGTATGTTTCCTTTTTTGTGTGAATCTGATCACACCACTTGTGAATATTTTACACAGCCACATTAAGCATCTTGTTTATTGGCTTTTTAATTTTTCGGTTTTGGAACCATCCCATAGAACAAGTCCAGAAGCCTATGTTACATCGAAGGCTACAGTGCAAATGAACTCTAGCCTTACAGGATGAAGGTGAGGCCAACAGGTGCTAGAGGTGGAGTGAATTGAACGGGGATGGAGGGAACGAAACGTGCATGAATTTCCTCATTTTCCATAGTGGAGAGTCAAGACATCTCTGGGTGATGGAGAAATAGATAAGGCATTTATTCCTTGAATACAAGTACTTGTGGAGCCCTACAAAGCAGAGGCAAGAGGAGAAGCAGCACACTAGTCAACAGGCTGTGGTTCAGGGGTCTCAGTCTCATTGGACAGTGACAATATCCATGACAGAGTCTAGATGGAGTAGCTCCTTCTCAAGATGGAAGGTTGCAGGTTGATGCCTTTTACTACCCTTGCATTCAGCCCAAATTACATGACATGGGACAGACTCTCCTAACGCTGAAGGTAGACTTCATACCATACCCCTCTTCTGTATTTTTGACACTGTTTTACACTTCTGTATTTTTAATGCTTATTTTTGCTTTTATTCCTTTTTATCAGATCCTAGAATGGCTGTGGGGCAGGTAAACCTGCACGTATGCTTCAATCTTCCTGGAAGTAAATTGCAAAATTTATCTGGAGAGCCAACTAGCCTCAGAAGCAAGGAATGTATATATAGCTGCTCTGCCAGACCAGAAAAAAGATAAAAGAGCTGGCAGAGCTGATCTCACAGTACTGAGATCAGAGAAGAGGCACAGAGGAATCAGGCCCCGCTATCATCTGAATCCTAAGAAGCTGATAACCCTATATCAGATTCCTTCAGGCTCAAATCTGCAGGAGCCACTGACAACATGGAACCTTCCAGCAAACCCTAAGTCAGATATCAAAGATATGTCTCCAGTGTCCAACACCAATATCTCCCGGGTATGTGTGTGTGTGTGTGTGTGTTCATTTTTAAATACAAAGGTAAGTCCTCATATTCAGAAGGAGAAAAGACACCATGATTGGTTGACAACTTTATAATGATCAGAGCTTCAGCTAATAGTTGGAGTAAGCAGTATCTCAAAGCTTAAAGAATGAAATGGAAAGGTTAGCAAGCTAACAATTGTTAGCAGGAAAACTGCCCTTCAGTGTAGATCTTCATTGTCTTCATGTGCTCGCGAGGAGGGAAAACAATGTCCAAAGGTTATCTTAAGGGTCAACTTCAGAATTCTTTTCAGGAGGAGAACTGAATTTGCTGAGCAACTTACCTGCATTGGCATGTATTTTTTTTTTTTTTTTTTTGCGGTATGCAGGCCTCTCACTGTTGTGGCCTCTCCCGTTGCGGAGCACAGGCTCCGGATGCGCAGGCCCAGCGGCCATGGCTCACGGGCCCAGCCGCTCCGCGGCATATGGGATCCTCCCAGATCGGGGCACGAACCCGTATCCCCTGCATCGGCAGGCGGACTCTCAACCACTGCGCCACCAGGGAGGCCCGGCATGTATTTTTATATAGCAGAAGCTCTGTGCTCAGCACGGAGGGGCTGGGGCCAGATAAAGTGAGGACTAGGACACTTTCTAGAAGAAGCTAACTTGAATTTGGAGTAAGGGGAAGTAGGAAGGAAAAAGAAGTTTCAAGAAAGAGAAAGACAGTGATAGGTCATGCATCAAGGTGGAGGCATGTGGGGAAATATTAGCCAGCAGGAAGCTTCTGGTGGCACAGTGCTTGAAAGATTTGCAAAAGAGATGACTAATATTAACTTTTAAATTTATTTGTGTGTGATTCTGTCTTGGAAGTCCTCTTTGCTACCCCAAACCATCAGTAAATTCTGCTATACTAACATCTTGCGTGGGTGGTAGATTGGGGCAATCAAAGAAAAGAATTTTTGATCTGGGCCAGAGCTGGGATGCCACTGAATTCAGACGGTCAGCCAAAGGTGACCTTGAAAAGGAATGAAGTCCTCCCTCACAGGGCATAGAAAATCTGGAGAAGGATATGTGCCTTGCCTGTCCCCCAGGCCCTGATTCCAACTCTAAGACCCCAGCCCATCTGGTCGATCCCAGCCTCATCCCAGCAGGTACATGCACTCTCTGGCCAAGACTCCTCCATTACCTAAGTCTGTTCTAAACAAGTTCTTTCTGATCTAATAAAAATTGAATTTGTTAGCTTAGCTGTGACTTGGCCTTGAGACCCAGATATTCCTGGTTCTTTCATACCTCCATCTTGAATTTCAAGCCTCAATATTCTTTGCATTTTAAACAAGGCTTTCTTTTGGTGGTAAAAGACTAAATTACAAAGGTAGATACAAATGTTATTCATTATATGTGTTCAACTTTCTAATTTGTTTTTTTTTTTGTTGTTGTTGTTGTTTTGCGGTACGTGGGCCTCTAACTGTTGTGGCCTCTCCCATTGCGGAGCACAGGCTCCGGACGCACAGGCCCAGCGGCCATGGCTCACGGGCCCAGCCGCTCTGTGGCACGTGGGATCCTCCCGGACCAGGGCACGAACCCACATCCCCTGCATCGGCAGGCAAACTCCCAACCACCGTGCCACCAGGGAAGCCCTCTAATTTGTTTTTAATGAGGTCTCCTAGTCATATTTTTTATTCATTAATTCATTCAAAAGATACTTAGAAACCTACTATGTTGCAGCCAGTGTATGTCCTATTCCATGAAGTAATTCCACCTTTTTTGTACACTATAATAAATGTATTTGCTTCCTAATATAGAAAAAGTTGAATAATATTAAGCTTTTCTTTGATATCCTTTTTACAAATAACTTCATTTTTCCTGTTTACATAGAGCTCAAGACATTTATTGAACATTTTCCAAAGATCCTTTAACACTCCAGCCAAGTGGGAAAAAAAGAATTGCTATTCTGATTCAAAGATGATTTAGGAAAAGGGCCCAAATTGTATCAGAAGTAGAAAAGCCCTTTAAAAATAGGACCATTTCTTCTGGGTCTCTGTGCCAAAGCAGCACAGGGCACGTCTCCTGATGAGGCCTTATCACTTCCTAGCTCACACACTGAATGGATATTTCTTTTGCAGCACGGAGGTCAGTAACAAAAAAGGCTTTTCATTTCTGCTGTTGGTCTTACACGAGTAAAAATGTTCACTTTACTTCATTAATAAGAAAAAAGATTCACACTGTCTAGGAGCCTGCTGCTCCTTCATATAGAACATTGTTTTCTTATCACTTGTCCTAAACAGACCCAAGGGAGTTGGGAGGTCTCTAGAGAATTTGGTTCTGGATGGTCCCTATTATTAGTACTTAGTGTACTGTGCACAGCACAGAAGCCTATAATTAAGCCGCAGGAGAACTTGAATTGTAATTTCTTCTTTTTGAGTAACACAAGTCATAGAAAAATTAACTAAGCTCTTCAGCTCTATTTTTTCTTGTTGTTTTGTTTTGCGTCTCATGGACCGTTTTTCGTTAGACAAAGGCAAAACAGATTCTCTCACCCCATGACATACACCCAAGCTTTAAGTTGGGAGCAAATTCCCCAAATTCAGGGAAACTCAAGTTTTCCTTCTATTTCAATTTAATTACTAATGCATGTTTAACATTGTCCTACATTTGCTCATTAGACAGAATCCAAGTTTTGACACCACTTACTTGAACAAATTATTTAACCTCTCCAAGCGTTACTTTCCCTGTGTCCAAATGGTGATAAAAATAGTACTAACCGGGCTTCCCTGGTGGCACAGTGGTTGAGAGTCTGCCTGCCGATGCAGGGAACACAGGTTCATGCCCAGGTCCAGGAAGATGCTACATGCCACAGAGCAGCTGGGCCCGTGAGCCATGGCCGCTGGGCCTGCGCATCTGGAGCCTGTGCTCCACAACGGGAGGGGCCCCAGCAGTGAGAGGCCCGCGTACCGCAAAAAAAAAAAAAAAAAAAATAGTACCAACCTCACAGGGCTTCCTGTGAGGATTTGGTGAGACATAATAGGAAGAAATCTCAGTGCGGTCGACCACACAGTAAGCACTAAATAAAGATCAGCTACTCTCATCATTCACAAAGTTTTGTGACAATAATAATAATAAATGATAACAACCCAAACAAATACCTTTTATGGGGAGGGGTCCTTCCATTGTGCCTGGTGAGGGGAAGAGATTGGTCTGCTTCCTCCTTCTCTCTTTACCTCTTTGTCTCCCTTCCTCACGGAAGGAAGAAGGAGGGATTTCTAATAATATTGGATAGAGTCCAGAATGGGACGGAGCTACATGTTTTTGATAGGAAAGGCTACCGAACTGTCAAAGTAAGCCTCCATGGTAAGACCACCTTGTACTTGCTTTTCTCGTGTTAGGGAGTCAGGATGCCTCACTGGGTCATCCAGGTCTATATCACTTTCTCCGAATTAGCCTTTGCCTGATTTCAGCCTTGTGGTGTACTGGATGCAGTCTCAGCCCTGGATGAAGAGGAACTTTGATTCTATTTGGCAGTTCTTCCTTGGTCAGGAACCCCAATGGTAGCAGTTTTGTAGGCTGGTCATAATAGCATCATTACAGTACCAAGATCTCACTCCAAATCCCTTGCCCCAGGCACTGTGCCAAGCTCTGTGGAAACATAGCCTCGTTGAAGCTCTGTAATCCTTAGGGAGGCAGATGTCACTGTATTCAACATTCAGAGGACCAAGTCAGGTCTAGAGAGGTTACAGCCCCTATCCCAGAGCTAATAAGTCTTGCAGCCAGCATGTAAATCCAGGTCTATCCGACTGCCAGTGTCTGTAAGTCTTATATAGCTCTGCCTTGAATGTGCTAGGAATTATAATAAGTTCAGGGATACCAAGATAATGAAAACACAGTCCTCCCTTCATTGAACTCATGGTAGAGTCTAGAAGCCCAGGATCAATATTGTGTCCCTCCAAGTGAGGTCTGCAGATGCCCTGAACACAAGACCTGAGCTATTTCTTAATATGTAGGCTCCTACCTCCCTTGTCTTAGACTATTAGGGCTTCTATTACAACAATAACAACAAAAGCAACATAGACTTGGTGGTTTAAACAACAAGCATTTATTTCTCACAGTTTTGGAGGCTGGGAAGTCCAAGATCAAGGCACTGGCAGCTTTGGTGTCTGGTGAGGACCCACTTCCTGGTTCAGAGAGGGTCATATTCTTGATGAGTCCTCACATAGTAGAAGGGGTGAGAGAACTCTTTGGGGTCTCTCTTATGAAGGCACTAATCCCATTCATGAGTGTTCCACCCTCATGACCTACTCACCTCCCAAAGGCTCTACCCATACCATTCCCATTCAAGATTAGGATTTCAACAAATGAATTTGGTGAGACTCAGGCATTTAGTCTGTAACACCCTTCTTCCCCTACCTATGCTAAATCAGAATCCTTCTGAGGTGGGCCTGAGAATTCTGCATTTTTAAATGTGTCTTCAGGTGATTCTTCAAGTAATTAAAAGTTGAAAACTACTAGTTTCAAGTTTAAAAGTAAAAGACAAGACAGAATAAGGTATATTCTCAGGAAATCCTCCTAAAACATTCATCTATAACAGTGTTCTTTTCACCAAACATATCTTTCTAAAATCTTAGCCTGAATATTTTTCTGAGGTTGCTTAAATCCACCAAACATAATTCTTAGAAAGAATCGTGTTAGCATTGGATTACAATAAAAATTTTATTGCTACACTTAACTTTAGAAAAAAAGAGGACATTATTATAGGGCTAAAAAGAAGCATTTACTCAAATGTGATGAACGCAAAATCAGAGGTCCCAAGAGCTCTTTCCTTGAGTCTAAAATATTAAGCTAACAGCTCAAATGGTTAGAGGTGATTCTATAAATTCTCCCCATATTAGCATGTATTTTGTATTTTTTAAGTATTAAAAAAATTTTTTTAAATTTATTTTATTTTTGGCTGCTTTGGGTCTTCGTTGCTGTACACTGGCTTTCTCTGGTTGTGGCAAGCGGGGGCTACCCTTATTTGCGGTGCACGGGCTTCTCATTGCGGTGGCTTCTCTTGTTGCGGAGCTTGGGCTCTAGGTGCACGGGCTTCAGTAGTTGTGCCATGCAGCCTCAGTAGTTGTGGCACATGGGCTCAGCAGTTGTGGCTCGCGGGCTCTAGAGCGCAGGCTCAATAGTTGTAGTGCACGGGCTTAGGTGCTCTGTGGCATGTGGGATCTCAGACCAGGGATCGAACCCTTGTCCCCTGCATTGGCAGGTGGATTCTTAACCACTGCACCACCAGGGAAGCCCTAGCATGTATTTTGTTTTGTTCTTTTTTGTGACTTGAAGGAGAGTAATGCCACCAATTTAGGAAAACTTTTATCTACTCACATCTCATCTGCACCCTACAGTAGTCAGACTGGGCTCCCTTCTTTAATTCCCATGGACCACTGCCTTCTTATGAATCATCAAATTAACTTCTCACATCTAGCCTCTATTCAAAACCAGTAATAGACTCCTGAAAGAAGTCCCCGCTTCTTACTCTGACATGCACAATTCTCTGCAATCTGGGCTCTCTTTTCTTTATTTTACAATCCACTTCTTTTCAAAATTAAGTTTTCTCAAAGAGTTAACCTACTTAAGATTCCACATTCCCATATCTATGCTTTCTCTTTTGCCTTTTCTCCTACAAGTGCTGAATCAGTAAGAATAGGTTGGGTTATCTGTAGTAACAAAACAACCCCTAACTCTCAATGGCTCAAAACGACAAAGGCTTATTTTTTGCTTAGGTCACATGTCTGTTCTAAGTTAGCACGGGCTGGCCTCATCTTTCACACTACAGACTCAGGGGATGAAGCAGCCATTTTGGACATCGCTGGTTGCCATATCAGAGAATGAAGACAGCTCAGCAAGACTCAGACTGGCAATAAATGCTTTGACCTGGAAGAGACACATGTCACTTTCACTGTCCACTCATTCATCAGAAATAGCCATGGGGCCCCACCCAACTACAATAGAGTCAGGATGTACAATGCCACCAGTGGCTGAAATGGGAAAAAATAGTGGTATATAGCATTTACGAGAGTATTGGTTCAAATTCCATCAGTACTAAAGGCTAAGGTAAAAAACCTCTCCTCTGTTGCTTTTCCCACAGAGCCCAGGTGGATGGCAGTGGTGTTTTTTTCCCTTCACTTTTAGAAACTTTATTTTTTTGTTCCATTTATTTAGCTCTATCATATTTAAACATATTTTAAGTTATTATTTCACGCACATGTCTTATCTCCTCTGAGACCAGAAACTCTGTCATTTTGGAAATCATTCACCTGATCTACCACAGTTAAGAGCACATAATAGATGTTTAGTAGCATATTGAGGCATTGATTACCTTTCCAAATTTCACTGAAAATACAGCATCTATCACACTGCACTTTGATTTTGTACCACTATACATTAGAGCTTTGAACTTCTTGTTTAACCAGTTTAATTTTTATGATAATCATTTCAAATACTATTCTCTTAGTTGTTTTATCAAGCACTTATATTTTATCAAACACTTATTAAGTATTTTTTGATGTTTTACATTGTATCCCAAACACATAGGATAGTGTCTGACAAATAATAATCACCCAATAAATATCTCATTGAATAATTCATCCTGTGTTCAAAATGACCCTATGAGAAACTATCCTCATTTTACAGATGAAGAAATTGATGGAGGTTTAGGGAAGTCTGGCAAATAATGTAGGATAGTATTCTGATACAAAATAAAATTTTCGAGCTTTGTTCTTGATGGCAATCAAGAGAAGCCAACTTAGCTAACTTAGGCAGAAAGGGCATTTTTGGGGGGGTGGTAAAGGAGAGCTTGTAGAGTTGATGAACTGGTTAAATAATGGGTTGGGAAAGGAAAAGCAGGATTTAAGAGCAGCAAGGCCCAGCGGCACTTGCACAGCAGGACGTCTGTTGAGGAAGCCTGCCCTGGTGCCCTTCCCACTGGCCCCTGGATCCACTACTGCTGGACTTGACACTCTGCTGTAACCCTCTGTCCGTCTTCCACTCACCTTGAACCTGTGAGCCACTTCCTCAAGAACTGAGGGGCTGGTACAAGCCTGGTGGAGCCTTTGTACATGTTTGGACCATAGATGCTCAATTATGCAAGATGGGGCCCTACCTCTCTGCCATCTTGGGAGAGGTAAGAACAGCAGCAAATGAACCAAAATGGCAAATTTCCAATGCAGTTATGTGGGGTTAATTAGACCCCATGAGCCGGATTGGCATTCCTGATCTCAAATAAAAAAACTACAATCATCACACTACTATATATAAAATAGATAAACAACAAGGACCTACTGTATAGCACAGGAAACTATATTCAATATCCTATAATAACCTATAATGAAAAAGAATCTGAAAAAGAATATATATATTCTGTGTGTGTGTATATATACATATAATTACACACAACATATATATATATGTATAACTTCCCATATAGATAGATAGATCTATATATATATATCTGACTCACTTTGCTGTACACCTGAAACTAACACAACATTGTAAATCAACAGTAATAAGAAAAAACCAAAAACTATGATAAACCCTTGTATCAGACATGAGAGTGCAGAAAGTGTTTCCACACAAATGAGCCCTTAGGGGTAGGGAGAACTGCTGTTCTCTTTTCACAGTGGGTAAACCGAGACATCTTAGGTTGCCTGACTGGAACCACAGCACAGTAAGTTAGTGGAGGCTGAGCTTAAGCTTATGTCTTCCTCTACCCAGACACTGTGTTCATTTTACCACATAAGACTATACTTCAATCTATACTGGAATTCAGGGAAGATAAAATGTTTATTTATAAGAGATAGAACCAAATTTTCTTTAGTGAGAACACTGCTCCCAAATTCCTTCATGTAATGGCACATGTAGAAAATGAGCATTATGATACAACCCTCTGGGATAAATGGATGAGGCTGCTCAGAGCTGACTCCAGTGAAATCCAGACCCTATCAGGCTCCACAGAAAGCTGAGGGCATCAATATTTTAGATTATACAATGTGGGAAGCTCTGATTTATAAAATAGCTACATGAAAACAATTGTAGAAAGCATTTTCTAACCAAATGATACAGCCCATGACCAGGGATAATCCCCCAAACACTGATTTCATATCTACTATGGGTGAAACTGAGTGGTCAGGGCAGAGAAGACAGGTTCACACACATGAAGAGCTCAGATTTTCAAAGGAAGCAGAAAATTTCTGTGCAGTGTGGAGTGGCCACAAGTCAAGGAGTGCTGGCAGCCACCAGAAGCTGGAAGAGGCAAGGAACAGATTCTCCCCTAGAGCCTCTAGAAGGAGCATGGCCCTGCCAACACCTTGATTTTGGCCCAGGGATACTGATTTCAGACTTCTGCCCCCTGGATCTGCCAGAGAATTAGGCAAGCTAATTAGAAGCAGAGGTAGACTTTGAACCGAGATATTCAGATCCAGAACCCCTGCTCTTAAACTTTATGACATTCCTTCTGCAGGGAAGTCCATGTAAGAGGGGATCTGAGAGGCAAATGTATCAGGTGAGGATACAGATTTGGCAAATATCAGCTTAGAAGAAGTGTGGACATTCTAGAATCTGTCCACATCTAAGAGTATATGAAACTCACCTGCAATTAAATAGTCAACATTAACCTGATTCATACTTATCTTATCCTATGTGCACATCAACCCACTCAATTAAGACTACACTTCACAGTCTGACAACCAGGAAGACTGAAGGGGCAGTGGGTGCTTTACTGGCACTGATTATTTTTTTGGTAAAGATTTCATCATATTTACTTTAATATGTTTTCTCCTAAACTGAGATTGTGTGCCCATAAGCTGACTAAATCCTAATATTCTCTTCAATTTCAGCTGAAATGCCATTTCCTCAGGAAAGTCTTCTCTAACCTGCTCCCACAATAAAGCAAACACCTGTTAAGGATGCTCCCAGTTTGTGCACCACAAATCTATCTAATCACAGTTCTGCTGGGCTTTATTTTAATCATTTATTTAGTTATCAGTATCTGTTAGTAGACTGTACGCTCAGTGATGAGAAAGGCTGGATCATTTTGTTTCCATGATGCCTCTAATATCTGCACGTCTCAATAAAATTTTTATGAGTGTATGAATACACGAATTGATTGAACTTTGATTATTCATTATTCTGGGACTTGGAAAAATTTCAAAGTTGTTTAATGAGTTACGTTCTGGCTCCACCCAGGGATATTCTCTGGGGGAATTTACAGTGACCTATTTGCTTATGTGTCTGTGTTGGTCTCTACCACATTTATAAGATGGAATCAATCCCACCTCTAGCTATGGGTGGGATTTAACAAGTGTTATAGATATCTACTATTCCAGGTGCTTGTCAGGGAGCATAATTTAAAAAGCTTGAAATAGAATTTGTGGAACATTGCTTTGATGCTAGAACTATTCATGCTTCTAGGTACCCTAAAATATATCCTTGGGTTAGACAAAAGCGTTAGAGCCCTGCGTACCTGGAACAAAGGTGTATAGTTTTCTTATAGAACTTCTTTAACAAACTTGCACTTGGATAACTGTAGCACTGTAGCAACTTTATAGCTTTTCTAATGCTATCAAACTCGCTTAGATTCACCAGGAGAATATATTTGAGGAAACTGGTCACTATAGTTCATTGTGACCTCTTGTTGGTGACTCAAGTTCCATACTCTACTTCCTTTGGAAAATCTATTTATTTTTATCATATCATCAAGTCTTGGTTTCCTTACCTGAAAGATGAGGACAATAATAGTATCTACCTCAGAGAGTTTGGGACAAGATAAAATGGGGTAACACCAACAAAATGCTTACTTAGCCCAGTACTGGGTGCGTGGTAAGCAATTAATCAGTCTTGTCATCATCAACATTGTCGTCATCCTGGTCACCATCACCATCACACTACTTTCTTGGCATCTATGATTAGAAAGCACCAACTCAACCAAGTGAAATTTACTTCATGGACAAAATAACCTTAACTTCATTCTTCCAGTCCTACTTTTCCCTTGAACTACTTTTTCATTTACATATTTCTAAGTGCACTTTTGTTCATACTCTTAGATGCTGGCTTACAATCTTTGTGGAACAAAGTGAGTTATTAGTACATACAGATGTACACATAGTGGTTTTCAAAGGGCAATGATGTACCACAGAGAGGTGAAATGACTTGATTCAAAGTAGCAAAACAGGAAGTATTCCTGTGTTCCAAATCTTAGCTTTAGGCCTTTTTTGGCTAGAGGGACACAAGTTTCCTTATGGCTGAATTTCTACGCAATCCCTTCCAAGAGTTTGATGTGGTTTTTGCCACATTCCAGGCTACTTATTGTTGAAATGAGAGCTTTCCCTTTTATTTGGTGCAGAAACTGCATAGAGAAGGACCCTGAGAGAACGGATCACAATAGCTGGAAAGGAAGAAAGGATTCCTGGAGTGTTGTGTACTGCCTAGGTAACCTAAATATCAACTAGTGAACTGATATAAGCAGGGATTTTAATATTATTAACATGAATCTAGCCAGACACAGAGCCCTTGAGGATTTATGGCTATGTGCACGTGATGAGCATAAGTTTATAAATACATTTGTAATCCCCAAGTTCTACCTTTCAATACTGAAAGCATCACCCACTTCTCTCTTGATACCACGTGGCCTTGGAGGCCGCATGAAGTACACTGGGGGCTGCCACCTGCCCTAAGTTTCTTTACAGAGATTGACTTTGTTCTGACCACTTCAGCTGCGTATCTGTCCTCCCTCCACCACTATCACTCCCATCTCCGGCCTTTATGCTTGTATCTTCTCCATGTGGATTTGGTAACTTGACTCCAAAGTATTTGCCTTGGCACAGAGAACCAGAAACCCCACATGGAACGCTGACACAAGCAACTGCTCCACTGCCCAGCCTTCAAGTTTATAAGCGCACATCTTGGCCTTCAAGTTTATAATCCCAGGTTCCCAGGATTTGCCAGTAAGCATGTCCAGTCTCCTGCAGAGTCAGAGGGAGAGATGGTCCTAGATGTGTTTCCTTCCGATAAGCTGCAGGTTTTTGAAGGCGGGGCCCACTTCACTCCCACAGTCTGTAGGTTCTGCAGAGCAGGAATCTTGTTAAAATACCTTTTTTTTTTTTTGGTATGTTCTGCCCCCCACAAAGCCATTTAGGGTTATATTCCACATGACCTGGAAGTGTTTATTTAAGCAGATTATAGGCTAGAAACAAAATCACAATTTCCCACTCCTGTTGTCAAAGGCTCCAGATACTAGAATTACACTCCACCTACCAACACACACAAAACTTCTTGTCTTATCCATTCTCAACCGTAAACAAATAAACAAATTCAGGCAAGAGTTCAAATTTGAATATAGGCTGTATGCCAGAAAATACTGAGTTCCAATCTTGGTTTTAACTCAGAGCCTCTTTTTGGTCTTAAGAGAGAAAAACAAAACAAAACACATTTTCTCATCAATTTGTGCAAAGTCATTCTCACCTGCCCCTCCCGGCACAGTGAGGATTAATGACTTCTATTTCCTAACGATACCCCAGTCCCTCCCTGGTAGTAAGTTAGGGATATGGGCCCATTAACTGCAAATGTTGCTCTAGTGGCCTTAAAGGATTAATGTACCTCCCAAAGCCCTTAACTTACTGGGACAAATCTGGCTCAATGAGTTAATGGGCTAATTAGTTAATTGTCAACTCTGCAAAGATGAGAAGTATTGTTATTTTGCACTTTATTAAATTCTCAAGGATTAACAAGTATGGGGGGAGATGTTAAGAGGATTTGAAAGAGGCTGGATGATCGTGACACACCACAAACTCTTGTCCAGCCTCTACTGGGGGAGGGAGGGGACAACGCCATTAATTATATCCCATGGGTATATGACCCAGAGTGGCTGGACATTCCCATCTCATTCCAAAGAGATTGGAATCCATCATATAAAAATCCTGTTGATGTGAGAATGCCTCTCCTAAAGTAAAACGAAGCATCAGCATAGTAGAATAATTGTCAGATTCTATGCTGTTGAGTGAGAGAGACATTATGTAGTGATGTGTCAAGTGAGGCAAGGTGTGGCCGGCAGCATAACTGGATATGCAGAATGGCGAGGTGCTTTATAGGGAGGCTTTTTCATGCCACGTGAAAATACAGTTTACTTTAGAGCCAAAGAAAAGAGCATGGGGAAAGTATTTGAAAATGTGAATATTCTCTAAATAAGAACGAGGTGAGAGCAGCACAGGGCATCTGAGTCACAGATACTATTAACAAGGGAAAGTCACTGGAAGACGTTCAAATGGTGAGTTATGACCAGAGATTATATAGCTCAGGTGAATTGTTTCTAAGGAGAAAACTTGAAAATTGCATGAGTCTCTGGATGATTTGGGAATGTGTTCAATCCTTTTGCATACCAGTACATTTTGAAAAATTGGAAGTCCTACACATAACAGTCACAGACCAAATGATGGATAATTAAGCATTCCTGGTACCATGGGAAGCATGTTTTATTTAAGGCTCTTGCCAGAAAAGTAGCTCATTAGACGTTTGGAACAAAAGTATGTACAAAGAACAGCTGAAAATTTTTTCTCGTCAAAGTGAAGTTTTGTTCAAAGGGAAAAAGGCTTCAAAATGGAACATACACAAACCCAAATGTGCAGTCACAGATACTGTGCCTGAAGCACTCCTTGAGAGATGGAGTAGGCTGTCTGTGCAATAGCCATCTTCCCCCTTTCATGATGCCCAAGTCCTGATCTTCTGGTTTGCAATCCAATCCCCTTACCCATGAATCAGGTAGATTTAGATAAGTCTAAGACATTAGTGATGGTTCCACTGCTACAAAGGTGGGCAGTTTACAGGTAGACATGTAGCCAGTTTTGTCAACAAGATGTGAGAAGATGTATACTGGAGAGCTTCTGAAAGTTTTCCTTCATAACAAATTTCGTAGGTAAAAATTATCTCCTTTTCTACTGCTGGATGGTGTTGTATGTTGGTGTGATTCTGTAACTACTTCAGCCATCTTGCATTTATAAGAAAACACAGCCTTTAGACAAAACCAACACAGAGAACAGCAAAACAGAGAGCTGGAAGGAGCTTGGAGGCTCCTTCTGATCTCACTGTGACATAAGTAATAAGTGCATTGAGATGATAAGTTCCATTATTGATTCTAGTTAACCTTTCTCTGTAGCTTACAGCCAAAGGCACTCTACAAATCCAAAAGGAATTGCCACCTCCTGACCCCAAATTCCTGTTTGCTCTAGAAATGCTAAATGTAACATTGTACATGTATTGAGAGTACCAGCAATAGAGTCAGACACAGGGATGGATCCTGGCTCTGCCAGTGACTGTATGAACTTGGATAAGTCACTTAAACTCTCTACACCTCAAGTTTCTGTCAATGAAGGGACAATAACCACGATGTTATATAGCACTTGGAAAGATTATGTAAGAGAAGGCATGCAAAGTGCACTCAAGAAATAATAACCAACCAACATACAAATACACATACATTCCAGCTGTTTTCAAATAGGAAACATATCAAGTAAGAAAATAAACACCATTCAAGCAGCAGGATTAAATAAAACTAGAAAGGCATATGGGATTATCAGACAGCATCTGAGTATAGGACTTAAAGCCTATTTTTTTGACACCTCGTGCAAGATGAAGTACAAAAATATTTGTATTTTTTTCTGATCCCTTAGGAACCTAGAATCTGAGGGGAGGATCCCTTAGGAACATGGGATCTGAGAGGTACTCAGTGTTTTAGGGCTTTGAGATTGTCAGAGAAGGATCACACAATGAGGCTGAGATGGAATAGCCAGGGATATAAGTAGGGCAACAAAAATTGAACATACTGATGCAGAAGCCAAGAGAAGACAGTGTTCCTAAAAGATGGAGTGGGCAACAGTGTAGAATGCAGCTAAGACACCAAGTACAGTGAGAATACAGAAGGGAACATAGGGATTTCCAAGGAGGAAGATGATGAAAAGACGAGTGGAGTGGATTGAGGAATCAATGAGGGTTGAGAGTTTGGAGAGAATGACCATACATACATTTTGTATCATATTAGGGCAGGATAAAAATAAATAGGGCAGTAACTGCAGGCCACCAAAGGTGTTTTTCCTTTCTTTCTTTTAGGGTGAGAGATGCTAGGACATACCTGTATGCTGATGCAAATGATGCACTAAAGGGGGAGAAACTGACAGAGTCAAGAGAAGAGGGATGATCACAAGAATAAAGTTCTTGAGGAAAGATAATGATGAAAAATCTGGCCTTAAGTAGGAACTGGGAAACTTTATATGTTACAGTGAGGTAGGAGGTATGATGTGTGCAGATGGATGCAGGTTCTTTGGTGGATTTGGGAAGATTTCCATCTGTTGGCTTCTATCTTAGACAATGGACAACATGATATAAAAGTCAAAAGATAAAGAACTTCCCAGAAACAGAAAAGTGTTACACATTTACCTTGTTCTGGATTTCAAAGTTTTGACCTTGGGTTAAAATTCAGAATTCTGAGAAAGAAGAGGAGAATTCACCTCTAACTGGAGACCACTCTAATGATTCAGACGCTGAGCTGCTTGGATGAAGAGCTTCTTTGGAGTAGGTACAGTACAAATGCTTTGGGACAGGGTAGTCATGAATTTAACAGGAAAACTATTTCTCTGACTGTTGTCTAACTACTTGGTGGCAGCACAGTGTAGTAGAAAGAAAACAATTTGGGGTCAGAAGAAATGAGGTGCCCTCCCAGCGTTAAATCTAACACATGTCGAATAATATTGGGTCAGTGTTTTACCTTCTCTGCACTTCAGTTTCTCTAACTACATCGAAAATTATTATGATGATAATTTGTCTCTGACAGATTTGATATGAAAATAAAATCATATGAAAATAATACGAAGAATGTCCCTAATAGTAATAGGGACTATTGCAGTAATTCTATGATACAGTAACTCTAAACTCTGCTTTCTTTATATATACTGTTATGGACTGAATCCTGTACCCCGCAAATTCATTTGTTAACAACCTAATGCCCAGTGTCTCAGAATGTGGCTGTATTTGGACATAAGGCCTGCATGGAAGTGATTAAGTTAAGATAAGACTGTTAGGGTGGACCCTAATCCAATCTGTCCATTCCGACTGGTGTTCTCATAAGAAGAGAAAATTGGACATGCAGAGATATGCCAGGGGTGCACACACACAGAGAAAAAGCCATGTGAAGACACAGTGAGAAGGTGGTCATCTGCAAGCCAAGGAGAGAGGCCTCAGAGGAAACCCATTCTGCGGACACCTTGACCTTGAACTTCCAGCCTCCACAACTGTGAGAAAATAAATTTCTGTTGTTTAAGCCACCTAGTCTGCGGTATTTTGTTATAGCAGCCCTAGCAAACTAATACATAGTATAGATAGATAGATAGATAGATAGATAGATAGATAGATAGATATAGATATATGTATATATATGTATAATCTCTTAGCTTCACCTTAACTCTATAAGGTAGGCATTATTATCCTCATGTTATAAATGCAGACACTGAATATCCTATGATAAACCATAATGGAAAAGAATATGAAAAAGAATGTTTATATATGTATAACTGAATCACTTTGCTGTACAGCAGGAATTAACACAAAATTGTAAATCAACTATACATCAATAAAATCAGTTAAAAAATAAATGAAGACACTGAGATTTAGAGAGATTAAGTGACTTCCTCAAGGTCACATATGACAGGTAATTTCTTACAAAGTGCATATTGACTATAGGATCCCTCTTAAAAATAATTATAAAAACTGAAGTCATAGAAACAGAAATTTAAAAAAAAACTTTTTATCTGTTTCCCATAACCACTCTCTTAGATTCCTGGCTTATATGCTATGATTTCATAGCTTTTGTTCTGTCATTATTTTCAGAGGTCCAACTCCACTCTCTCTTCAAGGTTATTAGAATTTTTAAGCATCCTTCTTATTGTACCTTTTATTGGCCCCTTGCTGCGATTCTATCACTCAAACTCAATCAACCAGATTGTTTATTCCCTCGGCCTTTGTTTCCATCTCAGCTGGATCACTCCAGGGGATTGCAGCTTGCCAGTTCTGCAAAGAGGTGCTTAGATCAGAACCCTGAGCTGGACCCCATTTTCTGGGACAGCGTTGCAATCAGATGGCACCTATGTCGGTGCAGCCTGGACCTCGTAGCTTGGCCAAACGTCTGCGCTCTCTGCTCTCCCCTGCAGCATTTTACTCCCATTAAAAGTGGAGCTTCAAATCTCCCTTGTGCATCCAGGCCTGGGCACTGGGTGACTTCCAGTTAAAGGGTCAATAAATATAATTAAAAGGCTCATCCAACTGGATCTCATGCTCTGAATATCTTCCCTTGGAGGGCCAACTCTCTCCCTCTCATAAATGGATTTTTTAAAAACAGGAGGGCTGTGAAAGGTTGCAGATGTCCTCAGCCTACAGAGTTGCATGGCTTTGTGTCTGGCAAGTTGTCTTCGGGGTCCTCAGACTCACAAGAACACATCCGTATGTGCAGAAAGTTAACAGACAGTGTTCACTGCATTATTGTCTGTCTAATGGTCCCCTGATGAAGAAATGGTCATCCGCTCAGACCTCCTCATAGACAGACAAGTAATAGTGCCGTGACCCATCAGGAAATATCAGTGAGACAAAAATGGTCACAGCCAGTTTCTTGAGCAACTAATGTATGACAGAGCATTTCTTTGTATTCTGATATACCTTAGTCCTATTCCTTACCATAACCAGGCAAGCTGTCAATTATTACTTCTCTCTCATTAATAAGGAGACCAGGGGGAATTCCCCCCTGGTGGTCCAGTGGTAAAGAATCCACCTTCAAATGCAAGGGAGAGGGGTTCGATCCCTGGTCACGGAACTAAGATCCCACATGCCATGGGGCAACTAAGCCCACATGCCACAACTACAGAGCCCACGCGCCCTGGAGAGAGAAAACCCGCATGCCACAACTAGAGAGAAGCCTGCACACCACAACGAAGAGCCTGCATGCCTCAACGAAGATCCTGCGTGCTGCAACTAAGACCTGACACAGCCAAAAATAAATAAAATAAATACATAATAAGTAAATTTAAAAAAAAATAAGGAGACCAAAGCTTGGTGAATGTAACTAATGTATCCAAGGCCTCATAATTATGTGTCTGAGATGGTCTCTCCATCTCCAGAGCTCATGTCTTTTCACTCTATTAAACTTTCTCTCAACCAACCATCACTGACACTCCCCAAATATGAGTTTTCTTTAAAAGTTACCCTTTGAAAATTCATTAAGTTGAATGGTGCTTTCTTATACCAACTGTCTGAGCTGCTCTCCTGTTTTAGAAGTCTAGATGTTCAGTGATCCTTTGAATTATTGGTTTATTGCCATATCATTCAAAAGAAATGACAGTATGGTTCATTTTAAAAATTTCTTTTGCGTCTGAGGCTTTGCCAAGATCTGTTTATTGCTGTCATGTGGAAAAGGAAAATACGATGAGGCTTGAGACGTTCAAATGTGAAATTTCCCTTTTCCCATTCAAATAAGGGCCAGCAACAAATCAAAAGGCAAGCTTTCATTTTCAGTGATTGACTTAGACAAACTAAAGGCGGAATAAATGTCAGATGAATTAGATGTGGTGACTGCTGCTTAAAATATGTGACTCTTGATACTTTTGAAAGGTAACAGACAGATTGGAAATAGATCTTCTATCAATACTAATGGTGACATCAAGGATCATAATGATGGTAATTTGGCTTTGTGTTGCTTTTTCCTTTGCACCATGTCAAAGCTGTCAACAGATGTATCAGGAAGCAAAGACCACAAATGGACACGTAGAGTGAGCACCACTGGGCTGGATTACTATGCCTCATCTCCAACAAATGACAGCCCCTCTAGGATGTGCAGCTCCTTGCCATTTGATGGAGATGGCAAAGGAGAATTCAATCAGATATTTGTTGCTATGGGGATAAGAGTTAGGAAATGACCTTTTCAATGAAAACTTGTCTCCCAACATAAAACCCTTCCCTTTAGATATGATTCTCTTTGGGTTGTCTGGGGGCCAAGCTGAAAATAATTTGCAAAAAAAGTCAGAAACTTGAATAAGTAAGAGCATAATCTTTAAAAATATTTTTTATACTTACATTTCTATTGCATTTTTTAAAAGTTTTAATTTTATATTGGAGTATAGTTGATTACTGATGTTGTGATAGTTTCAGGTGTACAGCAAAGTGATTCAGTTATACATATACATGTATCTATTCTTTTTCAAATTCTTTTCCCATTTAGGTTGTTATATAATATTGGGCAGAGTTCCCTGTGCTCTACAGTAGGTCCTTGTTGGTTATCCATTCTAAATATAGTGGTGCGTACCTGTCAATCCCCAACTCCCTAACTATCCCTTCCCCCCACTCTTCCCCCAGGTAACCATAAGTTCGTTGCATTTTTGTTTGAAGAATGTAAGGCAGATATTAATGAATGAGGAACAGAATCATCGTTTATACAATTTTGATAGCTTAGCAGTCAAGATAATGAGATTGGGATTCAAAGAGACTAGCTTCAAATCCTCCTGCTGCCACGTGTTAGTTATGTGGCCTTGGAGAATTTCCTTAACCCCTTTTGTCTTTAGTCTTCTCAAGTATGTGAGGGAAACAATGTTTTACTTATAGAGCTGGTGGAAGACTTAAGAGCCAGAATGAATATCAAGCATATTTCAAGTACCTGGCACAAAGATATTAAAAATAGCAGATTTTAATATTAAAATTGATTATTAATATCATTACAGTACTGTGATGACAAGACTGGGTAATAATGTCATCAGTTAGTTAAAAAGGTAGGTTTATAATATGCACTTCCAAAGCTAATAAAGAGGATGAAAAAGAGTGAATGGTTTGAGAGATAATAAAAGGATTTGGGCTGGAATGACTTCGCTATAAATAGATTTTTTTGGAGGGTAGGCTATTTTAAAAGAAACTAAGCTGCACATTTTTAAAAACCACACAGTAGGGTACTAAGGTGGAAATCACAGAAGAAAATCAATATGCTTTGCCAAAAATATAAATAAGAAAATTCATCAGCTGGAAGAAGCATTGCTACAATGTGCATGTTGCTTCCATCTGAAAGAAAAATGCCAGAAAGAAACTTAATATTCATGACTGACACATTTTCTTTGTATTGTCAGTCAGCTGGAACCAAAATACACAGCTGGTTAGAAAGCCCATCTCTACTTCATGTTTCATCTGATGACCTTATACATCAAATCAAGAACTGTGGGCTGAAACAACACTCTTCATTCTCGTTTATTTTTTTTCAGAGGATGATACAGTGACCAAAATCTGCCACAATGTAGCCTGTTTCCTTTCTTCACCTTTCAAGTTCTTATCAGAAATCAACACCAGAATTCAAAAATAGATGTCCACTTAATAAACCCCTAAAATAACTGAGAAAAAAAACACACACTTGGTCAAATATCTTCTTCACAGGCAAAGTAATTTGTCAAATAGAAGATTCATTTTTGTTTTCAGAGCACTGAAGTTATGTAGTGATATCTTAAATACATTTTTGGAGGAAACTTGGCCATAAATATTCAGGAAATCTACATGTTGGAAAGATCTTCATTGTTAAAATACATCTATTTTTTATAGACTGTAAATTTCTGGCCTCAGATTCAACCTTTTATTACACAATTTCCTGGAACTGTAATCTGCATGGAGTATTTATCAGAGAACTTTGCACAAAGTACAAATAACTCATTTACCAAATTATATAAGTTTGGGGCTATACATTTTCACATTGAAAGGGCGTGTCAAAAGTTTTACTGTTTAATCTGTCATCAGGGATGGAAAGAAGCAAATTGACACATAAAAGATGACACTGAAGCATCTGGTCTCCTCAGAAGAAAATCATTGCCATTTGTCTGAGTGGAAGATGTCATAATTGCAAAATCAGTAGAAACAAAAGTAGTCCGCTAAATGTGCACCTAAATCTTCCTCCAGAATTCCATTCTTTCTTACCATGTCATTGTAACCAATCAATAAGAAAATATTTGGGTGATGATGAAAAACTAAAATACATTATTATCTTTAAACAATATTTTAGGCAGGAGGTAATTCTTAGAACCATAATAATATCCTTATTCCCTTTCCAGGGATTACTTAAAACTAGCACAGAAGTCCCAGAGTGCTGTAGTGGAAATAAATTCCTAGCACTCTGGCCTTCCGAGAATTGACTGCAGATTTATATATATTTTTGCTTGCTATGGTATGGAGCAGACTGTAAGATCCCAAGATGACAGAGTGTGGTTGTGATTCTGTGGTCTGAGAGATTTAGTCATCAAATGTGCATTGTCTAATGATGGTTGTTTAAATGATCAAGGCACACACTGTAATTCTCATGCCCACATGCCGGAAGGATGCATGAGGTAAAAATCCAGTGAATTCCCCTTTGACATAATGGGATGCAGGGAAATACCATGTGACCACTGGCAGGCTCACAACTCACCAACTCTCCTTCGCTAATGTCTGGGCTGCTTTGTATTTCACAGGTGATTGCTGCTTATTGTCTGTCTCCCAACTACCATGTTTGCTCACCATCACATGGGGCAATTTCGTACCTTGGCTAATTTCACCCTAGAATAATGGTTCTGTTTATGGAAGCCTAGCTTCTGTGGCAAGCAACAAACACCCAGGAGTTTCCAGGGAAGCAATGATAACAGATGCTGGAATGATGAGGAGAGCCTCCCCAATCAGAAAACAGCCCCCACTTCTACGCCCTGTCAGTCCTCACCATCCATCAAGAAGTGGTGATTAGAACCCTGCTGTGTGCAGCTGTACTTCTCAGGACAGCCTGTTGGAGGATGGGTACAGAGAGGGCACCTCATTACCACGACTTTCAGACTGTAAGGTAAAGAATAATGTAAAATGAATCCCTTCAGCTAAAGGTCAGGCGAGGCACAAACTCACTTACTTCTCAGGACTAAGCAATGTGCTTTATTTCCCCCATCCCTCTCATGTAGAAGGCGTGGACCACACATGACAGAAGAGAAGCGATGCTTGGCCCTCGCAATAAACTGGTGTGGTGCCAGGAGGGAAGGAATACTTGATGATCAGAGAAGGATTGATGACTGCAAGTGTTTTCCAGCCATAAACCATCTAGGCAGGTGTCTTTTTGTGTGTGTGTGATATGCGGGCCTCTCACCGTTGTGGCCTCTCCCGTTGCGGAGCATAGGCTCCAGACGCGCAGGCTCAGCCGCTATGGCTCACAGGCCCAGCCGCTCCGCGGCATGTGGGATCCTCCCGGACCGGGGCATGAACCCATGTCCCCTGCATCGGCAAGCGGACTCTCAACCACTGCGCCACCAGGGAAGCCCTAGGCACGTGTCTTTTAACTAAGATTAATAAACATATGTCACCAGCAAGTTTCTCATTACAAGACACATGATAATGGAGAATCAAAATTTTCAAGTTGCCAAGCTGCCACAGAGTAAAATCTCTCCAGATAAACAAAGCCATGCCAGCTTGAATAGGAAAAACTGCCTTTCTGCACCTGGAATATTTTATGCCCAAGGTAAATAGTCCCCTTTCCTTCTGGAAAAAGTGAACTTGGACCAGAGGTCTCTCTGTTCAGGCCAAAACACAGGTTATAAAATTTCCTCTCAACTGGCAGTCTGTGCTCATATGGACCAAGGCAACATCCTGGCATCTAAGTTAATGCCTGAAGCCAAGTAAGGGACTATTTTAGAGACTGTCATCGAAATTGGTAGCCAGGGGGCTGGAGAGAGCAACAATTTCACAGGACAGCTACACAAAATGTGAAGATGATGGTGACAGGTGTAGGAAACGTTCCATGGAACACCAGAGGGGAACACAAGTGGCCAATTCAAAATTTAGTTTCTCTCAGAATGTCAAAATGGGCCAGGGCTGTGAGTTCTCAGGGAGCCATCTGAGCCATGGTTTGTGTTACAAATTCAGGATCAAAGTGTATTTCCATTCTACAGCTCATGTGTGTAAATCTATCAGTGAACATTAGTTTGAATCTTGCTGTGAAACTCTGGGCAAACTCTTTTCAGAGAGATAGTTAAGTGCTTTGAAAACAGAGTATCTAAGCTCCTTGTCCACAAAAGATAATTTTGCATTCTTCAACTTTCTTGAACTTGTAGTGGAATGGCAATCCATTTTTCACTTGAGACTCAGGGTAATGTGTACATAATATATAGTATAATATATTATGTAATATATAATAATACTAATATTATATATTCACATGTATATATGTATATAAAATATCTGTATACATATACATGTACATATATAAATGCAATATACATCTTACCCTACACATGGTGAAGTATATATGTGTATACTATTTATATATAAAAATATATACATAGAGAAATAATAACCATATTATTTTGTCTATAAAACTATTTTGTTGATGAGAAGTAGACAGGCAAACCCTTAACAAAAACTTATGGGAAGTCATCCTTAATTTAAAAGTTATCTTGTTATTTTCCCAGATTACACACATTATTGCCTTTTATAGCCTGGCATAGTTATGGCAACTAAATTTCACTGCATGCATCAAGTCTGATGGCTTGCTATGGCTGCCTGGACCCCCTGTGTTGAGAAGGATTCTGAAGCTGCATCTAGGCTCAAGAAGACAAGGGATAATCAACAAATAATATCTGCTCTGGCAGATGGTGAGTACATAACATATACTTGCCATGATTCACTCCATACCTACTAGGTGCTTGTTAAATGTTAATTATTGATAATAAAGAATGGAATGTTAGCATGCAAGATGCCAAAACACCAAAGGTCGTAAGTTAGAGGATGGTGAAAATCAGCACAGCAATGAGAAGCTTCCTCATGAAATAGAGGTTTAACAAGGTTCAATAACTTGAAGAAATGGACTGCGGCCCTAGGAAGTCATCTTCCAATGTAAAAAGAATCTATTTCACATTGCAAAACTTGAGGACCTGGTACTAGAAACAGTTACCAGGAGCTAAATGAAGACGCTTCTTCAGAACTGCATCTAATATCAGTGGGGATAGCAGGGAGGAAAAGACCTTTAAAAACACTCTTTCATAATAACAATTATGATATTGTTACCTGAATAACAATAACAATTCAGGTAATCAAAATGTATATGTTCTTTTGTAATACTACAGAAATGTGTTTAAGGGGAGGAAATGGTACATTCAAGGGAAAGTTAGATCATCATTTATCAGAATTTTGTGAGGGAATTAATTCATGAGATAGCCAAAGTCACTCTGAATCAAGGTGGGGCACCAGAACCACCTGTGGAGACAGCTATCGAGCCATATTATACAAACCTCAATGCCTGGGACCCAGGAATATGTGTTTTATGATGTCCTCAAGAGATTCTGACACATCCTAAATTTGGTAGAAAATAAACTTACAGATTTAAGAAGCTCATAAATCCCAAACAAGATAAACTCGAAGAAGTCCATACCCAGACACATCATAATCAAACTGCTGAAAACTAAAGGCAAAGCAACCAGGGAAAAGTGTTGTACTATATACAGAGGAAGAATGATTCAAATGGCTATGAGTTTCTCATCAGAAACCAAGGAGGCCGGGGGCAGTGCATTGTTTATTTAATATTTAAAGAAAAGAACCGTCGACTTAGAATTCTATAGCCAGCAAAATTATGCTTCAGGAATAAAGGGGAAATGAAGACATTCTCAGAAGGAAAACTAAGAGACTCCATCAGCACCAGCAGACCTGCTCTAAAAGACAAAAGTTCTTCAAAAGAAAGAGAAATGATATCTGTGGGAAACGTGGAACTTCAGGAATGAAGAAAAACAGAAATGGTAGATATTTGGTTGATATGGTAGACTATTTTTTCTCATATTAGTCTTTAAATATGAATGATGGTTGAAGGCAAAAATTATAATATTGTCTGACTGGGGATTCAAGGTATAGAGATTATGACTACAATGCAATGAATGATGATGATAACATAAAGGGAGAAGGACTAAAGGACTCCTTTAGTGGTAAAGTTTCCACATTCCACTAGAAGTGATAAAACATTAATTATAACTAGACTACAAAAAGGGAAGTATGTACATTGTAATCTCTAGCCAAGCACTAAGCATTAATGCAAATAGAAATATTAAAAAATTCAATAGATAAACTAAAATGGAATAATAAAAAATTCAAACAATCTAGAAGAAGGCAAGACTATAGGGAAAGAGAAGAATGTAAAACCAAGGGAACAAATAACCAGAGCAAATAATAAAAATGGCAGACCTAAATCTGAGCATATCAGTAATTACATCAAATGTAAACAGTTCATGCAGCAATTAAAAGTGAAAGATAATCAGAATGGCCAAAAACAAAAGACTGAACTATATGCTGTCTAAAATGACCTACTTTAAATATTACCAGGGATAAAGAAGGAATTACAAAATGATATGTGGGTCAATTCATCAAAAATATATAACAATCTTAAGGGTGTATGCATCCAACAGTAGAACTTCAAAAATCATGAAGCAAAAAATACTGATAGAGCTGAAAGGAAACATGGACAATCCACAATTAAACTCTTTTGAATAGAACTGAACAACATCATCAACCAATGGATCTAAGTGACATTTAAAGAACACTCCAAAAAGAGCAGTAAAACTATATGTGAAAACTACAAAAGGCTGATGAAAGAAATCAAAGAACTAATAATTGACCTGACATACTCTGTTCACAGATTAGATGACTCAATATAGTTAAGATACAAATTCTCCTCAAATTGATCTATGCATTTAATGCAATTCCAATCAGAATCCCAGGAGGATGTCTTACAGATATAAGCAGGCTGATTCTAAAATTTAAATGGAAAGGCAAAATAGTATAACCAACACAATTTGGAAAAAGAAGATTAATGTTGGAGGGATCACACTATTTGATTTTAAGACATTATAAAGCTATATTAATCAAAACAGTGTAATTTTGGCAAAGGGATAGACATGTAGATCAACGGAACAGAAAAAGAGCCCAGAAATAGACACATCCAAGTATACTAAACTGATTTTGAAAAAGCTACAAAAGTGTTTCAAAGGAGGAAGAAAAGTGTTTTCAACAAATGGTGCTGGAGCAATTGGATACCTATAGGCAAAAAAAGAAACTTGACTTCAACCTGACTCCTTATACAAAAATTAAAAATGGATCATCAACCTAAACATAAACGTAAAGCTAGAAATTTATAGGAGAAAACATAGGTGGAAACCTTTCTGATGTTGGGTTAGGTAAAGAGTCCTCAAGATAAAATACTGAAAGCATGATCCATAAGAGAAAATTGGAAAACATCAAAACTGAAACATTTTGACAGCGCAAACAACACTGCCAAGAGAAAGAATGGACAGGCTACAATCTGGGAGAAAATATTTGCAAATTACATGCCATAAAAAGAACTTGATTACAAAATATATAAAGAACACTTACAATGCAATAATAAGACACAGAACTCAATTTTTTAAATGGGCAAAAATATTTGAACAGGCATTTCTGTGAAGAAGATATACAAATGAAAATAAGCATACAAAAAGATTCCCAACATTATTACCCATTGAGGAAATGCAAATTAAAACTAAATGAGATACCACTACACACCTGGTAAAATGGCTAAAATAAATTAGTACAAATAAATATGTATGTACATACATTGATGCATAAATGATAGAGCCAAGAGCTTTAAGAATGAGGAACCACTGTAATTCTCATGCACTGATGGCGAGAATGAAAACTGGTACAGCCACTCTGGGAAACACTTTGGCAGTTTCTTAAGCTAAACATGCATTTTCCAATCTTGTGGTAAGAATGACCTGACCCAGCCATCCTACTGCTGGGTATTTATGCCAGAGAAATAAAAACTTATCTTCACACAGAAGATTGCACACCATGTTTATAGCTGCTCAATCTATAATTGTCAAAAAATTGGAAACAACCCAAATATCATGAACAGGTGAAGAGATAAACTGTGTTACAGTCATACAATGGAATATTACTCATTAACAACACAGAACAATCAATACGTACAACAAATTGGATGGCTCTCCATGGAGTTATGCTAAGTGAATAAAAGCCCATCTTAAAAGGTTACACATTCTATGATTCCATTTATGACATTCTGAAAAGACAAAACTCTAATGATGGAGAACAGATAAGTAGTTATCAGTGGTTGAAGTAAGGGAGGATTTAACTGAAAAAGAGCACCTTGAGGATGTTTTCATTCTGTGCCCTAGCTGTAGAGATTGTTTCAAGAATCTACACATGTGCTAAAACTCACAGAATTGCACGTCTAAAAAAAGTTAATTTTACTATATGTAAATTTAAAAAATAAAAAAATTAGAAGTCTCTTTTGATCATATGTCAAATGTTCCTGTTTGTAACGTTTTCATGCAAGTGTGTGTGTTTCATTGTGTGTTTTGCCTCTGTGTGTAACTCTCTATTTATCTACATACCCACCAACTGGAGAGCCTTTCAGTCTAATGGAAGAAACACATGCTTTAGGGGCAAATCTGACTTTAAATTCTTGCTCCCAAACTTTATCCATATATATACTGAGCACCTACTGTATGCCAGGTATGTGTTAGGTTCTTGAAATTGAAGGATAAATAAAACAGAGGTTTAGATATCAAGGAACTTACAGTCTTGTGGGGGAAACAAACAATAAACAGAAAAACACTAGAATAGGTAATTCAAGATGATTATAGACTGTGGTGAGTGCTACCCAGAAAATAAACAGGGTGATGAGCTACAGCATAATGAAGGAGGGGCTGAGGGGACATTTGAGATCTGAAGGATGACAATGAACCGCCCACAGAAAGGGCTAGGAGAAGAGGCATTGCTGCTGCAGGGAAGAGGGAGGCTAAGGCAGCAGAGGTGAGAAAGGGCTGGTACATTCTGGGAACAACAAAGATGCTGATGGGGCTGGAGTGTTGTGAGGGGAAAAGAAAGAGATGAAGTAGTCACATCACAGAGGCTCGTAAGCCATGGCATGAAGTCTGGTTGATTTGAAGAGCAATGGGAAGCCACTGGGTTTTGTTGTGTTTTTGTTTTTTTTTAAGCAAGGGAGTGGCCATGGTCTTCTTTATATTATCAATGTGACCTTTGGAAAGTTCTTTTAACTTTGCATCTCAGTCTCCACATATGCTAAGAGGCGATCAGCACACACCGAGGAAAATTTTTGCGAGAATTACATATATTGGTGTCTAGAATTGTGCAGGTTATACTGGGTGCTCAATAAAATTTGAGTTTCTCTTCTTCCATTGTGTGTGTGTGTGTGTGTGTCCTTTTATTGCTTTTGTGTGTGTGAACCTCTCAGTTCTGTCTCTTTTTCCTGCCGCTCCATCTTTTGCTTATTCTGTCTGACCTCCAGCACAAGCACAGCCAAAGCCTCTAGTGTCTGCTGTCACTGCCCACTTGCGAGAGTGGGCTGGGAGACAGGCAGCTTTGATTCTGTGTGGTCGAACCATACAAAATGGCTATTTGGTAGATCACAACTGATTAAATTAGGGTGAGCCAATTTCACATGATTCAGCTTCGTAGCACACTTCAATGTGACCATCACCGTTCTGAGGTATTTCTTCATCTGCTACAAATTAGATGATTTTTGAGACCCAGTGTGGTCCTAAATTCTGTGACTCTAATCAAGCCCATGTTCATCAAAGACATACCCTATCAGGAGCCTCAGAGGCCAGATGGCATGGGTCAATCTACTTGAAGTGTCGAAGGAAAGAAGCTGTCAACCGATAATCCTGTATTTAGCAAAACTGTCCTTCAAAAATGAGGGAGAAATTAAGACATTCCCAGTCAATAGAGAGTTGAGAGAGTTCTTAACCACCAGAGCTGCCTGCATCGGGGAGTCCTTCAGGCTGGGGTGAGGGACCCTGGACAGTAACTCAAAGCCTTATGAAGAAATAAAGATCTCTGGTAAAAGTAGATAGGCGGGCGATTAGAAAAGCTAGTACTATTGTAACTTTGGTTTGTAGCTCCACTTTCTGGTTGTTTGATTTAAGAGACTAATATATAATTAAAAACAACAACAACAACAAAAAGACATACCCTTTCTCACTAGTATAAGTGAGCATCCATCTGTCTGGCTCACTGTCTTGGTGACCAACAGATTGCTGGGTTCTCTTTACAGTCAAAACATTAATATACAAAAGAGTTTTCCCAAGCACTGCCTTCTGTATCAGAAGTGTTCAATCCTTGTCGTCTTTTTATTAGGCAAACTTCATGGTTTCATTGCACGAAACATTATTGCCATCTCTTCCTTGAGGATGACCCTGATAGAAGGTACAATCAAATAAGAAAATCAAGACTAACACAGTCAGTTGATAAGTCCTAGTTTGCATGTTCTATTTGAGGCACCCAATTTATAATTCCTTGAGGATGATACGTAACATCTGTAAAATGCATTTTGTGCAATGCTTCTTAAGCTAATTTTCGTTTGAAATAGGAATCCATTCTCTACTGCTTTTTAAACAAAGCCGAGTCATTTTATCTGTCCACAAGCAGGAATAGCATTCTGACCCCTACCTGAACACTGTCCTACAAGATTATGTGTGTGCCACATATTAGATTTCAGCATAGGACATTTGATCCAGCTCTCTGCCTCTCCCTTGACAAAAATAAATAGATAAACATTTAAAAGTCACAAACCCTACAAGCTCATTTCCTGAAAAGCAGATTGCAACTCCTTCCCTTTTCTGCCCTCCTTTGCTGCATCTGCTGACTCCACGTTTTCAAGCACTGGCTTTCACCAGACTGGTCCGTTACCCAGGTCATATTAATTTCCGTAAGGGTTTTCATTCCTACCGTTAATCTTTCCCCAGATCCTCATGAGGAGATAAAGCAGATATTGATACACATAAACATGCAACTTATTTATTCGTATCAGATCTCCTTGCTTCTCAGAAGGAAGTGAATTTCAGCCTCAGTCTCCAATCTCCCAATAGTGATGAATCAAAAGGTTAACAGCCAGAAGGACTTGAAAATATCAAGATGAAGAGAGGCCTTCAGGGTCTGGCTCTCCTCCGCGCTCGCTCTTTCTATTGAGTCTTTCTTCGGGGTGTTGTCATTAAGATCCTTGGTAAGTGCTGAGAAGCAGCGTGGTGGGAGTTTCTGAAGATCAATGATGCACCACATATGATGGTTTTAAGGCACCGTCTTTTCGACCCAATCAATAACAGCTTTGCTGCGATCTCGTGATGCAAAGTTCTTATACACGTTGCTGCCAGATTCCTTCTAATCACATCTCATGTTCCTATTCAAGAGTTCCTACTGCTGAGAACTGCATTGCTCATCTCCCAGTAAAAGGAATCGGTTTATACTGGCTCAAATTGCCCGACAAAACTTCATTGGTTCCATCCTGTCCATAAACCAAGGTATTGATGCCTAAGCCTCTGGAAGACTTTTTTCCTTTCACAAGAGAGAAGAAATACCTTTATTTTTCTAATACCCCATAGTTGTGGGTGGCGGTGGTGGAATTTACAATTTCTTAATAGAAAAAAAAAACTATTTTGAATTTCAAACTCAGAGACAGAAAGGGAGAGAGTTGGAAATTATCAGAGATTGCTACAGCCTGCAGCACGCTAAAATTGGATAAAAAATGAAAAAATTCAGCCAGCCTTCTTGATGTCTAGCTGGTAGGCTATCAACGTCCTAAGGGGACAAGAAGCAAAGAAAGCAGAGTCATGACCCAGTATGGGGACAAATAGCCAAGTTCGGGAGTACAAAGACCAACTAAACCTGTTGATGCCTAAGGAATGGTCCCAACACAAAGCCTTCCTGCACTAAGTGTCAGGGCTCATTCAGTGCCATATACTCTGTTTTTATATTCTGGGGGTCATATCCATGTATCCACCTAAGACTCTTAATTCCTGAGACTCTTTGTTCCTTCAATAAATAATATGCTCCGTTTCATTTGATCACGTGGTTTGAAATAACTTACTCAACTTAGGAATTATTTCAGGTCTGGAGCCTCTGCCTAGTCTTACAGACCAGAATTCCTGGCCTCTCAGAGTTCATCTTTCCTGCCATAGATGGTATCTGCCCATTTCTTCTCTCCCTTCCTACTAGGGACCCAGAAATTCCAGCTTGAGTTATTTGGAGGGCTTCCCCTCTCTCTACTTAAAAATGACTGATTTTAGGGCTTCCCTGGTGGCACAGTGGTTGAGAGTCCACCTGCCGATGCAGGGGACACGGGGTTGTGACCCGGTCCGGGAGGATCCCGCGTGCTGCAGAGCGGCTGGGCCCTTGAGCCGTGGCCGCTGAGCCTGCGCGTCCGGAGCCTGCGCTCCGCAACGGGAGAGGCCACAACAGTGAGAGGCCCGCGTGCCGCAAAAAAAAAAAAAAAAAAAAGACTGATTTTAAATGAACATCAGACAAGCCTGTTTAAAGAAGCCCCTCAAATTCTAAAATTCCCTTTGTATGTTCACCATTTTAGAGCTGGCTTATGGCCACTTAGCGGTTCGTTGCCACGCATCCATGTGCAAGGAAAGACACGAAAGCTGAATAGGAACAAAGAAAATTCATTCTATCTGGCAGTAATGTGACATGTTCGTGGCAACCATTTTGGAGACTCTGGAGAAAACTGGCAATCCTTAACTCTGGGATAATTTTACTGTCTTCAGTTTCCTAAATAATTCAATGGCCTTCTTTGTTTGACCATTAACATATATAACCCGTGGAAACTGGGGGCAACATCAGAGCTAGACGGGTAAATTGATTATATTCTCTGAAGAAAAGCATCAGACTCTGGGAAAAAAAGAAAGAGGAGCTGAGACAAGCTTGAAATTTCATAATCAATATGGATGCTAATATATCACAAAATATTTCTATGCATTTTCCTAATAGATTTCTAAGTTACCCACAACCATTCCTGTTTCACAGGAAAAATGTATATTAAGGCTAAGTGGCTATTGGACATGAGATAATTATTTGGGAATGTATTTGTGAAAATAAGATTACTTTTTCAGGGTTTTAGTCTGTGATTTTCCCTTCAAGGTTTGACAACTAACTAACAATAAGGCCAATGAACACCAGCAATAACATATTTGTCATTCCACTATCACAGCTAAGTGGAAGCAATTTTAGCTAAACAGGATCATCTCTTGCAAACAAGATTTGGATTCACAAGGAGTGAAAAAAGGGTTCATGTTTTCCATAATAATGGAAAAGAGATTATTTTTGAGGCCCAAAGACAACATACGTTGCTTTGAATTGGGCTTCATCTCATTATTGATATATTTTCATTTGTTGAACTGCAGCAGAGTTATGATCTGCCCTGGTTTCCTGTTGAGAGTTTTATCTTTCAATTTTTATAGTACATGCTTTTTCAAAAGAGTAAACTTCCAGAGCAATTTATTTAAGAAGATACAGCTACTGAATATCAAGATCACTGAGCAACTGTCATGAATACACTACAGCTTTTCCTGAGCACAAAGCTTTGTCCTTGGCTCTTCAACTCTGATAGCATTTTAAAAAACGTGGCTCCAGGCTGCTGTGTAGAGTTGGGCAGGTTGTTCACTGCACAAGAGCATCTAGCCAAGGGGTAAAAGCGGACTGAAATTCAGCCCATGCTCTGCTTGTTCAGCCGTGTGCCCTGGCATTGGGCTGCCTCCACTTGGGAGAAGGAGGGCCTTTTACTAATTTTCACAGAGGCATTTACATGCTAGTGGAGGCCCTTATTTAGCCTGGCAGCTGACATCGAATAGGAAAACTCCAACATGTTAAGATTAATTTTTGCTCTGCAAAGGGCAGAAGGGAGGGTCTCCACAAGCAAGAGGGAGGAATCGGAGATACGGAAGGAAGAATTCCTCAGAGTCAGAAAGATATAGTTATCTGCCTCTGGATAAGTCAAAATGAACTCCTTCTAGCCTCAGTTTCCTCATCAGTCAATTAGGTGTAATAATGTATACGTGGCAAGGTAAAGTGTACCATACAGTGGCTGCTACTTAATAGGCCTGCCTTGCTGGGTGGTAGCTGTTGCCACTGCTACTGTTTTATTGTGCTATGATTAATATCTCTTCCTTCCCCCTACTCCTAGGAAGACTATCTCTCCACCAGGATCAGCTCATTCACACTTACGTGTGCAACGAGGAATAACCAAGAGGCAGGGACATAGCTCAGCTCATTCATACTTACAGGTGCAACGAGGAATAACCAAGAGGCAGGGACATAGCTCAGCTCTACTCTGTCTTCTGCCGGCCCCCCACATATAAGGGGTAGGCAGAGCCTTTAACTTTGCTCCAGAAGCCAGGATGTGCTGCAGGGGAGCTGACTTATTCTCATCGTGGACTAGCATTCTTAGCAGAGGGCCGAGAGCAGTCTATGAATCCTATAATTATAGGAAACATTTGAGGGTCCGTGGGTCCTAGCAAGTCTCTGCTGAGTGAGTCTGTAGCATTCACTCAATTCTGAAAGTGCCTTCAACACAAAGTTTAAGGAGCTCTAGACTAAGGTAAGAGAGAGGGAAGGAATTAAGGAAGATTATTTCTCCCTTTCTCCAGGAAATAGAGTTCTTCTCTGCAATGAATGTGTCAAGAACTGCCTTGTCCAGCTCTTTGCATCCTATTTATCTCTTTCTGTAAGACTTGGGCTGTCCACTGAAGGCTGCTGGTTCTTACTAATGCAGGACAATCACTCTTAACTTGAGCTGAAGCAAATACTTGGCATAGTATCAAGGGTCTCTCCTCTTGCTTTCTATGGATGCTGTCAGTCTCTCTGAAGGGATCCTTCATCCCAACCATCCACCTTCTCTTGTCAGCTTCTTAGTTCTTGATGCCTACTTATGTTTTCTTTCGGTATTCCATTCTCCCCAGTTCTAACTTTCACAGTTCCAGATCTGAGTCCTGCCTTAGGGATTGAGTTCCATGCCTGCCGCTGAGACCCGTCTCCCCCATGCTTGCCTTCTACCTGTTCTGCTTTTTGATCTCCTGGTCCTAGTTGCCTGCCCTAGTGTCCTGTTCTACTCACACTGATAGAATCAAGCACAGACTTTTAAAATTAATCATGTTATTCAGCAATACATTCCAATAACTGCATTTCCACTCTGGGATTGAACAAAAGATTGCTGAGGTCTGCAATTTATGATTCATCTTGGCTTCTTTCCAGACCCTCAACTTGAATCACAATCTTGGTGAGCCAGACAAGAAGGATTCAAATTCCCCTGCAGAAAGCAGTGTAAGTAAGATCAGAAGTTTTAATAAAGCAAATATACCTGCTTGATCTTGGGGCAAGTCCAAAAGTCAAAGAGCCATGAGTTACCTCCCCTGTGTTCATTGATCTGACCCCATGTTTACTCTTGCACGGTGTGTGGTCCACTCCACAACTTTGTATTTTCATCTACTCTCTTTTTGCATCCTGTATTTTCAACAGCTATCACATCCATCCACACATGGATGTTCTGTTAGCTACTCCATATTCAAAATGTCCAAACCCTCAATCCACTGTTTTCTCCCCAAATGACCTCCAAACTCAGATGCTTTTTTTTTTTTTTTTTTTTTTGCGGTACGCGGGCCTCTCACTGTTGTGGCCTCTCCCGTTGCGGAGCACAGGCTCCGGACGCGCAGGCTCAGCAGCCATGGCTCGTGGGCCCAGCCACTCCACAGCATGTGGGATCTTCCCAGACCGGGGCACGAACCCATGTCCCCTGCATCCGCAGGCGGACTCTCAACCACTGCGCCACCAGAGAAGCCCCTCAGATGCATTTTTAACACTATAGTCATAATGATCTTTCCAACATGCAGCTCTGATGTAGTTGTTGGCTACCTCAGAAAGTTCCAATAACATCCCATTCCCATAGAACAAATTCCAATAGGAGGAATCTATGAGGAATTCTCATAGAACAAATTCCAAACTTCTTCCATTCCTACAGGACAAATTCCAAAGATGACATTCAAGACTATAGTCTATATGAGGGGGAAGGACCATGCTTTAGCCAACATTACAATAACTTGGAAGGGATGCTCTTCTTATTCAATGTTCATTCTGCACCCACTTACAAACATTGATATACCTCTATAACTTGACCTGTATAACTTGGTGCTCCTGATGCTCTGCTTGACTCAGTGAAGATGCTTAATAAATATTGTTTTATTTCCTCATACCTGGGCTCTTAGGACAAGAAATATTTAACTCTAATATTTCTCCCTATATAATGTTTATTATAAACATATGTATATTACAATATTCTGAGTATTTGATGAGTATTTGATGACCATGGTCCAACAACCAGATGGCTTTTTTCTTCTGGCATCCATTTTCTAGCTCTGTCCAACATAACATTGCTCTTTTTGTTTTTCTTTAACTGGATGTGCTTAAGAGTATAGAATAGTGCTGCTGCAATCTACCATCCATGTTCCTGGTAGGCACTGAAATTAGGCATATCACAAACTCTATTAAAATAAGGTAAACCTTTACCTCTGGAAGGTAAATTGGGGATTGGCAGGGAACCAGCAACTGGTAGTCTCAGTAGCACCAATTCTGACGGCCTTGTTGAGTTTCATGTCCCCCTTGGGTCTCGCCCACCTTGGTCAGTATAGGCTGCACCAACATCTTGGCCGCCAGATGTGTGCTATTGTCCATATAAACGCTGGCCTATGCATGAACCCAAATACCTTCCCTCATTATCCCTTAGCAAAGCTGGAACACCATGGAATAAAAAAAAGAAAAAACAGACTTCGCCAAATACAAAAGCAGAACACAAAAACAACAAAGAAAGAATAAGCAGTGTAAACTCGGTCATGATTATACCATATAGATTTGTGATATTTCATAGCTAGTATTTCACTGTCACTATCCATTGCTCATGCTTGTTAGAACTAGAAGCTAGGGGAAGACGTTCTCCTTGCAAAACACTATATATATTTAGTATCTCCTGGTAGTCTTGCTTCAAGTTGATGCCTGATCAGTTGAGGATTTTTTCCGTCGGGAGGTGATTATGAGTATCAAAAGCAGGCATGCCAAGATCTTCTCTAACTGCCTGGGAGAGAATGGAACTCCTGCTGTGTGACAGGACATAGCTGCCAAAATCTTGGAAGGCTTGGCACCTTGATAGAGGAAACAATGAACACTTGTTTACTGCAACCTTCCTGGAATGTACATATGCTCTCTCAACTGGGGGCTGGAACGATTCGGCTTCTCCTCTTGTAACCGCTCAGCTATTTGTGATAGCTCTATGAATAGTTGAGCCATTACATCATTAGAATGTTTATTGAGATTGCCTGAATTATGTCAAAAGATGACTTGCTTTCGATAGATCATCAAATTTGCTGATCCAGCAGAAGTCATTCTGCCAATGGATTAATTACCTACTACAGCACTACCCTCCTTTCAGAGACAATAACTGTTGAAACATGTGTAACCTCACCAAGACTACTTTTGATAGGGTGCCCTAAACACCCCAAAAGTCCCCTAAAGGATGACCACAGACCGCAGATCCCAATTCAAGCTTGATAAAAGTGAGTACTGTTTTAAACTCTTCTATCGGCTTCTGACAATTACTACCCAATAATTAATCAATCCGTAATTTAGTACCAATCTACTGAGTACTCACAGTGCCATAAAATCTACGATTTTTTCCTCAACATCTCCTTCTATTTCATCCCCACCAAGAAACTTAAGTATGCTTTGTTTTGCATCATGGTTTTCTATATATTGCGGCAAGCAAATTTTTGCCTTACAAAACCACTATTCATATGATATATAATATTCCATTAAGAATCACTTGGTTCTTTAAGGTAGGCATGTACATAAAACATGAAAGTGTTAGGTCTCACTTATATTCCCTAAGTTCCTGGTCATTTAAAAAATGAGAACATGTCTGCATTAAAGTTACACTTAAGAGAAATTATTGGAGAAGTGCTAAATGGTAAAAATCACAACCAGCATCCATTTTCAATTCCGTTCATCCACGGGAGCTCCAGTCTGGTGTCTATAAATAACTGAACTGCATTGGGCAAGGAAGCCAATATTTAGAGCCAATAGCTGTGCACACACATAGTTCTGGATAATTTATTATTCTGTACAGTAAATGGCTGGCCCATAATTCAAGCTGAGAGTTAATGAGAATATCTGTCCCTAATACCCATAAGAAAGATAAGGACTGGTATAATGTGGTTTATCTAGGACTTCTGAGCCTTTCAAGGGCAGAAATGAAAGCCTCTGACAGCAAAATGCAACAAGAAATATTGCACTGACCTACAGCCTTCCTGTTCTTCCATCAAACCAATCCATGTGTACATGCATTAAGGAGTAATTCATTCTGAATAACTCTTCCCAAATAACTTGATCCTTTTTAATCACTGGTATAATTAACTTAATGATATAATTGTGTAGCTCCAAATAAGAAAGGGGTAGAATAGGGATAGTAATTTATTTCTTCCTCATAACTCAGCAAGCAAAACTAGAAAAAAAAATATATACACACACACACATATATATACACATACATATATATAATACATATTATATACATTTAAAACTATATATAAAAAACATATATTCTATATATATATATATTAATTCAAAACTATCTATCTATCTAATCTACATGGGGGTATATAGGGGTGAGAAACAAATTAAACAGGGAAAAAGTCCCCCAAATGACTAATTGTTTATCAGTATAAGTGCTTTTATTACAAACCTTTAGAAAGTAAATATACGCTGGGGGTTTCATCAGAGGGGTAATAAATATTAATAATTACCAATTGACTAGAGGTTTTAAATGGCCCTTCTAAAGCAATGTGTCAGTAATGCTGTGTTCCTAGGAAACACAGAATGGATGTCTGCATTCATGGCTTCTCCTCTGTTTGGGGTTTTAAAGTCAGGGATGTGCTCAACGGTCTATCCTAATGGCCTTCTAACTCTTTCTGCTATTTCCTTGAAGGTAGTTGAAATGTAAAGAAGATGTGTTACCACTCTATCCTGAAATGAACCTACCAAATCCCCTGCCTTAAATAGAAGCAGATTGTGTGTGTGTTTGTGTGTGTTGTCTTAGGTACCTAACAATAAGGGGTTCTCAGTGTGGGCCCTTTGGGCAGGAGCAGTGCTCCCCCAAGTGGCTCATGGGCCAGCAGTATCAGCATCACCTCAGAAATTGTTCGAGCTGAAACTTTTCAGGCCCCTCCCATGGCCGACCTATTACATTTCTAGAGCAGAGCCCAGGAATCTGTGTTTACAAGCTCTGCAGATGATGTGTTTGCTCCCTAGAGTTTCTGAAGTATTGGTCTAGAATTTTCCTGTGCTGTGAATAAAGTGGGTATAAGCAAGCAGATATTAGAGTCTAAATAATGTGATTGCTGGCATTTTAGATTTTAATGGCTCATAGGATCAATGGCATTGCTTGTACATTCACTGAAGAGTGTGGATGTTGCTTTTTAGGAAGGGCGTGTTTATGGGATCCAAAAAAGTCGTATTAAAAATCTTTTTTCCCCCACCTGTATTGTGGCTTACGTAGCAGGAAAGAATCCATTTTATTCTGAGTTTAAACATGCTTCCGTCCGAATAGAAGAAATGGAGTTTGAGGATTTATGTTAAAATTCTAGCCCCTTGAACAACTGTGTCTGAGGAGAAATGAAGGAAAAGCTAGATAAGAATGCAAAACTGACATAGTTGGAATTCGGGATCATTTGTTAAGAAAGTCTTGCGTATGTACTCAAATATTCTGCTTGCAGAAGACAGGCCCCAAATCACTGTTGGCAATTACTTTGCTACATGGTCAACTAGCTGAGGGAGTGACGCTAAGCATCTGTCTCTTTCATAGACAGTGTGCATTCCCCTCTCCCCTTAATCTATTGCCTCAAAGGCAGTTAAGAGTGGTGTCTGTATGCCCAGCCAGTGTGACCTACCTTCCAAGCATAAGCGAGGTAAACAAAGAGAGGAGGAAGCTGCCGCTAGTGATTGGAAAAATAATGAAAGCGTTCTTCCCAGGTCCTCAGAAAGACTGTGAGTCTCTAAGGCTCTACTGTGCCTGCCTGAATGAGAAGCGAAAAAAGAAAACAAGGTATAGGATGACCTCCAGGAGGTTTTCCTTCCCAGTCTCTGGCCTCATTCTTCTTAGCTAAAACAAGAAAGCAAAAATACTGTGGCTTCCAATGGGGTAAGAAGAACAAGGAAGCTCCTTCCAAGGACTCAAGGCATTCCTGGCCCTTAACCAGGCCAGGGTGATGGGGACCTCATTCGATAAAGTGGTGTTGATGCTTTTTTTTTTTTTTTTTCACTTTTAATTCAGGGCATGTCCAATTTTTTGACCACTTAATAATTAATTTCTAGGCTGATTGAGATTTGGGCAATATATGAAACTGGCTGGCTTCATGACTCAGCCTGCATTCCTCAATTCCCAGACTAATTTCTTCATCCTGATCCATTTCACATGGCTTTAGGCACTATTTATCACCAAATACCACCCAGACCGCCCACAAGCAGAAATTTTGTCAAAATCCTATCCGCCACCACGTGCATACACCCAGCTTTATTTCAGGGTTGCAGTTCAAGAGGTTCTCAGACAAACACGGAAGCAGTGTACAAGATGTGTAACAGGTTACACAAACAGGCAACATTTTTAATGTTTTTGTATTCCCTCCCACATTTCCCCCCAAAGGCATAATTTCTCAATATTACACACAGATTGAGACACATCTGACCTTCATTTTCTTTCTTTTTTTTTTTTTTTTTTTTTTTGCGGTACGCGGGCCTCTCACTGCCGCGGCCTCTCCAATTGCGGAGCACAGGCTCCGGACGCGCAGGCCCAGCGGCCATGGCTCACGGGCCCAGCCGCTCCGCGGCACGCGGGATCCTCCCGGACCGGGGCATGAACCCTCGTCCCCTGCATCGGCAGGCGGACTCCCAACCACTGCGCCACCAGGGAAGCCCCTGACCTTCATTTTCTTAAACCTTACTGTGGGGTGCCTATGTGTTAGTGTGTGCATATACGCATGTGTGTTAATCACAGTGTGTCACATGTCCTGCAGTAGATGTGAAACGAAAAGGCCATGGAGAGGATTTTGATGTGGGTCTGAGGATTCCAGGCCTGATGGCCTCACTGCAAGTTTCATAATTAATGGTTATTTATTAACTACAACATAGGAAACTAGCTCAAAGAGTTTGATGGATAGATTGCTGAAAAAATGTAGGGTAATAATTATACTCTGCACAAAAATACACTAAAGTTACAAATACTTGAGACACTCCACTCAGAGACTGGCTCCATTCAAAAGCAAGAGATCCGTTGTGCAACACTATGCCTAGGTTAACAACATTGTGTTGTACATTTAATTTGCTAAGAGGGTAGATCTCATGTTAAGTGTTCTTATGACACTAAATAAAAATAAATACATGAATAAATGTATGCTATTCATAACAATATTTTTTTTTTTAAAGCAAGCTATCCCCGGAGTGAATTTGTTAAGAATGTTAACCCTTTCAGATTAGTAGGGTTCTGACAGGACAAAGTTAGTGCTATGTAATTTCTTGTATGAACCAGAAGAAGTCTCAAATAATCTTGTTGAAGGGCAAACATCCTAGCTGGGGATGGTCTTATAGCTATAAACTATATTTTGGTGACAAAGGGGGGATTGTTTTCATCAGAAAATAAACAGACTGAAGCGGATGCAAGGTTACTCAGAAATATTTCTCTGTGACACCCCAAAGGAAGTTTATCCTTAGAGAAAACTGCAGTTCTTCTGCTGGGTTGCAAGTGAAAGGATTCCCTTTAAAGATGTTAGAGAGGCTCCAAGTCCCTCAAGCAGTGAGCTGCAGTCATGTAATCAGTCATCTCCAAATGTTATCCCACCTAGGCTCATAAAACTTCTACTTAATGATTTTCTCAGGCATCTCCCTCCCAAGGGAACTTCTGCCTGAGGGAAGGAGGGGGAAAAATAGACATATGCTAAGAATCTTCCTAGTTAAGGGGTTGAAATAGCAAGCAAAAGACAATTAGCACATATAATCAGCACATAGGAAATTGGCTGCATTCAAGGATTTAAAATTCCCCCTTTTATGATGATTAACACCATATTGTCACAGTTACTTTTCCAAGGGATGTAAACAGAAACTTGGCCTTACATGATTGTTTTAATCATTTGCTTTAGTTTATAAACTGAGGGTCATAAATATTTCTCCCTGGATAATGAAATGTTGCCCTTTCACTGGAAGTACTGAGGAAAAAAAGGGAAATTCTAGTCTCTACTGTTTTAACCCTCTATGTTTCTTGCTTTTTTTTCTTTACTACCTCAGGGTGACAAAGAAGAATGGAACAGGGACCAGCTTGATTGACAAGAGGCTCTACTGCCAGTTTATGCTCCGAATGTGTACATGGAAATCTGGAAGAATTTGCCTTGTACAATCCAATAAAAATCAGCTGCTACCTGATTTCATTAACTGTAATAGCATTTATTACAGTGTCATTCCTACATCTCAGATGAAGCTTTTATCTCAAAATAGAAGGTGTCCTCATCTCTTTCTGAGCCCTGGTTCATAGTAAAACAGCTGCCAACACTCATAAAAGAAAAAAAAAAAGCTCTTTAAAACGCTGAGGCTATATTTAGTACACAAAGCTTTTGTTGAATACATTACCATATTCTTTGTCAAGCACTTGCTTCCAACATACAAGGTGAATATAAGAGAGGTGCATTTTGCAAAATGGAGAGGGAGAGAGAGAGAGAGAGAGAGAGAGAGAGAGAGAGAGAGAGAGAGAGAGGTTGGGAGGGAGAGCCTCTGCTCACAGAATCTAAGGCAGTACTGCCAAACCCAAGAAAAGTCCCTGGAAAAATCACAGAACGCTAGTGCCAGAGGGATCCTACCGTCATCTAATCCAATCTCTCCACTCTAGAGAGGTGTAGGCTGAGGCTGAAGCTGGGGGAGATAATATATAGTGCCTGAAGTAAGGCTAGTGCAACTCAGGGACTGAATTTTTAATTTTGTTTACTTTGAGTTCCGGCTTCAAGTTCTATAGGCTCTTATGGCTAGTGGCCACCCTATTGGACGACCCTATACTGGCTATTCCTATGTCCTTCTCTACAACTAGGTTTAAAGACATGGACGATGGGTTAAAACTCGAAAGGATTAAAAAGACAAAAGTCACTCACAATTAATGAAATCCCCAAAGCTTTCTGAAATCAACCACAAACAGGACAGGCATTCCAGGTGGAAGTGATCCATAAAACAAAGACCCAGGAAAACCAAAACACTTGTGAGGACTTACAACCTTCCTCCAGAGCTGAAAGGATGAGAAAGAGCGAAAGTGGCACAAGAGAACAGGCAGGGCACACACTTGTCCCTCTGACGTCTTAACTAGCAAGAATCCTGCCTGAACAGAAATGGTGTGAAGGAAAGCTTGCAGAGATGCAATCAATGATTAATAAGAGGGGAGACACTGAGCAAGATGGCAAGGTTGGAAAGACAGAGAAGATCATCCTGCCCATCTCCTCTCCTCATCATGCACAAAATCGATGCCGAGAGGATGAGTAGGCAGTGGACACTAATCAAGTATATTGGATTTTTATCGCTATGTTAGCAAGTTGGAGTGTGACCTTGAGAAGCACACTTAACTGGCTATCTCCCTTGCTTCACCTATTTAAAGAAATGATAATGAGACTTGGTTTCAGGTACCTTGGGAAGCCTAAGATGAAAGTGTAAGATATAATCATCACTTGTTCCTTTTCCATCAGGCCATACTTCTCTCTCCAGTTAATAAGACCAATCACTTTCAAACCACAGTCCTAGTTTCTTGTTATAGAAGCCTTCTTTGAAAACGGTCAGGCTTAACACTTTTTTTAGCTTCTTTCAAAATATAACAATCGGGGCTAAAATTAGTGTTGTTCATGTACTCAATAGAAAAGGCTTTAAAATATTTAAAGATGGAGCAAAACCGTGTGGGGAAGTCCCTGGAATCTAAAGAAGTGGAGGTGAGTAAACATTGTTCTTACACCATGAACTATTTTTAATTAAAGTACAAATGGTTGTCATTCTGTAGGTATAACTGCCGGTCATTGTAATTTCTTTCATTTCTACTGTTTTCCTGCACACCACATTTTCCTTTGGAAATCAGCTTATTTTCTAACTTCAAGGTTCTCCAAGAATAATTGTCTTCAAAAAAGCATATCGATGCAATAACGCTTGTAACCCTCTTGTCCAATTTTTTCCCATTTATTTATTTTTTTATTTTATCTACTGAGGAAACTATATAGTGCTTGCTATATGTCCAACATTATGCTAAGCACTTTACAAATATTACCTCATTTAATCAAGTTACCACTATTACCTCCAATTTATAGAGGAGAAAAATGATGCAAAAGGAGGTTAAAAATCTTGTCCAAGCCATGCAGCTCCTAAAGGTGGAGCCAGAGTTTGAACCCTGCCAGTCTGGGTCTCTTAACCTTTAGGTTGTGTTACTTCATTTTAGATATATACTTATGTCAAATTTTAAAATAACCTTGGTAAAATTAACTGGCTTGGAAAACTTTTTAGTAAGCCACCTACCCCCACCCCCACCCCCCACAATGCTGTTTACCCACAACCTGTTTCCTCACTTACACTTTACTTCCAAAGAATCTAAATGGGCAATGTGCTACATCATCTCACATTTGCAAATCATTTCTCTCGAAAGGAACTAAATCACCACTTGGACAAGGACCATATTAGGACAGAACATCTATTCCTGTATCTCGTTTTTTTGTGTGTGTTGTTGTGTTTTTTAAGTTTATTGTATTTTTTCTAAAACTTAAAGGACTGAAATAGAGAGAAGGCAGTCTAATGGAAAAGAAAGAGGTGGAGGGGATAAGTAAAAGAGAAGAAAGCTCAGTGGAAGGAATGGGGGAACATAGGAAAGATGCAAAACCTCTCAGCTTTGCCAAGCCTTGTAAAATGTTCAGTTCACACAAGATAAATATAGTAAGTGCTAATTATTTACAATCAGTGACTTGAGTGGTTAAAGAACAGGTTGGACTTCAAATAAAAATATCTTATTCTCCCAAAAAGAAGCAGTCTTGAAGAAGGCCGTTGAGCCAATGAATAATTCTTTGTTAATTTTATTCACAGGGCGACAAGAACAACCTGAAGAGAGAGAATAAGGTTCCAGTTGGAGTCTATACGGAACCAGCTTGCACGACTGTAAACATCACCTTCTATTGCTAAGTAAACCCAAGGTAAAAGGTTTAGAATTTGTGTCCTAACAACTCTCAATATTTAGAACACTTATAAGTAACTCTTCTACTCTGATTTGATGGTATATATTTAAATATCTACATATTTCAATTCAAGCAATGTTACTTTAATCTCATATATACACACACCTTATTTTTTCCAGTTTGAGATATAACTGATATACATTACTGTGTAAGTTTAAGGTGTATAGCATGACAGTTTAACTTACATATATTGTGAAATGATTACCACGATAAATTTATTTAGCAACCAGCAACTCATATAGATGCAATAAAAAAGAAAAAAACAAGAAAAAGAAACAAATTTTTTCTTCCTTGTGATGAGAAATCTTAGCGTTTACTGTCTTAACAGCTTTCCTATATATCATACAGCAGTGTTAACTATAATCATTGTGTCACACATTACATCCCTAGTACTTATTTATCTTATAACTGGAAGTCTGTGCCTTTTGACCACCTTCCTCCAATTCCCCAACTCCCCTGCCCCCATCATTAGCCTCTCTCTGGTAACCACAATTCTGATCTCTCTTTCCATGAGCTTGTTTTTTTGCTGCTGTCATTATTTTTTGCTTTGTTTTCATTTTAGTTTCCAAATATAAGTGATAGTGACTCTATAATATATAAAAAAAGATAATACATCATGGACACATATGGTTTGTCAGGGAATGGAAGATTTGTCTAGCATATGAAAATGAATCAATATAATTCACAATATTCACTAAAGCAAGAGAAAAATTATATTATCTCAGGTGAAGCAAAGAATAGACAGTATTTAGTACCATTCACCATTTAAAAATTCCCAAAATTACAAAGGGGTTTGACAGTAGAAGTCTCTGCAGACAATTCACCACATTAATAGGTAAAAGGAGAAAAAAAAGTCATATATCCTCTCAGCACATGAAGAAAAATTCATAATAAAATTGCTTTACTCCTAATAAATATCATGAGTAAGCTGGAAATAAAAAAGAACTTCTTTGGGGCTTCCCTGGTGGCGCAGTGGTTGAGAGTCCACCTGCCGATGCAGGGGATACGGGTTCGTGCCCCGGTCTGGGAAGATCCCACATGCCACGGAGCGGCTGGGCCCGTGAGCCATGGCCACTGAGCCTGCGCGTCCGGAGCCTGTGCTCCGCAACAGGAGAGGCCACAGCAGTGAGAGGCCCACGTACCACAAAAAAAAAAAAAAAAAAAGAACTTCTTGAACCCAATAAAGAGTAGTTCCAACAACCTAGATCTAAAACATCCTTTACAGTAAAATGTTAGAAGCAATCACTTTAAAATCAAGAGCAAGAGAAGTATGTCCACTATCTGCTTCTATGCAATTGGTATTATGGGTCCTTGCTTGCATATTAACACAGGAAAACTAAATTTTAAAATATAAGAACTAGAATGGAAAAAACAAAAATGTCATTTTTCACAGATGATATAATTATATACACAAAAAATCCAAATTAATTATTAAATTAATAACAGAGTTTAGCAATCTGGCTAGAAATAAGATGAATACACAATCGCTATACCATCAATAGCAATTTTAAAAATGCAGATTTTTAAGGTATCATTTAAAATAGCAACAGAAATATAAAGTATCTAAAAAATCTAACAAAAGATTTATAAGACCATTATGGACATAATTTTACAGCTTTCCTGAAAGACATTAAAGAAGTCATAACTAAATAAAGAGATTTAGCATGTTCAGGGGAAGGAAGGCTTACTATCATAAAAGGTACATTCCTCTCCAAATTTATCTAAAGATCCAAATCCCATCAGGGTTGTTTTTTGTTTGTTTGTTTGTTTTTAAAGAAATTTGCCCAGGTGTTTGTAACATGTATATTAAAAAGCAAAATGGCAAAGGCTATTGAAAAAGAAAAACAGGTGGTGAAGACTTGCCCTACAAGATCAATTTAAGGCTCCAGCAATTAAAACACTGTAGGATAATTACAGGGATAGATTAGGGGAAAAAAAAAACAATAAAACTGAATAGACACAACAGACTTATGACAGAGATGGCAACACAAATCTCTCGGAAAACAAATGCTTCTTCAAGAATGCGTCCTGGGACAACTGGTGAGTGACACGAGAAAGAAATTAAATTTGAACACTACCTCTCACACCATTCACAAAAATCAATGCCAAATGTTTTAACTATAAAAGACAAAATTTTGCAGCTGTTTGAAGAAAATATAAGAAAACATCTTTATATTCCTGGAGGTTAGAAACAGTTTTAAAAGGACACAAACAAAAATTTAAAAATTAATAGATGCATTGAATTCCATTACATTAAGCTTTCATCATCAAGAGATATTATAAAGATGGTGAAAGACAAGACACAAACTGAGAGAAGATATTTACAACATATGTAACTGACAAGATATCTAGAATACATATAGAAATCTTAAATATCAATATGAAAAGACATGATTCAGTAGGAAAATGAGCAAAAGACATGAATAAATATCTCACACAGTGGGAAACACAAATGGTCTAAAAACTTATTTTAACATGCTTGACCAATGATCAATCAAAAAAATGCAAAATAAGATCGTAAGATCCCATTTTGCATTTACTAGATTGGCAAAATAAAAGAGTTACACTACCAAGTTTTGGAAAGTACATGGAGCAACAGAAAACATTCCTACACCACTGGCAGGTGTGTTAATTGGTGTCAACACATTGGAAAAACAATTTGGCATCATTCTCTACACCTAAACTTGTGCACATCCTGAGAATGAGCAAGTCCAGTATGCAGTGGTACACGCACAGGCATGTTACTTAATAGCAAATAGTAGCAAATGCTGCAAACAGCTCCAGTACCTATCAGTAGAAAAACAGATGCACAAACAATGAATGTAGCACATGGATCAACTGTAGAAACGTTCATTGAGTGAAGAAAGCATCTCTGAAATGACTACATTGACTGTGATACCATTACATAAACTCAAAAGAAAAGCAATATAGTATTTAGGGAAACCTGGCTTTAAAACTTTAAAAAAGAAGAATTGATTTTTTTTTAAGTCAGAGTAGTTACATCTGTAAGCTATTCAGGGGCATGAGGGAGCCAGAGGACCACATAAGGAGCTTCATCTGTATTAGTAATAATCCTGTTCTTAAATTTGGTGGTCAGTTAATGAGTCTTTGCTTTTAAATTATTTGCTTTAAAATTGTTCTATTTGCATGAATTCCCTGGCTGTCCAGTGGTTAGGACTCAGCGCTTCCACTGTCGGGGCCTGGTTTCACTCCCTGGTCGGGGAACTAAGATCCCACAAGCCGCTCGGCACAGTCAAAAAAAAAAATTCTATTTGCAAGTTATGCAAATGATTATAATCTAAATAATTATATATAATTCAATATATATCTTAGATTATGTGTGTATATATGCAATATATGTATGTATTATATGTATTATGTATATACATCACATTTTTTTAAGAGGGGACTTACAGTATACTCTCTCTCTCTCTCTCTCTCTCTCTCTCTCTCTATATATATATATATATATATATACACACAATATACAATTATACAACATATACCTCTGTCCTGGAAATCAGCTTTCCTTTCTTTTAAACACCATATTCAAGAGAAATCATTGCATTAGCTATGATTAGTTATATACTTACTCTTTTTGAACTATTGGAAATCCAGGCTCCACTTAAACATGTACCCAAATGTATCAATTTCCATGTGTACACAGGTATATTCATTTTCTAGGGCTGATATAAAAAATTACCACAAACTTGTGGGCTTAAAAGAACAGAAATTTATTCTCTCACAGCTCTGGTGGTCAGAGCCCCAAATCAAGGTGGTGCTGGGTCTGTGCTCCTTCTAGGGACTCTGGGGCAGGTTCTGTTCCTTTCCTCTTCAGCTTCCAGGGGTTCCTTGTCAGGTTTCCTGGGCTACATCACTCCAATCTTCACCTCTATCTCATCCAGCCCTCTCTCTGTGTCTTTTTCATATCCCTCTGCCTTCCTGGTATAATGACAAAATTGGATTTATGGCCTACCCAGATAGGCTAGGATGACCTCATCTCAACATCTTTTTTTTTTTTTTTTTTTTGGCGGTACACGGGCCTCTCACTGCTGTGGCCTCTCCCGTTGCGGAGCACAGGCTCTGGATGCGCAGGCTCAGCGGCCATGGCTCACGGGCCCAGCTGCTCCATGGCATGTGGGATCCTCCCGGACCGGGGCACGAACCCATGTCCCCTGCATCGGCAGGTGGACTCTCAACCACTGCACCACCAGGGAAGCCATCTCAACATCTTTAACTTAATTACATCTGCAAACACCTTATTTCCAAATAAAGTCATAGTCATAGGTTCCAATGGGTATATCTTGTGGGGAGGGGCATCATTCAACCCACGACAGTAGGTATATCCACATACATTTTATTTTAAATATTATTTATAAATCTGAGATAATATTCAGAACATATTATGAGGGGGAAGAAAAAACAGTTGTATGATTCCCTTAATACAAATATACATAGATAGATATGTGAAAAAAGTTATGGGCCAGATTATGATTCTCTCCAGGTAGTAGATAATAGGCAATTTTAATTTTACATTTTTCTATATTGTTTGAAAAGGTGTTTCAATGAACCTGTAATTTTTTGTAAACAAAAAAGTAAGCTCTTTTCACTTTGGAACTAAAATGCTATTGACATGTTTCTTTTTTATATTTTAAAACCTTCACCTACATTTCAACTTAGGTTGACAGAATTTTAAAGGAAGCTAATGATATTTCACAGTAGGCTATGTCATGGCTGATCTCCTGCCTGTTGGGCAAAGTTTCCAGTCTCTCTTGAATGTCTTCATGGTTAATCGCTATCTCTCAAAAGAAGGCACACGGGTCAGACTCAGATCTGAGTTCAAGGCCAGCAGAGCAATTCTTCTTTTAAAAATAGCTTCTTCTTCTTCTTCTTTTCTTTTTTTTTTTTTGTCAAAGGCATACAAAGCATTTTGAAAGCATTATCTCATTAACAATAACATTCCTGTTGATATAATGAAAGAGTCACAGGAAGGAGGTATGTGGCATGTACCTTTATCTTTACGTCACTGTCAAAGACAGACGGGCTTGTTGAAGATGGGATGTGGCTTCCCAGTGAGGAAGGGGAGGTCTAGGACTGCACCCAGGGCCATGGTGTCATTCCTGTATAGGCTGTAGCTGTAGAATGTTGCATCCCTTATAATCCCTGATTTTCCCCAGGGCTGGTACAGAACTAGGCAGCATGTATAGAAGCAATTTCAAAAGATGGTAGTTTTAGTTGGGCCATGTAACTATCACTGTGTTTTTTTTTTTTTTTTTAACTACTGCCTGCCTTGCAATGCCTGGTAACTGGTACAAGTCTCTTCAATGGTACCAGGGTGATTTAAATATGTAATTGAGGGAATTTGGAACATCTGATTATTGTCTTCTAGTTATTATGGGCAAAACACTTGTGGGAGATTTCTGCAGTTATTAAGAACCCTTTACACAAAATATTATCTTCTTCCATTTAATTATAGAAGAGTAGACTGAGATCCAAGAATTTTAAGTTTGATTTGTTCTTATGCCCATGGAGTAGGGTAATTGATAAATCCATTTAGTTAATAACTCTGGATTATTATACCTAGGGATATTTTGAATTAAATGACAAGTAAAATGCAGCAAAATAAAGCTGAAGAGAGCATAGAGGTAAACTTATAAAAGATAAAAGTAGAAATTAATTAACTAAAAAACTGAGACAATAGAGCTTAGTAAATATAAGTGTGAAATACACAAAGTTTTGACCAATCTGATAAATCAGGAAATAAAAATAACATTAGAAAAGGGGCATTTCTGTAGACACAAAGATGATTTTAAAAGTTATGTGAGAGAACTAAGTACAAACGTATGCAACTTTTGAAAATATACACGAGAGGAGCAATTTTTAATGAAAATATAAATTACCAAAATTGACTCAAAAAGATTTAAAATTCTTGGACAAATGACCATAGATGAAATTAAAATTTAGTTAAATTTCTATCCCTAATTTAAAGTACCAACCCAGATTATTTTACAAATGAATACCAAAAAAGAAAATAATGGCAATGAAGAATACCGGTCTTATTTAAACTATTCCAAAGCTTAAAAAAAGCTGGGAAGTTTCATGCTCATTCTACAATGATCATATAATATTGACCCCAAACTATAAACTAAATGTGAGAATATTAACAAATTAAATCTAGTGGCATATTGGAAACTTAATATACACATGCATTTATACATATATTTGCCTATATGTATAACTATATGTAATTACATATTTATATATATATAAAACAAGACAGAGACTTCCGGGTAAGATGGTGGAAGAGTAAGACGCGGAGATCACCTTCCTCCCCACAGATACACCAGAAATACAGCTACACGTGGAACAACTCCTAAGAACACCTACTGAACGCTGGCAGAAGACCCCAGACCTCCCAAAAGGCAAGAAACTCCCCACATACCTGGGTAGGGCAAAGCGGAGAGATTCCCGCACAGAGGAGCGGTGCCGAGCGGCACTCACCAGCCCGAGAGGCTTGTCTGCTCCCCCGCCGGGGCGGGCGGCGCTGGAGCTGAGGCTCGGGCTTCGGTCAGAGCGCAGGGAGAGGACTGGGGCTGGCGGCGAGAACTCAGCCTGAAGGGGGCTAATGTGCCACAGCTAGCCGGGAGGGAGTCCGGGAAAACTCTGGAGCTGCCGAAGAGGCAGGAGACTTTTTCTTCCCTCTTGGTTTCCTGGTGCGCGAGGAGAGGGGATTAAGAGCGCCGCGTAAAGGAGCTCCAGAGACGGGCGCGAGGCGCGGCTGAAAGCGCGGAGCCCAGAGACGGGCGTGGGACGCTGGGGCTGCTGCTGCCGCCGCCAAGAAGCCTGTGTGCGAGCGCAGGTCACTGTCCACACCGCCCTTCCGGGAGCCTGTGCAACCTGCCACTGCCGGGGTCCCGGGATCCAGGGGCGGCTTCCCTGGGAGAACGCACGGCACGCCTCGGGCTGGTGCAACGTCACGCCGACCTCTGCCGCTGCAGGCTCGCCCCGCACTCCGTGCCCCTCCCTCCCGCCCGGCCTGAGTGAGCCAGAGTCCCCGAAGAGGCTGCTCCTTTAACCCTGTCCTGTCTGAGTGAAGAACAGACGCCCTCCGGCGACCTACACGCAGAGGCGGGGCCAAATCCAAAGCTGAGACCCAGGAGCTGTGAGAACAAAGAAGGGAAAGGGAAACCTCTCCCAGCAGCCTCAGAAGCAGCGGATTAAAGCTCCACAATCAACTTCATGTACCCTGCATCTGTGGAATACATGAATAGACAACAGATCATCCCAAATTGAGGAGCCAGGAGTCAGTGCTGTGCCTCTGAGGTGGGAGAGCGAACTTCAGGACACTGGTCCACAAGAGACCTCCCAGCTCCACATAATATCAAACAGCGAAAATCTTCCAGAGATCTCCATCTCAACACCAGCACCCAGCTTCACTCAACGACCAGCAAGCTACAGTGCTGGACACCCTATGCCAAACAACTAGCAAGACAGGAACACAACGCCACCCATTAGCAGAGAGGCTGCCTCAAATCATAAAAAGTCCGCAGACACCCCAAAACACACCACCAGACGTGGACCTGCCCACCAGAAAGACAAGATCCAGCCTCATCCACCAGAACACAGGCAGTAGTCCCCTCCACCAAGAAGCCTACACAACCCACTAAACCAACCTTAGCCACTGGGGACAGACACCAAAAACAACGGGAACTACGAACCTGCAGCCTGCAAAAAGGAGACCCCAAACACAGTAACATAAGCAAAATGAGAAGACAGAAAAACACACAGCAGGAGAAGGAGCAAGATAAAAACCCACCAGACCTAACAAATGAAGAGGTAATAGGCAGTCTATCTGAAAAAGAATTCAGAATAATGATGGTAAAGATGATCCAAAATCTTGGAAATAGAATAGACAAAATGCAAGAAACAGTTAACAAGGACCTAGAAGAACTAAAGACAAATCAAGCATCGATTAAAAACACAATAAATGAAATAAAAAATACTCTAGATGGGATCAATAGCAGAATAACTGAGGCAGAAGAACGGATAAGTGAGGTGGAAGATAAAATAGTGGAAATAACTGCTGCACAGCAAAATAAAGAAAAAAGAATGAAAAGAACAGAGGACAGTCTCAGAGACCTCTGGGACAACATTAAACGCACCAACATTCGAATTATAGGGGTTCCAGAAGAAGAAGAGAAAAAGAAAGGGACTGAGAAAATATTTGAAGAGATTATAGTTGAAAACTTCCCTAATATGGGAAAGGAAATAGTTAATCAAGTCCAGGAGGCACAGAGAGTCCCATACAGAATAAATCCAAGGAGAAATACACCAAGACACATATTAATCAAACTGTCAAAAATTAAACACAAAGAAATCATATTAAAAGCAGCAAGGCAAAAACAACAAATAACACACAAGGGAATCCCCATCAGGATAACAGCTGATCTCTCAGCAGAAACTCTACAAGCCAGAAGGGAGTGGCAGGACATACTTAAAGTGATGAAGGAGAAAAACCTGCAACCAAGATTACTCTACCCAGCAAGGATCTCATTCAGATTTGATGGAGAAATTAAAACCTTTACAGACAAGCAAAAGCTGAGAGAGTTCAGCACCACCAAACCAGCTTTACAACAAATGCTAAAGGAACTTCTCTAGGCAAGAAACACAACAGAAGGAAAAGAACTACAATAACGAACCCAAAACAATTAAGAAAATGGGAATAGGAACATACATATCAATAATTACCTTAAATGTAAATGGACTAAATGCTCCCACCAAAAGACACAGACTGGCTGAATGGATACAAAAACAAGACCCATATATATGCTGTCTACAAGAGACCCACTTCAGACCTAGAGACACATACAGATTGAAAGTAAGGGGATGGAAAAAGATATTCCATGCAAATGGAAACCAAAAGAAAGCTGGAGTAGCAATTCTCATATCAGACAAAATAGACTTTAAAATAAAGACTACTAGAAGAGACAAAGAAGGACACTACATAATGATCAAGGGATCAATCCAAGAAGAAGATATAACAATTGTAAATATTTATGCACCAAACATAGGAGCACCTCAATACATAAGGGAAATATTAACAGCCATAAAAGGAGAAATCGACAGTAACACAATCATAGTAGGGGACTTTAACACCCCACTTTCACCAATGGACAGGTCATCCAAAATGAAAATAAATAAGGAAACACAAGCTTTAAATGATACATTAAACAAGATGGACTTAATTGATATTTATAGGACATTCCATCCAAAAACAACAGAATACACATTTTTCTCAAGTGCTCATGGAACATTCTCCAGGATAGATCATATCTTGGGTCACAAATCAAGCCTTGGTAAATCTAAGAAAATTGAAATTGTATCAAGTATCTTTTCCGACCACAATGCTATGAGACTAGATATCAATTACAGGAAAAGAGCTGTAAAACATACAAACACATGGAGGCTAAACAATACACTACTTAATAACGAAGTGATCACTGAAGAAATCAAAGAGGAAATTAAAAAATACCTAGAAACAAATGACAATGGAGACACGACGACCCAAAACCTATGGGATGCAGCAAAAGCAGTTCTAAGAGGGAAGTTTATGGCAATACAATCCCACCTTAAGAAACAGGAAATATCTCGAATAAACAACCTAACCTTGCACCTAAAGCACTTAGAGAAAGAAGAACAAAAACATCCCAAAGTTAGCAGAAGGAAAGAAATCATAAAAATCAGATCAGAAATAAATGAAAAAGAAATGAAGGAAACGATAGCAAAGATCAATAAAACTAAAAGCTGGTTCTTTGAGAAGATGAACAAAATTGATAAACCATTAGCCAGACTCATCAAGAAAAAAAGGGAGAAGACTCAAATCAATAGAATTAGAAATGAAAAAGGAGAAGTAACAACTGACACTGCAGAAATACAAAAGATCCTGAGAGATTACTATAAGCAACTCTATGCCAATAAAATGGACAACCTGGAAGAAATGGACAAATTCTTAGAAATGTACAACCTGCCAAGACTGAATCAGGAAGAAATAGAAAATATGAACAGACCAATCACAAGCACTGAAATTGAAACTGTGATTAAAAATCTTCCAACAAACAAAAGCCCAGGACCAGATGGCTTCACAGGCGAATTCTATCAAGCATTTAGAGAAGAGCTAACACCTATCCTTCTCAAACTCTTCCAAAATATAGCAGAGGGAGGAACACTCCCAAACTCATTCTACGAGGCCACCATCACCTTGATACCAAAACCAGACAAGGATGTCACAAAGAAAGAAAACTACAGGCCAATATCACTGATGAACATAGATGCAAAAATCCTCAACAAAATACTAGCAAACAGAATCCAACAGCATATTAAAAGGATCATACACCATGATCAAGTGGGGTTTATTCCAGGAATGCAAGGATTCTTCAATATACGCAAATCAATCAATGTGATACACCATATTAACAAACTGAAGGAGAAAAACCATATGATCATCTCAATAGATGCAGAGAAAGCTTTTGACAAAATTCAACACCCATTTATGATAAAAACCCTGCAGAAAGTAGGCATAGAGGGAACTTTCCTCAACATAATAAAGGCCATATATGACAAACCCACAGCCAGCATCGTCCTCAATGGTGAAAAACTGAAACCATTTCCACTAAGATCAGGAACAAGACAAGGTTGCCCACTCTCACCACTCTTATTCAACCTAGTTTTGGAAGTTTTAGCCACAGCAATCAGAGAAGAAAAGGAAATAAAAGGAATCCAAATGGGAAAAGAAGAAGTAAAGCTGTCACTGTTTGCAGATGACATGATACTATACATAGAGAATCCTAAAGATGCTACCAGAAAACTACTAGAGCTAATCAATGAATTTGGTAAAGTTGCAGGATACAAAATTAATGCACAGAAATCTCTGGCATTCCTATATACTAATGATGAAAAATCTGAAAATGAAATCAAGGAAACACTCCCATTTACCATTGCAACAAAAAGAATAAAATATCTAGGAATAAACCTACCTAAGGAGACAAAAGACCTGTATGCAGAAAATTATAAGACACTGATGAAAGAAATTAAAGATGATACAAATAGATGGAGAGATGTACCATGTTCTTGGATTGGAAGAATCAACATTGTGAAAATGACTCTACTACCCAAAGCAATTTACAGATTCAATGCAATACCTATCAAACTACCAATGGCATTTTTCACAGAACTAGAACAAAAAATTTCACAATTTGTATGGAAACACAAAAGACCCCGAATAGCCAAAGCAATCTTGAGAACCAAAAACGGAGCTGGAGGAATCAGGCTCCCTGACTTCAGACTATATTACAAAGCTACAGTAATCAAGACAGTATGGTACTGGCACAAAAACAGAAAGATAGATCAATGGAACAGGATAGAAAGCCCAGAGATAAACCCACGGACATATGGTCACCTTATCTTTGATAAAGGAGGCAGGAATGTACAGTGGAGAAAGGACAGTCTCTTCAATAAGTGGTGCTGGGAAAACTGGACAGGGACATGTAAAAGTATGAGATTAGATCACTCCCTAACACCATACACAAAAATTAGCTCAAAATGGATTAAAGACCTAAATGTAAGGCCAGACACTATCAAACTCCTAGAGGAAAACATAGGCAGAACACTCTATGACATAAATCACAGCAAGATCCTTTTTGACCCACCTCCTAGAGAAATGGAAATAAAGACAAAAATAAACACATGGGACCTAATAAAACTTCAAAGCTTTTGCACAGCAAAGGAAACCATAAACAAGACGAAAAGACAACCCTCAGAATGGGAGAAAATATTTGCAAATGAAGCAACTGACAAAGGATTAATCTCCAAAATTTATAAGCAGCTCATGCAGCTCAATAGCAAAAAAACAAACAACCCAATCCAAAAATGGGCAGAAGACCTAAATAGACATTTCTCCACAAAAGATATACAGACAGCCAACAAACACATGAAAGGATGCTCAACATCTTTACTCATTAGAGAAATGCAAATCAAAACTACAATGAGATATCATCTCACACCAGTCAGAATGGCCATCATCAAAAAATCTAGAAACAATAAATGCTGGAGAGGGTGTGGAAAAAAGGGAACACTCTTGCACTGCTGGTGGGAATGTGAATTGGTACAGCCACTATGGAGAACGGTATGGAAGTTCCTTAAAAAACTACAAATAGAACTACCATATGACCCAGCAATCCCACTACTGGGCATATACCCTGAGAAAACCATAATTCAAAAAGAGACATGTACCAAAATGTTCATAGCAGCCCTATTTACAATAGCCCAGAGATGGAAACAACCTAAGTGTCCATCATCGGATGAATGGATAAAGAAGATGTGGCACATATATACAATGGAATATTACTCAGCCATAAAAAGAAATGAAATTGAGCTATTTGTAATGAGGTGGATGGACCTAGAGTCTGTCATACAGAGTGAAGTAAGTCAGAAAGAGAAAGACAAATACTGTATGCTGACACATATATATGGAATTTAAGAAAAAAATGTCATCAAGAACATAGGGGTAAGACAGGAATAAAGACACAGACCTACTAGAGCATGGACTTGAGGATATGGGGAGGGGAAGGGTAAGCTGTGACAAAGTGAAAGAGCGGCATGGACATATATACACTACCAAACGTAAGGTAGATAGCTAGTGGGAAGCAGCCGCATAGCACAGGGAGATCAGCTCGGTTCTTTGTGACCGCCTGGAGGGGTGGGATAGGGAGGGTGGGAGGGAGACGCAAAAGGGAGGGGATATGGGAACATATGTATATGTATAACTGATTAAATATGTAAAATAAAAAAAAAAAAACAAGACAGATTATATATATTGTGCTTTTTTCACTTAAAATGTAAAAGAAAAATCTTGACTTCCTATCATCTTCAACAATGGTACTTCATCAGTTGCATAGAATTCCATCAAAATCACCATTTTAAGGCAAAATAAAGAAATAAGTTACTCGTGTTAATCACAGAGCATTTTTGCAGTGATACTAGGGAAAAAACAAACACCTGACAGTTACTCATTTTATGCTAGTCTCAGGAACTCCCCAAGTAACTGTGGCATCAACTGTTAATTTTCTATTTTAGTGAGATTAACACGGCAGAAAGAGAAGGTGGGCAGTGAGAGGTAATTCTAAAGATCCGGTGAACTAAAAGTAGTTCAATGTCTGGGCTATTAATTTCTTAAACTAAAAGGTAATAAGGGAGCCAGGGGGGTAGGAGAGAGAAGGATTTTGAGGGAGGCTACCAAGTGCCAACTCAAATAAAGGCAATTTGAAAACAGCAAGAACTTACACTGTTACACAGCACCTAGTGCCAGACTCTACCAGTCTCTCTACAAAGGGAAGAAAAAAGCATGATAATTCATTTCGCAGACATTTTTGAGGTTCTACCAGAAGCCAGGCAGAGCAATATGCAAGACACAATCATTTAATGAAGCCTGAAAATGTACATTGTAATGGATGAAACCAGGCAAAAGATTTATGAAAAGAAGGCAGGCATACAAGGAGAGTATGTAAGGATGGCATGTGAGACCTTTGCAAGCTAGCTCAGCTCTGAGTAGCTAAGTATAACGGCATGAGCTATATTGCTCGATTCTGCATAGGATTAGTCATGGTTAATTAATTCGCCAGGACCAAGAGCTCTTCCTCTGTATTAATTGAGGACTTTTGCTTTTGGCTTGTGGTCTTCTTTTCCAACCGTATTACAAGTTTTGCCCCAATGATTTCCCTTTTCATAAGACATTTCACCTCCAGGTCACAGGGGTGCACAGCCCTGACCCAAGCAAGCACTGCATCTCTATTTCTCCATCCATAGTTATTGGACCAAGAGAGGATACAAGATCCAAGCAGGGCTACCGAAAGTCTTGTCCTGGGAGTTGTATATGGGCTTTGTAAGACACAAGTTCTCTTTATACTTCTTTGCTGAACAAGGAAGTTGGAAATCTGGGGATACCCATGGCCATCTTTCATGCCATATGGAGAACACATGTTTGCAACAGCAGAGGTTGAAGTAAACATAAGGGTAAGAGAGACAAGCTAAGATGAGAGATAGATCAAGAAAAATGACCTACATGTATGAAGTGAGATTCACCTCCAGCCTTCCCACTTGTGTGAGCTAATGAATTTGTTTTTTACATTAGTTAAAATTTCTGACACTTTAAATTAAATGCTTCCTGAATGTATCTTCTTAATATCTACCCTGCTTCTAAGAGATTTCCATATGTGAATGATTCTTGTGATACCCCCAGCATCACCATGTTTTGATTATACTGTCTCCATGGCCCTGAATCTCAATCTAGTTCAAACACCATTGGGCCCTTGACATTACTCAGAACTGCCACACTATGAAGGGCTATCCTCTAATAATTAGAGAGATACACATATTCATTAGTATCTGGATTATGAAAAATCAGTAGCAACAGATTGCTTAATATAATTAGGTGCTATAAAGTTTTTAAAAGATTCTTTCCTATTTGGGGTAGTAATATTAAAAAAAAAAAGCTCAAGTGTTCTAATTTCTAGCTAAGCATATGGCACATAAAAGAATAGATCTTGTTAATGATTTTCATGGCCCCTATTTTAAAACACATGGTATTCTTATATATTGATTGGTCTTTAACCAAAATAGACAAAAAGGGAAAACTGTATCATTCCCATCCTGCTGAAAGCTAAATATAATTGATCTTTTTTTCTTCACATTTCTTTTAGCCTTATGGTGCATTTTTAGAAAACATATAGAATTAATTGAATGTGATGAGCAACTGAAGTGTTCTGAGATAGCATTAGGATAATAGAGAGGTAAGGAGCTGGGCCATGGTTAATCATTACAACATCCCACTTAAAAACTGGAATGCATCAGCAATCTGTGGTTGCCATATTGATTTCACTTAGCCCTTCTGGATGGAATATCAGGGAGGTTTTCCAATGCAGAATCAAGACAGATGGTAGGGAGGCTGGGGAAAAAAATAGTCTCGCAGTGTAATGGGAGTCAAAGCAAAGCTTTCTGAAAAATATTATTATAATTCCTTGACAAACAACTGACATCAAACTAAAAACATCTATTAGTACCATGGCAAGAATCAATGGTGTAAGAACCTTCCAGTCTTCAGTGATGTTCACTAGCTTTTTACTTTTTATCAGTGAAGTTAGACTTTACAGGGCTATCAGTATGACACTCTTATAGGTGAGTTCTTCAGATCATTTAAAAAATCAAATGACATAATGCCATTAATTAGACTGGAGTTTCAGGGGAAATCTTGACCTGAAAATGGAATTTTCAAAATGACATTTAATTACAGAGCAAGTGTTTAAATGTTATATCTTTAATAAAAAGATCATATTCATGAATCAAACATTAATGTTGATGGCTCATGATTTCCTATGAGATCAATATAGAAGCCCAAGTCATGTTACTCTTGTGATGCAAAAAAGATGGAAGTCCACTCTTATGTAGGAAGTGCCCAGTTTTCTTCATGTTATCCAAAGCTTTGGAAGTGACTACTTTCAACTAGTTACCTCTATATAGTTACTATACTCTATCTTCCTTGGATATATCTTTCACCTATTATCATTTTTTTGATCTTTAGAATTTGAGAGGAACCAAGGTAATTTTTATTCTATGTACTTGCAAAAAGAGATAGCCTGGTGAAAAAAAATAGAATTTTGAGGTCAAGGGTTTTAATCCAATCCTACCACATATTAAGTTTTTGACCTCAGACAGTTTACTTAACCTTTTAAACCTTCAATTCCTCAATGCAAAATTGGAATGATATCAAATAATGCTAAATGTTATTAAGAAGATTAGATACATAATAATATAAAAGTGCCTGGATTAGTCCCCTTACTTTCCCTCATTCTTGGCAAGAAAATCCACTCTCTCTTTAAAGTGGGAGTGGGGCTGGATAATGTTCAAGTGGAATTTCTTGCCTCTTCAAAGAGTCTAATGCGTTGCTTGGGTCTAGTCGTGATACTGCAGACTGACTCCCTACTTTTTTCTAGAGCTGACAATTTATGGCTGTAAGGAAAGCCAGTTCAACCAGAACTTGCTGCTCCAACTCATTGCTTGGGCTTCGTCTTTCTGCAGCAGTGGAAAAAGCTGAAGATAAAAGTGAGGCACCAGGACCAAGGCCAAAGGAGTAGAAGCCAAGTTTCAAGGGAAGTTTGCTTCTGCATCGGGCCAACTGCCAGGGGGCTGCAAGAACAATACTGGAGTCAAAGCAGAAAGTTCCAGGGGTGCGTATCCAATGACCTCAAGTGTTGGTCAAGCCAGAGACCTAACTAACTGAACGCACTGGAATCGGTTCTGAGAGATTAAATATATGCTAACTGTAACAGACCCGCGCTGGAAACTCTTTGCTCTCCACAAGGAGGTGGCCTTGCCCTCGGCCTCCAAGCCAAAGCCAGTTCACTGAAGGAACTAAGGTGACTTGCACCTCTTTTGGTTCATTGCCAAAACATAGCTGTCTCCAGCTCTGCTCTAATACCCGGCTCCTAGAGAGATTTGACTCATCTTTTTGAAAGGCCCTGGAGTCACGCATGTCTCCTGAGACGAGGTCATCACTTTTATGACTCGGCTGGGCACTGCCTTAAATCCTAGCACATGTTGTCACGACCACTGTTCTGCAGTTTATTTGTTCTCTTTTTGCCTTTTGATCTCCTCCTACTTCCTCTAGAGGTAGGAAGGCAAGTTCAATTAAGTTAATCGAGGACATAATGCTGGAGCTGGAAGGTGCATTAGAAAATATTTATTTAAATTTCCTCATTTTTACAAAGGCCAGGAGGTCAGGTGACTTGCTGTGGTCATATGATGAGTGGTAGAGACAAGGGTAGAACTCAGATGTTTTTTGTTTTGTTTTTTTTGTTTGTTTTTTTTTGTTTTGTTTTTTTTATCTTTTTGCGGTATGTGGGCCTCTCACTGCTGTGGCCTCTCCCGTTGCGGAGCACAGGCTCCGGATGCGCAGGCTCAGCGGCCATGGCTCACAGGCCCAGCTGCTCCGCGGCATATGGGATCCTCCCAGACCGGGGCACGAACCCGCATCCCCTGCATCGGCAGGCAGACTCTTAACCACTTGCGCCACCAGGGAGGCCCGTTGTTTTGTTTTTTAACTCAGATGTTTTGAGTGATGTTTTGTTCTTATGAAACAACATATCTTCTCTTGGATACAAATCATGGAATTTGTTGGACGCTTAGTAGGCCTTCAACTATAAATGTTGAATAAGTAGTTGCTTAACCAGTAATTGCCATGTAAGACATATGATCAGTAACTAGATTCCTCTGTGAAGTTGACGTAAAGTAGAAAATCCGATTTATGTGTTTCCATTTTCTCCCTGTTTCTTTAGATTTGAGAATTGTAAAACACAGTACGAGCGAGTGGAAAGAGCTTAAGTAAACCGTGCTGGCAAATGCACGGGCAACAGATTTGGTTTTGATGGGCAAATATGGTCATGTTTTCCCCTGTCATCTTGGCTACCTTGCTGCCTCCGAAAGTTCTGCCCTCTGGACTACAGTGCATTTGCTTATGTGAAGTTGATGTTAAAAATCTGGTTCACCGGGCCTCCCTGGTGGCGCAGTGGTTGAGAGTCCGCCTGCCGATGCAGGGGATACGGGTTCGTGCCCCGGTCTGGAAGGATCCCATATGCCGCAGAGCGGCTGGGCCCGTGAGCCATGGCCGCTGGGCCTGCGCATCCGGAGCCTGTGCTCCGCAACGGGAGAGGCCACAACAGTGAGAGGCCCGCATACCGCAAAAAGGAAAAAAAAAAAACAAAAAAAAAAAAAAAAAAAAAAATCTGGTTCACCAAAAGAGGAAAAAAAGATGATTGTCACAAGGGGAAGGCTTTTTAGAACTGAAGACAAGCTGCTCCTTTCCAACTGAAAATGTCAAACACTTATTCATATGGTTCTTACCAGACTTGATTTATATGAGCAACTGCCAATCCTCAACTTCCCCCTCATGCAAGTGCAAATGGGAAGGCTGTTCATTCAGCCATTAATATCATGTTAGTTTTGTTTGATATCCTGAAGAGAAAATCATTTCCCTCTTCCATGTAGGAGTTATTGATTTACCCTGTTATTCGCTTTAAAACTCTCCTAGTTTCTAAATATGTTTGTTGTTTACCTGCAGTGTTGTAAAAATTAGGATTATTTTTCTTATAGTTTTCTAGAAGTTTGGCTTTAAAAATATAAATGTTGCTTACAACATGACTTGTAAGTTAAATTCATATTCTCCAAGCCCAGTGAAAATTATACTCTTTATAGGAAGAGAAGAAAATCAAAAGAAGATAAAATTTAATTTATACCATCTTTCCCAGCAATAATATGGCTTATATACTGAAATCTATGCATTTTCTTAAGGACTCAAATATTTTAAATTTTTTACTTCTTGCATTTCTTAGATGAGATATGACTTTTATAGAAATAGTCTTTAAATGAACATTCCCAGATAGTGAGAGAATTAACAGGGAAAATGACATGTACACAATTGGGATAGATGAAAACAAGGTTCTCAGTGAAAATAATAATAAAAAATAAAGAAGTAAAAAGAAAAAGGAGCAAGCTTGGCCCTACAGAATGAGTCACTTATTTCAGAAAGAGAAGAGGGAATCAGAAAGCATGATTTATAGTACCATGGTCCAATAAATCATAGCCAGGAAAAAGAGTTGTAAGGTACAAAACATTTCCTGTGATATGCCTCTTCGAGCACCAGATTGACAAATCTTCAAAAATTAGTCCCTACCCCCAAATGTATATTACAACAGAGAACTCTCTTGAAATCTCCCGATTCACAACACCCTCATTGTCAAACTAACAAAGACGGGACCACAAGCTGTGTTTTGGTTTTATTTCATACAGCACAAGGACTAAGAGCTCCAGAAAAACTGTAAAGAAACATGCCCCCGTTTCCCCACTTCAAAAAGAATAGAAAGATCAGTTATTCACTGAGCAGGATTTCCACTATTATGGGATTTTACTCACAGTATGTAGCGCTCCTACAAGAGAAGAACAGAGGGTGTTTAATGGCCATGTTCTCCAGGTAAACCTGGGTCATCACAGAAGTTTTCTCTCCCAGTACAAATGCTCAGTCCAAAGACTGCCAAAGAGGCGTCAATATCAGGATCACCCGAGTGACTGTTCGATCTCCTTGATATTTTTAAAGCACGAATTTTGAGCCTCTCCACTTTTTTCAAACTCACTTTTTCCACATTAAATGACTTTCTTTTGAGACATGCCTGATGCATAACTCAGAACAAAGAATGACTTGAGACAGCATAACTTAACCACTGGTTGGACCATAAGGAAATAAACCACCTCCTACAGGATTAATGAAATCAGACCTGATCATCCAAGGTTGGCAGTGAAGCATGGGAAGGATTGGAGGTCGCTTTGGACATCTCATACTCATTACTGCAGCCCTATGAGGAAATGTATTACCACGTAAAAAAACCAACCATGTTTCTCTGTAAGTCCTGGAGGATAAGAAAAAGGTTAAGGGGGACACTACGTATTTCCCGAGGAGATTCTCCCTCCACCCCAACATTGGCAATCTGAACTGGGTTTTATCAAGGAAATTGCCAGTCATTCCCTCAATTAGCAAGACAGGATGCAATTTCCTACTGAAATCTGTTTCATATTGAGCGTGTCTTCTTCTTTATCTATAGCATTATAATAAGAAAATGAAATGAATATTGCCAACCATAGGAATGTAACTCTATTTTATGAACATAAACTTAGAAATTAGCATTTTCTAGGAAAAAGATAACCCAGAATTTAAAAGAAGCCTGAATATTCAGCTGAAATATCATGCACCTGAAACTGTGGTATTTAATTATGTGTTCTTATTCCTTCAAGATGTGTAGGAGCTGGAAATCTTACAGCTACAGGTAACAGAATAATATGACTGCAGTGGCCTCAAATACATTTATTGTTAACATCCACCTGGTATATCTTTTTTCCTCCTCTCACTTGCAATATTTCTCTGTCCTTATATTTTCTCTGTGTCATTGTATGTGCGTCACTTATAAACAGAATATAGTGAATTTCAGTTTTGTTTTATTCAAACTGATATCTCTGCATTTTAAACTAGAGAGTTTGTTCCTCTTATAGCAACTGAGACTATTGATATATTTGGAATGAGTTCTAATCATCTTATTTTATTGTTCCCATTTGTCCTGATTTTATCTAGGTTTATTTTTTTCTCTTTTCTGCCATATTTTGGAATCAAATTTAAAAATTTCACTTCTCTGCTTTCTGCCACTGGCTAGGACATGACACACTATTTCCATTCTCTAGTAGTCATTTATATTAACTAGGATTCGTTCAGAGTAAGTGAAGCCCTTTGTACTCTTTAACATTATCATAACTACTGGCTTCATACACCCTCTTTTAGTGGGATGTTGGTATAACTTCAAAGCTGACAAGACCTAATCTTGCTTACAGAGACATGGGATATTTTGTTAAACTTGTGAACCACATGAAGGCAGAGCAGCACAGGAGAAAAGCAAGTATATCCACCACGCTCCCACACTTGGTCTGTGCTGAATTCATTCATCCCCTCAGCCATGTACGTAGTCAAAGATCAGATCTTTGTTGCATGGCCTCATACTGTTGGTATATTACTTGATAATAAAACCAAATTGCTTTATATGCAAGGAGTTTGTCTTCACTGACTATATTGTGCATTTCAAAGAAACAAAGACACGGTCTTCTATTTATTTTCCATCTTTTCATTCCGTAGTTCTCAAACCTCAGTGAGCATCAGACCCACAGGGGAAGTCTGAGAGTCATGGGGGAGATCTAGGGATCTGCATTTTTAACCAGCGCTTTCTCAGATGGAGATGAAGCACAATCACATGGTCTGTCCAGTCAATTCTGCACTTAGTGGTGATCCATAAACGTTTGCCACTGGGAGGTAGATTGTTGCACTAGAATTGGGGGAGGTAGGAGTCTACATTTCTATAAAACAGTAGTTCAGGTATTAGTTGACAAGGTCTTGATAGTGTGGTGTGCAGACTAAAAGTTAATCAAGAGTGATAATAACCATGGTTACATTTTATCTTTATATTAGTCTGACCCATTTAATTCTCTAAAGTTGTACCAAGAACCTGACTCATCCTTGGCTGAGAAGCTCTCAAAATAGATGGGGCCATGTATGATGTCAAGGGAATCTTTGGGATTGCGAAAATGTTGCTCTGTGGCCAGAAAAAAGATGCACATTAAGAGAATTTCAAGACTTCAGTAATGCCACATAATGTCAAATGGCAGCCAATTATACACTTTTCTAAAAGAAGACGTATTTCTGGCGGCAGTGAATTGTCTTCCAGACCGAAAGTTACTTTGAAAAATAATAAAGGATGGATTTTTCCCCTTGTAAGTGTATATTTCAGTTGAAGGTGAAAATGCTTAACGTTAACAAGGTGACTTTGCTTAGCAACATCATAATCATAACCACTACTTCTAACTCTTTACAATTACGTGCTAGCTGGTATCTGGCAACTGTTTGATCAAGCATTGTTTCCATCCCAGTCTTGTTGCCAGAGACACTGGGTGAGTCCATTTTGTGAGCAGCTATCCATCTGCCACCCTAAGGTTGGCCTTTGTCTTCCTCTTAGAAATAATAATTTTGCTGTGGCTCAAGCTAATTTGATTTTGATCTCAAGAGCCCTGGCAAATTCTCTTAAAAAGTGGGGCAATGAAATGAGAAAGAAGGAACTAGTGATGGAGAATATCACCAACACTCCTCCTCACTGACTTGTATTAAAGTACCATGTAACTAGCCCAGAGCAAAAAGAGCGATGCGTGACCCCAAATGGGGAGGGAATATTTTACACTCCTGGCTCAAAATCTGTTACTCCATCCCAATTTGCAGTTGAGATTAGAGCCTTTATCTAGTATTTTAAAATTGTTTGTAAATGATCTAATTTGATTGTTTTAAATATGTAACGTGGCATACAATTCAAAGTTTGAAAATAAATAGATTGTCCATTTGTCCCCCAGAAATCCAATTCCCTTCCACAGAGAAGCCTTTGTCATCATTTGCTTGTGTATGTCTCCAGAACTATGCAATGCCCATATAAGGAATTAATAACCCTTTCAGTAAATATTTATTGAGCACTCAATATATGTCAGGCATTGAATATGTGCATATATATATGAACAAAAGAGTCAATATTCCTTGCCCTCAAGGAGTCTACATTCTAGTGTGGGGAGACAGGCAATCAAATAAGATAAATGTGCTAATTTGGTAGCCTATTAGAACATGATAATTGCTATGGAGAATATTCAAACAGGGAATGGGGGAAGAAAGTCTTGGGAAGATGTAGAAATGGGGGGTCAGAATAAAGCTTTACAGAGTGACACCTGAGCAGACTTAAAGGAGGACAGATAGTGAGTTCTGTGGTTATCAGGGAAGAACATCCAGGAAGAGTGAGTTTGGAAGCAAAGAATGAGAAATGAGATCAAGGTACACAGTGGACTACATCAGGCTGAGATGTGTCACTATAATAAACTTGGCTTTGATTCTGAAGGAAATAGAGAGTGAATGGTGGGGGATGGAGTTTGAGCAAGGAGTGACATGATCTGACTTACATTTTAGCAGGATATCCTGGATGCTCTGTTGAGAGAGCCTGAAGAGAAGCAAGACTTATGAGGGCGCTAAGAAGCACTTGGCAAGAATACAGTCAAAAGATGATGACTGGTGGCTTGGACTAGAAGGCAGCAATGGAGGTGGTGAGGAAAGGTCAGATTCTGGATAGACTTTGAAGGCAGAGTCAACAAGAATAGACTATGGCTTGGAAGTGGGCTGAGAAAGGAAGTCGAGAATCAAGAGCGACTCTAGGGATTTTAGCCGGAACAACTGAGAAAACGGTGGTGTCATTACTGAGATAGGAAGCCTGAGGGGGAGTAGGCTTTGAGGGGAAAACGAGAAGTTCAGTCTTAGCTACCTTAAGCCCAAGATGCTTATTAGACATCAAACTGGAGATGCTAAGCAAACAGTTGGATATATGAGTATGAAATCGCAGAACAGACCTGAGCTGGAGATACAAATTTGAAAGTCAAGGGCAAATTGATGGTGTTCAAAGCTGTGAGTTTGGAGGAGACCCCGATAGAAGTGAATGCAGGGAAGAAGGGAACAGGGTGGAGCCTTGGGATTCTCCCACAGTTAGTAGTGAAAATGATAAGGAGGAAAAAGCAAGCTGACTGAGAAGAAGCAGCAACGGAGAGGAGGAAAGCAGTGTAAGATGTCCTGGAAGCCATGGGAAGGAACATATTTCAAGGAGGAGGCATGACAATTGTACCTAATGCCGCTAAACGATTTATCAAGACCAAGGTCAATGGCAATATTGATGAGAAGAGTTTTAGTGGGATCAAAACAAATTAGAATGGATTTAGAAGTTAGGAGCAGAAGAGAAACTTGAGAAAATGTGTATAGATTAAGTCTCTTGAGGAGATTTGCTGTAAAAGGAAGCCAAGAAGAGAGGTAATAACTGGAGGGAGAAAATGTGATCAAAAGGAGATTTTTTTTAATGGGATAAATAAAAAGCTTGTGTGAATGCTGATGGGAATGATCTAATAACAAGGGGGAGTGTGTGCGTGTTTACACATATTCATTCTGTTACACATGATATTGGGTTGGCCAAAAAGCTCCTTAAAACCCAAACAAACTTTTTGGCCACCCCAATACATAGTTACACACAAATCTGACCTTTTTTTTCCCCACTTAATGACAGTATTCCATCAAGTTCAAGTTCTCACTGACCAGAATACACACCATTATTATTTTACCACTCTGAAAGAAACAAATATTCTGCCATTTAAATATGACAGGCCATTATTTGAAAGATACATCCTGATTCCAGAGATGTTAAAATGGGAAAAAAGAAAAAAAAAAAGCACCTTTCATAAACAATGACATATGATCTGCATCTTGGTGATTTTTTCCATCTCAATTCAAAGAGAAAAGCACCTTTCATGAAAGCCTGAAGAATATTCCTTTTTATCAGTGTACCCTAGCTTATTTAACCAGTTCTTTTTGATGATGATTTACTTATTTTCAATTCTTTGATGTCATAAAAATGCTGCAGTGAGTACACTAATATATACAGTCTTCTTTACCCTGTCTAGGTGAATCTGTTAAAGAAATTTCTGGAAGTGCAACTGTCATCTTATGGAGAATCCAAATGGCTGTGTATAAATGTTTTACCAGCCTTCAGCAATGTCTGAGCGTGCCTTCTGACCCACCACCAGCCAACATATGGTGCTGTCAAATATATTAATCTTTGGCAATATTGTGTGGGAGACAGAATAGTGGCCTCCCAAAGATGCCTACATACGAATCCACAGAACCTATGACTATATTCCCTTACATGGCAAAGGCGACTTGGTGATTCATATAAGGATCTTAAAATGGGGAGATTCTCCTGGATTATTTGTGTGGGTCCCACGTAATCACAGGAGTTCTTATAAGTGAAGGAGGGAAGCAGGAGAGCCAGAGAAAGGGATGTGAAGAGATGTCAGAAAAGCAGAGGCAAGCAATATGATTGGTGGCTTTTTGAAGACGGAAGGGGCCACAGGACAAAGATGAATTCCTCTAGAAACTGGAAAGACAAGGAAACAGGCTCTCCCTTAGAAATGAGAGCTTCATTAAAATAACCTAGAAACTTTCCTCCACTGCTCTATACTCTGAAACAGAACAGCACTGGAGTTATCTATTATTTAACATTTCAGTAGAATGGTGCTTTGAAATAATTTGTTATAGAAGTTGGTCTGTATAAATTTTCTACATATTCTATTCTATTTACAAAGTCATCCTCTTCATCCATATTCTTTATTATGTTTGTATAGAGCTGAGCAAACTAGACTCTTATGATTCTTTCAGTTTCTACTGCATTTGTACTCATCAAATTTTTTTTGTATTTTGCTTTCTCCCTTTTCTCTAAGTCAGCTAATAATTTATCTTTTTTTACTGTTACCTAGCTTTTAGATTTATTAGTTCTATAATTTTTCAATTGTCCCATTCATTAAAATCTGTTTTTATCATTCTTCACTATTCCTTTGCTTTTCTAAGTTGGAAGTTTAAATTATTTTTCTTGTTCATTATTAAATTATTTAGTGCTATGACTTTCTCTGAGCATGACTTTAGATGTATGCTATAAGTGCCGGCATGTCATGCTTTCATCAATCCTTCTAGATGTATTACAATTTGAGTTTTGATTTCTTTATGTCTCAAGGATTAAGAGAAAAATTTGAAATTTCCACACGACTGTGTTTTTGGTTGTTTTTAAATAGTTATATTTTCAAATTTCTCCTTTTATTGCAATTGATCAAAAAATGGTTTTGAATCTATTCCAGCTTTGGTGAATTTGCTGAAGTTTCATTTATGACCAATATATAAATTTTTTTGCAAAATTAATTAAATTAATTACATTTCCTGAGCATCTAAGAAAGAAGTATTCTCTATTTTCAGGGTAGTGTGTCTGATATATAAGTGTGTGTATGTATATATATATATATATATATATATATATATATATATATATATATATACACACACATATATATGTATATATATATTCCATCTTATAAACTGTTCTTTAGGCTTTCTTAATCCCTTAATTATTTTTTGTCCATTTGGTCTATTGATAACTGTAATAAGTAGCTTAAAGTCTCCAATTTTGCCTTATATTTCTGTTGATTCTTATAATGATTTTTTTTTTTTTTTTGCGGTACGCGGGCCTCTCACTGTTGTGGCCTCTCCCGTTGTGGAGCACAGGCTCCGGATGTGCAGGCTCAGCAGCCATGGCTCACGGGCCCAGCCGCTCCGCAGCATGTGGGATCTTCCCAGACTGGGGCACGAACCCGTTTCCCCTGCATCGGCAGGCGGACTCTCAACCACTGCACCACCAGGGAAGCCCTCTTATAGTGATCTTGATGTTATATTATTTGGTGACTGGATAGTCACATTGTTTGAGCTTCATTGTGAGCTATACTCTATATCCTTATAAAGGGCCATTCTTTGTCTAGATTTTCTCCGGATTCAGATTCATCTGATAACAACATGGCAGTCAATGCTTTATTTTTGTTCCCATCTGCCTGGGATGTCCTTGTCTATCCTGTGACTTCCTCCCCTTGTTGGTCACTTGGTTTTAGGAGTCTGCCTTTTAAACAGAATATAGGTGGGTTCTGTGTTGCATGTCTGAGAGTCTTTCTCTTAGATGAGTTTGACCAGTTTAAATTTAATTATATGATAGATATAATTATTTCATTGTTTACAGCTTTTACTTTTAAAAAAATTACTCGGAATATGGTAGGAGAGAATACAGATTCCATTTATTTAGTGCAGAGAGTTTAAGAAGTCTGGAGAAAGGGAGACTCTTAAATGCCAGAAATGAAGGTCTTGGTTCTGTCTACCATTTGTTCCTCAGATACAAGGCAGTGTTCTGACTCAATATCCTTTCTATGTTCTGAATACAGTTTTCACATTTTGTATTTAATATCGTTCCTCATATATGTCAACACTTCTTTTATAGTGAATGCTTACAATGAATAAGAATTATTTAATTGGCAATAAGTATAGGTAACACCTATGATGAGTTATCGATGTGTTTCTTGATAACTTTCCATTGATTCTCAGCATTTCTAAACCTGCATGGTTTCCTTCCCATAGCTGTGTCCCACCTCTAACACACAAGACACATCAACCATTCTCTGATTTTTTTAAATAAAAATAAATTTGCCTTTAGAGATCCTGCGTGTTCCTCTGTTTTCTTCTGTAGGTGATTTTCATCATGCATTATCCTGGCCTCTTAAAAAAAAATTGTGCAGGTAAATAACACATTAGAACTTATCGGCTAATGAAATGCACCCAGCTGAGCAGTCTACTGAGTTGTTCAACTGAAGGCCCGATGACGTTACTTTGTCAACTTAACATATTATCTTTCTAATTTGAGTGAATAATAAATGTCAAAATCCTACATCCAAAATAGCCCTGCAGCATCTCAACCTTCAGCTTTTGGGGAGAATGCCAGAGTTTGTTCTTTAAGATGATTCTTAACTGCTAATGATTAACACCTCAAAGCCTGGAGGCACTCATGATTCCTCACTGGAAAAAAATACCCAACAGCATAAGATGCACGGGTGTGTGTGAATGAAGAAAAACAAATTTCTCCAGACACAGTGTCCTGAAGAGAGAATCAAATGGTGGGTGAGCTGTCACTTGATCATTCTCTGTGTTAATGCTGCTGCAGGCATTGCACATTTTAGTTTTCCATTAGCAAAGAATCTATTAAAAAGATGGTCATGATAACGCTGATTGAAGGAGAGGAAGCATGCCTGGTTTAAAATACTCACAATTTATAATCAACTGTGCTTTAACAATGTAAAAATGTCATTTAAAATGCTGTGTATATTTAATCTATTTCTGAGGGAGCAATTACATCTATACGAAATTCTAATGATTTGAATATAATGTTCATCAAAGGATTCTCCATTTTCATTCCAGTCCCCTTCTCTTTAACAAATAGTTACTTTCATCTATAAGAACTGCATTCTTGAATACTCAATGATTATTAAATGTCAGTGTCTGGGTAATGAAGGTGGGACCAATGTAGGAGCAATCATAGTTTCACCATTTCTCACCGCTAGATGTCTGAGAAGTCTATTTTAGAACACTGACTTAGAAGTGAAGGATATGATCAAGTTGGGAGAAGAGTCTTTTTCCCTCACAGCAACAGTACAGAGTACTCCTTCATCCAGCAAACATTTGTGAGTGCCCCCTGTGTATTAGGTAATGTGCCAGACAGTACCAGGAATGTGTTGAAATGACTGGTTGGTTCCTGTCCTCTTACAGCTTGTGGTCTGAGGGAAGCATTAAGATCATAAGTAAATAAGGGGGTTGCCTCCTTAGGTAGGTTTATTCTTAGGTATTTTATTCTTTCTGTTGCAAGGTAAATGTGAGTGTTTCCTTAATTTCTCTTTCTGATTTTTCATCATTAGTGTATAAGAATGCAAGGGATTTTTGTGCATTAATTTTGTATCCTGCTACTTTACCAAATTCATTGATTAGCTCTAGTAGTTTTCTGGTGGCATCTTTAGGATTTTCTATATATAGTATCATGTAATCTGCAAACAGTGACAGTTTTACTTCTTTTCCAATTTGGATTCCTTTCATTTCTTTTTCTTCTCTGATTGCCGTGGCTAAAATTTCCAAAACTATATTGAATAATAGTGGTGAGAGTGGGCACCCTCCCTAATCTTAGAGGAAATGGTTTCAGTTTTTCACCATTGAGAATGATGTTGGCTGTGGGTGTGTCATGTATGGCTTTTACTATGTTGAGGTAGATCCCCTTTATGCCCACTTTCTGGAGAGTTTTTGTGTAAATGGGTGCTGAATTTTGTCAAAAGCTTTTTCTGCATCTGTTGAGATTATCATAAGTTTTTTATCCTACAGTTTGTTAATATGGTGTATCACACTGATTGATTTGCATATATTGAAGAATCCTTTCATTCCTGGGATGAAAGAAATCAAAGAAAATACAAACAGATGGAAAGATATACCATGTTCTTGGATTGGAAGAATCAAAATTGTGAAAATGACTATACTACCCAAAGCAATCTACAGGTTCAATGCAATCCCTATCAAATTACCAATGACATTTTTCACAGAACCAGAACAAAAAATTTACAATTTATATGGAAACACAAAAGACCCTGAAGAGCCAAAGCAAACTTGAGAAAGAAAAATGGAACTGGAGGAATCAGGCTCCCTGGCTGCAGACTATACTACAAAGCTACAGTAATCAAGACAGTATGGTACTGGCACAAAAACAGAAATATAGATCAATGGAACAGGATAGAAAGCCTAGAGATAAACCCACGCACATATGGTTACCCTATCTTTGATAAAGGAGGCAAGAGTATACAATGGAGAAAAGACAGCCTCTTCAATAAGTGGTGCTGGGAAAACTGGACAGCTACATGTGAAAGACTGAAATTAGAATACGTCCTAACACATTACAGAAAAATAAACTCAAAATGGATTAAAGACCTAAATGTAAGGCCAGACACTATAAAACTCTTAGAGGAAAACATAGGCAGAACACTCTATGACATAAATCACAGCAAGATTCTTTTTGACCCACCTCCTAGAGAAATGGAAATAAAAGCAAAAATAAACAAATGGGACCTAATTAAACTTAAAAGCTTTTGCACAGCAAAGGAAACCATAAACAAGATGAAAAGACAACCCTCAGAATGGGAGAAAATATTTGCAAACAAGTCAACAGACAAAGGATTAATCTCCAAAATATACAAGCAGCTCATGCAGCTCAATATCAAAAAAACAAACAACCCAATCCAAAAATGGGTGGAATATCTAAATAGACATTTCTCCAAAGTAGACATACAGATTGCCAACAAACACATGAAAAGATGCTCAACATCACTAATCATTAGAGAAATGCAAATCAAAACCACAATGAGGTATCACCTCACACTGGTCAGAATGGCCATCAGCAAAAAATCTACAAAAATAAATGCTGGAGAGGATGTGGAGAAAAGGGAACTCTCCTGCACTGTTGGTGGGAATATAAATTGATACAGCCACTATGGAGAACAGTATGGAGGTTCCTTAAAAATCTAAAAACAGGGCTTCCCTGTCTCAACCCCCCGCAGTGGTTAAGAGTCCGCCTGCTGATGCAGAGGACATGGGTATGTGCCCCGGTCCGGGAGGATCCCACATTCCGCGGAGCGGCTGGGCCTGTGAGCCATGGCCGCTGGGCCTGCGCGTCCGGAGCCTGTGCTCCGCAACAGGAGAGGCCGCAGCAGTGAGAGGCCCACGTACCGCAAAAACAAAAGAAAAGAAAACAAAAAAATCTAAAAACAGCACTACCATGTGACCCAGCAATCCCACTACTGGGCACATACCCTGAGAAAACCATAATTCAAAAAGATACATGTATCACAATGTTCACTGCAGCACTATTTACAATAGCCAGGACATGGAAGCAACCTAAATGTCCATCAACAGATGAATGGATAAAGAAGATGTGGCACATATATACAATGGAATATTACTCATCCATGAAAAGGAACGAAATTGAGTTATTTGTAATGAGGTGGATGGACCTAGAGTCTGTCATACAGAGTGAAGTAAGTCAGAAAGAGAAAAACAAATACCGTATGCTAATGCACATATATGGAATCTAAAAAAACGGTACTGATGAACCTAGTGGCTGGGTAGAAATAAAGACGCAGACATAAAGAATGGACTTGAGGACACAAGGGGGTGAAGGGGAAGCTGGGATGAAGTGAGAGAGTAGCATTGACATATATACACACCAAATGTAAAATGGATGGCTAGTGGGAAGCTACTGCATAGCACAAGGTGATCAGCTCGATTCTTTGTGATGACCTAGAGGGGTGGGATAGGGAGGGTGGGAAGGAGGCTCAAGAGGGAGGCGATATGGGGATATAAGTATACATATAGCTGATTCACTTTGTTGTACAGCAACAAATAGAGACTAACACAACATTGTAAAGCAATTATATGTCAATAAAGATATAAAAAATAAATTAAAATATTTTAAAAATTGGACTAAAATAAATAAACAGGGAGTTGGATTTTATTTAAAGTCAGGGAGAAGTCCCTGCAAGGTTTAAGCAATGGAGTGTCAGGATCTAACTTGCACTTTTAAAAGGTTAAATCCAGCTTCAGCCTTAACTAAAGGAAGGCTGAGTTGAACCAAGGAGACTTCAAGTCCTTTGCAGTGACCAGGGGCCCCATAGTGAGGTGGCAGTGGGTAAATCTGAGAAAGTGGTAGTGGGACTAGCTATTGTTTGGATGTAGAGGTGAAAGAGGAGGCCTATCACAGGTCTCTTCTAAATTTCATGCTTGTGCTATGCGGCAGAGGGACCATATACTGCAATCAGGGAAAGGGGGTGGGGATAGGTCCAGAGCCCAACATATGCCAAGAGTTTTCCTAGTGCCTTATTAAATTCACAAAACCTCATATGGTTAAACATGAGCATCCCCATATCCTTGATGAAGACACCAAGGCTGAAAGGGGTCACATTACTTGCTTGAAGCCACGTATCTCATGAGTAATGGAGTCAGAATTCAACATTATTCTAGCTTCTCCTCTCTTCTCTCTCCTGCCACTCTTGACATAGTTTAGAAGAACTTTAAAGGTATGTTTTCTTCCTTTCTTTCTCTTTTAATTGTGTCCTCTTTTGTCCTATGATAATTTGTTTTCATCTTACAGTAAATCCAGATTTATTATAAGCTATCAAATCTCATTAGAGGAATTCAGTCCAGTTACAAGGACTTCTTTAAAACTGATTAATGGTAAAGTTACTATAGAATATATATATATGTATATATATGTGTGTATAAATATATACATATATACACATATGTATATGGTATTTGGATATCTCCCTTGTTAATTATCTATATCAGTACCTGGATTAAGTTAGCATCTAAACTATAAAAAGAAATGGAGCGGGCCTCCCTGGTGGCGCAGTGGTTGAGAGTCCGCCTGCCGATGCAGGGGATGCAGGTTCGTGCCCCGGTCTGGGAGGATCCCATATGCCGCGGAGCGGCTGGGCCCGTGAGCCATGGCCGCTGGGCCTGTGCGTCCGGAGCCTGTGCTCCGCAACGGGAGAGGCCACAACAGTGAGAGGCCCGCATACCGCAAAAAGAAAAAAAAAAAAAGAAATGGAGCATTCTTAATTATTTAAAAGTGCTAAAAGCTGTCTTTAAAAATCTGTTAAAAAAAGATTTATGTTCTTTTTTCTTTTTTTCTACTTTGGTAGGGGTGGGGAGACCCAAACACACTGAATAAATCAAATAGCTGGCCTAGTGACCCAATTTACTTCTACTAATGTTTATCTAGTGCTTATTTTCTGCAAGGTACTCTACTAGATTCTGAAACAGTCACAAAATTAATTTAAAATGACTGGGTATAAGCAATATCTGGAGGATTGGAAAGTGGCTGGCGAATCCTCAAAAAAAAAAAAAACCCTGTTAAAAGGCAACATGATGAACTGCAAAAAGATGACCAGAGGGAGGCAGGGAAATGAATGTCTGCTGCAGTTTGAGCTACAACTTTATTAATCCTCTGGAAGGCGACGTACATTAATGAAATTTCCAGATGATGCTAAATAGGGAATTGTCAAACACACCAGTGAAAACAGAGAAAGAATATAATGTGCAAAGGCTAATAAGAGCAAGAAATAAAGGTTAGGCATACAGAAAAGATGTCACTGCCTGCCATTCTACATTAAGAACCACTGTATTCTACATAAAGAACAAAGATTCAAATAAATAAATAAATAAATGCTAATTGGATTTAGAATGTACCAGAGGTGACAGAGACAAGTAAAACAATAAAATCCAAAGAGAGCAAGGTGTTATATACACAGAAGACAACGAGGAAGCTGGAAAAGCAATTGCTAACCAAATGGACTAAAAATATTTTGGATGTTTTGCATATAGAAAGTATAAACGGTTTTTAAAAGCCTCAAACAAGCAGTGAAACAAAAGGCAACCCTGAAAAAGTTTACTGTCTGGAGCATCTTAGGCCATGCAGGTTCTGCCTCCAGCCTCTTGCTTTTCCTAATTCAGGGTGCAGGATGGCTCACACCTTCTCTCTACTCCTTTGAAGGCAGAGTCTCTTTTTGCATCCTATCAGCTGAAATGATGGAAGAACAGCACTACTTTTTTAAGTCAGTGAAGGCTCTGTGTCCAAAGCACCTCTGGAGGGCTTCCCTGGTGGTGCAGTGGTTAAGAATCCACCTGCCAATGCAGGGGACACAGGTTCGAGCCCTGGTCCAGGAAGATCTCACATGCCGTAGGGCAACTAAGCCTGTGCACCACAACTACTGAGCCTGCACTCTAGAGCCTGCAAGGAACAGCTACTGAAGCCCATGCACCTAGAGCCTGTGCTCTGCAGCAAGAGAAGCCACTGCAATGAGAAGCCTGCACACCGCAACAAAGAGTAGCCCCCACTCGCCACAACTAGAGAAAGCCCGCACATAGTAACAAAGACCCAATGCAGCCAAAAATAAATAAATTAAATAATTTTTTTTTTAAAAAAGCACCTCTGGAGGTTGGAATTCTAGCCCAGAGTGTGCATTCTATTTATTACCCTAGAGGAGAGATGCCCTGCCCACACCTCACCCCACCATGGACACTGTCATTAACTACTAAAACTAGAAACCTCTTCTTGTTATCTCCTTCTTGTTCTCAGATATACTAATTTTATCTAAGGTTGTCTTTGGATTAGACAGTGAAAGGAGACCTCAAGCCTCGTTCCTCAAGCACGCAATGTGAATTCTCACAGATGAGTCACAGTGCTTAATAAGGCATGTATTGCTCACCTAAGGATGAAAACTCGCATGTTGATATTAAGCAAATATCTAGCTCTTTTGCTCTCTCTCTTTCCCATTTACACCAAATGAAGGAGGTAACTTCCACTACCACTACTACTCTGTTTTATAGTTTGGTTGTAGGTTGAATGGTAGAAAATACTTTTTTTGAAAGCAGAACTAGCTTTCATTTGGCAATAACTATATGCCAGGCTGCTGGCACACATTAGCTCTTTTATGCTCCATAACAATCCTATGACCTAAAGATCACCAACTCCATTTTTAGAAAGCACTTCTTTTAACAAGATCCAGAAAAAAATGTGGCTCTTCTTTGAACATGATTATTTTTCATGTATCCGACCAGGAACGGTTGATTAAAATCATGATTGTAGAAAGGTGCAAGTTTCATTAGGTTCCCAGATAAAACTTTTCAACGTTTGAGCCTGTCATACTGTGAATATGGTGACAAAAAAGGTGAAATCATCGACTCTATAACACTGAAAAGGACTCACTATTATATTCATATTTAGCATAATTCAATAGCTAGAAAAATATTCAAGCAATGGGTGGCCTCTTCCTTCCAGGAGAAGACAATGTTAAATATTAGAAAAAATAACATTGTCTATATAAATATTTAAGGCATTCCCTGAGTTACATTTAATCTCAATTCTAGGGTATCTCTCTATTTTATCTACATTTTAGGAATACAGAATGATGCCATGTAAACATGAACAGTGAATTTTAGACATAAGTTTAACACAAATTTGATATATAGATATAACACTGGGCTTCCTTATTTTTTCAGTAAATATTTATTGAGCACCAACTGGAAGTAATCTCTCTCACATCTGAATTTATATACTGAAAGTATATCTCAGTTATTTATCTGTATTTTCGGTATTTATGTCCTTGTCCTTTCTACTTTATTTTATTTATTTTTTCAACAAGTATTTATTGAGTGGATAAATTTTGTTAGGCTAAGTGCTATGTGGGACTGTTTTTGCCTTCAAGAAGTTACAATCAGTGGAGGAGACAGAGAAGAAAATAGACAATTACACAACTGGAGTTATGGAGAGGACAATATATGTAAGGAAACTGTCCAAGACCAAGGAGAGAACCACTCTACAAGATTAGAGAAGACATCATTTGGCTTCTCACTCAGGGCTGGGGATTGTACCTGTTCCCAGTAGTCAAACTAGATAAACTCAAAATTCACAGGCTATTGAATAAAGTACTATTTTTCTGGCCCCACTTCAAAAAATTAGATGAAAGACTTAATGAATCTATTTCCAAGTAACGTAACTGAATCCAGGTAGAAAGTTTAAGAATATTTGTAGGAATACAAAAATATCCAGTCCAACAAAGTAAAAATGACAATGCCTGGAAGACACTCAAAACTTATCAGACATGCAAAGAAGTAACAAAATACCACCCATAATGAGGAGGAAAATCAATCTAACAGAACCAATACTGAGCCAGATATTAGGATTAGCAGACAAGTATACTAAAACTATATTCAGGATACTATCACTGTATTCCACATGTTAAAAAACATAAGTAGAGACATTGAAATTATAAAAATAACCCCAAATGAAAACGATTTACTGGATGAGATTAATCACAACTGATAAAATATATACTGGATGGGATTAACCACAGATTAGAGACTGCAAAAAAAAAAAAGAAGGATTATCAAACTGGAAGATATAGTAATCGAAACTATCTAAATAAAACAATCCTTCCTTTTTTTTCTTTTTTTCAGTGAGAAGAGTACCACTGAGCTATGAGACAACCACAGGAGGCTTAACATGTATGTAATTACAGAGCCTCAGGGAGAAGGAGGAGAAGGGGGAACAAAAAATATATTTGAAGAAATATTGGCTGAAACTTTAAACACACAGATCCAAGAAGCTCGAGGAATACCAACCAAAACAAAAACAAAAACAGAAACAAAATTAAGAAAATGACACCAAAGCGTATCACAATCAAATTGCTCAAAGCAAGTGATAAAGAAGAAATCTTCAAAGAAAAAAACAAACAAACACATAAAACATACAGAGGGTAAAGAAAACAATGACCCTAGATTTCTCTTTGGAAACTATGCAGATGAGAATATAATGGAACTGCAACCTTAAGGTACTGAAAGGAAAAAAATAAATAAATAAAAGTGAAATTTTTTTCAGTCATACTAAAGGTACAATAATTCATCATCAGCAGACCCTCACTCCAAGAAATGTTAAAGGATGTCTTCCAGACATAAGGAAAATGATACTAGAGGGCAATATGGATTAAGAATTAAGACTTAAGTAAAGTTGTCTTTATTCTCAGATGACATTATTGTCTACACAGAAAATCTAATAGATTTCCCAATGGATCCAATGGAATCTGAAAGAAAAACTACAAGGATAAATGAGCTTAGCAAGGTTACCTGATAAAAGTTCAATATTCAAAAATTCATTACTATCCATATATTAGCAACAAACACTGAGGATTCGAAATTTAAAAACATCACCATTTACAATAATATCAAAATATGAAATACCTGGGCACGAATCTGACCAAAGATGTGCAAGACTACTACCCTGAAAACTGCCAAGTATTTATGAGAGAAATTAAATGAGTTATGCCATGTTCATGAATAAGAATAATCAATATTATTAAGATTTCAATTCTCCCCCAACTGAGCTATAGATTTAAAACAATTCAAATTAAAATTCCAGCAGGAATTTTTGTAGAAATTTTAAAGTTTTCTAAAATTCACACGGAAATGCAGTGGACCTAGAAGAGCCAAAACAGTTTTGGATTAAAAAATAATTTGAAAGAGTAGCATCACTTGAACTAACAATGAATGAATCTCAAAATAATTATGCTCAGAGATAGAAGCCAGACCAAAAAAAAAGAAACATCTATAGTTACAGATAGCAGATCAGTATATTGTCTGGATGAGAGTGGCAGGGAGGGGTGGAGTTAGGGCCAATGGAATAATTTACAAAAGGGCACAAGGAGACTCTTGGAGTGAGGAATATGCTCACTATCTTGATTGTGATGATGGGTTCATGATGCATGCATATGTCAACATTTATCAAATTGTATACTTTAAATATGTATAGTTTCTTGTATGTCAATTACATCTCAATTAAACTGCCTAAAAGGTTACAGATCGAACCAAAGTCTCCTATCTTACGCCATTTCCCTCCCTGCTTCCACATATGTAATCACTATTAAAGTCAATTTCTTATGTACTCAGTGCATTTTTTTCTTACTTTTTCCACATTGCTGTGTACCCATACAATGTCTACTACTGTTTTTTTGTGTTTTAAGCATAATAAATGTTAATATAATGTGCACATTATATTTTATTGGCTTTAATCTCTCCAGAGTGTTGTGAAGGATGTATGAGCTTCACTTCTGAAGCTGTACTGCTTTCTGGGAAGAAACCAATATAATCCCGAGAGGAATAAAGCAATGAAGAGGAAACTTGTTCTGAAATGGAAAAATGAGACTGAAAAAAAAAAAAAACAAAAAAAGAAAAGATGTGATGAAAAGTTTTGGAAGAGAAGGGGCAAAGAGAAAGCCTAAAAAAAGTATTTCACGATGAAACGTCCAAAGAGTTCTAGAATCATAAAATAGGAATTAAAAGAATTTAAGATGAAACCATTAAAAAAGATCTTTCAGAGGCTGCAGGAAACGAACGTAGGATAAAGCAGAAATGGCATGGAAACTGCCTGATGTAACAAACTGCTGGTTAAATCAGGATCCCATTGAGGTGTTGGGGAAAGAAGGCGCCTGACAGCCCAGGATATGGGGAGGAGGGACCCGCAGCCGGGCTGTGAACGCACCGTAGGAATTAACCAGTAAGCCCAAACTGGTAGGTTCCAAAGACCTGCAAAGAGTTTATGAGTGCCAATAAAAAGCGGACTGTGTGGGCTTCCCTGGTGGCGCAGTGGTTGAGAGTCTGCCTGCCGATGCAGGTTCGTGCCCCGGTCCGGGAAGATCCCACATGCTGCGGAGTGGCTGGGCCCGTGAGCCATGGCCACTGAGCCTGCGCGTCCGGAGCCTGTGCTCCACAACGGGAGAGGCCACAACAGTGAGAGGCCCGCGTATTGCCCCCCCCCCAAAAAAAAAAAGCGGACTGTGGGTACAGCTCAAGAGAACCAATATCTATTGAAAACTTTATCAGTTAGAGTTATGTTCAGCTGTAAGCATCAGAAATTCCACAATAACAGTGATTGAATAAGATGGATCTTGGCCTCTCTCTTGCATGAAAAAATTCAAAGGGCTAGAAGGGCTGTTTCACAGAGTTGTGAGGAGCTGCCCAGGTATGTTCATTAGGCCATCATCCCTAGGGTGGAGTCCTCCATCATGGTCCAGGGATGCCTGCTGGAGGCACACTGTGGGGATTCCAGGGTAGAGGAAGGAACAAAGGAGAAAGAACAAAGGGTACACCAGTTTCCTCTGGTTTCCTGGAAGGTTCCACCCAGCACTTCTGCTTTCATTTCATTGGCTGAGATTTTGTGTCATGGCCATACTCAGCTTCAAGGAAGGCTGGGAGATGGAGTCATTATTTATAGTGGCTATAAACCAGCTAAAAATTAAGGTTCTGCCATTAAGCAGAAGAGAACAGGGGGACTGGGCACAGAGTTAGCAGTCTTTATCACAAACTCCTTTAGGTTAAGTGCTTTTATACACATAGATTTTTAACTTTCATATACACGCTACAAGATAAATATTATTACTCCCACTTTACAGGTGAATAAAATGAGGAATCAAGAGTTCAAGTAAATTATAGAAAAGTCACAATAGGATTAAAATCTAGATCTATCGGGCTCCACAGCATATATACTTTTCACGGTTAAAAATGGGAAATTTAAGAGTCAATCCTGGGGGAAAGAGTCCTGGGAAGAGCATAAATGTAAATGCAAAAATGAGGTAGAAGACCCAAGTGGAATGATTAAAATTTTATAAAAAACAGGACAATGTATTGATAATTTGGGGAAATTGTTCTATGTGATGTCTATGGAATGTTTTTTGTTTTTGTTAGCAAAAACTTGGGCCTTTAATGTATAGTTTGTATAGGTTCACAATCTCTTATTTATATGCCAAATCCTCAATTTCTGAAAACCAAGTTTTTCCCCCCAAATCATTTGTTGGCAAAATATGACTTAAACTGATGTGAGATTCATTATATTTGTTATTTTGTGTGACTATTCATAAGTTTCACTGCAGCAGTATCAATGAGCTTGACTATAGGGACTGCTATACATCCCTGGGTAATAATGGTATATGTACAATATTATCTTTCAAAGTCTGAAACTTTGTGTAAGAAATGTACCTGGCCCCTAGGGTTCAGCTAAGGGAATGTAGACTCTATAAAAACCTTTCTAACTATTGAAAATCAGATAAGGTAATATCTGTGAAAGTGCATAAGGATGACTTGAGAAATTCATAAACGTGTAATATATTATTATTAGCTCATGGCCAGATTGGCTCATTTACCTTTGGCTCAGCAGGTCAATACCTGAGGTATATTTTCCTCCATAAAAAAGAATGTGTCTGTAAATTTACTTTGAATATAAATTTCTTAGACATTATTATTATTAGATAAATAGTGTGATTTATGCTATTCTAATTAGCCTGGTTCAATTTGGTTGTGGCAATATCTTCCTCAGAGACAACACTTTATGTGTGGTTAATCCCTGAAGGCTCCTAACTAGAACACAAATCAGCTGCAGAGGCAAATATGAGGTCATTAAGTTGATAAAGATATAAAAATGCCGTGTCATGTTCTAAGAAAACATGTCTGGGCACCTTGCACTCAGGTGATATGCACCATAAAAACACATAAACGCTTGTTTTTCAACAAGAGGAATTATCATGAGCCTCAGAATATAGGCAATCAGCATGAGAGGGTTTTGAAGAATTTAAAACTTTGCTGCAGTCTGCTTGTTAATTCGCAGCTTCTAGATCTCTACTCTCGGCTCACCATGTGTCTTTCTACAAATGGTATGACTTTTCTTCAGTTTCCGCAGTGGTTATCATTACGTTGTCTTTCATTGAGTGCTTCTGAAGAGATGCAATGAAGACAGAACAGGAAGATGTGCTAATGTGGATTGTTCTTTTAATGACAACCTTAAACATGCGAGACGAATGACATAAATACTATCTCCTAAGTGAGCAGCGAACTTCCAGATACCACAAGGCACATCCACGTCATCAACTTAGGAGCCAGAGGCCTATCAAGATACAGGGATTGTGAACAAAAGGAGAAAATCTTTATTTCCATATGGCTTTTCATCAGTAGAAGAGATTTCCTTTTGCAGCAGATATTGCCTTTTTACTTTTTTTTTTTTTTTTGCCATTTCAGGATGAGGATAAAAGCAAAGGATAGTGAAATAGCAACAAAACAGGAATAGCAGTGGTTCAGTCAGATTCGAGAACCATAGCTAACCAGCTATGTTAGCTCACCTAAAAGTCCATTAGTGAGTACACAGAAGACCATGTCACTGAAAATCTTTCTTAGTTCATTCTTTTCCTGACCTCCTAAACTCCAAGAGGTAAAAGAAAGCTAGTGGCAAACCCTCAGAAGGTAGGAGAATGGACAGTTGCTTCTCCAGGATTTCAGAGCTGCTTCAGGCCAAGCAGAAGCATCCTGCAGGGTTACTCTCTCCTTTCTGTATTTCATTACCATCTACTACTATGAGTAATACAAAAGGAAGGAAGATCACCGTTGACCTTGTGGAGCTTGTAACTTATTTTTCTGAGATAAAAGTACAAGAAAAAAACAACTTCTATGGAAGGCAGTGCCCGTAAGTGATGGCTGGGTCTTAGAACCACTATACACTCTAGGCATTGAAAGGAGAGAGAGATTATTTAGGACTTCCCCAGAAGCCAAGTGACTTCTTTTATCATTGTCTCCAGTGTCCCGGTGACCTAAAGAGGCAGGCAGGAAGGAGAAGGGGTGGGGAGAAACAGGTGATCCAGAACGGATCCTGTGGCATCTGGGGCCCCAAGGACACACACCTCCAATGTGTCAGCACCTTGTCAGTGAGAATGAGAGAGTGTCCCCTTGAATGCAGGGAGAAATGTGGCTGCCTGTGGAGGTATGAGGTCGGCAGCAGAGAGGGGAGAAGGAATAGAGAGAGAGGATGTTAGGAAGACTGGGATCTCGAGGTAGTGAGGGTTGTGTGGGTACTCTTGTTCGGGGCTTAACCAAAGACTCTCAAGAACAACTTTATGGACGTAGATTCACAGTAATAGGTAACGGTGTAGGTGCTAAATTATTTAACCACATTTTCTTTAGTCCTGCAAGCAAGAGCACCAGTAAACCTGTAGAAAAACTGATTCACCAAAAAAGCCAAGTGCAGATCGCATAATGTAAAACAGTAATTATGCTGGCAATTACTCATTTTAAAGTCTAAGCAAGCTGGCTTTAATAAACCACAAACCACGTATCACCAATATTCTCCTTTTTATTACAATAAAATAGCACTTTCAAGCTTGTAATTGCTTTATAGACCTAGAAATAGAATGTTGATGAGATTATTTCCACAGGGTTCAAATATTTATGAAAATCCTAATAATTTTAAAAGTCAAAACACAAACATTACCAAAAAAAACCTCATAAAATAAAACAGCCTCTCTGTTGCATTTTCTGTTGTCTTTAAACCAAGAATTAACATTGGTCTTACATTTTCTGGCTTCTCCAAGTAGGAGCTTCTTAGTTACCATTTCAAAGAAAAGGTTTCATAGAGAAATTTGGATGGTATATGTCTGGGTTATTTCTAAAGGAACAAGCTTCTTTATAAAGAAGAAGCTTTACTAAAGCTTTTTACTGAAAAGCTTTATTACTTAAAGAAAGGTTTATAGGTAAGAGAAAAGAGGGGATAAAAAGTGAAAGACAGAGGAGGTCCAGAGATGGCCGATGAGTGAAGTGGAAATTAATGGCCATAGTTGCTAATGTGGGCATTTACCAAATGGGCTGTTATAACAAACTGCCATAGACTGGGTGGCTTATAAATAGCAGACAACTATTTTTCATAGATCTGGAGGCTGGAAGTTCAAGATCAGGGTCAGGTGCAGCTACTAAACTCTGCTTATGTCTTCAAATGGTAGAGAGCAGAGAGGAAGCAAGCTCTCATGACTTTTATAAGGGCACTAATCCCATTCATTAGGGCTCCACCCTCATGACCTCATCTAACCCTAAATACCTCCCAAAGGCCCCACCTCCCAATACCATCACACTGGGCCCTGAGTTTCAACATTTGAATTTTAGAGTATGCACAGATATTCGGTCCATAATACCAAATATAGCATTCATTCATTCATTTGTTCACTCACTTAATTCACCTAATTAAAACAGGTTTTAATTAGGGCCTCTTCTGTTACCAGCACTATTTTTTGGAAGTTATATCAGTAGTTAGTCAATATTTTTTCAAATTAAATCTCATATTACATCTTATTATACAAAATAGATTGAAGAGGTATTTTATGAAGCTGGATTGTCATGTCATGAACTCAAGTTTATAATCTTTATTCTCTATGGTTAATCACCAAATAATATGGCTATTTTAATAAGTCCCCCAATTTGACATTAGCAGTTATAGCAGTCAGCATCCAATTTATTTTTTGTCCTTCCCTTTTTATTATTGTTGGTTCCATTAAAAATCTTGATTCATGCCAGAAAGGAGTCACAGTTGGTAAGAGTTCCCTAACAGCATGACAGCATGTGTCCTGTAATCTCAGGATACTCTTCAATTAAATAGAGATGAAAGAAAGGCTTTGATCTGAGGTCTACACAAAAATGATTTAACCTGGTATTTATTTATAGACTCAATAAGTCACTGCTAGAGATACAGTGGTGAGAAACTATCTTTGTCAGTCTTGTGAAATTTAAATCTGGCAGGGGAGGTAGACATTAAGCAAAATTAATTACACAAGTCATTATTTAATAATCATTATAATAAATGCTACAGAGTGCTCTCTGAGTATGTGGCTGGGATGCTCACTCTGACTGGGGATCCAGGAAATCTCAGGACTGGATGATTGGTTGGGTGTGGAAGGCTGGAATGAAGGAGGTGCCAAGGACTGTTGAGTGGAATCTGAGTCAGGGAACTCCAAGGTGGAGCAGGTTTGTTACTCTCATTTTATTTTGCAGGGCAGGGGGAGTCATGCGTGGTGATCTCCAATGTGTTAAAATTTGGATATCGTACCTCTGAGTGTATTTTATTATAGTTTTAATATACAACTGCCCCCCACACAGGTGGAACATAGAAAGCACCTCTCTAGGATCCTCATGCCACCCTCCCATCATAGTTTTGAGGACATAACGCCAGGATTAAGTACAAGTTCACCACCTCTAGCTTGACACCTGGAAAGGTCTGTCCCATTTCTGAGTGTTGATTTCCTCAGCTGCAAAGTGAAAGCAATAGGCCTACCTTATGGAGTTGTGAGGAATAAATAAATTTAAATATGAAGGGCCCCTTGAACAGTCCTTAGTAACTAATAGTCATGTAACACATTAATATCAATTTCTTTATCTCTCTGCAAAACAGGAATGAGGATACACACTTACCAGGGTTAATGTGAGGATTAAATGCCATGCTCTATGTGGAAGCATGTGGTACATGGTATACGCTCAGAAAGTATCAGGAAGGAAAAAAAAACTGGGAAAAGCATGAGAAATACGGTACTTCACACTTGGGACTACACACTGTTACTCTTCCCAGAACCTACTCCCTCTCAGCACATAATCTATCAGCTATAGAAGAGGCAATATATTCCCCGTCACCTACCTAAACACTAGTCCCTGGGATGCATCCTTGGAGATTTGCTTCATGCATGTGGACAGCAAAAATCATATGATCTGCCACACGAGTATCCCTACTCTACAAAATTACACTTTTTTTCCCTTTCTGGACTACATCTCGTTCAGATTTATGGGTTAAAAAACTGAGTGATGTACACTGTTCACAAATTACTCCTGGAAGTTTACTGACATCCCAGACAGAGAGACTAGAGGTCCTCAGGCTGCCCGGCTTCCGTGCAATTTCCCATCAGAGCTCCACACTTCGGACTTTGTGATTTGAGGCTGGACCCCAATGTCCGGCTCGCCCGTATGGAGGTAAGTGACACCAGGTATTCTTCCATCACGGTCTGTATTAGTTCACTACCTTAGAGGCTAATGGTTGCTCCTCTATGTGGCCCACTTACCTGCATTAATGAGGGAGTCAGAGCATATTCTATCTTTACACATGCTCTTCTCCTTGTGCTTGACTTTTACTGTATGCTGTTTTTTATAAGTCTGAAAACCCCAGGAACAGAAATAAATGGCATAGATATAGGCATATATTTAGATAGATGGGTGGCTAGATAGGTGCTAGATGGAGAGATGAAAAATAGATTAGGTAGGTAGGTAGATAGGTAGAGAGATAGATAGGAAGGAAGGTGAGAGAGCTGTGGACAGAATTCTAAAGGTGCCCCCACCTCTAAGAGTCTCCAAACCTCGTTTATTCAATCAACCACTAATCTAGGTGCTGCTTTGAAGGAATGTTTACAGATGTAATGAAAGCCCCAGGTGGGTCTGATCTCATCACTGAAGCTCTTCAAAGCAGAGAGCTTTCTTTAGCTGATAGCAGAAGTCAGAGTTTTGAAGTTGGAAGATGGGAAGACATGCAGGCAGCCACTAGGAGCAGAGAGCAACCCTGGCTGACAACCAGCAGGGAAATGGGACCTCATTTCTAAAACCACTGGAAAGAATTCTGTTGACCATCTGAATGACTTGGAAGCAGATTCTTTCTCAGAGCCTCTAGACAACAGCCCAGCCCAGCTCACATCCTAATTTAGGTCTTGTGAGACCCTAAGTTGATAACCCATCTAAGTCCACCCATGCTTCTGACCTACAAATCTATGAGCTAAATTTGTGGTAATTTGTTATGCAGTAACATAGAAATAATACAGATAGGCAGACAAATAGATATCACTGCCAGCATATTGCATTAATTAAAATATTGGAGAGTTGAAATTACTCAGTGACATGTCATGGGAGGATTATTTGGTGGTGAGTCTAGATCAAGTATACCCTCTTGGTTATTACTAGATCATAGAATTTACATTGTGCCCTTGGTTGCTATTTCTTCCAGAAAGATTTTAACCCCAGTTTAATATAAAACCAAAGATTCAAAAATTCATTTAACATGTCACTTAACAATTATGGGTTATGCTTTCAAGTAGTAAGCTTTAGATTTCTAGTAGGCTACTTTAGTCATCTGTCCAGATTCACTTTTACTTAAAAAAAACTTTCCTAATGGTATCAGCCCCTCAAATGGAATGCTTGATATTATGGGACATTTGAACAATTTTCAGAAATAATAATGGTAGCTAATTCAAGAAATAAAGGCAATTAAAATTCCAAGGAAAAGCAAAAAGCAATATAGGAAAAGAAATAAAACCATGATTCACTGTTTGGATCTATTTTAAACTGCATAAAATAATCACAGTAATATAAATATTCCTTATTGATTTTGATCTTTTAGAATTAGGTCAAAGCATGGAGATTTAATTATGATTGTGAAACAGAATGCAGAGGTTATTAATCTGAATAATGTGAAAGCACAAAAGAAAAAGTCTCAAAGGTGGAAGGGGAGGAAAACAGTAAGAAGAACCCATCTTAGGAAGGAAAGGAGCAAGAAACACCATCTGTAAATGATGGAACATGAAATGTAAGATTTAAGCATAAACATTTCTTAAAACTCAATATGAACCAATAAAGGAACTAAACATCTCGATATAAATATGTTTAAAAATTGTGGAGGGAAGGTAGGAAGTGGTATAAGTTAGTACAATCGTTAACTTTCATCATGGGAAATAGGTAATGTTTCAACTGGTAGGATTTTCATCTTAACTAGAGATAGAGCAGTAACTGCTAGAAGAAATAGCTAAAGGTAGTTAATAATGGTTGCCTCTGGGAAGTGGCACAAGGAATGGAAGGGAGTCTGGATGAGAACCATTGTGTGTGTGTGTTTTGTTGTTGTTGTTTTGTTTGGGTTTTGGCCACACTGTGCGGCATGTGGGACCTTAGTTCCTGGACCAGGGACTGAACCCACGCCCCCTGCATTGGAAGCGCAGAGTCTTAACCACTGGACTGCCAGGGAAGTCCCGTGTATGTGTTTTAATTAGAAATGTTCAAGAATTCAAAAAAAAAGAATAGATAATAACAGAATAAACATCAAAGTAAACCCAGTTTTATCAAATTCAGTATTTTCCCACATTTGCTCCAGATTTTTTCTAATTTAAAAAGTGTTTTAAAAGTGTTTAATTAAAAGAAAAAAAGTAAGATATAATCAAAGAACCTGATGTACCTCTGTAATCTGTCATCTACCTTCCCTCCCCAGAGTTAAAAACTAATTGGAGGTGAGTGTTTTATTCCCTTGAATGTTTTGTTTTTCCCTTCACATGAATAAATCCATAGCATACACAGTATTATTTTGCATGTTTTTAAACTTGAAATTTCCAGTTTGCCATTTTTTCTCCAACATTACTTCTTGAAGATGTACCCCTGTTTTCCATGCTCTACTGCATTCAAGATGTTTGTTTTTGCTATTTAGTATATTTAGCAAAATGCTATTTGCATTTTATGACTGCTCTACAATTTTTAAAATAATCCTTCCATCAATGGACAGTTGGGCTGTTTCCAAATCCTCACCATTATAAGCAATCATGAATATCCTTATACATCCACTTGTGTGTTGATTCACCCATGCAAGGGCTCTTCTAGGCTGTGTAGCTAGCAGTGAGTCCTTAGAGAGTAGGGAAGGCACTCTTTCAACATTATCACATCTTGCCAAATTAATACATCAAAAGTAGTGATGCCAATTAAAAATTCTACCAGCAATGCATGAGTGTTCCTGTTGCTTCACAATCTTTCTAACTCTTGGTATTCCCAAACATTTCAATTTTGCATACTTGATAAAGTAAAGTGGCATTGCTTTGCTTCATTCTGCCTTTACCTGGTCATTAGTGAGGGAGAGCATCATTTTTTTTTTAATTGGGGTATAGTTGCTTTACAATGTTGTGTTAGCTTCTGCTATACAACGAAGTGAATCAGCTATATGTATACATGTATCCCCTCCGCTTGGACCTCCTGCCCCCACCATCCCACCCATCTAGGTCACCCCAGAGCACTGAGCTGAGGTCCCTGTACTATACAGCAGGTTCCCACTAGCTATCTGTTTTACACATGGTAGTGTATATACATCAATCCCAATCTCCAAATTCATCCCATCCCCCTTCAAAAGGAGAGCATCTTTTGACATATTTGTTGACATTTGGGTTTCCTCCTTTGTGATTATCCTACTCTACCTTTTCCCCAATTTTCCATTCCATTGTTCGTTTTTTCTTGGTAATATGTAGAAGCGACCTATAGACTCAGGATGCTAACCCTCTGTTATACCTAACATATATTTTTATAGTCTTTCCACTTCACATATGGTGCATTTCATATAGATGTTACACATTTTAATATAGCTTAATTTATCCATCTTTTCCTTTAAAGTTCGTGGGGGTTTGTGCCTTAAGAAATCTCTCCCTGAGCCAAGTTCAGGACATTGGACCACCAGAGACCTCCCGGCCCCACCTAATATCAATCAGCGAGAGCTCTCCCAGAGATCCCTGTCTCAATGTTAAGACCAAGCTCCACTCAATGACCAGCAAGCTCCAGTACTGGACACCCCATGCCAAATAACTGGCAAGACAGGAACACAACCCTAACCATTAGCAAGGAGGCTCCCTAAAATCATAATAAGTTCACAGACACCCCAAAACACACCACAGAATGTGGTCCTGCCCACCAGAAAGACAAATTCCAGCCTCATCCATCAGAACATAGGCACCAGTTCCCTCCACCAGGAAGCCTACACAACCCACTGAACCAACCTTACCCACTTGGGGCAGACACCAAAAACAACAGGATCTATGAACCTACAGCCTATGAAAAGGAGACCCTAAACACAGTAGGTTAAGCAAACTGAGAAGACAGAGAAATACGCAGCAGATGAAGGAGCAAGGTAAAAACCCACCAGACCAAACAAATGAAGAGGAAATAGGCAGTCTACCTGAAAAAAAATTCAGAGTAATGATAGTAAAGATGATCCAAAATCTTGGAAATAGAATGTAGAAAATACAAGAAACGTTTAACAAGGACCTAGAAGAACTAAAGAGCAAAAAATAAGGATGAACAACACAATAAATGAAATTAAAAATTCTCTAGAAGTAATCAATAGCAGAATAACTGAGGCAGAAGAACGGATAAGTGACCTGGAAGATAAAATAGTGGAAATAACTATTGCAGAGCAGAATAAAGAAAAAAGAATGAAAAGAATTGAGGACAGCCTCAGAGACATCTGGGACAACATTAAATGCACCAACATTCGAATTATAGGGGTCTCAGAAGAAGAAGAGAAAAAGAAAGGGACGGAGAAAATATTTGAAGAGATTATCATTGAAAACTTCCCTAATATGGGAAAGGAAATATTCAATCAAGTCCAGGAAGCACAGAGAGTCCCATACAGGATAAATCCAAAGAGAAACACGCCAAGAAACATATTAATCAAACTATCAAAAATTAGAAACAAAGAAAAAATATTAAAATCAGCAAGAAAAAGCAACAAATAACATACAAGGGAAATCCCATAAGGTAAACAGCTGAACTTTCAGCAGAAACTCTGCAAGCCAGAAGGGTGTGGCAGGACATATTTAAAGTGATGAAAGGGAAAAACCTACAAACAAGATTACTCTACCCAGCAAGGATCTCATTCAGATTTGATGGAGAAATTAAAACCTTTAGAGACAAACAAAAGCTAAGAGAATTCAGTACCACCAAACAAGCTTTACAACAAAGCTAAAGGAACTTATCTAGGCAGGAAACACAAGAGAAGGAAAAGAGCTACAATAACAAACCCAAAATAATTAATGGATTAAATGCTCCAACCAAAAGACATAGACTGACTGAATGGATACAAAAACAAGACCTGTATATATGCTGTCTACAAGAGACCCACTTCAGACCTAGGGACACATACAGACTAAAAGTGAGGGGATGGAAAATGATATTCCATACAAATGGAAATCAAAAGAAAGCTGGAGTAGCAATTCTCATATGAGACAAAATAGACTTTAAAATAAAGACTATTAGAAGAGACAAAGAAGGACGCTACATAATGATCAAGGGATCAATCCAAGAAGAAGATATAACAATTGTAAATATTTATGCACCCAACCTAAGATCACCTCAATACATAAGGCAAATACTAACAGCCATAAAAGGGGAAATCGACAGTAACACAATAACAGTAGGGAACTTAAATACCCCACTTTCACCAATGGACACATCAAACAAAATGAAAATAAATAAGGAAAAAAAGCTTTAAAGGACACATTAAACAAGATGGACTTAACTGATATTTATAGGACATTCCATACAAAAACAGCAGAATAAACTTTCCTCTCAAGTTCTCATGGAACATTCGCCAGGATAGATCATATCTTGGGTCACAAATCAAGCCTTGGGGAATTTAAGAAAATTGAAATTGTATCAGGTATCTTTTCTGACCACAATGCTATGAGACTAGATATCAATTACAGGAAAAAAAAACTGTAAAAAATACAAAAACATGGAGGCTAAGCAATACACTACTAAATAACCAAGAGATCACTGAAGAAATCAAAGAGGAAATTTTTTAAAAAACCTAGAAACAAATGACAATGAAAACACAACAACCCAAAACCTATGGGATGCAGCAAAAGTAGTTTTAAGAGGGAAGTTTATAGCAATAGAGTCCTACCTCAAGAAACAAGAAAAATCAAATAAGCAACCTAAACTTACACTTAAAGCAATTAGTGAAAGAAGAATTTAAAAACAAACAAAGTTAGCAAAGAAGAATTTAAAAACCCCAAAGTTAGCAGAAGGAAAGAAACCATAAATATCAGATCAGAAATAAATGAAAAAAGAAATGAAGGAAATGATAGCAAATATCAATAAAACTACAAGTTGGTTCTTTGAGAAACTAAACAAATGATAAACCATTAGCCAGACTCATGAAGAAAAAAAGGGAGACGACTCAAATCAACAGAATTAGAAATGAAAAACGAGAAGTAACAACTGACACTGCAGAAATACAAAGGATCATGAGAGATTGCTACAAGCAACTATATGCCAATAAAATGGACAACCTGGAAGAAATGGACAAATTCGTAGAAAAGTACAACCTTCCAAGACTGAACCAGGATGAAATAGAAAACATAAAGAAACCAATCACAAGCAATGAAATTGAAACTGTGATCAAAAATCTTCCAACAAACAAAAGCCCAGGACAAGATGGCTTCACAGGCAAATTCTATCAAATATTTAGAGAAGAGCTAACACCTATCCTTCTCAAACTCTTCCAAAATATAGCAGAGGGAGGAACACTCCCAAACTCATTCTATGAGGCCACCATCCCCTGATACCAAAACCAGTCAAAGATGTCACAAAGAAAGAAAACTATAGGCCCATATCACTGATGAACATAGATGCAAAAATCCTCAGCAAAATACTAGCAAACAGAATCCAAGAGCACATTAAAAGGATCATTAAAAAGATCATACACCATGATCAAGTGGGGGAATGCAAGGATTCTTCAATATATGCAAATCAATCAATGTGATACACCATATTAACAAATTAAGGAGAAAAACCATAGGATCATCTCAATAGACACAGAAAAAGCTTTTGACAAAATTCAACACCCATTTATAATAAAAGCTCTCCATAAAGTAGGTATAGATGGAACTTACCTCAACATAATAAAGGCCATATATGACAAACCCACAGCCAACATCATTCTCAATGGTGAAAAACTGAAACCATTTCCACAAAGATCAGGAACAAGACAAGGTTGCCCACTCTCACCACTATAATTCAGCAGAGTTTTGGAAGTTTTAGCCACAGCAATCAGAGAAGAAAAAGAAATAAAAGGAATCCAAACTGGAAAAGAAGAAGTAAAATTGTCACTGTTTGAAGATGACATGACACTACACATAGAGAATCCCAAAGAGGTAACCAGAAAACTACTAGAGCTAATCAATGACTTTGGTAAAGTAGCAGGATACAAAATTAATGCACAGAAATCTTTTGCCTTCCTATATACTAATGATGAAAAATCTGAAAGTGAAATCAAGTAAACACTCCCATTTACCATTGCAACAAAAAGAATAAAATTCCTAGGAATAAACCTACCTAAGGAGACAAAAACCTGTACTCAGAAAAGTATAAGACACTGATGAAAGAAATTAAAGATGATACAAATAGATGGAGAGATATACCATGTTCTTGGATTGAAAGAATCAGCAATGTGAAAATGGCTATAATACCCAAAGCAATCTACAGATTCAATGCAATCCCTATGAAACTTCCAATGGCATTTTTCACAGAACTAGAACAAAAAATTTCACAATTTGTATGGAAATACTAAAGACCCCGAACAGCCAAAGCAATCTTGAGAAAGAAAAACGTAGCTGGAGAAATCAGGCTCCCTGACTTCTGACTATACTACAAAGCTACAGTAATCTAGACAGTGTGGTACGTTCACAAAAACAGAAATATAGATTGATGGAAAAGGATAGAAAGCCCAGAGATTAACCCACGCACATATGGTCACCCTATCTTTGATAAAGGAGGCAAGAGTATATAATGTAGAAAAGACAGTCTCTTCAATAAGTGGTGCTGGGAAAACTGGACAGCTATATGTGAAAGAATGAAATTAGAACACTTCCTAACACCATACACAAAAATAAACTCAAAATGGATTAAAGACCTAAATGTAAGGCTAGACACTCTAAAACTCTTAGAGGAAAACATACACAGAACACTCTATGACATAAATCACAGCAAGATCCTTTCTGACCCACCTCCTAGAGAAATGGAAGAAAAACAAAAATAAACAAGTGGGACCTAATTAAAGTTAAAAGCTTTTGCACAGCAAAGGAAACCAGAAACAAGACCAAAAGACAACCCTCAGAATGGGAGAAAATATTTGCAAAGGAGTCAACAAGTTATCTCCTTGTGGATAACCAATTATCCCAGCATCATTTGTTGACTTGTCCATTCTTTCTCCACTGGTTTATATGCTACCCCGTCATACCACATTTCCATACATGTGCAGGAGCTTTCTAAGGAGCTTTGTTCTGTTCCAGGGATCATCTGTGTTTCATCACCAGGTCTTCTGAAATATTTATTTTAACCATATATGTATATTAACTTCAAAATAATAAATATTAATAAAATAGAAAATCTAAGGTTTTCTTTACTGTAAAGGTAGAGAATTTTCCCTTTTTTTTGAGCCTGTATTTTTTTTAAAAGTGCTTTCAGTAAAACCATGGATGGCTGCTTCTATAAAAGCACCACTCAAAGCAAATTACTTTTACAAATAGTCACAAAATTGTTGAATGCACATGCTTTGGAAAATATATTTTATTTAAAACATTGACTAAATTACTCAGCAGTGTAATCTCCTCTCTTGGTATAAAATAAAATTCATATATGGGAGGTGATCAGGCCCTACTCTTGGAGAGGAGTTATAAACCGGCTCTAATGCATCTTCTGGAGCCATTAAGCCTTGCCAGGTAAATACTGTGTGTTTTAAACATCCCCGAATCTATGTTTACAGTCATATGATAAATGGTAATGGGTCCAAAGAGAAACCTTAAGATCTAATGGGCATTTAAAACAGCCCTTCAATATGTATTTATGCAGGGGATTCAAAGAGACTCAAAAGTGGTTTAGTTCTATTTGATCAATGGAGATCAATGGTTTTGAAAAATGTAGAATGTTTAGAGTCCATATTTAAAACTTCTATAACAAGCAGGCCTACAAGCTTATGGTTATAAATCCTTCTCTGTAGCTTGGGGCAGATGTGGAATTTTGAAAATATCCCAGTAACATCACACCAAAAAAAGGCCAAGAAAATTTAGCACAGAAAAAGATGACATTTCACAATAGTGAAGTTGTAACACCAAACAAGAAAAGCTGGCTCATCCTTTTTATATCCTCAATTGGATTTTCGTTTGATGTTACTCAGTAGGAGTCATTTTGAAGACAATTTCTCCTGAAAATAAGCTTTGAAGCTTTACTGTTTTTAAAAATCTCATTTGATTCAGTTTTCACAGGCCTTGGTTTCTATTTCCGTTCTCTTCTCCCTTTAGAATCACTTACTTTTCCATTGTATTGTTTGAATCACACTTACTGAATCCTTTCAGTGCTCTGGGTGTGTGGGGGAGGGAGAGGATGTCCCAGAAGGAGGATTTGCATCAGATTCTTAGAAAGCCTTTATTGGCTAAACAAAGAGTGTCAGGAAAATGTGAGGGACATTTGGAAGCTACCCAACAGTTGCTTATCAACATATCACCTTGATTGATTTGGATGGTAAGCCAACACTTCTTACTCTAGAAAAATGGCTATTTGACATCTGTAAAGCATTAAGGTGCAGTCCTGGCAGCTAGCTCATTCTTTCATTGTCTCACCACACACCACCCCTCAACCCTCACCCTGGAGTAACAGAAACCATATGCTTTTGCTTGCGTGAGTTTGATATCTCATTGAGTTCAACATATGGAATTCCAATCCAACACAGCCTATCACCATGAAACTTGAATTCCATAGCTCCAAATCATCAAGTGATGTCCAATCCACCTGTTCCCTGCTTTATTGGTATTCCAAGTTCTTACAAGTCTGTCACATCAGGAAGTATCTACAGAAATCCTGGTGTCAAGAAAGATATATTTGTACTTCTTAGTGTTCATGCCCTAAAACTGTTTAATTCTCTCTACCATTCACCTTAGTTCAATTTGGTTCAATTTAGCCATTTTTCACAAATCTAGGCAGCCCTTACACAATCCCTAAGCTATAGGTCATGGAAGAAAAATCAGAACTGGTTCACACAATAGACAAGAAATGAACTCAGACCATTCCTGGCCTGTAACTTTTGACAAATATTCCATATTAGAGTATAGCATCTGTTATCCCAGAAAACTAGAGTTCCACATAAGTTATATATTTTATATTCTACTGGGGCAGAGAATCACAATAAACAATCTTAGCTTCACATAGAGAATACTAACTGGTCTGCTCAATCTATTACAATTATATTAGATACCATTCTTTATAAGGGATATGACTGAGATTATAAAAAATTCAGATTGATCACAATCTGGATTATAAAATCACAAGGTAGGGATATAAATAAGTATGAAGTCATAAAGAAAACCCACAGAGAGAGTGTGGCACAAAATATATTGGGAAACACATGGAAAGTCTGGAATGAGACATGCAATGACACATAAATAGAAAATATGTGGGAAGGCAGCCCCTGAAAAAAGTCCTATGGATACGCAGGTGCTTAACTGATGCTTTAGATGGTGGCTTAATAAGGAGACATCCTTAGAAGTTAGGAGAAAAAATATATGTATGCAAAGTAGAAACTAAGAGGTTCATGCAAAGTAGAAACTAAGAGGTTCATAGAAGGACATGAAGTAACAAAACCAGAGAGAATGAAGACAGGCAAAGATGAGGACTATCTTGTCATAATTGCTCATATTCTATTTTCCTACAGAGAACTACTGAATAAACTTATGTATTTCTCACATAAAAATTATTCATCTCAATGTTAAAGAGTTTATTTCTTCTTATTGTTTTATTACTACTTATTAATAAATTATACACATATTTGGGAATCATTAGAGTGCCCAGTTACTTTATTTTCACCATGTAATTATATGACTGACGGGTGTTCTGGCTGGTCAGGCTCTGAGAACTTGAGAGAGTGGGTCATTCAGCCTGGGTTATGAGGGGATACAGGCTGAGGTGTGGCCAACCAGAGGGAAGACAGGTCAGCCTGAGTTTACTGGCCTGTGCAGGTAATGGTCAAAGAAAGATGCCCAAGCTGAGAATGGAAAAGCTCAGTTGCTACAGTTTGCTCACCTCCCTTTGGACTGGGCAGTTTACACCCAAGGCAGGTTACATCTTATGTAGGACAGACTCAGGACAAAAGGTAGATTTTTGTTGATGAGAGCATCGAATGCCGAAAGTGTGGAATTGTTGAGAAGTCTGAGAAAAACGTGCTATTCTGATACCAGCATAGTTCATTCAGGTCCCGCTGGCTACGTGCCCTCTGAGATAACCCCCATTTCATCTTCAAGGGTTGGGACAGTTCTCTAGGCCTGGTTTCCCCAGGGCACAGATAGATTCAGCTTCCATCCAGAATTCTCCAGCAGGTCCTCCTCGCCCCTGGGCGAGACATTTCTCTGCACACAGAGAGAATCTTATGCCTCATCAGGGGGTCTCTCAGTCTGCATTTGGGAGAGGCAGTTGCCTGGGAGGCAGTGCCTGCCAGGAGATGGAAAGATGATGCGGGACCCACTGCAGTGGGGTCAGCCTGGCAAGACGAGGCTGCGGGTTGGGACTGTGCCTGGCTTAGAAGGTATTGGATAGACATGTGTTGTGTAACAAATGAAAGAATGAGTTATCTGCCTAATCTGTGCATTTCCTTACAGAGAGAATCCCCTCTGTTATTTGCATTCACCTACTAAATGCCAAGACCTCATAGAGCCCAGTTTTATCACTTTAGTCTCTGGGACCTGAAGCAGCCAGCTCTGGGTGGGCTGTGCTCCCAAAGCCTTGCTGGTGGGTGTGGGGTTCTGGGGAACCCAGAGTCAGCTGCCTTCAGGCACAACTCTGCTGAGTCAGCCCCCAAATGAACATGGCCAGTTCAGGCTGGGACCTGCATTATGGTTTAATTTCTAAATTTATTGTTAAATAATACTGTTTAATATTTCATCCTACATCTTTTGGCTGTGTTCTTAGCCTTTTTCAAAATCTTAAGCTGGTCATTTAGTAGGCTAATTATACATAGCAGGAGCATTAGAATAATAGTCATTGCAATAGACATTAATAGCACAAAGTGATTATTTACTCTGTACCAGAATTGTTTCAGCTACTGTGCCTCCCTTATATCTTGCAGTGATTGAGAAAGGGCACAGAGTTGCATTTAAGGACAGGGACTGCAGACACGGGTTCAAATATAGCTCTGCCACTGAGAGCCCTTTGTTTGAATTCTAAATTATTTTCTTTACATCTTCTCCAAGTTACAAAATGGTAATCATAATAAGGAAGATGGAGCTATTTCAATTTACCACTTCACATAGATATTAAAATTAAACAGTATCTTAAAATGCTTCACCTTGAGTCATCTATTTGACATTTATTTATTGCTTACTATCTTAGCTCAGGCTGCTATAACAAAATACCATAGAGTGGGTGGCTTAGACAACAAACATTTATTTCTCACAGTTCTGGAGGCTGGAAGTCTGAGATCAGGGTGCCAGCATGGTCAAGGTCTTGGTGAGAACCCTCGTCCTAGTTTACAAATAGCCACCTTCTTCCTGTATGCTTACATAAAATCCATCTCTCTCCTTTCTCTTCTTATAAGGGCACAAATTCCATCCCTGAGGGTTCCACCCTCATGACCTATTTAACTCCCAGAAACCCCATCTCCAAATACCATCACACTGGGGGTTAAGGCCTCAACAAACAAAATTTGGGGGAATCACAAACATCTAGTCTATAGCACTTACCATTGGGAAAGTTTCCAGGGATACAAAGATGAATAAGATAAAATGCTTTCACTGAAAGAAACTGTACACATGTGCATGTGTGATTGTATGTGTGAGTTTGAGAAAGAGAGAAAGTAAGAGGGAGACATACAGAAAGAGGGTGGTGATGAAAAGACGGTTTTTAGGAAAAGGGTGGGGGGATGGGTAGTCAAACATTATTTTTTCTCCTATCCTTTCTTTCATCCTATCAACAGCTGAACAGCATCTACTTTGTAAAACTGCCTTTCCATTCCCTTGTCCCTCATTGATAGGCATATCATTTTGCATCTTTGTGGCAATGCTGGAGAACTGCTCCACAAATGAGTTGAAGGAGTGATCACATTCCCCCAGCTCAGTTGGTGTGGTCTGACCAGGACCCTTGGGTCCCACACCACTGGGTTATTCTCCCTTGGAGACCCACATTTCTCTGAAGAGAATCAGTCTCTGGGCTGTGTATGAGAGCTGCTTAGTTAAACAAAAGCCTGACCTATGTGTATAGAGAGGGCAGGGGCCGTCTGAAGAAGGAAAAGAGAGAGGATAGTGTTATTGGCGATAAGAAAATAAGTGAAGGATATATTAGCAAATTGAACATTACTGCATCATTGCTTTTCTGACCTTCCTCAGTGAGACAGTTAGCCTAACAGAGGCCAGAGAAAGACACTGGTGCATTCTCAAATTAGACTGACCATGCCTTGGGAAGTCAGAATACTATTATTGAAAATTTCATGTTACGTGCTGCAAATATGAGGTCCAGACTTTTACATGGCCTCATGTTTTTCAGAAACTTAATCCAGTCATGAGCTGGTCTCAGATAATTATGGAAAAAAATGTAAAGTGACTTCTAAGTGCAATGTTTATTCATTTTCCACAAACATACTGTGAAGTAGGGAACAGGTCAATGATTTCTGACTGCTGTTTTCTTGAACTCATGACCCCAGCGCTTAGTGTTTTTCTGCAGGCTGGCTGAAAGGTTCACAAATCCAATATCCCCAGGAGTTATTTCATTAGATTTCCTGACTTTAAAGCCCATCTGGAATGCCCTTATTCCTTTGCAGCTCTTATTGACTGATGCTGATTATGCCAGCAGCAAACCTCACTAACTCAACTTCTTCATTTAGATCATTAATGGTCAATAGAGGGCCTGAGATGGTTTACTATCAACTGTTTTGCATTCAGAGGACCTTTCATTCAGAGGACTTTCCTTTGTTTTTCACTGCCTGCTTAGGTTGGCTCTCTACAGGGAGAGGAGAAGAGAGTGAAATAAACAAATCCTGGATTCTTCCAACATCCTTCCTATGTGGACATGAGCCCTGGGATTGTCAGGGCTCCTCATATGAGCTGAACATGCAGAGTGCAAAGGAGGAAGCATCCAGGGTGTCTGGCTCCCAGGGCATGTATGTAGAAGCCAGAGGAGGCATGGCCAACATGAAGCACTGCCACAGTCGGCTGCAGTAGTTCTCCAGTGTCAGCTTTTTGGCTCAGGCCTGGCTGGATGCATCCCAATGTCATGGAAAGGCTTGAAAACTGCAGATTCCTGGGTCCCACCTCTAGAGATACTGATATAGTAGAACTGAAGTGGAGCTCAGGAATCTTTTTTTTTTTTTTTTCTTTAAAGCTACTCTGGTGGTTCTAATGCAAAGTGAAGTTTGGGAACTGCTGCTCAGGGAAGCTTTCAGCATCTCTCCACTGCCTAAAAGTGGCAAGGGTGGGAGAGAGAAGGAAGATTATCTGTTGGCACTGCCAGAACTACACAGCCATGTGGGTACTCTGAGCAGGTTAATAATTTGCTACTCCTCTAAACTAACTTTTTTTTTTTTTTTTTTTTGCGGTACACGGGCCTCTCACTGTTGCGGCCTCTCCCGTTGCAGAGCACAGGCTCCGGACGCGCAGGCTCAGCGGCCATAGCTTATGGGCCCAGTCGCTCCGCGGCATGTGGGATCTTCCCGGACCGGGGCACGAACCCGCGTCCCCTGCATCGGCAGGCGGACCCCCAACCACTGTGCCACCAGGGAAGCCCCTCTAAACTAACTTAAAGCCCATCTGGAATGCCCTTCATCGGGCATTGCCCCCAAAACTGCCCCAAGAAAACAAATAAAAAATATTTTTTGTGCGTGGGAGAGACAGACTGTTGCATAAGGAGGGGTAGGATTCTTGGAAACCATCCTTGTCCTCCTGAGGCTTCAACTCTGGTCCTAGGCTCATAGCAAACACCCCCAGCACTGGAAAACAAAAGCCCCCCAGTCACATGGACCCACTGTCCTGAGAAGAAATTTGCTTGACCACTAGTTGTTATCAAAGCCTGCCTCTTGAGAGCCTCAGTATCACCCCATTTAACTCAGCACCTATATTTCTTAACATACACAGTATCTTGCCTGCTAAATATAAGATATTTCCTTGCTATTATATATGCACTGATGTTTTAGCTCCCAGAGATTTTTTTTCACACCTTTTTGTTTGAAGACCCAGGCCGCTAACAGCTCTGCCTATCCCTCAGTCCAGGTCTGGGTGTAACACATGAGCCGAACACAGCTTCCAGGGGCTGCCTGCTCAGGTTCTGGGGGGATGATCCTGGGTGAAGAGAAACGTGCTCATTTCCTTTTTGCTCTGTGGGGACGGATGTACTACAAAGAAGTACATTTCCTTATTTGTAAAGAGTTAAAAAGACGACTCATTATATTTTGTGGAAAAGTGCCACAAGGAAAGGAACCAATGGATTATTTCAAAAAGAAAAAAGATACCTAGATGAGCCTGGATTTGGCAAACACTTGTACTAAAAGTAGAGAACTAACCAGATATCTATGAATAAAAGAGGAAAAAGAGGCAGGAGCCAGTGAGAAGTTACTGTCATCTTCCTTTGGGTGAAGTAAGCAAGAGTTTAATGATGGCACCTCCAGCTGGAGATCTGATGAGATCGTGGTCACCGGGGCAGGTGTGCAGATCACAGGTAGATGGAGAGAGAGGGGCTGGAGTGAATCGTTGGAGCCCACACTGGCTGCTTTTCTGCCCACCTGTTAGGTTCCTCATGTGCTGCAGGCAAAGGCTTGCTTTGGGGAAAGAATGCACAAAGCAGATCCCTGAGGACGTGAGTCATGGAGAGGATTATGAGGCTTGAGACAGAAGCCACCCACCTTTGGGTTTCAGATGTGGGCCCGTGGAAGGGCCAGCAAGATCTGGGTGCAAGAGGGGAGCTGTGAGAGGCTGGGATGGCCAAGTGGACTCTAGTGTCTTTTTGTGGCACCCTATGGAACTTCTGATTCCAAACATGAAAAATTTGCTAAATTGCACAGATCCCATGAATGATATCACCTGGAAGAATTTGAGTAAAACAATCACACTGACAGAAGAGTTAACCTGAGTCATTATTTTGGCTACTTTTGTCTTTCCAAAAGTTATACTTACATTGGTTCATATGCAGTTTAAAAAAATCCTAAGAAGTTGGGGGGAAGGCGGGATAAATAGGCAAAGCACAGAGGATTTTAGGGCAGTGAGACTATTCTGTATGATACTGTAATAGTGGGTACATGACATTATACATTTGTCCAAACTCATAGAATATACAACACCAAGAGTGAATGCTAATGTAAACCATGGACTTCAGGGGATAATGACGTGGTGATGTAGGTTCATCTGTCGTAATAAACGTCCCACCCTGGTGGGTGATGTTGATAGTGGGGGGAGCTATGCATGTGTGTGGGCGGGGGTTACATGGGAAATGTCTGTTCTTTTCATTTAATTTTTTTATGAACCTAAAATTGCTTTAAAAACATAATGTCTATTGTATAATGCCCTAAGAGAGTCTTTTAACAAATTTATTTGCTTTAACAGTTTCTGAAAAAAGGTCAGACAGCACCCATATGGGATCCCAGGCAACCTGGACCCTTAACAGCTCCCTTCCCATCTCTGATAGAGACCTCAGGGTGCCTATCAAGCTTAGTTGCAGGTTCAGATATTTAGGAACTTGGGAGAATTTCTCACTCGTCCAGTCTTGTGACTCAAATCTCCCTGAGGCCCTGGTGTCCCAGTTCTCAGAGTGTCCACCCTGCTTCCTCATATCTGGCTGCTTCTCTGCTAAGTGCCATGAGGTTGATGCTTCAGATGGCCTGGATCTGCTTTCCTACTCAGCCTGCTTGTAAGCCCAGGCCCCAGAGCATTCAACTCATGAGCAGTATCTTAATTCCAATACAGGAATTTAAGTTTACTGCTTCTAGATAGATTCAATAATTTTAATGTCTGGTCTTTGCTCTTGATCAAGTGATAGCATTAATCTATAATTATCTTTCCACTTGAGACGTCCACATCCATTTGCCCCATCTAACTGCTGACGTTTGTCCTTGGCAAGATGGTTAGGGCAGGCCAGCTTGGGAATGAGTCCTGTAAACCATCCAGACAAGATCCAGATCATGCATAGAGAACCAAAAGACTTTCAGGTTGGGATTTAGTCTCGAAAATACCTGGTGCAGAATCCCATCCTATCTGTGTAACGTTGACCAGAGACAGAGCTTGCTGTCTGCTGATATTAGAACCCACTGACCTCTATTTGCTTCAGGGCAGGTTGTGGAGTTGCCTGAGATACTCAGGGCTAATTAGAAGTGCCACCTTAGAACTACTGTGAGGACAAGGACTGACACCAACATGTTTAAGCCAAGTTTTTGTTTGTTTGTTTGTTTGTTTTAATAACAGAAGACATCTAGCATCCTTTGTTAAGTGCCCCAGTAGTGAAGTAAGTAATCCCAACAAATCCAGCAAACAGAACGTAAGAGAGAGATTATCAGTAAGTAGTGCTAACACTGATGCCTAGGAATTTGCTGCATTTTCTTTGTTATCCCCATTTAGACACGTGAAAATATTTGCAGCAATTTTATGCAGAACAAAAAGCAAGCGCTCAATCAGGCTAAGTGCCTCTGATGATAGCACACCATTATTTTCATTCTCCATTTTTAATTAGGATGCACCAGAAAATTACAGGTTGGTTACTCTTCTCACAACCTTAACAAATGCAGAGGAGAAGAACTGCTTCCCCAGTTAATGCTAAAACTTCTCAATGTCATTTGTTAAATACAGTTCTTAAGCCCAGGGAAAGCCTCAACGATAGGCAATGCTAATGTCAACAGATCAGTTAGGAAAGTTAGTCGTTAGTGGAAGCTATCTCATACATATACATGGCTTGCTATTTGGAAGCAGAAACTCTTCCTGGTAACAGAATTACGCCCAGTATTACAACTGGATTTTAACATTAATGGAAGCAATTCAGAGAGCAAATATGTCCAACATACATGAATGTTTTAAACCAGGACTTGGAGATCCTCTAGTTCAACCATTTTATTGGACAAAGAAAGAAATCTCAGGATAGTTGAATGAGGTAGCTCAAAGTTATAGAGCAGAAAATAACCACAAAAGAGCACCTAATGCTTTATTAAATTGTATAGTTTAAAAACACTTTCCAGTATACCATTCCTACTGTGCAAACTGAGGCTCAAAGAATTTGATCGACTTGCCCCGGTCACTTACCCCCTTCATCTCTCAGTCCCTTTGTTCCATGTCCAGCTAGAATGTCTTGTGAACTCAAATACTCATGGTAATTTTTGGGAGATATTTAAAAGCCCCTTAAAGAGACGTAAATCCAATGATCTTAGTATTTTTTCTCTTGGGACACTTTTCTGAAATTAAAACGCTGAACCCTCCAAAGCTTCTTTGTTCTGTATATATAAGCAAGTGATTTGTTTTGTAGGTTTTCAGTAGAGAATTGGGCAGTAAGTTTGATACAGCCATGCTGATGCCCAGGCTGGTATCATCAAGAAAGGTGTGGGCAATTCTCATTGCACCCTCATGGTTCCAACATTAGACTTTAAAAGTAAGGTAGGGGGGCTTCCCTGGTGGTGCAGTGGTTGAGAGTCCGCCTGCCGATGCAGGGGACACGGGTTCGTGCCCTGGTCGGGGAAGATCCCACATGCCGCGGAGCGGCTGGGCCCATGAGCCATGGCCGCTGAGCCTGCGCGTCCAGAGCCTGTGCTCCGCAACGGGAGGGGCCACAACAGTGAGAGCCCCGCATACCACACACACACACACAAAAAGTAAGGTAGGAATATGTCTAATTGGTTAATATTATTGATTTGGCTCGTTTGTACATACATTGACAGTATTTCCTTTAAAAAGTGCCAACTGAACTACATGGGAATATTGTCCCCAAAGGGCCATTCTGGATATGAAAACACCAGAATAGTCTGTCTAAAAGGCCCTAAAGACTATAAATAAAGGCAGAAAAATCCCTATCAGATGCCTTTTGCATCATCTTACTGGGATGATTGCAGACAGCTTTTGACCAAAGAGGAATGGACCACATGTTCTTTCATGGTCTCATCTGCAACTATGATTCCTCCCCACAACTAACGTGGAGCAAACAACAAATATTGTCTCTAATTGACTTCACCTAGATACTGAATTCCATAGGTTCTGCACAGCCATGCTTACTGTTCATCTCATCTCACTCATCACATCCTCTTTCCATCCCGTGAATTCCACTGATCACCTTGATCCAGCCTCTGCCGTTCCATCCATTGTCTATGCTATGTATTGTTTTCTTAATACCCTTTTGCTTATATGTAATTCTCACTTTTTTTTGTCTTCCTCATTAAATTATAAACAATTGGATCATGGAGACTCCTTTTTAAGTCCACCACGTACCCAGAATACAGTAACGTGTTTGAGTATTAAATTTTGACTGACTTCTTCCCAGCTCTGTGAGTTCTGTACTGTTGGATTTTATTTTTGTGCCCGGAAAAAAAAAAATTAAGGCAAGTTAAATATGTTTATTTAACCCTTTCCAATAGTTATTTAAAATCCAGCCTCTTCTAATTTTATTCTTAACTACCATAATTGGGATTTGTCTATACATAATGTAGAATCTCAGTGAGCTACGATGGTATTTGATTAGTCATTCTCTACATCTTCAGACCAGTAATTAACATTTCACCTGTCTCAAATTGCACAAGTGTCGTAGATGAAATGAAAACAAAGTGAAAGGCTGGTTTTAATAATATGCCATGCCAGTTGTCCTAATAGAAATGTTGTGACTTTGGTAACTGAGGCTCCAGAATTTAATTGACAAAAGAAGAATAGTACTTCTTTTGTTAGATGGTAATTTTGATTGATAGATCAACCAGCTATTTAAAACAGCTGATTATTATCCAACATGTTTCTTCTCCCCAAATCAGCTAAAATAAAATTGTTCTGCTTATTATGATGATCAAAACAACTCTGTGAGTAAACAATTCCCCCCTTAAATCGTGACCATGTCATTCCAGGAGGTGAATTTCCACCGGTTGGATTGTTCCTTTGGATGAACTAAATGAGACCCAGATGTCCCAGGGCCCTTGCCATATACAAATAAGGAGTTTACACTCATTAAGTCATTATCTAGCTTAACGATTAAACCCAATGAAATAAGAGTGAACCATTCGCTCTACGGGAAGTATGTCACCTATTTTAGGCCAAAAAGAAACGATTTTGCAAATGACCTTTTCCAGTGTGACAAGCAGTCCCTATGGAGCCAGGAAGAAGCCAAAAGAAGGCTTCTTCTTCTCTACAGTGGATAATTTTTCCTCCTCTCCTACACAGATCCAGATATAGTAGGATGACAAGCAAAATATTCAAGTTCTTTCTTTAGCTTTAGGAATAACAGATTTATTAGCTTAGGTTTCATAGGTTAAGATAAAAATCATCACCCGCAAAAATGTTGACAACGTACATGATGGGCTTGTTCGAATAAAAAGAATTGAAAAGGGATAATGCAAAGCTTTGGACATAACTACAAACAAACAAATAAGAAATAAATGCTGAGGTCCTGAGCAAGGGAGATATGTTTTAAGGATACAGAAATGAAAAATAGTTTAGGGGCTTAAACTGCCAATAAGTTCGATAGGATTCCACAAAAACTATTGTCACCAAAAGGGCTAATGCAATCTTAGTCCACTGCTCAGGAGGAGTAAAGTATTTAAAAGGAGTTAGGTAATAAACCTGCACTATTAATCAATGATTAGTCTGTATCTGGTATTTTGTGTTTGCTTCTATGCATCACATCTTTAAATGTATAAAAATATATTATGCCAGTCTCTGGAGAATATTAGAGTAGAATATAAAAATACTCTGAAAACAAATGAAATGACCCATCACTCCACCATCCAAAAATAACCCCTGGCTGGTAGAATTCTGTGATCAAAACTATTTCCCCTTACAGTTTTAGCTTAAAGACACTGTACCATTGTCTTCAAGCATGCATTGCTGCTGAGGAGACCTCTTTCAGAGGTTAGATTTATTTTGTTTAAAGTTTCTCTTTTTCTGGAAACTTCAAGGATATTTTCTTTACTTTTGGTGTTCTAAACTTTCACATGGATGTGTCTTAACTCTGGTGTTATCTTCCCAGCTATCATTTGTCCTATTCAACACTCAGTGGAAACTTTTAAATGGAAGAATCTTGTCTTCCCTTAGCTCTAAAAATGTTCTTGCACTGGCTCTTTTCTAGTTTCTCTGGCTGTATTTTCTCTTCTCTTTTGGTGGAACTTTTAATTGTCATATGTTGGAATGCATGGGTTGACTTTAATGTCTGTAATATTTTAGCTCATATTTTCCTATTACTATTACTTTTATTGTTGCCATATATTTTCCTCGTTTACACACATACACACATATTAATTTCTGAGGGACAGTTTTTGGTCTCTTTATCTTGTTATCTTCTTCTTGTTTTATGAATGTATCATCTTCTCAAATCTCTCTGAATAGTTGTACATTATCATCTGTTTCTTGAATACTATGTTTTTTTCTGGGGCAGTTTTTCCATTGTTTTTTTTTCCCTTTTCTCTTTTTTTAAATGCTGCATTCTTCCTCAAGTGCCTAAAGATTTTGACGGGCCATTTATATTTAAGGACGAGGAAACAGAGGGGCTGCCTGAGAGGTGTGTCTGCGTCTGTGGACTGCACTTGTTCATTATGTTTTGGTTTGATGTGAGCAGATCTTGAGCTCACTGTCAGGCTGGGGCCTCTTCTCAATGCCCAATGATGCAGGCTTTCCTCTCGTCTGCCAACACCTATGTCCTAATTCTTCCCAGATGTTAGTTCTGCTTCCTTAGAGAAAAACTCTGCAATTTTTCACTCAGCTTTAAAGGTTAGTTGGATGATATGGTACAAGAGCACAAGGAAGAAAGATGTGGGGAAATCAATAGACGTTCGGTAAATATCTACTTTTCTGCCTCACTTCCTAGTCCCGCCTAAAAACTGTCCCTGGGGTTCTGCCAGGCTCCCTCCTCTGCTGTCGCCCTGTCAGTGTATTATACATGCTGGGACTTCTTCCTCTCTGATTTATCAGAAAACATTCTGCCATGCATTGTCTATCTTCTTGGTGTGATAGTCAGCTTTATGTGTCAATTTGGCTTGGCTACGCTTCCCAGTTATTCAATCAAACACTAATAGAGCAGTTGCTTCTGAAGGTGTTTGTAGATGAGATTTAAAGTCCCCAATCAGTTGACTTTAAATAAGGCAGATTATCCCAGATAATCTGGGTGGTCCCAATTCAATTAGTTGAAAGGTCTATGGCAAAGCCGGGGCTTCTTTGAGAAGGAAGGTATTCCACCTGTTGACAGCTGCTCAGCCCCTCCTTGAGAGTTCCATCCACCCTTCCTGGCAGCCTGGCCTGTGGATTTTGCAGCTGCCTAGTGAGCCTGAACAGTCATGTAAGCCAAAATCTTGCACTAAAGCTCTTAATATATACTTCCTACTATTTCTCTGTTTGGACCCTGATGGATACATTTAGAAATTTGTTAAGCTCTTTCAACCATTCAGAGACTCCTCCCTACTGTATAGTTCTGCTGTTATGGATTTATATTTTAATAAATTATTATGAAGAAGGTATGAACATATATTCTCAGTCTACCCCTTGGTGCCATTAACCCCTGATGATTTAATTCACTCGTTAGTCTTGGATAATTCAGTTTTTCCAAGTTTTCATTATTATTATGATTGGTGTTATTATTAATGTGTTCCATATCAAGTGTATGAACCTTGTACCTCTCAATATTTTTCTACACTAAGTTTCTACAAGAGAAATTGCTGAATCAAAGAGTAAGCACATTTAAAAATCTTTTTGTTATATATTGCTGAATTGTCCTCCAGGAATTTTATGCCTATTTCCCTATCCCAACTGCAGTGTGTGAGAGTGACTATCAAACTTTCTGAGGGGCCATGGAACTGGAAAACCTTCAAATGAGATTGTCCATTACGAAGGAGAGAATCAGAAGTTGTCTTATATTCAAAAGAACTAGGGATGATTGACCTAGAGAAGACTGATGGTACAGGAGAACCGTCAATATCTTGTCTCAAAGGAGTAAACTAGGACCAATGAGTAGAATCTAAAAAGAGAGAGATTTTTTTTTTTCTGGGCAACATGAGAAAGAACATTAAATTTAAAAATTTAAAAATGATAATAATTAAAAAATCATTTTAAAAAGAACTACAATAGTACCCTTAGATGAAATGGGTTTTCTCATCACCCATCCTGTTCAAGCATTTAGATGGATGCTATCAGTCATCACATCGCTGGGAGTTTGAACCAAAAGATTTTTAAGGATAATTTTAAGCTGGAGTTTCTAGGTGTCTGTGTTTCTGGGCAGATGCGCGCGCGTGTGTGTGTGTGTGTGTGTGTGTGTGTGTGTCCCTTATTTTGATACATCAAGTTGGTTTTATTTTCATAAGATTTAATACTATGGACAGGGAAAGAAGAATGGCTGCCTGCAGAGGAGAGAAGGATATTACTGCTTAAGCTCAGTTGCTTTTAGAATCTTAGGTCTGTAGGTTACAAACCGTTGCTGAGAACAGCATGAATTTAAGGGTCAAATCGGGGCCTGTGTTACTTTAATTTAAAGAGTCTCTGTGACAGGGCTAGAGCTAATTTCCAAATGAAAGATGTTTAGAGATTTAGAATGTGAATATGAAAGTAGTCACTTCTGGCTTTAACCTTCCTGAGGGATGGTCTCACACTAGCTCTGCCTAATTCTCCCCAAATTCTGCTTAGAGCCAATCATCATTTTACCATGAGAATAAATAGCTGAAACAATTTGGATTATGCAGTAACTCCAATGCAACTCTAAAGAATCTAGCTAAATTTTTTTAAATGGCATAACAAAGTCACATATATCTGACATTAGAGAAGGTTGTTCTATATTCAATAATGAAGATGGGATCTGTTTTCATCATTTTATTTTATTTATTTATTTATTTTTATTTTTTGGCCACGCTGTGTGGCTTGCGGGATCTTAGTTCCTCAACCAGGGATCGAACCCGGGCACCCTGCAGTGAAAGTGTGGAGTCCTAACCACTGGACCACCAAGGAATTCCCCATATTTTTATTAAAAACAGGTGAAACAGAACAATAAGCTTTCTGTCTGTAACCTATAGAGAAAGCAGCCTTACCTGCATAAAAGCAGATAATAGATGAAGGGTGAATTCCATCTTAGAGAACTAAAATGAAATTGTAAATTGGGACTGTAGATGGACATCCACCTTTGGGAGTCACTGCAACTGAGTATGAAGCTTAATTTTTCCAATGGGGATTATCATTTGGCCACAAATGCCCTTTTCAAGCAAAAATTCCAAGATGAGCTTGGTAAAATATAGACCAGACCATGTTCTTCAAATAGCACATTAAAAAATGCACCAGGGCCTCCCTGGTGGCGCAAGTGGTTGAGAGTCTGCCTGCCGATGCGGGGGATACGGGTTCGTGCCCCGGTCTGGGAGGATCCCATGTGCCGCGGAGCGGCTGGGCCCGTGAGCCGTGGCCGCTGAGCCTGCGCGTCCGGAGCCTGCGCGTCCGGAGCCTGTGCTCCGCAACGGGGGAGGCCACAACAGTGAGAGGCCCGCATACCGCAAAAAAAAAAAAAAAAAAAAAAAAAATGCACCAAACAACAACATATTTTCTCTTACACAGTGATTTCTGAGAATAGTAATTGGATTTGTATAATTCTGAACACAAGATATAGATAAATAAAACACAAAAGAAGGGGCTTCCCTGGTGGGGCAGTGGTTGAGAGTCTGCCTGCCGATGCAGGGGACACGGGTTCATGCCCCGGTCCGGGAAGACCCCACATGCTATGGAGCGGCTAGGCCCGTGAGCCATGGCCACTGAGCCTGCGTTTCCAGAGCCTGTGTTCCACAAAACGGGAGAGGCCACAACAGTGAGAGGCCCGCGTACCGCAAAAAAAAATACAAAAGAATTAACAGGAGACCAAAATTAGTAAATAAGCAAATGGAAAACTATACATTTTTGTTTACTAATTTGACCAATAATAACTATGCCAGAAAAAATGTGAAAAATGAACATCTGTTATTCCATGAAACATTATTAATATTCATATACAAGTAGATGCTGCTGAGTCATTCAGTATGGAATCTTAATGCAGTTTAATTATTTTCATCTTCAGGATTTGTACAAGCTCCCTGAAAGCAATCTGTGATTAAAGTTCCCAACAGATTCGGGAATCTGTAGCTGCCTTACAGTATCAAGTGTCCTTGAATACACTATGAAATCAGTGAGGCACCCAAGGCTACGTAATTCTGAAGAAATGAAGAAATGATTTCCCAGAAATATTTGTTGTTTGAATGAATCTGAAAATTTCAATCTGAGCTGATTACTGAGTGATCAATTTTCATTGTTCTAAGTATTAGTCTTTCTCTGACTCACAGTAAACATGATTTAGTTCAGTTAGGGCAGTTGTCGTAAAAGGACACTCTATTTAGGCTTAGGCTCAAGTTTGAATGTTATTTCTCTCACGTGCAAATTGTCTGACCTTGAGCATACATTGTTTAACTTCTGCCACTGCTTTTTCTTCTGTAGAGCTGGAATATTAATATGTACCTAATGGTGATTAATTGGGGTAAGAGTTAAATGAGATGAAATAGTGTCTTGATTAAGAATTAGTTAAGAGTTAATTTCTTTAGGGCACACATCCACTAAATTTGCTATTTTTCTTTAAACTCTTCTCTCTGCTGAGTTGGTGTTCAGGTTGTTTTAATGATATAGGATGAGGAAAAAGAAAAAGAAAAGAAAAGAGAAAAGAACTTTTTAAAAAGCATAAAAAAAAGAAAGATAAAAAGAAAAGAAAGAAAAGGAAAGAAAAAGAAAAACTAAGCAGAGTTACCTGAGCTGGCTGTCAAACTCTCAAAAGACCAAATTTGCCATCCTACAAAGTCAAAAACTTAAACTATAATATGTTTATTTAAATTCCAACTAATTGTTCGTTTCTTCAGTTCTTTCTGTATGACTACCAGTAGTAAGAAAAGATACAATGGGCTTCTTTCATTGGCCAACAAGTTGAGAGATTATGAAGATCAAATGAGCCAGGAGAGGGGCATAGGGAAGCTGGCTACCAGTCTTAGATTTAACAGCTCACTTTAAATCCCTTATCTTCAGTAGCCTGTCACCAGTGCAATCATTTACACATGGCCCTCTGACAACGTATCAATCATGAGACAGCTGCAAATTAAATATTTTGGCTGAAAACACCCCCTCCTTATGTCAGGACACGTTAATTTGAAATAAACATTTTGCTGAGATGTGAAATGAAGCAGATCCATTAAAGGCGACTAGTCATGTGTTTTGATTTATTACTTTCTGATGTAGGATTTGCAGTTGTGCAGACACAGTAACCGTTGACCAATGTGATGGACTTTCCATGGGACAGGAAGGGAACTGCAAATTATAGGAGGCATGCTGCACGCCAAGGACAGTGTTAGACACTTTATTTTCCTATTTCCCAATAATAATCTATTAGGTAGGCACTTATTCCCAATTTAGGAGTTGAAACATTTGAAACCTATCACAGTTGAACAGTGACAATAAGAAGAATAAAAGCCTTATTCAGATTTTTTTTTCTTATATCTCTTGTGGGCATTCATTTCCCAAGGAACAAGATCTTCCCATGTGTTCTGAATGGAGTTTCTTGTTTCCCTATCCCTGAGAGTTTCCATGCAGAGTAATGGTCTCTGTACAGAGGCACTTTGAAAGTGATCTAAACATGCATTTCCACAATTTCAGAAGTCCTTGACAGTGCTTGAAGGGTAATCTCTATCCAGGTAAACGGAGGTAAACATTACCAGATGCCAAAGCCAAGAGTACTTCATCATTCCCTCCTGGCCTGGGAGATGACTTTCATTTCAGATGATCTATGAAGGTCCCCGGGAGCACACTAGAGAAGTCTGTGTTGTATTTATAAGATATCCCACTTTCTGGTTTCAAATACCAAGTCGGAAGGGAGCCATGCATTAGCGCCTAGAAAAGCTTTTGTTATGAAAACTCAAAATACCAATCTATCAAACAAAGATGACTTGATTGCATTTTGAATAGTAAACCATACACAGTGTACTGGCAGCATATAAATTATAACCTAAGTAATGAAACTAAATGCTCTAGTATTCTTGTACTTTTGCCCAATGTTTGGAGTTTGTCTATTCTTTGTTTCCAGTTTTTTTAAGGATAATTCTCTCCTTTGAATTTCTATTTCATTTAATTCAAAGGTTCATTCATGATTTTAAATCTAATATTTTAAAATGGGATGGTATGAACTTCCTTTGTAAGGACTGAGTCAAATATCTGAAATCTAGGATGCAACAAAGAGGTGATTACTGTCCATAGTATCCATCACAGGTTTTCTTCACTGTAATTCAAAACATGAGCAATTAAAGGACACCCAGGGCCTTTCTCAAAATGGGCCAATTTTCCCTACTTATACCTTCTCCTCTGTGAATCTTCAACCTATCAGTTTATGATATGGCTAAATCATTAACATTGAAACAAAACCAAAACTGGAAGCTGCATATTATAATAAAGAAGAAGGTGTCTGTGGCCAGCATGATCTGAAGTTAATAATATATTTCTCAATAAACATCTATTGACAAATAAACTTCTGGATGCTAAATAAAGAAGAATAACCAAGGAAGCAGCCTCTTTCTTTCTAGGAGGAAGGTGAACCAAAATTTGTACTGCATTTCTTTCATACTTATAAAGTAGGTGTACTTATGTATTTATTTCTATATGTCAATCAACCACACAATTACCAAAAAAACCCAAAAAACCAAAAAAAAAAATACCCCTACAAACACAAATCCTGGTGACTAAGCAACAAATTAATTCATTTTTTTGGAGACCCTTTTACTAGCGATAAACCTCAAAATTGTGCCTATTCTTACATCACTGGCAATATAGTTGGGGATACAGGGCATACATGTAAATTACACCAGAATATAGTTTAGAATAAAGCTAAATTTGCTACAGATCAGTATTTTAGGAACTTAGATGAGGGAAAGATATAGGAAATAAAGAAGAGCCTGGATTTTATTGCCCAACAAATTTCAATCTAATTTCCAGTTCCTCCACTTACTAGCTGCCAAAGACAGTAGTGATTCCTACCTTCCAGGGACCCCTCTGAGGATTGGGAGTGATAAACATTTGCCTGGTGCTGACTATGTTTACTCAGCAAACCCTTACAGATGCTATTTTATTTAACCCTCAGAACAATTCTAAAGGGTTGTAGAAGGTTGTATTTTGATTATCTCCATTTTACATAAGATAAAACTAGGACTCAGAGAAAGTAAATAACTTGCCCAGTCAGACTCATGAATCGATATCCACTGCTCTATACTGTCTCATAACCAGCTTTCTTGCAGGGAGTACAAGATTACTGGCATTCTCTAAACGGTGGCTCTTTGGACCAGGGTGAGAGGAAAGGCTTCAAGGACAGAATTTCAGCTGGACTTGGAAGCATAAGTAGGGTTCAAATAAACAGGCAGCAATAGGAGGATGCTTAAAATGGGGGGGGGGGTCTTGCTAATAAGGACCTACTGTTTAGCACAGGGAACTCTACTCAATACTCTGTAATGTCTTATATGGGAAACAAATATTAAAAAGAGTGGATATATGTATATATATAACTGATTCACTTTACTGTACAGCAAAAACTAATACAACATTGTAAATCAACTACACTCCAATAAAAATTAATTTAAAAAATGGGGGGTCTTAGGTAAATAAGAATTGGTGGGCTTCCCTGGTGGCACAGTGGTTGAGAATCTGCCTGCTAATGCAGGGGACACGGGTTCGAGCCCTGGTCTGGGAAGATCCCACATGCCGCAGAGCAACTGCGCCCGTGAGCCACAACTACTGAGCCTGCATGTCTGGAGCCTGTGCTCTGCAACAACAGAGGCCGCGATAGTGAGAGGCCCGTGCACCACGATGAAGAGTGGCCCCCACTTGCCACAACTAGAGAAAGCCCTCGCACAGAAAAGAAAGACCCAATGAAGACTCAACAAAGAAAAGAAACGAAGACCCAACACAGCCAAAAATAAATAAATAAATAAATAAATAAATAAATAAATAAATAAACAAATAAAAAGCCAAGCATTTGAAGCCCTTAAAAAAAAAAAAAATAGAATTGGCAAAGCATCCTTGGTAGGTCCTAAGCTGACCACCGTGGCTAGGCAAAACATATATGCCAGGAACTAGTGGGGCCCTTTACATGGTGATGGACAACTTATTTAATGAAGATCATACATATATTTTATCACACTAAATAGGTCACTGAAGAAGAGAGAGAGTTCATAGACAACTGACAGATTCACAGGTTCAAGAAAAACTCATTAACAAAAGCACACTTAAATTCCGAGGTTGTGAATTTGACAGCTGATAGGGTTAGAATCAACCTCTCTATCAAGTGAGCATCTCTTCTCTATTACTCCTTCAGCCATACCCTTCAAGCTCTGAAAAGGTGGGGCAGTAATTAAAAACAGAAGGAAGAAAATACCTTCGATCTACCATCCTTTGGATCCGCACCAAACTAATCCTATCTCTTCATGCCACCAGCTGAAGGAAGTCACATCAATCACAAAGAACAAAATCCATTAAAAAAATAAAGCAAATTTTATTTGCGCATAAAAGCATAGCGTCCAGCTGAGCTCCGCAGCCTAGCTTAGTACCACCAGGGGGAGAATTGAAAGGTTTTGGTTGACAAAATTGGAGCCAGAGAGAGTCAATTCATTTCAGAGGTCTATTATCCAAATGACGCAAATGAGGACTAATCCGGTGTTCGACTATCTCATTCATTGTTTTAGCCAGTTTTTAATGAGAAATTGCACTGTGTCAGTCACTGTGCCTCACCGGCTTTTTCTTCTTCATCCATTGCCCAACCCCCTAAAAAGACCCTGGGACTCAATCCTTCCCAGCTTTCCTAACCTTTTACTACTCTGCTTCCAGGGCCACCAATCAACAAGCCTGCCCTCGTCCAGGATAATAGTTAGACCCATCCAGCCCATTGTGGGAACTCCCTCTTAGATTGACATACACACTACAAGATCATTTTAGAGATAGAAAGTATTTCACATTTTTCAGAGATTGGCTGATACGTGAGTTGGAAATATATAATCATTTCTGTCCTTCATTTCCTGCAAATCTAAAATACCAAAGTGAGCTCAAGTGAGCATGTTGAGAGACATTCTGCATATTGTAGTCATTTTTAAAATTCACCCTGTCTAGATGTGTTACAAACATAAGTTGCCTAAATTCAAAGTAATTGACTTTCAGCCAACTGCGACCAAATCAAAAAAAAAAAAACAAACACGCTGTGTGTTACACCACAAAAACCCACCCCAGACTCAGAGCTTTCCACCCCAAAGGAAACTTTTGTCTGCCTTGAAATCACACACATATTCTACAGTGAATAAAAATAATGTATTCACTGGGGGTGGAGCATGTAAATTTGTCTCACTGCACAGATTATTTTTTAACAGAATTATTTTGTCTATTTGTTATACTGAAAATATTCACAAAAGGAACATTTTACCGTCATGTTTGTAAAAAAAAAAAAAAAGATAAATAAAGCCTCTTCTGGCTGTTTCAGAATAAATTTGGTATTTACTCCATGTTTCTTTAACTAAAAGGAGAAAAGAGCCTGGAGGAAAGAAAGCAGTAAGCATGCATAAATTAAATTGCACTTTTACCTCTGGTGAATATTAAATACCAAAACCCACATTTTAATATATCTGATTATCACATGCATTGGACTCCACAATGGGGAATAGTGTGAAAAGTACCTATAGACAATAGATACCATATAAAATGTATCTATAACATATGGTTATGAATCCCATTCCTCAACACCAATGTTATACAAAGTCATCTTCTAAGTTGGTTTCCACGACGGAAAAATTAAGCGCTGGAGCTATAATTTTACATAGGGACAATGATTAGAGGACTGGAACAAACATGTGGCATTTTAACTTTCCTTGACTGTTAGCATGCTTGCTTTATCAAGGAGCCTTTTCTATTTTAGTATTTAGTTGCACAGATCATGAGCTTCTTGATGGAAGGGGCTGTCTTGTACATTCATTGTCTAAGGAATGGAAGTTATTAGATGCACTAAATTAAAACAACAACAACAGCAATAAAAATGACTATCAATCCTTCTCAGATGTGTCTAGACAACAGAAGATAGAACATTAAACCTGAATAGGTTCAGTTACCTTGCATTCGTTTGAAAACTACAATAACTCAAGACATTTTTTAGATGGCTTTGGTCTCTGAGCTGGATGTACTAAGCACCATTTCAGCACTATTTACACAGGTAATAAAATATAATTATTAAAAGGGAAGAAATGCAGTGCTGTGGGCTAAACCACAATCTGGTCTTCACATCAATAAAAATGCCTTTTCACTATGACAGTTATTTTCTTGGCTCGAAAGGTCATCGTTTGCTGGAATAAATAGGCGAAGAGGAAGGTTTTCAAGCTGTGTTTGTAAGGAAAATGAGACCCCAAATTGGAGGAGACCTGTATGGTAATGAGAAAGTGTGATGATGAGTTGTGTGTAACTGCAGGCAAACACTTTCCTCCTTGTATGAAAATTTAATGATGGGTTACTTTTCCAACGGGAAAGTAATAACTTAGGTGAGTAACATTGTACACTCCAAAAATGAAATTATTTTCAGTTTTTAAATATAACCCAATGCCATATACCTGCAACTTTGTCTGCTACTGTCATTAACCGAGAATCTAAAATGAACGTCTCATTCTCTGAATTACCCTCTGGATTTGGCAGGGAGTTAGGTAACATGACATGGACGTGGATCACGTCTCTCTGCTCCTTGGAAGTTCTGGGAAATTATTCTGGGCAAATGAGTGAAAACAGGAATGAAATGCAGTAGTTGACATCTTTCCCATGGTGTGTCTGTGTTTAAGAGGTGCTATTTTATCTACTTGGGGTATAATTCTACTTCTTTTCCCTTCGAACCCCATCATGGAGCAGGCACACTGTAAGATGGGAAGGGGACAAAATTCATACATGGCACACACCTACGGAGTGGAAGATTTCAACTGCATAATAATACTTCAAATATTGCTGATGCTCAGCATACGTTGATTGAATTAGTGAATGACTGCCATGTTTATTCTCTATCTAACACAAATACTATGTGCTGGTTGTATGGAACTCACTACATAAAATGATTAGAAACATACATTTGTGACGATGTAAACTTGCGTAAAGATACAAAATACAATATGGCCTTTGCTCGTCCACAGTTTACGCCAGATATTTAAGAATTCTTTCCACAACCACAAGCATTTGTCCTATTTCCATCTCTTTTATGACCAAAAAAACCCCTAAAAGAATGAGGTAATGAGAAGTAAACTATCCACATATAAACCCTATTGACCTAAGTAAAATAATCAATTTCTGGTCTACTTAGTGCCAAAGTGATTGGCTTGACCTGCATTATCTTTTCATTGGTTTGTTTTGGAATCACAGCAGAGAGAATAATGGTTAAATGATATTTCTCTATTAAAAATAGAACTGTCAGATTAAGAAACCAGTCCCCTGCCAAATAAATCGATTCCGTGTGCTGTGTGCTGAATGCTCATTTTATGTATTGATCAGTCTTTTTCACCCATATGTTTTTGTTGAAAGCTAAAGAACCAAATAAAAAATGCTGTATAAGTATGTTTTTGTTGCATATGTGCATAATACACACACATATATGTACATATATATGTATATACACACATATATACATACACACACAGAGCATTTTTCTACTGTAACTGTCCTGGTAAGCAGCTCTTAAATGCACCTAGTAACTTCTTGCTTGGCTGGGTCTTCTGCTGGCATCCTTGATGTCATGTGCCACTGTGGAGTGCATTGTAATTAGCTGTACATTTCATGTCATGGAGCTGCACTATCAAGTGATAACAGGTTAGGGCTGTCAGTTCAAGCACCAAGAGTATGAACGGATATTAAGTGCAGAGATGACAACACAATGCGAAGATTTCAAACCCAGGAGTCACTCAAAATTTAGGCCTCTATCGAGCAACAGGCTACCTTTGCAAGAGAATTTATTTGTAGCATCAACTGGTCCTCTTCACGCCCCTCACCGATATGTGCATACTGAGAACTTTGATCTCTGGCTTGAGTTTTGGAGAAGCCTCTAAAATTATACACACAAGTCTCTCAGTCCTATTTCCACTTATATTTCTGACTGCAAGTAAAGACTTCATTGCAAAAGTATTGGCTGCTATCAAATATTAACAGCAACATTTAATTCAACTACTTAAGATAGCTCAAAAATTAGAAATCCATTGGTCCTGCACATGGTGTCTCTGGATATACAGAAATGCAGTTTAAAACAGACCACCTTTTGGAGCATCCATGTAGAAACAAACAAAAAGGTATGTTAAGGGAAAAAAAAAACTACAAAAGAGAGGTGAAGAGAAAAGATAATTATTTTACCCAGGTTCCTAGAAGTTTTATACCATAGAAAATACAGAACTTTTTACTCTGAGAAAAATAGTTTAGTTATTGGGGCAACAAATGTATGTGTGAGTTCAGTGTTTAACCTGTGCTACCCAGACCTATTGTCTCCAAAATCACACCTGCTTAACTATTTCTAGGTAAGTAAATATTAATGGGCTTGTAGAAAGTGACTTAGCTCTCTGCTTAACCTTTCAGATTCCCCAGTATACAAAGATCGTTTCAATTAGAGAGGTATGCAGAGTAATGTGTCAGAGAAATGCCTACTTCTATTAAAAACAAACACTAGGGCTTCCCTGGTGGCGCAGTGGTTAAGAGTCCGCCTGCTGATGCAGGGGACACGGGTTCGTGCCCTGGTCCGGGAAGATCCCACATGCTGCAGAGAGGCTGGGCCCGTGAGCCATGGCCACTGAGCCTGCGTGTCCGGAGCCTGTGCTCCGCAATGGGAGAGGCCACAACAGTGAGAGGCCCGCGTAGTGAGAGGCCTGTGTGCCGCAAAAAAAAAAAAAAAAAAAAAAACCACACTAGGTTTCAAATCCATCCACCCACATTTCAGTTGTTTTCAGAGTCTGTGTGGTTGGTAATGCTTATACTACAAAGTTTTAATAAACTGAAGATAGCACTAATTGTGTTCTGTTATGCTAAATGACTTGGGAATTGTTTACATCTTGTTATTATTATTACTGAAGAATCTTCCCCTACAGAAAAATGTTAAGACTCTTTCTTATGCAAGCAAATAATAGTCCAGTAACACCAACAGAAATGACACATACAATAAAAGGGTATTTCCCCCAAACTGAAGACTGTTTAACAACAATGCAATGACTTAGCCAAATAAACCAAGATCTGTTAGTACGAACGGCTACCAATCTCTTTTCCACAGTGCTTTGGCTAGCACTTGCTTCGAACAAAGTGATGACAATAAAGGAATTATGAACATATTCAGCCAATGATGAAATATCTGCTAGGATTCATGTTCCTACAATGTCTTAATGAACATGCAATAAAAAGGAGAGTGCTTTAGGCAACTGTCTCCATCAGTAAAAATTCTGCTAAGGCACACCAAGGTTTAATTAAAACATCAAAATGCGAGGGAGAAACAATTTGACAGAGAAATGTGAATATCATGGCATTGTCACTGAGCTTTTCTAATGAGATTAGATTCTTCTTTAATTGACATTTCCAACTGAGGCACAGATAAAACAGATTTAATGGGAGCAGTTATATATAGCTGGACTCTAGCTGGATGAACAAGTGTTTGACATTTAAATACTGTAAACGATATATTATACACTCCCCTCACTAATACACTGTCAATATTAAGAAGGATAAACAGATATGTTAAATACATAAGGCACAGAGAATAGCACAAGTGATGCAAATAAACCTTATGATGACACCATTGCATCAAACAAACTTGCGTGAAATCAGTTTCATTCCCTGCATGTAGGGTCTTCTGTAAGAAATGAAAAAGCCTCACAAATAATCACTAAAAGTAATTTAATCTTGTGTTTATAAAAAGGACTGGGAGGATATAAAGTTTCTTCTGAAAGTGTATCAAGGATTTTTTTAAAAAAAGAACGCTCATCAGGTGCTTTTCTGGAATTGTTTTCATTTAGTGCTAACAAAAGACATGGGCAAAATCCATCAACTAATGCAAGGTTGCATCATGATCAAAACAAAACAAATAAACCCATCATTTATTTTAAAATATCAATACAAGAGCTTCTTCCTTTACTGGCCTTTAACCAGCGTTCCACCATGAATGCACCTGAAGCACTTTAGCTTAATGAATGAAATGTGCCCTTATGAGGTCTCTTTTGTATCAGGCCTAGCATCCAAGTACTGCAGCTCCAGAATCTATGTGTGATCCACTACACTCAGTACTCCAAGAGTCACTGGTGGCCTCTGGAGCCAAAGTCATTCTCCTCCATTTGCCCAGTTTCTAGCTGGAGTTCCTCTGATAATTCATCATGCATCAAAGCATCACTGTGTTTCTACAAATCCTTAACCATAACTACACAAGAACAAATGATAGACTGAACATAGAAGACGAATAAAACATTCAGCCACAGGAGGTAAGGTTTTCCTAAGCATAGTGAATATAAAGAGAACATAAATGATATGAAGGTTGTAAAAAAGTTATTATGCCACCTAAATATTTCTGCACAAGCACAATTTCAGTGAGCTTAATACATATTTGTGAATATGAAGAGGTCATATATCCATGTATAAAGACATAAATGTTTGCATATGGACAGGTATCCTTAACATCCAGGCTAAGCCTTGTGTATTAATTAATGTTCTTGGAGAGGAATAATAATAATTATGTTTATACATTTTAGTTTTTTAGTTCCCCGAATATTTATGAAGCACCCACTATGGTCTAGACACACAGATGAATAATACATATCATTGGTCTCCAGAAGCTCAGTCTATGGAATAGATAAGAATATACCCAAACAAATATAATAAACAGACCCTTGGTTTTGCTGGGGTACTCAGCACAGACTCTGCAGAGGTGGGGGAGGATGCCAGATGGAACCCTGTACTAATGGATGAGGAGGTATTTTTCACACAAAAGGAGATTTCTCGATGAGGCATGCGAACAAGGATTATTCAAAAAAAGGCCACAAGTTAGCAAGCCAGACTGAGACGGTGTTTAAAAAGTGGGCTACACAGAATCTCTTGGTGCAGGAGGAAAGGAAGAGGGGAAGACGTGGAAGAATGAGTGTTGGGGGCTCCTGACCCCGACCCACAGATCAAATAAAGCAGTCTCGTTTCATTCATTTTTCATATCATGCTTGAAATTGGATTTCCTTTGAAGAAGTAGTCTGCTGCTAAGAAAATATATTTGAAAATTAATTCATTAAAAGTACATGTCCACAGTGGGATGTACAGGGGGAATACTAAAAAGAATCTAGGTTAATTAAGCACCTTGCATGAACATCCAAGGGGTTTGGACTTTAATCTTGGACAATGAGGAAAATGAATGCTATAATAGGGTTACTGATAGGATCAGTTTTGCTTTTTTTGGAAGGTAAGTGTAGCGGCAAAAGGATGGAGAATAGTTCCCAGTGGGGGTAGAATTACAGAAGCTAAGAGACCCATGAGAGTCTACAGCAAAGGAAACTGGGGTGGAGAAAAGGTATTGTCAAGCACTGTGTAGTTGAAAGAACACTCTACACCAATATCCCAGATTTGATAAAGCTGACTGGTTGAAAACAGGTGTCATAATTCCTTATTTCACAAAATATTCTTACCTTGGACAACATAAAACATACTTTTTGTGCCTAGTTTTATTTCAAATAGTCATACATCTAATCAATTCAAACAAAATGTATACAATCAAGTGTTATTATTCTTGTTGGGGCCAAAATTGTGGAGAACCCTATAAAGTGGAGCCCAGTATCACAACTATGCGAAGGAGGCAAGTACTTTTATGGCACATTTTGACGATTTTAGGAAAAAAACTAATGATGGCAAGTAGTTTCCTCCATTTTACAGATTTTAAACTGAGACCCAGAAAACTTAAATGCCTTACCCAAAGTCATATAGCTAGTTAGTGGTGAAGCCAGCATTCCAAATCACAGTTACGTAGCCCCCAATTCATCACACACTCTCTCTACCTTCTCCCACCCTACATGTTCCCAACTCTTTGCTATTATTTTTTTATGATGCCTGGGATTCCAGTGATGACTTTTATGAAGTATGGAATCTTCTAGAAATTTACATATCCCTGGAGTGGGAAGAAAAATATGCCCAGGACTGGAGGAGGGGACAGTTGAACCAAGATGATGGGTCATCTCCTGGTGCAAGAGTCTTCTTGACAAGTTGTCCATGACAGCCCATGCAGATATGACCAAGAGCTGTGGTCTAAACTCTTAGGAGGATGGTGGTGCTAGAACCTTGCTCAGCAGTGCTAGCATACTCTCTATACCTCTGCGGAAAGACATTTTACTGCATCTACATAAAGGAAGTGTCCTCTTCCCTGTGTCTCCAAACTGGTGTGCACTAAAGGGGTCTTATTTCATCACAGGGTAGGGGTCCTTAAGCATTTCACTGCCTGGCTTCTAATAGCATTTAGTCCAAACCCACTCTCCCTACCCTCTCACAAACCTTAAAAATGTGCAGAAGATTTGTCAGGTTACACTTATCCATATTGTAGGGCTCTAACGTGGTGCAATATTTCTTGGGTTCAAGGAGGGGTTGCTGACGCAATGTGGTGAAGAGATGACAAGATTCAGGGATGCCATCAAAAAGTGCAGAAATCACTCAGAGGTCAAGGGCTGTGTGGCAGTCTGCTTGGGTCAGTTGTCCTTCAGAAAGAGTTGCTAAGATGGGCCTAGGGCCTTTCATAGAAATTTTTCCCATCCATAAACACTGGCATCTCCCAGGCAGCAAATCCATCCTGGAGGTCTGTGCTGGGATGGGCTCAGGGTGTCTTTCTTCACAACCAAGGGCTGTATTCTATTTCCCTTTCTTGTACTCCTTTCCCATGTTTCTACCACCTCTGCTTTCAAGCTAAGAATAGGGCCTTTGGGGTCTCAGGAACCCCATTTCTTATTATGCCCAAACTATTCCCATGACTTCTAATGCTCTCTAGGCCAGGACCTAGTCCCTTGGACCTTTTGATCCTGTTATTGGATCCCAGCAAATACCAGATCCTTAAATGTTTGATGAATGAATGTCTGACGTCTACCTCAAAGAAAGAAATGGCAAAAAAACCAATCTGCTGCATACAGCACGGTTGCCACAGTAACCAGTGGTTGACCTCCATGAAAGAAGGGGTCTGTGGAGGCAGAAAACAAGGGGAGAGCAACATTTCAAGTGTGCTACTCACAGGAGAACAAAAAGAAATCATGCTACAGAGACTAGTGAGCTGTATAAGCTAAAGGATTAACCGTCTTTGGCTGTGTCTTGCAGTGACTGCTGGGACAGGCTGGGGTCTGAAGGTTCCAGTGGGCGTGGGTGGTAGGCGGAATGAAGAATGGGGGAGTAAATAAAGGTACTCAAATATACACGTGTGAATGTGTCTACGCAATTGTTTTACATTAAGCATTTGTTTGGTTGCTGCGGGGCAGGGTGATGAGGAGTTTCATGTCCTATCTCCTGGGGTGAGGTAGGCAGAGATGCTGCTGTGGGCCTTGAACAAACCTGCTCAGAGTTTTTAAAGGAGATGCTCATGTTTCTTATCATTAATTGATTAATTAGTTAACTAGTTCAGCCATCAGTCAACTTTTGACTGTTATGTTAAGATGCTGGAATGTGAGCATCTTGTAGATAATATTAAGATGCTCGGAACCCAGAGATAAGTGCTGGCCCTACCCAATAGTCTAATATGGGAACAGGTTGAATATCTGAAGATGATATTGCCTCATGGAAGTGAAATAAGCACAGAGGAACCTGCCAGATGGATGAGGGTGCTGCACTAACTCCCTTTGTCCTAACAGGAGTGACTTCTTTGTCCTATGACCAGTTGAGAAAATACATGTAATTTTCCGATCTTCTCTTCACTCAGGGTGAATTTTGGGTTGACATTTCAATAAATGGTTTATAAATAATAAAAGCACCCATTTGAAATTCTGCTTTCTTTGTTCCTTCTTCCTAATGCTGTGCAGGCTGCATGAATAGCTGAATTGATAAGAAAAATAAATAAATGACAAAGTGCATAATGTGGTAATTAGTAGGTGCACAGTTAATGAGGTAAATCAGAATCTGAATCAAAGAGACTTGATTCAGAATTATTGTCAATTCTTCACATTGCTTTTGAGTTCAGAAGACCAATCTTTCTTTTATCTGGTTTTCAATATTAGCCAGAAAGCTATAATAATGTATTATAAATAGGAGTATTACCAAATATTGTAGGCCCACATTCTAAAAAATATTTCTCTAAAGAACTCAGTGTGAAACAATAAATAAATAAACGTTTTGACCAAGTACAATATTCACTTAAATTTGAAATGAGATTTATGTGAGTCTAGTATGACTCAAGTTCCCGAGGAGAGAAAAGAGATGTAATCAAATATTTACAACACAATGTCATAAGACGTATAAGAGAATTGAGTGCAAAGTGATATGGGCACAGATTTGCTAATAATATCCTGAAAATAAATCTCTTTTAAAAAGAAATACAGCATGGGGTATGAAAATGATATGTAACCTTCTCTTTCACTTTAATTTTTCTTGAACAACAACAAAATATGTTTGATATATATGCACGTACACACACACACACACACACACACACACGTATATGCCTAAGTGAAATTTAAAATGCTGAGAAAAGTTCATGACCATCGTAGGAAGACCAGCCCACTCACGTCCTATTTAATAGAGAGGCTTTCAATCCATCTAGATGCCACAGCTGCTGGCAAAAGTAGGGGGAACCACAAAGCCAGCCAAATGTAATCAACAGAAATCAGACTCATTCACCTCCCCTTTTAATGGTATTTCTCTTCTTACATTTTATTTCATCTTTATTGATAGAGAACAGGTATACTATCATAATGCAAACCAACCCAAACAACCTGCTTTCATACAGAAAACTCTGACCCTCAAGACAAGAACACAGATAGATGTTCTTGTACTTTACCTCCATATAATGTAATTTAAGACTCAATTAATGTGATGAGCAATTTTTTCCTTTAATTTGAAAATTTCTCCGACCATCCATAAAGATGACCCATGCTGTACCTCAGAGATCTCCTGCACATATCACGATGCAGTATTTGACAAAAGGCAAATAGAAAGCCACCTTGTCTCTACTGACAATGACCATGACCCTTCTTCCATTTCTAGTTCACTTGGAGAGATTTTCTAACTAAGAATACCTGCTGATCACCACTCCCAAGGAGAGGGTGCTGGAAGAACCAAAATAACTTTTTGAGGAACAAATCACAGCCATCTAAATTACTCCTCTGACAGAGTAATGGATCTTACAGATGAAAGGGAACAGAAGGTGTCATTTATCGTGACTTCACGAGACTTGTCAAATTTTCTTGGTCTTTTCTGAAGAACACAATCATAAATAATTTAGAAAATTATGACTTAGACCTCAAAAACTTTGAGCTAGACAACCACAACCTGGGAATGGGGACTTTCAAAAACATAGTTGTCTACGTCTCTTAGGGGAGGAATGGGAAACATGAAGCAATTTATCAGGGAAATGTATTTAGCCTGGCACTACCTACAATTGATAGGAGGGTCTCCTGTCTGGAATAATTCAACTTCATTTAACTCAGTAAGCATACATTTGTTTAATGGAGCTGTGATGAAGTTGAACATCGCACTGGGCATGTCAGTTATAGCGTCTGCACCTTAAGAGTTGGTTTCTGGTTCAAGCAGCTCTGCCCCCATAGACCCTGTTAAGAGTTGAATTCTGTCCCCCAGAAGTTCAGAATTTGAATGCCTAACCCCCAGTAGCTAAGAATGTGACTATACTTTGGAGACAAGAGTCTTTAAAGAAGTAATTAAAGCATAATGAGGTGCACTCTAATCCAATATGACTGGTGTCCTTCTAGGAAATTAGAACACAGACACAAAGAGAGGGAAGACAATGTGAAAACAAAAGGAGAAGATGGCCATCTACAAGCCAAGGAGAGAGGTCTGGAATAGATCCATTTCCTTATAGTTCTCTGAAGGAACTAACCCTACCAACACCTTGGTCTTGGATTTCTAGCCTCTACAATTGGGAGGAAATAAATTTCTGTCATTTAAGCCACCCAGTCTGTGGTACTTTAGTACAGCAGCCCTAGCAAATTAATAGAAAGCCCTGTGCCAATAAGCAGCTCTGAGTTCCCTGCAGTGCACAGGTGGCTCTTACTGGACCAGGGATTAGCAAGTGACACAAGGGTAACTCATATATAGGCTGACTGACCCTGTGAGGTAGCCAAGAGCATAGCTTTCTGCCCAGTTGGACAATGATAGAGAGCTACCCAACCAGGCTGGCTTGTACCCGAGTGCACATGTTGGATACAGTGGACTTAGAGTCAAAGTCTAAAGGAGGTGTGGATGCATACAGAGAAAAGCGACAGCATGGGGAGAGACCATGAGGGCTACTAGTGAAAACTGAAGAGAGGTTACTCCTTCAAGCTGCTTCAGGCTGATGGTTGTTCTTTCTCTAATTACTTTAGGTGTAAGTTTTGGTTGTTTATTTGATTTTTCTTGTTTCTTGAGGTAGGACTGTACTGCTATAGACTTCCCTCTTAGAACTGCTTTTGCTGCATCCCATAGGTTTTGGGTCGTTGTGTTTTCATTGTCATTTGTTTCTAGGTTTTTTAAAATTTCCTCTTTGATTTCTTCAGTGATCTCTTGGTTATTTAGTAGTGTATTGTTTAGCCTCCTGCTGTTTGTATTTTTTACAGTATTTTTCCTGTAATTGATATCTAGTCTTATAGCATTGTGGTCGGAAGAGATACTTGATATGATTTCAATTTTCTTAAATTTACCAAGGCTTGATTTGTGACCCAAGATATGATCTATCCTGGAGAATATTCCATGAGCACTTGAGAAGAAACTTTATTCTGTTGTTTTTGGATGGAATGTCCTATAAATATCAATTAAGTACGTCCTGTTTAATGTGTCCTTTAAAGCTTGTGTTTCCTTATTTATTTTCATTTTGCTTGATCTGCCCATTGGTAAAATTGGGGTGTTAAATCCCCTAGTATGATTGTGTTACTGTTGATTTCCCAAATGGCTGTTAGCATTGGCCTTATGTATTGAGGTGCTCCTATGTTGGTGCATAAATATTTACAACTGTTATATCTTCTTCTTGGATTGATCCCTTGATCATTATGTAGTGTCCTTCTTTGTCTCTTGCAATAGTCTTTATTTTAAAGTCTATTTTGTCTGATATGAGAATTGCTACTCCAGCTTTCTTTTGATTTCCATTTGCATGGAATATCTTTCTCCATCCCCTCACTTTCAGTCTGTATGTGTGCCTAGGTCTGAAGTGGGTCTCTTGTACAGAGCATATATATGGGTCTTATTTTTGTATCCATTCAGCCAGTCTATGTCTTTGGTTGGAGCATTTAATCCATTTACATTTAAGGTAATTATCGATATGTATGTTCCTATTACCATTTTCTTAATCGTTTTGGGTTTGTTATTGTAGGTCTTTTCCTTCTCTTGTGTTTCCTGCCTAGAGAAGTTCCTTTAGCATTTGTTATAAAGCTGGTGTGGTGATGCTGAATTCTCTTAGCCTTTGCTTGTCTGTAAAGGTTTTAATTTCTCCATCAAATCTGAATGAGATCCTTGCTGGGTAGAGTAATCTTGGTTGTAGGTTCTTCCCGTTCATCACTTTAAATATGTCCTGCCACACCCTTCTGGCTTGCAGAGTTTCTGCTGAAAGATCAGCTGTTAATCTTATGGGGATTCCCTTGCATGTTATTTGTTGCTTTTCCCTTGCTGCTTTTAATATTTTTTCTTTGTATTTAATGTTTGATAGTTTGATTAATATGTGTCTTGGTGTGTTTCTCCTTGGATTTATCCTGTATGGGACTCTCTGCGCTTCCTGGATTTGATTGACTATTTCCTTTCCCATATTAGGGAAGTTTTCAACTACAATCTCTTCAAATATTTTCTCCATCCCTTTCTTTTTCTCTTCTTCTTCTGGGACACTTATAATTCGAATGTTGGCACATTTAATGTTGTCCCAGAGGTCTCTGAGAGTGTCCTCAATTCTTTTCAGTCTTTTCATTCTGCTCTGTGTTAGTTATTTCCACTATTTTATCTTCCAGGTCACTTATCCATTCTTCTGCCTCAGTTATTCTGCTATTGATTCCTTCTAGAGAATTTTTAATTTCATTTATTGTGTTGTTCATCATTGTTTGTTTGCCCTTTAGTTCTTCTAGCTCCTTGTTAAATGTTTCTTGTATTTTCTCCATTGTATTTCCAAGATTTTGGATCATCTTTACTATCATTACTCTGAATTCTTTCTCAGTTAGACTGCCTATTTCCTCTTCATTAGTTTGATCTGCTTCTTCATCTGTTGTGTATTTATCTGTCTTCTCATTTTGGTTAACTTACTGTGTTTGGGGTCTCCTTTTTCAGGCTGCAGGTTCATAGTTCCTGTTGTTTTTGGTGTGTGCTCAAGTGGGTAAGGTTGGTTCAGTGGGTTGTGTAGGCTTCCTGGTGGAGGGAACTGGTGCCTGTGTTCTGGTGGATGAGGCTGGATCTTGTCTTTCTGTTGGGCAGGACTGTATCCAGTGGTGTTTTTCTAGGGTGTCTGTGAACTTATTATGATGTTAGGCAGCCTCTCTGCTAATGGGTGGGGTTGTGTTCCTGTCTTGCTAGTTGTTTGGCATGGAGTGTCCAGCACTAGAGATTGCTGGTCGTTGAGTGGAGCTGGGTCTTGGTGTTGAGATGGAGAAGGAGAGCTCTCACTGATTGATATTACGTGTGGCCAGGAGGTCTCTGGTGGTCCCATGTCCTGAACTTGGCTTTCCTACCTCAGAGGCTCAGGCCTGACAGCTGGCCAGAGCACTAAGCCGGCTGTCAGCCACACAGTCAGGTATGTGGGGAGTTTCTTGTTTTTTGGGAAGTCTGAGTTCTTCTGCCAGCATTCAGTCGGTGTTCTGTAGGAGTTCTTTCACATGTAGATGTATTTTTTATGTATTTGTGGGGAGGAAGGTGATCTCCAACTCTTACTCCTCTGCCATCTTGAAGGTCAGTGACCATTTTATTCTTGTGGAAGACCTATATTCAGTGAAATAACCCAAATGCCCTTTCTTTTAGAATGAAATAAAAATGTATCTTTTAGTATTGGAAGTTGAGTATAGAGAATATATATATAATATTTATTTATAATAGCATATAAATAAATAAATATATCTATCTATCTATCTATATATATATAGATAGATATAATGATGAATTATTCCCCCTCAAAATTGGAAAATACTGTTCTTGATTTTCTCAAATCTGGATTTAGCTTTAGATTTAGGAAGATCTAAATTTATAGAATTACATTTATACTTAAATTTTCAATTTATACCAGTGTGTGTGTATGTGTGTTGATCTTTTGTTTGCATTCTTGTCCAAGCAGTGGCTTCCCAAAGATCAGGAGTGGAAACTGAACTCCTGCAGTAAAGGCATGCAAGCCTGAACTTCTCTCCATCTTACCTTGGAAGAAAGGCTGGTCATGGTGCAGCCAAAGCTGGAATAGATTATGTGGATGCTACATTTATTGTTATTTTGCACTAAGGTTAAACATGGTAAGCTGAATCCATGCATTTATATTTGCCTTCTCCTGAATCATGACTTTTTCAATTAAAAAAGAAAAAAAGTAAAGAAAAAAAAGGGCATACATTCACAAGGATATTTCTCTCGAGAATGGAAGAGGAGACAGGATCAAGTAAGAGACATCAAGAAAAATGTCTGAAGCAGAGCTGAAATAGAAGCCTACAGTGCATGGGGCTTGGGGAGGGATGGAGATGGGGGCTGGACCAAGAAGAAATGAGCCAGTGAGCACTTCTGAACCAGGCTCAGAAAACTGGAAGCCATGTGCTTCCAAGGCTCTCCTCCATCTTGAAGAAGGACTGTTTACTTCTGCTGAGGCGAAATCAGAGTAAGTGAACTCAGGAACAGTGAGTCCACTTGAGGACCGTGGAAGACAGGCCGAATGGAGGGACTCAGTGAAAGTCTGCTCATGAGTGGTGAGAAGCCTGGGCCCTTTCCCCACTCAGCTCCCACAATGCTAGCAGCCTGGCTCAACCTCCTCAGGAGGATGTTAGAGGGTTTGTCTCAGAAAAAGGACCACCTATATGAAAAAAAAAGAGAGAGAGAAATTGACACTTGGAAGTCACCGAGCAAAAAAAGCTGACATACTTGGTGATCATCTTATAAAATTTTATTACCTCACTATTAAGTATGAGCAAATATCCAGACATTTGAAAAAAATCTTCCCACATGAAGAGGGAGGTAAAAGCAGACCATTATTTTTAAAGCGCTTGGAAGAAAAAGAGATGATACAAGAAGTTTAAAAAAAACTAATTAAAAAATTCTAAGGGATGAGAAAATATCGTGATCATGAAACAAGAATTGGATGCTATAAAAAGGAGGAACATGATACTAGATATTAAAATTTTAATATCAGACATGTAAAATATCAATAGGAGAATCGGAAGACACAAGTTGAAGAAATCTCTCAGGAACTGGAAGAAAAAGTTCAAGAAACAGAAAACACAAGAGAAAATATAAGTAAATCGGAGGATTCACCTAGAAGGACCTAGGAGTGTCAACAATTGACAAGTAGGGATTTTTGAAAAAAGTAGGTAGGATACAGGAGAAATACATTCAATGAATCAATAAAGAAAATATTCCTGTTATAAAGGACATGAGTTTCTAGATGAAATTGCCCACAAAATGCCTACAAAGCAAAATAATTGACAAAAACTAACACCAAAACTTATCAGAAGTAAATTCCTGTTGTTTAAATCACCCAGTCTGTGGTTCTTTGTTATGGCAACTCTAACAAACTAATACGCTTGGGAACTGCGTCATGTCACTTGTTCTATCAAGGGCATGAATCCAGGACACATCCTTGCAGCTAGGCAGAGATTCAGTTGAAGGGAATTGACACTGTCAGTCATCTTGGGAAGAGGGTAAATCCTGGTGCAGGAAATAAGCAGCCCTTGAAACACATAAGGGAGAAGAGACTTCTTCTGATTTGAGTCCTAAAGGATTTGGGAGACGGGGGAAATGATGGCATTCGGGCCTGGACCCTTAAGTTCTGAAAACATGTGCAGTATTCCTAGTAACGAAGTGAGCTACTGGCCGTCAATCCATGTGGAAGCAGAAAAGGAGTCGACCCAGTAGAAATTCTCAGATTTGGAGAGAGGGGGTCCCTTCTTTTCAAAGTTACAAGCTACTCTCTGGTGGTGTACTTTCATTTTCCCTAAGCATTCAGTAAACTGCTCCTGAAGTTCATAGCTGTTCTTGTCGCAAACAGAGATCTGATCCCAGGTGTAGTAGGCCCAGCCAAGGGACAGTCAAAGAGTGGAGCATCAATGATCGACCCCCAAGGAAGACAGCTGTGCTCAGCAGAAAGCACTTATAAGATCTTTGGCTGCATAAACAACATAACATTTTCCATGTCTGTTAGCTGCTCTTTACCCACCTGGAACAACAGATTTTCGAGCATCAGTGGATTATTCAAAGGCTTGAGAAAATATTTGATTACCTGAAACAAAAATCTGATTCAAATACATAAATAGAGCACTTCAATATTTTACTTAATGAGCCAAATCTCTAAACCTCCTCCATCTGTACCCATATATGTGACTTCTACCCAGCAACCATAGACAGCTCTCCCTAGATGGATCTAGGATCAATACTCCACTTGTGTACTGGATTTGATTCCCTGTCTGGAAGTTCCTTTCTCTCTAGGATCACCATTTCTGTCATTTCTCTCTTCTACAGAATTATTTCCACTAGTATACGGTCTTGCTGTAAGACCTCATTGCTTAAAAAAATGTACACTTGATATCACAGTCCCCTCTGCTATCACCCAGTTCTCTGTTCCTCTTTATATTAAACTCCTGGAAAAAGATGTCTATATTCACTAATTTGGCTTTTCATCTACCATTCTCTCTTGAATTTACCTCAAATAGACTTTGTCCCTATTACACCACTAAAAATGACTTTGCCAGGGTCAACAAGGACCTCTTCTTGCTCAACCTCTAAGCAGCATTAAACACAGCTGGCGGCTCCCATGTTTTTAAAGCTTTTTCTTTTTCTTTTTTTCTTTTTTTTTTTTTTTGCGGTACGCGGGCCTCTCACTGTTGTGGCCTCTCCCGTTGCAGAGCACAGGCTCTGGACGCGCAGGCTCAGCAGCCAAGGCTCACAGGCCCAGCCTCTCCACGGCATGTGGGATCTTCTCGGACCGGGGCACAAACCCGTGTCCCCTGCATCGGCAGGCAGACTCTCAACCACTGTGCCACCAGGGAAGCCCCAAAGCATTTTCTTTATTTGGTTTCCAGGACACCATATTCTCCCAATATTTTCTATTTCATCTCTGACCTCACTTCTTCTGAGTCTTCTTTGCTGGCTCATTCCCCTCTTTTCAGACCTCAAATGCCAGAGTGCCCCAAGGGCTCAGTTCTTTCTATATTAACTTCACTTTCTACATTTACTCCTTAGTTGATCTCATACAATCCCATAGCTTTGAAAATAATCCCTAAAGTGATTGCTCTCAAATTTAAATCTCTAGCCTCAATTTGTCTTCCCAACCCCACATTGGTGTACTCTATGATACTTAAGGCTCAAATTTCTATTCCTCCTCCCAGCCCCACTCCACTCCCCTATCTTAAGTTACTGCAGCACCATTGGCCGAGTCAATAGAATGGCTATGATGACAATTTCCTACTGCTTTTTTCTTAAAACGAAAGGTCTTTATTATGTACCTCTCTTATTAGAGAATTGTTAATATTTTTAAAATAATATCACTTTCAGGGCAGGATCCAGAGCAAAATAGTGATATGAATATCATTTTTTAAGTGTTAATTAGAAGACAAAATGTTACTTCTATCCAAGTATAGCAAAGTTGAAGAACCATCAAATCATGCATGTCCTCTGGTTACCAACTCTTCAGAAATGAAATAAGAAGATATAGGCTTAAACCACCCCTGGAGAGACTAAGAGAGGCATGAGAGAGGGCTTTCTGGATGTGAGCCCAGATGGGTCCTGGCTAGAAATGGGCCACTAGAAAAGGGAGACACATTATCCCTCCAAGTCCCCATCTGGAGCTTTCTTGGTCTAGGCAAACTCAGTAGCCATACAGGGTTTAACCCAAGGAGGTATTCACATATGTGTGCCTCCAGCATAGCTTATTTTATTTTATTTATTTTAATACATAATGCCCTTCAAGTTTCCTTTGAAGTCTACCACAAATAACAGGTTTTAGCACATCAGATGATATTTTGCCTCCTGAAGCATTTAAATTAATTTTCTATTACCAATGCAAATGTGTACCTTCCAATTTACCCACTGCACAATAAAACCTAATTTAAAGCAATTAATGTTCATTAATGGCCCCATCTGCATGTTTATCACTTTATCCTTAAATACTTGAGACATGGTATCCATATTTTATAGCTCACTTCTTATCAGCAAGAATTCTTATCCTCAAGGGTAAATGTAAAACTAATGTGCCAGTATCTCATATCTTTATAAGAAAACCACATTGCCTTTTTCCCCCCCTGGAAAAAACTAGATGAACAAGGTAAATGTGCATTATACCAAATGTAGCTAATAAAAAAACAAAAAAGAGAGTTTGTAATTGTGTGCTTAGCTCCCTCCATTATGTTTTATTTTTTTTCCCTAGAATGGGTGTGGCACAGCAGTACAGTAAGTGCGCTCAGGCCAGTCCTGACAGGATTTTGCCAGGAATGGGTGGAATGCAGCAGCAGCGCTATGAGGTTTTCCTGCCCCGCCCCCTTCAGTAGATCAATGCCTTGTAGAGAAAGGGCAGGTAGGGGGATCTTCTGACATCACAGAGCATTCTGAGCATGAACGTTAGCATCAGCCAGGCCTTGCTTTGCCACTTGTTAGTTGCTTTAGTTGTGTACACTGGAGGACACTAAATAAACTTTCTGAACATGTGTTTTCTCAGCCTGACTGGTCAGGTTTTTCTCAGGACTGAATAAGATAGTATGCTAAAGAATAAAATCATATCGTGATTAAGAGGGTAGTCTCCACCAGTCCAGACTTCCTGAGTTCATATACTGGCTTTACCTCTCTCCTGCCTCGGTTTTCTCATCTACAAAATGGGCATCATAACAGTATCTATCTTAAAGGGTTCCTGTAAAAATTAAAATGAGTTAATACCTATAAATAGCTTAAAATAGAGCTTGGCAAATAGTAAAGACTTGGTGAACATTAGGAAAAAACAAAAACTGTAGGTACTTTGGAAACCACAGCTATCTTTATTAAAGGCTTTTCCCTAAAGTCACAGTCTGTGGTGCTAACATGTGACTTCTGGGCTTAGAGACAAGAATCCTGGCACAAGGAAACATGCAGGTGGCTGGTCTCACACCCCACCCAGTCTTAGAGGAAGGCAGGGTAAGTACCTCTTCTGTGACGCTATTATGTCTTAAAGCCCTGACAGTCAATTCCATATATAATTCTTAAAAGAGAGAGAGAAGGAAAAAACAGAAAAAAAGTTAAAAGTAAATAATATGTTTACACCATTGTAAGAGAAAAAGCAAATGAGTTTGGATGGGATTTTTTTTTAATCATGTTGCTTAACCAAGATAACCCATCTGATTTCTCTATTCCTAAAAAAAAAAAAAGAAAGAAAAGTTAATAAATGTTTCCACACATGTGATTTCAATGCAATTTACATTTACGAGTCATTATCATTTTGGTGGAAGGCAAAAAAATGATGCTCGGCTTCTACTGGAGGGGCAGATGGAGATGGACTTTAGGAAGTTGACACACTAGCTGACAGAAATGAATAAAATTTATGTTCCAACCCACCTAATGGCAAGCAATTATCTCTGAACTAGGATAACAAATGTGCTTTTTTATCCTCAAAAAGTTGACATGCATTATAGAAATTTCCAGAAGGCATATTTTCTGTAAAGAAGCAACTGCTTCTGTATTCAGCATTTAGTACAAGAGTTTAATTGGATGCTGACCCTTTCAGAAGATTTTATTAAAAGTTAAAGTTAGATATTAAGAGAATAGAAAAATCTACCTGAAGTTGTCTGCTACTTTGTATTATCTATTCCTCTGTTTAAATATTGCCTTACAAATGTACTTTTACTTCATATTCAATACCATTGACAGATTTTGCCTTTAGCAAAATACAATTGCTTTATGCACAATCCATAGTCATACTATTTTATGAGTATCATAAATAAAACAAATAAAAGTGTGAATTTGGTGTTTATCTTGGTTTAAAAGACCATCTTAGCATGAGAAAGACATTTTTGATTCCATGATTAGTTGACATCCTACATAACAAAAAAATTGGCAAATACAGTGGTATAAGTTATCATAAGTGACATTATATAATTAAAATGTATTGATATAAACATTAAGACAATTTAAATGTCTTATAGTATGAATTTTGAATGTTTTGACTCATAAGTTTATTCTGCATAAAAAAGCAACCAAAGTAGATGCAGTGTCCTATCTACAAATTACATATCTTGAAACAGGATGAAATGACTTTCATTTACTTTTTTTCATGAAGGCATAAAATATAGCTGCTACATGATAAAAAGTAAAATTTTGAAAATTAAGTTACACAGAAAGACCAGAAATATGCATCCACAGACTGTTAGAAATGGAAATGACCATAGTTATTATCTAATTCAAATCCCTTATATTAAAAATAAGGAAGCTGAAGCTAAAAATATTGCCGTAACATTATAACTGTGGTATTAAATAACAGCAATGGTGAAGAAAACATGAAAATATCTTCAGCCCTTTGAAAATTAACCATAGCTCTATTTTAACAGTATTAAAATCTTAATTTAGCAAAAATATGGAAAGAAAGGCATACCAGAAAAAACAAATCAGCATGAATGTGACATAGTTCAATGAATTGATGATAGCCCTGTCAGATCAAAGGAAAGGGTGAAAGAAAGGAATAGGAAGAAAAGAAATAACATTGAGTACCTGCTATATAACAATATCACATTAACATAACTTACTCAAAAGACTTAGCTTAAAATGTCTTTACACTTACTAGTCGGTGTCCTTGAGTGATTCAAGCCCTATCAATCTCTGATCCCACATTTCAAAGTGAAGGAAATAATACCTAGAACTATGTGAGGACTAAACAAGAGAGTGTATGCTAAGCATTAAATTATCCATGCAGTGTAGAAAGACTATCCTGTACTCATGGATCTTCAGAATGGTTCTATCACTTGACGCTCATAACCACACCATGGCATAAAGTCAGTGGCAGAAGTGGGATTCAAATCAGTCCTGTCTAGTCCCAAAGCCAAGCAATATTCATATATTTGGCCTCAAGATATCTGTACATTTCTCTGCTGGGAATTCTTTCTCCACTCCCCTCTCCTAAATCTTCAACTGCCTGTTAAATCCTATTCATCCTTTACAATTCATTTTAAATATAACTTTTTCAGTAAACTATGCCTGGAGCTTCTATTACGTGTTCTCTTAGTATTCTCTCATTTTTCCTTTGTTGTATTAATTAAAAATTAAAGTTGTTAATTCGTCTTCCAATTATTTTTAACTACTGTTTCTCTACTAGACCGTAAGCTCAAGCAGGGGCCGTTTCTTTCTTTCCGACCATCATGTCTCCCATCCCTAGGAGGGAACCTGGCACAATGTAGGCTTTCAATACAAATTTGTTGGATACATCAATTAATGATAAGACTGAAAAAGAGGTTTGGGTTGGCAAATATTTTTGTTTGGTTTTATTTATGGCTGTGCTTCATGGCTTGCAGAATCTCAGTTCCCTGACCAGGGACTGAACCCAGGCCGCAGCGATGAAAGCCTGGAATACTAACCAATAGGCCGCCAGAGATCTCCCTGGTTTTATTTGTTAAAGACAATGTTAATAAGATCCCTGAGGATTTCAAAGAACTTGATCCAGGGCACGGAAGCAAGAGCTGCCCAAGAAAAGGAGGAGGAACAGTTCTGACACTGTGATAGGAAGGACAATTGTAAGATCATTGTAGATGCAGAAATATTTTCAAAGGAGATCCCTTCATAGACTTTCTACCCTGTAGAGTGTGGCATTCACATGTGAGAGTGAGTGACTGAAAGGAGATGGGGTTCTGAAGGGCTTAGTGAAGAGAATGGAAGAAGGTAATAAATGAGATCCAGAGCTTCCAGAAAGCATCGAGCGTTCAGCCAAAGTTAGATTATGAATGCTTAGCCTTCCCAATCTACACTGACTCGGGTGGCATTTCCTGCTGCATGGCTCAGCAACTAGGGTCTTGAAGACAGATGGTTAGACTCAGTGTAAAGATGATGATGACGATGATGATGATGATGATGACAACATTGATTCACTATTAACTCCATCAAGCACGGTGTAAAGCAGTTTCTATGAATTGCTTCATTTCTTACACAAAGAATGGTGTGTATATCCATTTTTTTACAAATGAGAATGCTGAGACTTCTTTTTTACACAGCTCTATTAAGGTATTTTTACATGCTATAAAATTCACCCATTGCATATTAAATAATTAAATAATTAAATGATTTTATATAAATTTATACAGTGGGCAATTATCACCACAAGGCAGTTTTAGACCATTTCCATAACTCCAAAAAATTCCCTTGAGCCTATTTGCACTCAATCCTGCTTTAACCCCCAAACACAGGCAACCACTGATGCACTATCTGTCTCAATAAATTTGCCTTTTCTGGACATCTCATATAAATGGAATCAAAGAATATAGAGATTTGTTTTTTGTGTGGCTTCTTTCACTTAGGATAATGATTTTGTGGTTCATTCATGCTGTAGTATGTATTGGTATTTTGTTCCTTTTTTATTGCTGAATAGCATTTAATTATATGGCTACACCACATTTTGAAATTCACAGGCATTTTAATTGTTTCCAGTTTTGGACCATTATGAATAATACTGCTGTGAACATTCACTTACAATTCTTTGTGTGAACATATATTTTTACTTCTCTTGTGTAGATTCCTAGGAGTGGAATTTGGAATTACAACACTGTGTGATAAGGTTATGTAAGGTTTTAGGAAACTGCCAAAATGTTTTTCAAAGTAGATGTACCATTGTATATCCCCACCAGAAAGGTAAGTGTCAAATGTGTTTTCTGTGTCTATTGAGATGGTCACGTGGTTTCTGTTGTTGATTCTATTTATGTGGTTATTACATTGGCTGATATTCAGATGTAAAACCAACTTTGCATTCCTAAGATAAATTCCACATGCTCATGGTACATAATCCTTTTTATATGCTGCTGAATTTGTTTTGTTAATATTTGTTAAGGAGTTTGCATCTATCTTTTTTTTTTTTTTTTGCGGTACGCGGGCCTCTCACTGTTATGGCCTCTCCCGTTGCGGAGCACAGGCCCCGGATGCGCAGGCTCAGTGGCCATGGCTCACGGGCCCAGCCGCTCCGCGGCATATGGGATCCTCCCAGACTGGGGCACGAACCCGTATCCCCTGCATCGGCAGGCGGACTCTCAACCACTGCGCCACCAGGGAGGCCCACAATTTACATTTTTGAAAGCACTTCCATGTCCATTAATAGGCTTTATTCTTATAATAATTCTGGAGGTAAGTGTTATTATACCCAAATTACAGCTGAGACCTATTCTGCACAGTTAATAAGGGGCAAAATCTTGATTGGAATTCAGTTCTTCTGATGCTGTATTAATATACTTCACACTATACAATAGAGGTTCTCTTCATTAAAAATTTAATTTCCTTGCTAGCTTTACTGAGCTTGTATGGAACAAGGGTACATAATGGTTCAGTACATGTAAGAAAAAAAATGTAATAATTGAGTTCAAAAGCCATAAGGAATTAAGTAAATTTCAGAGCATCTATAAATTAAATCCTGTCCATTGAAAGGTACTGTGTTGAATATCATTATCAAGAGAATATAACCATAATATACAAGCAGAAAAAATTTACAAAAGACTGTGTATAAACAGACTAGATAGTCCAGAAATAGATGCACACATATAGAGTAAACTGCTTTATGACAAAGATGCCAAATATTCAGTAGGAAAGGAATTTATTTTCAATAAATGGTTATGGAGCAACTGGATATCTCTATGAGAAAAAAATGAACTTTGTATCAGTATTTCACATCATACTTAAAAATTAACATGAAATGGACCTTGAACCTAAGTATGAAAGAAAAAACCCACAAAATTTCTAGAAGAAAACAAAGAATATTTTCATACTTTAGGGTAGAAAATTATTTCTTAATTAATACAAAAATTAATATGCATCAAAGAAAAAATGATAAATTGTATTTCATTAAATTTAAGGACTAATTTCTCTAAAGACACCAGGAAGAGAATGAAGAAAATAATCCAAGAATGAGAGGAGATAGTTATACAGTTGGTCCTTGGTATCCACAGGGGATCTGTATCAGGACCCTCCGCAGATATCAGAGTCAGCAGATGCTCAAGTCCGTTAAACAGCCAAAGAACAGTCAGCGTTCCGTACCTCGTGGATATGGAGGGCCAACTCTAATACATATATCCAACAAAAAAGCTTATACATAGTATAACTCAGAAATTCCTTCACACTAATAAGGAAAAGACAAACCAATTTTTCAAATTGAACCAAATATTTAAACAGGCACTATATAAAATGGAATACCTAAGTGACAAATTAGCAAAAATCAATAGAATCATCAGTGTAATGCAAATTAAAATAACTATGCAATACCACTACATCCTCTTTAGAATAGCTAAACCCAAAAGACCGATAATACCACTTGTTGTCAAGAATGTGGAGTAACTGGAACATTCATATCTTGCTGAAGGAAAACTAAACTGGTGCAACAACTTTAGAAAACTGTTGCCATTATCTACTAAAGCAACATATACCTTTACCCTATGATCCAACCATCACACCCCTAGGCATACACCCAAGAGAAATAAGTGTATATATCTATCAAAAGACATATGCAAGAATATCCACAGAAGCCTTATTCATAATGGCCAGAAACTGGAAACAACCCAAATAATATCAATAGAAGAAGAGATAAGTAAATCGTGGAATAGAATAGAATAGTAGACAGGATTAAAATTTAACAAGTTAATGATGGATGAAATAATAAGCATAAATCTCATAGACATTTTGTTGAGGAGCCAGATGCCAAAAAAGGTTCATACGGTATGATTCCATTTATATGAACATCAGGAACAGGCATACTATTGATAATGTTGATATGGATGTGGGTGACAGTGATATGTAACTACAAAGTCAGGTGTTGCTTCAGTTTCAATGTACTTCCTTACGGCCAGTGCCTCTTAATTTTTATTCTGTTAAAGTCTGACTTCAGCTACTAGCTAAGGTGTGCTGATTTTCCTTCACAATTGCTTTGATGGTAATTTTGAACAGAACTTTCCCATCTTCCTCCCTTCACATCTTTTTTCACATCTACAGACAGGTAAGAGTCTAAAAGATTACACTGAATACTTTTGGTGTTGGCATGACCATTGCCAGGCGGCTTCTTCACGAAAGCTCTTTCTGCAAAAGTCACCAAGAGCATCTTTAAACCTCCAGCACTCGCAGCAAAACATTTTTCAAACTTCTAAGACATTTCTTTTGAAATAATGATAACAGGATACATCTGGGCACACTGTTCCTGTCTTAACATCCTAAAAGTGAGAGTTCTAGATAATGTCTGTCTTTTTCTTTTTAACATAATCCTTATTATGTTTGTAACTTTGCTTTGCAATAACTAAAAATAAGGGAAGAACATGTCTTTTTGTTTGTGCTGAATAAACATTAGAGCTGGTTGGGGTCTACTTTTCTTCTTTTCTTGGCCACACTAATGCAAGTAGTGTGGCCACTTGAGGCATGTCTCAAAAAAACACAGAGACACATGCATTTTTCTCTCCCTCTCTGTCTCTCACTCACACTCACACACACACACACACACACACACACACACAACTGAAGGAAGTCAGAATAATCCATTTTGCCATGAAACATCTAGGTTTTCACAACTGGCACCCAGCGGAAAAGCCTCCCAAATGTGGCTTTAAAGCAACCATGAGACTGTTTTAGGCATAATATCCACAGAACCAATCTGTTTGCTCTGAAATTTAAGGTTTAGAACTCACATAAAGCTTGAGGCACAGACATCAGTCCTAGTTTCTCAGTACATCCAGTTATTTGGAGAATCTAACCAGGATTTGTGATTGAAATAAAATGCCATTTCCCTTTTTTTTTTTTTTACATCTTTATTGGAGTATAACTGCTTTACAATGGTGTGTTAGTGCTTTATAACAAAGTGAATCAGTTATACATATACATATATCCCCATATCTCTTCCCTCTTGCATCTCCCTCTCTCCCACCCTCCCTATCCCACCCCTCTAGGTGGTCACAAAGCACTGAGCTGATTTCCCTGTGCTATGCAGCTGTTTCCCGCTAGCTATCTATTTTACGTTTGGTAGTGTATATATGTCCATGCCTCTCTCTCGCTTTGTCACAGCTTACCCTTCCCCCTCCCCATATCCTCAAGTCCATTCTCCAGTAGGTCTGTGTCTTTATTCCTGTCTTACCCCTAGGTTCTTCATGACATTTTTTTTCTTAACTTCCATATATATGTGTTAGCATACGGTATTTGTCTTTCTCTTTCTGACTTACTTCACTCTGTATGACAGACTGTAGGTCCATCCACCTCATTACAAATAGCTCAATTTCATTTCTTTTTACAGCTGAGTAATATTCCATTGTATATATGTGCCACATCTTCTTTATCCATTCATCCGATGATGGACACTTAGGTTGACATTTCCCTTAATAAAGGAAAGGGTATGTGACATAATTGGGATACTGTAAAACATCCTGAGAAATCATGGATGGAAAGCATTACTGGGGAATAAATTACTAATTGCATTAGTGTCCTGCTCCACTCAACTTAGCATATAACTTTAAACTATACCTGGCATCTAGGTCCATGACTGTAATTTACTTTCCTTGCATTTAAAAAATATTCACATGAATTATTTTTAACAATACTTTTTTCAGAGGTTCAAAGACAATCTTCATAATTCCCTTAGTTTATGAATAAAGACACAGAAGTATTAGTCTAAATTGGAAGCGCTTGAGGGAATGATATCCCTTGCTATGTTTTATACATTATCTGATTTTCTCTCAGCAACCAAAGTTCCTGAATTATAATTGTGGTCATCCTTGTAACAACAAAGATGAGGCAGATCTTTTACTACCATAAACTATGCTCAGCCCACTCCTTTGTTCTTGAGATGCAGGATCTCCTCTCAGAAGATGCAGAGAGACCTGAGCAGCCCGACAGAAGGCTGACAAGCACACAAGGTTAGGAGACACATCTCTACTCTTTATCACACTGTGGTCTGACTGTCTCGCCGTTTTTCCCCAGCCATCCCCACCCAACTTCCAGGGACAAAACGCACATCTGTTCAGTATGGAAGGAGCAAGATCTGTGGGGTTTTGGTAGAGTTTCATTTTACTCTTTATCACCAATGTCTGGCTTTCCACAGCACTAGGTGTAGTAGTATTCTTCAGCACACAATCAGAATTTTCTTCTTGGAGAAGGCTCATCACAGATATATCAGAGGGTCTTTGAACAATCTTGTAAATGAAAGGAGTAGTTCTTTTATATAGGCTTCCAGTAAGACTGACTATTTGGGCATAGATACGAATTAAAAAACCTAAGCAAAAATCAGCAGTCCTCCCATTGACAGCTCCTTCACAAGTTTTGAGTAAGAATTCAAAATGATGGTGTCTTCTATTGCATTCATCCTCCTGGAGATAAGCCATAATCATGTGCATTCCAAGCACTTTGGTATTCCCCGTTGAACTTGACTTTGAAGCACATTTTCTAACACATGTGAAATGTCCCCTGATTTAGCCTCCTTAAGAAAAGTTGATCACCCATTCATTGTCAGGGGTGGGGTCACAGTTTCTCGAGTCCCTGCCATTATGAGTGAGTTAGATTGAGAAATTCAGTTGAACTGAAAAGCAAGAAGTAAAGAACTAAGATGGTCATTTTGCTCTCCCCTGACAGATACTGGCAGAGAGAAAATATAAATGTAACAAGGTCCTAAGGGCTCAGGTGATCTTTTCCCTCCACTGATACACACCTCAAAAAATAACAAAAATTGCTAGTAAGCCAGCCAAGACAGCCAAGACAGCCAAGAAGTTCCCTGAACTCCTGATGGGGAAAATTTGGTACTGACCTTGTCAAATTGAATAACCACTTCAAACAGGTTAACTCTAGTTTTTTTTTTTTCTAATAACGATGGCTTTCAGAATAGGCACATCTAGGATGTGTAAAAGATAAAGATGAGATGTCTATTCTTACACTAATGATTAAAAATAAACCACAGAGAGTTTGGTTCACTACAGACTTCATTAGTTTCCATTAGGATATTTATTTTTTGCCAGTGGTACTTCTAAAAACAAAAATTTCAAAAGATTTTATACATTGCCTACTATCCAACCTCTGTTTCTTTGGGAGGGAGTGGAAGATAAGAATCAAATCCACAGTGAACAGACAATTGTGTTTTCTAATCCTCTTGGTTCAAGACCGGTATGAATAAAAGAGTGAAGCTCCCCTGCCTTTGCATTCACCTCAGAAAAGATTTTAGCAAACACAAGACACCAAATAGTACTGGCATTAGATAAATTGTTTAAAGCATTTCTATTTTCTTGCAGAGCAAACAGTCAACCATCAGAGTTTGGTCATCAATTCATTGACAACTACTATGATGTGACTGGAATTTTGAAGCACCATAAGAAAATCCTCCCCATTTCCTTTATCAGTGCTGCATTTTTTAATGGCATTTCTAAAAAACAGGCAAATAGGAGGGTGACGATAGCCCAGCAATGCCTTTTTAAATTTACAGTTTTAGAGTAATTACGAGCGCTATTGCTGACGACAGCAATATTTTCAGAACCCGTATCCCCACAAAGTTCCTCAAAGACTGGATGCATAATTCGCATCGAAAGTTACTAAGGAGAGAAAGGGAAACCTCTCCCAGCAGCCTCAGAAGCAGCGGATTAAAGCTCCACAATCAACTTCATGTACCCTGCATCTGTGGAATACATGAATAGACAACAAATCATCCCAAATTGAGGAGCCAGGAGTCAGTGCTGTGCCTCTGAGGTGGGAGAGCCAACTTCAGGACACTGGTCCACAAGAGACCTCCCAGCTCCACATAATATCAAACGGCGAAAATCTTCCAGAGATCTCCATCTCAACACTAGCACCCAGCTTCACTCAACGACCAGCAAGCTACAGTGCTGGATACCCTATGCCAAACAACTAGCAAGACAGGAGCACAACGCCACCCATTAGCAGAGAGGCTGCCTAAAATCATAAAAAGTCCGCAAACACCCCAAAACACACCACCAGACGTGGACCTGCCCACCAGAAAGACAAGATCCAGCCTCATCCACCAGAACACAGGCAGTAGTCCCCTCCACCAAGAAGCCTACACAACCCACTAAACCAACCTTAGCCACTGGGGACAGACACCAAAAACAACGGGAACTACGAACCTGCAGCCTGCAAAAAGGAGACCCCAAACACAGTAACATAAGCAAAATGAGAAGACAGAAAAACACACAGCAGGAGAAGGAGCAAGATAAAAACCCACCAGACCTAACAAATGAAGAGGTAATAGGCAGTCTATCTGAAAAAGAATTCAGAATAATGATGGTAAAGATGATCCAAAATCTTGGAAATAGAATAGACAAAATGCAAGAAACAGTTAACAAGGACCTAGAAGAACTAAAGACGAATCAAGCATCGATTAAAAACACAATAAATGAAATAAAAAATACTCTAGATGGGATCAATAGCAGAATAACTGAGGCAGAAGAACGGATAAGTGAGGTGGAAGATAAAATAGTGGAAATAACTGCTGCACAGCAAAATAAAGAAAAAAGAATGAAAAGAACAGAGGACAGTCTCAGAGACCTCTGGGACAACATTAAATGCACCAACATTCGAATTATAGGGGTTCCAGAAGAAGAAGAGAAAAAGAAAGGGACTGAGAAAATATTTGAAGAGATTATAGTTGAAAACTTCCCTAATATGGGAAAGGAAATAGTGAATCAAGTCCAGGAGGCACAGAGAGTCCCATACAGAATAAATCCAAGGAGAAATACACCAAGACACATATTAATCAAACTGTCAAAAATTAAACACAAAGAAATCATATTAAAAGCAGCAAGGCAAAAACAACAAATAACACACAAGGGAATCCCCATCAGGATAACAGCTGATCTCTCAGCAGAAACTCTACAAGCCAGAAGGGAGTGGCAGGACATACTTAAAGTGATGAAGGAGAAAAACCTGCAACCAAGATTACTCTACCCAGCAAGGATCTCATTCAGATTTGATGGAGAAATTAAAACGTTTACAGACAAGCAAAAGCTGAGAGAGTTCAGCACCACCAAACCAGCTTTACAACAAATGCTAAAGGAACTTCTCTAGGCAAGAAACACAACAGAAGGAAAAGAACTACAATAACGAACCCAAAACAATTAAGAAAATGGGAATAGGAACATACATATCAATAATTACCTTAAATGTAAATGGACTAAATGCTCCCACCAAAAGACACAGACTGGCTGAATGGATACAAAAACAAGACCCATATATATGCTGTCTACAAGAGACCCACTTCAGACCTAGAGACACATACAGACTGAAAGTAAGGGGATGGAAAAAGATATTCCATGCAAATGGAAACCAAAAGAAAGCTGGAGTAGCAATTCTCATATCAGACAAAATAGACTTTAAAATAAAGACTACTAGAAGAGACAAAGAAGGACACTACATAATGATCAAGGGATCAATCCAAGAAGAAGATATAACAATTGTAAATATTTATGCACCAAACATAGGAGCACCTCAATACATAAGGGAAATATTAACAGCCATAAAAGGAGAAATCGACAGTAACACAATCATAGTAGGGGACTTTAACACCCCACTTTCACCAATGGACAGGTCATCCAAAATGAAAATAAATAAGGAAACACAAGCTTTAAATGAGACATTAAACAAGATGGACTTAATTGATATTTATAGGACATTCCATCCAAAAACAACAGAATACACATTTTTCTCAAGTGCTCATGGAACATTCTCCAGGATAGATCATATCTTGGGTCACAAATCAAGCCTTGGTAAATTTAAGAAAATTGAAATTGTATCAAGTATCTTTTCCGACCACAATGCTATGAGACTAGATATCAATTACAGGAAAAGAGCTGTAAAACATACAAACACATGGAGGCTAAACAATACACTACTTAATAACGAAGTGATCACTGAAGAAATCAAAGAGGAAATTAAAAAATACCTAGAAACAAATGACAATGGAGACACGACGACCCAAAACCTATGGGATGCAGCAAAAGCAGTTCTAAGAGGGAAGTTTATAGCAATACAATCCCACCTTAAGAAACAGGAAATATCTCGAATAAACAACCTAACCTTGCACCTAAAGCAATTAGAGAAAGAAGAACAAAAACATCCCAAAGTTAGCAGAAGGAAAGAAATCATAAAAATCAGATCAGAAATAAATGAAAAAGAAATGAAGGAAACGATAGCAAAGATCAATAAAACAAAAAGCTGGTTCTTTGAGAAGATAAACAAAATTGATAAACCATTAGCCAGACTCATCAAGAAAAAAAGGGAGAAGACTCAAATCAATAGAATTAGAAATGAAAAAGGAGAAGTAACAACTGACACTGCAGAAATACAAAAGATCCTGAGAGATTACTATAAGCAACTCTATGCCAATAAAATGGACAACCTGGAAGAAATGGACAAATTCTTAGAAATGCACAACCTGCCAAGACTGAATCAGGAAGAAATAGAAAATATGAACAGACCAATCACAAGCACTGAAATTGAAACTGTGATTAAAAATCTTCCAACAAACAAAAGCCCAGGACCAGATGGCTTCACAGGCGAATTCTATCAAGCATTTAGAGAAGAGCTAACACCTATCCTTCTCAAACTCTTCCAAAATATAGCAGAGGGAGGAACACTCCCAAACTCATTCTACGAGGCCACCATCACCTTGATACCAAAACCAGACAAGGATGTCACAAAGAAAGAAAACTACAGGCCAATATCACTGATGAACATAGATGCAAAAATCCTCAACAAAATACTAGCAAACAGAATCCAACAGCACATTAAAAGGATCATACACCATGATCAAGTGGGGTTTATTCCAGGAATGCAAGGATTCTTCAATATACGCAAATCAATCAATGTGATACACCATATTAACAAACTGAAGGAGAAAAACCATATGATCATCTCAATAGATGCAGAGAAAGCTTTTGACAAAATTCAACACCCATTTATGATAAAAACCCTGCAGAAAGTAGGCATAGAGGGAACTTTCCTCAACATAATAAAGGCCATATATGACAAACCCACAGCCAGCATCGTCCTCAATGGTGAAAAACTGAAACCATTTCCACTAAGATCAGGAACAAGACAAGGTTGCCCACTCTCACCACTCTTATTCAAACTAGTTTTGGAAGTTTTAGCCACAGCAATCAGAGAAGAAAAGGAAATAAAAGCAATCCAAATCGGAAAAGAAGAAGTAAAGCTGTCACTGTTTGCAGATGACATGATACTATACATAGAGAATCCTAAAGATGCTACCAGAAAACTACTAGAGCTAATCAATGAATTTGGTAAAGTTGCAGGATACAAAATTAATGCACAGAAATCTCTGGCATTCCTATATACTAATGATGAAAAATCTGAAAGTGAAATCAAGGAAACACTCCCATTTACCATTGCAACAAAAAGAATAAAATATCTAGGAATAAACCTACCTAAGGAGACAAAAGACCTGTATGCAGAAAATTATAAGACACTGATGAAAGAAATTAAAGATGATACAAATAGATAGAGAGATGTACCATGTTCTTGGATTGGAAGAATCAACATTGTGAAAATGACTCTACTACCCAAAGCAATTTACAGATTCAATGCAATACCTATCAAACTACCAATGGCATTTTTCACAGAACTAGAACAAAAAATTTCACAATTTGTATGGAAACACAAAAGACCCCGAATAGCCAAAGCAATCTTGAGAACGAAAAATGGAGCTGGAGGAATCAGGCTCCCTGACTTCAGACTATACTACAAAGCTACAGTAATCAAGACAGTATGGTACTGGCACAAAAACAGAAATATAGATCAATGGAACAGGATAGAAAGCCCAGAGATAAACCCACGGACATATGGTCACCTTGTCTTTGATAAAGGAGGCAGGAATGTACAGTGGAGAAAGGACAGTCTCTTCAATAAGTGGTGCTGGGAAAACTGGACAGGGACATGTAAAAGTATGAGATTAGATCACTCCCTAACACCATACACAAAAATTAGCTCAAAATGGATTAAAGACCTAAATGTAAGGCCAGACACTATCAAACTCTTAGAGGAAAACATAGGCGGGACACTCTATGACATAAATCACAGCAAGATCCTTTTTGACCCACCTCCCAGAGAAATGGAAATAAAGACAAAAATAAACACATGGGACCTAATGAAACTTAAAAGCTTTTGCACAGCAAAGGAAACCATAAACAAGACGAAAAGACAACCCTCAGAATGGGAGAAAATATTTGCAAATGAAGCAACTGACAAAGGATTAATCTCCAAAATTTATAAACAACTCATGCAGCTCAATAGCAAAAAAACAAACAACCCAATCCAAAAATGGGCAGAAGACCTAAATAGACATTTCTCCACAGAAGATATACAGACAGCCAACAAACACATGAAAGGATGCTCAACATCTTTACTCATTAGAGAAATGCAAATCAAAACTACAATGAGATATCATCTCACACCAGTCAGAATGGCCATCATCAAAAAGTCTAGAAACAATAAATGCTGGAGAGGGTGTGGAAAAAAAGGAACACTTTTGCACTGCTGGTGGGAATGTGAATTGGTACAGCCACTATGGAGAACGGTATGGAGGTTCCTTAAAAAACTACAAATAGAACTACCATATGACCCAGCAATCCCACTACTGGGCATATACCCTGAGAAAACCATAATTCAAAAAGAGACATGTACCAAAATGTTCATAGCAGCCCTATTTACAATAGCCCGGAGATGGAAACAACCTAAGTGTCCATCATCGGATGAATGGATAAAGAAGATGTGGCACATATATACAATGGAATATTACTCAGCCATAAAAAGAAATGAAATTGAGCTATTTGTAATGAGGTGGATGGACCTAGAGTCTGTCATACAGAGTGAAGTAAGTCAGAAAGAGAAAGACAAATACTGTATGCTGACACATATATATGGAATTTAAGAAAAAAATGTCATCAAGAACATAGGGGTAAGACAGGAATAAAGACACAGACCTACTAGAGCATGGACTTGAGGATATGGGGAGGGGGAAGGGTAAGCTGTGACAAAGTGAAAGAGCGGCATGGACATATATACACTACCAAACGTAAGGTAGATAGCTAGTGGGAAGCAGCCGCATAGCACAGGGAGATCAGCTCGGTTCTTTGTGACCGCCTGGAGGGGTGGGATAGGGAGGGTGGGAGGGAGACGCAAAAGGGAGGGGATATGGGAACATATGTATATGTATAACTGATTAAATTTGTAAAATAAAAAAAAAAAAAAAGAAAGTTACTAAGCATCTGTTTGACTGCATTTATTCTTCCCTTCAAAGAAACATAGAAAACAGTTTGCTCTAAGGCACTGTACAGTCAAGAACAAACAGGTGAGATGCTTTCAAATCTTAAGGCTGTACACCAACAATTCAATACAAAGTGACGATGGTTACTTTAATCATCAGCTCCTTTTACTGTGTGTACCAAGTATATCGAAGCAGAGTCATACCTTAAAAATAAAGAGTGAGAAAGCAACAAACAGACAAACAGAAGGGGGAAGGAAAGGAGGGAAGGGAGGGAGAGAAAAGGGTAGACGAGATGGACTAGAACGGCAAGGAAGCAAAACTAGAAAGGCAAGGAAGCAAAAAGTGTGTTTGAGCATCTCTTCCATAGATACTCAGACCATAGATGGAGACTTGATGACGTGAAGACTGATTGGCAGGGAGTGGATTATCTGTGTTTGAAAGAGGGGGCTTAGATTCATACTCAGAGAAGTGGGTTTCTCACACAGAAGAGCATCCATCATGCCCCAGCCCTACCTTTCCCAACACTCCAGAAGGTCTGATCTCTTCCTGGAGAGACAGCTACTCCCAAGATGAAAAGAGAGTTAGGAACAAGTAAGGGGACCCACCCAAGAGGCACAGCGTCAGGACATCTGTGGCAAAAGGATGGAGGTAGCAACTGGAAAAACGCCATGTTTCTGGTCCCCACTGGGGAGGTCAATGGGACACTCTCACAGCTCACAGCATGTTTCCTGCGCCAAGAGGAGTCCAAGGGGCCTGTGCCGACACCACTCATGTGTCACTGCTTTCACACACGTGACCCACATCCTGCACTTGATGGCCATGACACCGTCTTGCCTGTACTTCCTGCTAGTTAATGAGAGAGCTTCTTCGATACGTTTAGCCCAAGGGAAGGTGATGGTATTAAGCTTCTGTTATTGGATTGCATACCAAATTATATATATATATATATATATATATATATATATATATATATATTGGACTGCATACCAAATATATAATTTTATCCATTTTATATAATTATATACATAAAATATATACACACACATGCAAATATGCATGTATATATCTATTATATATATACCAGTTATATACATACAAATGTGTTTACATATATATAAATATAGATATATAGATATATATAGAGAGACTATAATATATGACTACATTATATATACTAGTAGAATTTAATTAGATATATGTAATTAAATATATATATGTATTCCTGAGACTATACACCAGGTGTTAAGCTTCTACATATCTGATGTGTGTCATGACAGTAATATATGGAGCAAAATATGTATGCATTCATTCATTCCACAAAAATTTACTCAAGACTTTGTTATGAACAAAGAATCAGACCACATGCTGTTAGGGAAAGAGAGCCAAGGAGAATCTGGTTTCCAGAGTCCAAATGAGTTTCAAGCTGCATAAAGGAAAAGACACATAGACAACTCATTGAATACCCAACAGTATGAAGCAAGTGCCCTAATAGAGATAAAACCAGATGCTGAGAAGACCTGAAGGAAGGAGGGATTATTATTGTATGGTCTGAGGGTAGAAGGAGACGAGGAAATGTTTCTTGAAGGAGATGCTTTTTAGCTCATTTTAATAGCTGGAGAAGGTGTAAGAATTCTGCAAGCCATTAGAGAAATGTGAGCCAGGCCTGCCAGAAGGGAGGAATAACATGCTGAGGAATCACAGGGAGGTTCACCCACCTGGAGAAGAGGGTGCAGCAAGGAAGCTGTGCCAGGGACAGCAGGAGGGACAAGGTGGTCTATGATGTGGACACCGTGCTGAGTCTAGGTCAGAAGACAGGGCAATTCCTAATTCAGTCAGGGATGATAATGGGGAAGACAAGGCATTTTAACTAAGTATTGAAAGATAAATATGACTTCTACAGTCAGAAGTGGGATGAAGGGACTTCCCTGATGGTGCAGTGCTTAAGAATCCACCTGCCAGTGCAGGGGACATGGGTCCGATCCCTGGTCTGGGAAGATCCCACATGCTGCAGAGCAATTAAGCCCGTGCGCCACAACTACTGAGTCCACTTGCCACAACTACTGAAGCCTGCGTGCCTAGAGCCTGTGCACCGCAACGAAGAGTAGCCCCCACTCGCTGCAACTAGAGAAAGCCCACACACAGCAACAAAGATCCAACGCAGCCAAAAATAAATAAATAAATAAATAAATAAAAGAAGTGGGATGAAAAAGAACACTCCAGAAAAACAAGATGGCATTAGGAAAGAACTGGGGATAAGAACATATAATGTTGACTTAGGGGATGGTGAATGTACACTTAGGATAAAACACTTTTGCTCATTCCTGACACATGCTAGGAGTTCAATAAATATGCGTTGAATGAATAAATAAATGATTGATCATAGGGAATTAAGGGAGAAAGAGGTTTCAAAATATGGGTTGGAGTTGAACCTTGAATTCCAGACTAAAATGTTGGGACTTAATCCAGTCGCCAATGGGAGGCGCTCAAGGGATTTCAGAGGAAGGAGTGACAGGATCAGTGCTGTAAGTCCAGAACTGAGACAAAGGATGGACTAGAGAGGGAGCAGCAGAAAGAACAGCCTTTCCCGTGTCGCAGACTCAAGACAACAGGGATTTAGGTAACAGTAGGAATTGAACAGATAGAGATAGAATGAACTTAAGACACATCAGAAAGGTGGAGCTATCTACCGCTGTTACATAGCTTTCTCAGACTTACCCACTCACAACAGCACGGCTTTGCAGGCCAATAAATACACACCACCAGCCCTTCAGGCTTATTTTGGCCATGGTTTGGGTCTTTACATTTTGCTTCCCCTCCAGCATCATTCTCAGATTTCGGTCTTCTGCCTCATTAGTTCAATTGCCTGTTTCCACACAAGCATCCATATCGCTCTTGGACTTAAAGTAAGTTCTACTTCCCTGATTTGCGATTCAGCATTCATTCTTGTACCCTTTTTGTTCCTGGTTGTTTCAGGTATCCCTCACCCCAGCCTCAGCCTTTGGACCAAACGCCTAATGGTGACCCACTTGTTCAGAACGTTAAAATAAAAGGTTCCTTAAAATAAAATGTCATCAGGATATCTGAATACTCCAACACATATACCATTGGACTTTCCAAATGGTCAATGTGGTTTCCGAGATGTGCTCAAAAACATTTTTTTTAAGGTCATTTGACATTTGGTACAAGGCATTGCACCAACAGCCAATAGGCCTATTACACTGATTAATACTAAGAAAACGCACTAGAAAAAAGGTGGTACCAAGATAATTTATTTTTTGTGTGTGTGCAATTAACTTCATTAAAGAAGAACAGAATCAAAAGATGATGGCTAATTCTTAATTACTTAGAAAGAAATCATGCTATAGATAACTAGACGTATGTTATATCAATCAGACATATGATATGACTTTTTAAAAGCTCTATTTAGCTTTGAGGTACAGCATATGTGTGTTAATCCCATTTCTAAAAATTTTCAGGACAATCTCACTGTCCTCATAAATGTGTTTGTAATTGTCAAGCCATGTATTCTAATTTTTTTTGTTTGAAAAACATGAACACTGTTAGCAGATTTGCTTTGGGCGAAATTAAATTTAGATTCCACCCCCAGTGTCTGCCGGAGGGTGGAGAGAAGCTTACCCAAATCTAAGAATCCCACTATCTAGGGGAAAACACACCAGAAGCCTAACCCACGTGCTCTTTGGGTCTACACTCTTAGGAAAGTTCAGCTAGTCCCTGCTTGCTATAATGCTAAATGTTTTCTCAAATTGCTGTTGAATGTTTGCTCTAGTTCTTAGCAGCTGCTCTGATTCAAAAGGGCTCTATGTTCTCAGGACATTGAAATTATGACTTGAAAAACAAAACAAAGCTCGTTATTGCATTTTTCCTGATTTGAAAAATCAAGTTGAAGACAGTGACCCTCTTCCAAAAGGCAAGAGCATTGCCTCATGGTTTGGGGTCCTTGAGCAAGGTCCCTCAAGGCCTATACATGAAATGAGGACAATACGGAGACCCGAGCGTTCGCATAATTGATCCACTTTCATCCGCGTAAAGGGATGAGAAAGTCTCAAATTATTAACAGTCCAGTGCTTTTACAGCTCCCACCTACCACACGCTTACTGCTTTCAGATTCCTCCTAATTGAATTACTGAGAGCAGACCAAATGACCTTAGTTGTCCAAGCAGTATTTATCACATTTTAAATGAATTCCATTATTAAAAGGAAACATTCTCTTAATTCATTTTCCATCTTATAGTAATTATATCCGTGGTGTCCTAAGTTTTCTGTGACTTTTCTTTTCAAGAAACAACTCTTAACCTTCCACAGAGTCAGTGACCTTGTTTGGATGACTCTTCCCCTCAGGTGACCTTGAGGCAAAAATTATAGAAGCATCAATTGGCAAGTTTGCGAGCATTCAGCAAATCATGAAAAGGGTAAGAGCTCTTCATTTCCCAGCACTGGTATTCATCATGGAAAGACACATAAAAAGAAAGGGCAAATTCCAATGACACGCATCCAGTAAATTGGAGACTCTTGTCACAGTAAATGCCAATTCAGCAGTTTATAATCACAATGCATAACATGCTACATTACTTATTTTTTAACCCTCTAAATTGGGCATGTTATTACTGTTCCTCTGTGTCACCCTTTGTATCATTGAAAAGCCTAAGTTTCTTCTGCTATGAGATCCTCTTTCTGAGTCTGTTGAATTTCATCTTGGTTATTAGTAACAAGTCCTCTTCACAATGGCATTCAATCAAGAATCACAGTTTTGAAGAAATCTGAAAGGTCACTTAGTTCCACGTAGACCACTGTACAAAATAAACTAGAAGGGAATAAACTGTAAAATTGTTTCTAAACTATTTGCAAATACAACAAACCACAGAACTTCTCTTAACAATTTGCCTGGCATTTCATCCATTTTAAGCAGGTAAATGGAGTCCAAATTCTCTTGCCTGAATTGGAGTTAATTTCAAAACCAACAATCAAGGTGAATCATCATTCCTAAATCTATTTATTTATGAACTAAAGGAGAGGAGTTCAATACAGATTGCACTGGTGTCAACAGAGTGTCCACAGTAAGTGATGTTCTCTATTAGATGTGCTTGGATTTTTTCACATGGTAAGAATACTATAACCAAAGTGCAGTTAATAAGGTCAAACACATTTCTGGAGATTTCCACACATGTTCAGGTATTCTCACCTCAATATTACATTTCACCTAAGTGGAATATGTGAGGTAGAGAGAGGTATCACGGGTATGGAGTTAAGGTCCAGCTCTCTGACTCATGAATTCCATTAGACAGTCACCCAAACGCCCTAGGCCTTAGTTTCCTCATTCATGAAACTATTTCTGAAGTCATATGATTCTATAGGTCTATGTCAAATACCAGATTAACAGCAGGCTTTTGATGTTTTCTCCTAAACCAAAACAAAGCAAAGCAAAAACAAAACAAAAAACAGAAAAGGCAACAAGAACACACCTGGCATTAGTTTATACCTAGGTGGTGCTGAATTTCCACCTTTGCAGTATTACTCCCCCAAGCACAGTGAGAGTATTTAGTGTTTAGCAGCAGAGTTATTAACCCATGCTCAGATGTGTCACGATGTTGCTTGAATCCTATTAAACAATATATTTCTTTAAAAAAAAAGTCTCAGGTTTCTGAATCTCTTCACAGTTTATCTCTAGTGACTGAAGCACATATATTAGAATTGAACAGTTAGTATTTCTGGTATAGGACTGATCCAGGTTATAAGGCAGAATCTTTCCTCTACCTAAAACAGAATCTTCTTTGAGATCATCCTTCAAATGATTGCCATTTATGGAAGTATGTCATCTCTGCAGAAAGAGCCATAGAGGAAAACCAATTCCAGAGATTTCTTTTCTGAAGCATGTTTTGTCTATTTGCTATATCAACAAGCAAACAAGGTGTTTGAAAATTTTGTTTTCTTGAGGAAGATGCTCCTATGGCATTACTGATCCTAAGGTATAGCCATGGGTTTCTGCTATTGATTTTAGCATTCTATTTGGAGTATGCTAGCTACCTGTTACAAAGCCAGTCCTCACCACATCCCACCAAGAATGTCCATCAGCTTTCCATGCTGCTTCTGCTCTTTGCACACCACTCCCCTGAGGCAGTGCCCTAAATCATCCCACATAAGCCCTGGCAGATCTCCAGGCCCACGGGCAATGGCGGACTCCAAACTAGAGCCACTAAAATGATTAACGTCTCCTGCCCATATGATGCTGTTTCAGGTATCTCAAGGCCTTCCGTGCCTTAAAATCAAAATTCCACTTTTCTCACTGATGCTTCAAATTCCTTTAAAAGAATAAAGAGATGCTTTGACTCAGTACACATTTTCTTGGGAGAGGAAACATATGACCTGAAATCCATATAATTGATTAATCTGACAACATTGATTAATATAAAATCCTTTTCTGAGGACAGACATTGATGAGGAGCCTTACTGGCAGGTGAAATGGGAAAAGTACAGCAAAAAGAGATGGAAGACACCAAATATTTTGCTTGCTTTTTGCTTCATAAGCATTTGTAATGTAATAATAATGATATTCATCCCATGAGGTTGTTGAGCTAATAATTGATAACAATAAACACCATTTATCGAGTCTTTCAATAGTGAGAGGTAGTATCAGTGAAAATGCTGGTCAGGACATCCAAAAGGCCTCTCCTCTTTATAAAAGCAGTGAGAACACTGCCAAAGATTGTCAAAATTGACACTTTTATAACTCCGAAAATTAGCCAAACTCTTGCATCCATTCATAGAGCATTTTTTTAAAAAAAGGATAAATTTCATTAAGAAAAGCAAGCTTCACGGTGTTTTAACTTGCCCTATTCCCACCCCCACCCCCAGATCTGCAGTACCCCTGAAAACCAAGAGCCACAATCACAGCTAAAGCCAGCAGTCTGGCAGCCTTTGGAAGGGGCAGAATGGGGTTGGAGCATCTTCAAAGCCCCATTCCTAGAGAATCGGTCACTGTTTGACCTGTCTTTCGGTTCCCAGAAAGATCCCACTTGCAAGACTGTCTTTAAATGAGCTGACTTGAAGCTCACCCTATGCAAAAAAGCCTTTTCCCAGGGTTGTTGGAAATAAATCAGAGGCAATTGTTTAGCACTGCAACCCCCTGAAGCAGTGGGTAACAGTTAATACAATAGGCTAAACAAAAGCTTAAAAGGAAAAGATGGGGAATGAGATGGCCATAGGAGGCTTTGAAAATCCCTAGTACATGCCCGGTAATCTAGAAGCCCGTGCGTGTGTGTTGGGCTGTGCATCTGGCCAGGACTGTGTGCATGCTCAGGTGGGCCTGAAACACACTAACCTCTTGCTAAACCTGAGGTTCTAGGCAAGCAGAAAATGAAGGCTAAGAAGCAACAGCCCAGCTGAGTGCTGAAGGTATTCTCTAGTACACACACAGAGCCCTTGGCAAAGACTGGGGGACTTATTAATTACAGGCTTTTAATAAAGTTTTTGTTGAATAATTAGCTGACCATTAAGATAATTGAACAGACTTCAGTGGCCACACACAAAAAAAGAATACAGAATTTACAGAATTTGTTCAGAAAAGTCACGAAACAAACATCCAAGAGCAACAGCAACAAACCCTGTGGAGGATGGAGAACCTGATTTCCAGAGTTGCCGTATTATATTAACTAAAATGTTTAGTTTTCAACAAAAAGTAGGAGACATACAAAGAAACAAGAAAAGATGGCCCATACACACAATCAATAGGAAAACTGTTCCTGAGGCAGGCCAAACGCTGGCACTTACAATAATGCATTTAAATTAGCTCTTCTAAATATGGTCAAGGACGGGGCCCGGAGCCAACATCGGCACCTGGGTGGTCCCAGCGTCCCGCCCCCGCTCCCGGCTGCGACACAGTTTCCACAGACACACACGGAGCCCACGCGGGGGCGAGGCACGACGGCTTCCCCGCCGGGTCCCCTGGAGGCCGGTCCCCCGCAAGACAAGCACGCGAAAGGGCGCCCGCTGCGCTTTCCCTCCCGAAAGCGGGCTGTGGGGCCCAAGCGTGGACCCTGAGACACGAACACGCGCACCACGCCGCCATGGGGGACGAGAGGCCGGGTGCCCTGCATTTCTGGAATCACTGGGATGCCTGTGTAAATTTCCACTTGGCCTGACATTTTCCAAAGGTCACTCAAGATCAGGGGACAGAATGCCTCCGTTCCAAGGGTCCTGCCAGCCCACCCACTGAAATAAATAAATAAATAAATAGGGTCAAGGAACTAAAGAAATTATAAAAAGGAACCAAATAGAAATTCTGGAGATTAAAAGTACAATAAGTGAAATGAAAAATTCGCTACAAGAGTTCAACAGCAGATTTGAGCAGGCAGAATTAAAAATGAGTGAACTTGAAGATAGAACAATTGAGATTACCTAGTCTAGGGAACAGAAAGGAAAAAGAATAAAGGAAAATAAACATAGCCTAAGAGCATCAAGCAGACTAATATGTTTATAATGGGAGTCCCAGAGAGAGAGAAGAGGACAGGAGAAAAGGGCAGAAAGAGAATTTGAAGAATTAACGGCTGAAACTTCCCAAATTTAAGGAAAACTATCAATCTACATATCTAATAAGCCAAATAAAGTCCAAGTAAGATAAACTCAAAAAGATCCACAGCTGGACACTTCATAATCAAATAGTTGAAGCCCAAGGCCAAGAGAGACTCTTCAAAATATCAAGAGAGAAGTGACTCATCATATACAAGAATCCTCCATAAGACTAACCAATAAGCTGATTTCTCATCAGAAGCCATGGAGGCCAGAATGCAGTGATATGACATAATCAAAGTGTTGAAAGAAAAAGAATGTCAACTAAGAATTCTAAATCCAGCAAAACTATCCTTCAAAACTAAAGTAGAAATTAAGATATTCACAGATGAAAACTGTGAAGAATTTATTGCTTGCTGAGAGCATTTATTTGTTTGCTTTTCTGCCCTACAAGAAATACTAAAGGAAGCCCTTCAGGCTGAAATAAAAAGATGCTAGATAGTAACTTGAATCCACATAAAGACACAAAAAAGCACTAGTAAAGGTACCTATATAGGTAAATACAAAAGATGGTATAAATTTTTGGTTTTTTGGCTTGTAACTCATTTTTCCTCCTATTTTATTTAAAAGACAACTGTGTAAAGTAATACTTGTAAATATGTGTTGATGGGCACAAAATGGATAAGGATATCATTTCTATAAAAATAATAGCACAAAGCAGGGTGAAGAAATGGAGCTATAGGAAAAAAGATTTGTATACTATTGATATTATATTGGTATAAATCCAAAGTAGATTATTATATATTAAAGTGTTAATTGTAATCCCCAGGGCAGTCACTAAGACAATCACTCAAAGAAAATATAATAAGAGAAATAACAAAGGAATTAAAATAATACACTAGAAAATATCTGTGTAATACAAAAGAAGGTTGTAATGAGAAAAACATTAAAGACATTAGACATATAGAAAACAAATAGCAAAATGGCAGATGTAAATCATACCTTATCAGTAATTTTATTTAACATAAATGAATTGAACATTCCAATTAAGAGAAAGAGATTGGCAGAATAGATAAGAAAAAAAAAAGATACCATTATATTCTGTCTGCAAAAGACACACTTTTAAAGACACAAATAGATTGGAAGTATAAAAGATATATCATGCAAACAGTAAAAGAGAACTTCAGTGCTTATACTAATATTAGACAAAATAGACCTTAAAACAAAAATTGTTACTAGAAACAAATAAGAACATTTTATAATGATAAAAGGGTAAATCCATCAAAAAGATATGGTCATTATAAACATATATGCACCTAACAACAGAGTCCCAAAATACATGTGCCAAAAACTGACAGAATAGAGAAATAGACAATTCAACAATAATAGGTGTAAATTTCAATAACTCATTTTCAATAATGGATAAAACAACTGGTAGATGATCTCAAGAAAATGCAAATCTTGAACAACACTATAAACCTATAGACCTAACAGATATTTTTTAAACACTCTACTCAACACCAGAAGAATACATAGTCTTCTCAAGTGCACATGGACCATTCTCCAGGATATGCCATATGTTAGGCCAAAAAACAAGCCTCAATAATTTTACATGTATGTTACTAAAATGTAATGAATTAAAAATCAATGGCCAGGGAATCTTTTAAGTGATTTACAAGCATTATTTTATTTAATTCTCAAAAGTATCCTATGATGTATGATATGATTAGGTATAAGAAGTATGATTAGGTATGGTGATTATCCACTTATTGCAGATGAAGAAACTATAGTAAAGAGGGTTATATACCTTGCCTAAGATTGAACAGTTAATAGGAAACAAAGGTAGGAGCTTCAATTAATGTTCTTCTCATGTTTGAGGTCTCAGGGTAAACGTTTCCACCCAACCTCTACAAGGTCCCTTCTATAATTCACTCTGACAGCATCCTATTCTCTTTCTTCATAAAACTTTTCACAATGTGAAATTATAATTCTGGGTCTGAAGATAGACAAGTGGATAATATAAGTAGTGTGAGCAACTTGTTCTTGTTTGCCTGAGACTTTCCTGGGGTTGACACTGATAGTCCCAAGCACTGGGATTCTCTCAGTCCTGAGAAAATCCGGGTGGTTGGTCACACGAAGAAATAAATAAGCTACAAGTGTAGCTCACTGATGCCACACTAGGTGTTCCCTTGATAAGTCATAAGAGCAATCACCCAGGAGATAAGTGTGCTGCAGCCAATCTTCTTTCCCCCAACAGCCCTAAGTGTCTTATAAACCATAGGAGGGTCTCTGTTTACCCACTACAAGGCACCCTTCTCAGTCACCATGGAAATACCATACAGAAACTAAACAAAGATGAGATTTTTAACGCAGCCTTTGGGAAAAAAAAAAAAAAAAAAAAAGAGGCTCTCCAAGAAAGCACTACCATTTTGGAAGGAAGGGAGACTCCATTATTGTTTCTTTACTTGTTTATTCTGCTTCTTTCCAGAAGCTATTTACTCCATAAGAGCAGGGGACTCACATTTTCACTCACCATCAAACATTCAGCATCTAGCAAATGCCTGACATCTGGTGCATATTCAATAAATAGTTGAGCCAGTGATCATGTAACATCTAAGTCTTGCTCTTAATCACCATCTATTACCTGCCTTGATTTAATACTTTAATTTTCCTGCCTTAATAGAAATACAAACTAATAGTATGAACTGTTCACAACATCACAGGCATGATGTTATCCTAGTAAGTTGACAGAATAAGCTTTTGAGGTAATTATCCCCATTTTCCAGATGAAGGAACTGAGGATAGGAGAGATGAAAGAACTTGTCCAAGACCTCAAAGTTAATCTGTATTTGTTCCACAAATGTGTGTTATAATTTCTCAATTCTATCATCCTTCTGGCAAGAAATATTTCTGTACCCACACAATGGAAAACACAGAATATCAGGTGTTTGATATATGCTTCTTATAGAGACCACTTCTCCATGCCTCCGATATTGTTTATCATACCAATCTGGTAAGCTAAATATTTTTCATATCTGACATAAAGGCAGTCCAGCCAGGCCCCTCTTCTATTAATAAAGTGCAAATTGACACAAAGTTATGTAAGCCTACAGTAGTTGCAATAATAACCTCTGAATTCATTAAGCACTGGCAAATTTTGAGTCCGCCATCATAACTTGCCAAAATTTTTTTCTTCTTCTAGTTTTTAGGAGGCAACCGATAAATGCCATTTCATTCATTATTTTATTTCTTATTTTATTTTATTGTCCATAACCAATATGGCTCTAAAACCTCTCCTTTTTTCTTCTTTTCTTAAGAGAATCCTCCAGTGTACATGCATGCTATTTAAACTAAGCTCCCTAAAGCTGAATACAATTTATCTTCAAACAGCAGAGAGGAAGGAGGGCAGAAATCTTCAAATATATATAAATTCATAGCCAGCTTCTATCGAACTCCAGCCCTTGTCAACTTGTTTAGAACACAATTTTCCAAATGCCACTGCTTTCTGGGATTCAGGAGAGGGTAAGAGAGCTCTTTCATTTCATTAGATTTCTGTCAACTCCATCCTGAGTTTCTAGCAATAGGGACTCTCAGAAAAATATGCTGAGCTTCCCTTCAGGTCTGGGATGCTGTGATTCTGGCATCGCAAAGCGCCAAAAGTAAATAAAATGGCTCACATTGTGTTCCAGGCACAAGGGCGCCCAAGAGATAGGATAAGAAATCCCGCTGATGTGCCCAAGACCCTACCTCCAATTGCATGCTGCTGTTTTCTCAATATTCAGAGCTGCAGCCATGGCCAAATTGCACACTTGGAGCCAAATTCTCCCCTCAGTTCTGTGTACACAACTTCATCCAAAGTCACTAGGTGTAGAGCGCGTATCTAAAAGTGACATTTGCCAATAGCGCCATGGAGTTCTCTTATCTGCCACGTACTAACTATGCAATAAGTGTCTTTCTACCAATTTCTGCACAAACGTGAGCCCATTTGCTACTCTCAGATGGCGGCGCTTGCTGTACAATTTCCTCACTTTTTAAAGATTTTTGCGTTTTGCCAGTCAGGAACACATTTCGCAAGTCCCTGGCAAACACAAGTGTACTTTCTTCTTGGCTTCAACACTTGCGGAAGCCAGATGAAAGGAACAGCTCGCAGGGAAAGCTTTGGATTTCATCAGTCCATCGATGAAGCAGTCCTCTGCCTCTCAGTCAGGTTTTTAAAGGATTGTGTTTCCTTAACTGAAGAAGTAAAAGAGCAGAAGAGGATAAGTGAAGAAGAGAGTTAAAGGTTTGCCTCATTTGAGGAGTATTTTTGGATCCTTCCCTCTACTCTCCCCCCGCCAGGCTAAGTTGGCGGTTTCCACAACCCATGTGCATCTCATATCTTATTGTGTGTGTGTGTGTGGATTTGCTAGGTATTGTCTGATGTGGGCTCTCTGAGTCAGAGCCAATATCTTGTTTATCTCCATATTTCTAGCCTAGAGCAAGGAGTCTGTCAGTCAGGTCAAGACACATTTATTGTCCACCTACTCTGTGCTAGGCACCGAGCCTCCTCCAGAGATAGAATGTCCTCCCCTTGAGGAACTTAGAGTCTAGTCAGGACATGCATGCATCAGCATAACATTTATGCACAAGGCAACTAGAGGTTACATAGAGTATGACCAAGGTGCCAAAGGGAACACAGCAGATGGGTTCGTAATCCTGGTGGTAGAGTCAAGGGGACCGCTGGGAGAAGACTATGCCAGAGCTGAGCCCTGAAAAGAAATAGGAATTAAGTCAAGAGTTAGCAGGGAGGGGAGGGAGTTCCAGGCATGGGCAGCAGCAAGAGGGCATAGAACACTATGCAGTTTGCCCTGCAAACTTCAAGGCCCAGGCTGGGAATAGCAGGCCATTAAGACCAGAGAGGTGGGCAGTATCCAGGTAACCAAGGATTTTTTTTAACCTTATCATTTTAGAGAAAGTAGACATTGAAAGAGTTCAACCCTAAGGGAAACAGGCTCATCTCTATGCTTTAAACTGTTCAAACTGGGAAATTAATAAAGGGGCTGGCTTTTCTTTGTGAAAGATTGAAAACAAAGAGTCCAGCTGGGAGGCAATTTTAATCATCTTGGTGAAAGACCGTGGGAGCCTGTATTAGGGCTGAGAGTAAGGCTATGCAAGACATATTGAAAAGGCAGAATGGGAAGGACATTGTGCTGGGTTAGAGGCAGGAAGTGAGTGGCTTGAGGTACTCATTAGACTTTGAGATATATGAGCTTGAAGCTCAGAGAAGTGTCAGGGATTAAGATTAAACTATGTGACTCCTAATTTTATAGGAGCTGAAATTATCCTTGAAAGTAGATGAGATTTCCCATGAAGAACTCTTGTTAAAAGAGAGACCCAGTAGCTGGGAACCTCTGGGGAAAAACTATCATTTAAGGGGTAAGCTGGGGAGTGGGTGCCCCTGAAGGTGATGAGGAGACATTTCAGAGACCTGCATGTGAGGCAAAGAGAGTGTGAGGTCCTGGAGGCTCAGGGACTTGCAAAATGTGTAAAGATTTTCATAGAAAGGCAGAAAACAGTGTCAATGCCCCATGTGGTAAAGTCAATATAGAGTCAAGTCCAATAGCTTTGGCAATAAGGAAGTCTTTGAAGACCTTTTCTGTGTCAGAGACACATATGCATATTGTTTAATAAATACATGAATGAATAAATTAATGAATGGACAAGACCATGTTTTCAGAGACTCTCTTCCCTTAAGATATAAAAAGTGAGGCTTAATTTGTTGGGTGAAGGTTGATTTACAAAGGAGCCCAAATCTCTAGCCTTAAAAACTCTTAATTAGTATTGGTGACACAAAACAAGTCATTCTGTTTCAAGCCTTTTCTTATTGACTTTTCTTCTCCATACCCTTTGCCGTGCATTTTAATAATGATAGATGAAGCAAGTCTTAAGGTGAAAATGCAGAATCCAAGGCTACTCTCCCTTCATCACTTGCCACGAATAGGACCCACATCCACATTTACACGTACATTTGGGGTCACAGGTCAGCAGAGGTGTTTGGAAGCACGGAAAACTAGATGCTACAGGGTCAGAATTTTAACACCAGCCCTTTCTTGGAGCAGCCCAGTGTCTTGATTTGAAGTAATAGATTCATGGGCGTCAAAATTTTCTTCCACTTTAAAGTTTTTGTCTAGAGTCTTCACTCTCAAATGCTATTGGAGCATCCTAGATTCACTCAGTAAGTGCTCAACAAAGATTTTGGTTGTTAATTCAGTCCTTTGAGACTAAAGTCTTATTCTTTAGCAAACAGAACTGTTTGCTGTTTGTTCCAGAACTAAGCTGAGATTTATTTTGCTTTCTGCAGTTGCTCTTCATTTCTGCTTTCCCTGTTTGTACATATGCCTTCACTTTATATTCCTTCCTTTCTCTCTGGATGTTTGAGAAACACTGGTCTCTGCCAATGTGTACACCCATGCTGACTGATCCATGGACTGGTACCAAAATCCACTCCTGCATATTTTGACTCACTGCAGAGAGGAGGCACACTGCCAACTTTGTAGCTTCCTGTGTTCGAAGAGTGACAGGAAAGCAAGATGAAGGAGTAAGAAAAGAAAGAGAAGTGTGGTTACAGCTGATGAAAGTGTGGTTCCCAGCACAGTGAGAGGAGAAACACAAACAAATCACCTGGCTGATTTCACCATAAACATGCACATCTCCTTCACGTATTCCCAGATTTTTACATCTACTGATGTCTTGCCTGGTGTATTCAGACGATGCACCATATGGACAGAGGCAATGTTTTCCTTAATCCTTAGTGTAGCATACAGCCTGAACTATCAAAGTTCCACCACCAACACTAACAATAAAAAGAAATGGTATTGCCACTGCAAAACAGCGATTCGCTATCAGTATGGAAGCTGCTGAGGGCAGGACTCCTGTTTACGTTATGTACCATTCTCAGAGCTCAGCAGGCAGTGACTAAATGGCAAAATGAGGGAGCCCACCTTCTTTCACTGATATCATACATTTCAGCCCTTAATGATCACCTAAATTCCCCGTGCTTCCGAGGGCTGGTGCTTTGGAACTGCTTTGCAAAGGTATTTTAAAAGATTTAATTGAAGTTCAGAAATCAAGTTTTATTAGCTAACATTCTGGGGCCCCAAAGAAGCAACTGTCCACCAGTTGATATTCTAGAAAGAAAAGAACTCTCTGTTAGGTTCAGTCAATGGGACAGTCCCTCACTCCTCTCTCAATAAACCTGAGCTCTAACTTGCATGGATGTTCAGATACATCTCTACTGAATTTGTCAAATGGCAGCCCTTTCCACTCCGGTTTGGCATGCAGAGTCCCTTGGTTTTCTTTCAAGGAGATTTTCAGGAGTCCCAGAGTAGTGATTCTGACATCCTACCATTGCAAGAAATGCTTAAGAAATATATAAAATCTCTACCAATGTGAATTAAAATTAATTGCCTTTTTGAGAAATTTGCAATATTATCTGGATATATCTAGAAAAAACCCTTGAGTTGATGTTTAAGAAATAAGACGAACAACCCAAGAATACTGATGTTAATTGCATTTTAGGAGTTTTGCAACATGTCTGGGATATCAGTAGATAACTGTAAGATGTTACAGACTGGAGCTGAGAACCAGTCCATAATCATGACCAAATCTCCCAATAGAATTACTGGTAGTAAGGGTTGATGCGGAGAAAAAGAAAAATGGAATAAGTAGCTATTTCTTTTTCCAAATAAACAACATTGTTTACTCTTAGAACTTTCTTGTTTACCTCATTAAATTTTAAGACTGTTGGACAAAGTCAGTGTCTTATGTTATCAGTCTTTGAGAATGAAATTTACAGCATTCATAGCTGTTATTTCATGTTAAAAACATTTATTATTGCTATGCCTTTTGATCTAAATAGGGCCATGGGCTGCTAAGCCATTATTTTTAGAAATAGAGAGGAATTAAAAGATGACACCCAGGCACAAAGGAAAGGAAAGGTCCATCATCTGTGCGAGAATAAAAGCGCTCTGAAGAAATGTTCGAGAAAAGATGAGCTGTTTTGTATACGCCTGACCCTGCCCTTGAAACTAAAGGAGGCTGCCTGACATATTGCCTCCACCTCACAGCTCCTTTGATTACAGCCCAATTCTGTAGACCTTTATTTCCTCAGAGGAAATTAGCAACAAGCTCTATCTCATATGCGTTTGCACTCTCACATTTAGAATGTTTCTGCCTTGAATTTACATTTAAGAGTACTAAAAACCATTGATTTCTAATTATAATGGTGAGCTGCATTTCTAAAAAATGTAAAACTCAATAACATGAATGTCATTCATATCCCTTATCCCAATGGGCACTATTAAAAAAAAAAAAAGGGCCCATGTAGAGAGGACTTCCCATTTCTAAAAGCATGGCAGGCTGAATTTTCAGTTTACCTTTGAAAACTCCCAAAATGAATGAAAAAAATCATTTTTAAAGCATAGCTTTTTTTTTAAACATCTTTATTGGAGTATAATTGCTTTACAATGGTGTGTTAGTTTCTGCTTTATAACGAAGAGAATCATTTATACATATACATATATCCCCATATCTCCTCCCTCTTGTGTCTCACTCAGCCATCTTGGAAGTCTTGAGGAAAAAAGGAACCCCAGATGAACTGAATCGCCAAAATGAAGTAAAAGCCAGACCCCAGAGAGGTAAAGTAGCATCAAAGCCTCGATTGTCTTGAGGGTATTGGCCAAATCTTGTGACCTTGACTCTCTTTTTGGATGGGTTGTCAGGGCATAGCAGGTAAGAGATAAGAGTCAAGGTCTGCAAAGGAAAAATTTAATAGAGTTCTAAATAAAGCTGAGATTCCAAAGTGGAAGAGTAAATAATAAACAACCCTCATCCCAGGAAAGGAGAGTAAGGGAACTTAAAAGACAGTGCCTGCCATAACTTGACACTCGGTATGAGAAAAAATAAATCTCTCTGAGAATTCGTCATCACAAGTCAATCCTTATGGACACTATGGAGTTTGTGACCCACATTTATGCTTTCTGTATGTATTGAAAAACCACAGCATAGAAAATAATTAAATATGCATCCAGGTTGGTAGTAAGCTTGGACAGCTTCTCTAGAGGAATTCAACATCAAGTTGGAGCTCTAAGAGTTCTCACAGATAATTCTAAGAAAAACAAGGCAATCACAATAAAAAAAGATCACCACACACAAGAAAAAGCACACCAAGAATGAGAGATGGCAGAATCATCTAAAAATTTCTCAGACACTGAACACATAATATTCTTAATATAAAAGAATTATGTTTAATATGATCTAAGAAATAAAAGATTCAGAAGCATGGAAAACAAGATATTTTAAAAAATAAATCAATGTTTAAAAGAATCCATTGGATTAAATTTTTTAAATGAAATTTAAAACTCAGTAAGATAAATTAGCAAATTCAACACAGCTGAAGAGAGAGAATGAATAAACTTAAAGATAAATCTGGGGCCTCCCTGGTGGCGCAAGTGGTTGAGAGTCCGCCTGCCGATGCAGGGGATACGGGTTCGTGCCCCGGTCTGGGAGGATCCCATATGCCGCGGAGCGGCTTGGCCCGTGAGCCATGGCCGCTGAGCCTGCGCGTCCGGAGCCTGCGCGTCCGGAGCCTGTGCTCCGCAACGGGGGAGGCCACAACAGTGAGAGGCCCGCATACCGAAAAAAAAAAAAAAAAAAAGATAAATCTGAAGTAATCAAACCAGAGAGAAAATTATTAAAAGTAGAAAAAATGTTGAAAAGATATAGAGAGGATAGGCTGAGAAGGTTTGGAGTACATCTAAATGGAGTTTCAGGGGGACCTAATGAATAAAATTGGGATAAGGAACTATTCAAAAAAATAACTAATACTCTCAACAAGTTTTGGAAGATACTGAGCTCATATCCAAAAATCTCAATGATTTCCAAGCAGACTAAATAAAAAGAGATTCACACCTAGACATACTGAAAGTAAAATTATATAACAATAAAAATAAAGACCAGATATTTAAAGGAAGCAGAGGAAAAAAAGAATATCATTTATAAAGGAACAATTATACTGATGACTGACTTCTCAGCACAGCAACAGAGACCAGAAGATATAATGCAATACATTGAGACAAAACAACCATCACTCTAGAATTTCACACGCAGTACAACTAACCTTCAAGAACAAAGACAAGAGCATTTTAGAAAAGTAAAATCTGTAAGTATTCATCACATACATGCCATCCCTAACTGAAACTCTAACGGATATGTTTCAGGAAGGAAGAAAATTAGTCCAGATGGAAGGTCTAAAATACAAGATAGGATTCTGAGCAAAGATATTAGTAAATATATGATAAAGAAAAACACTGATATACAAAACAGTTTATTGGTGAAGATTTAAAAATATAGAAATAATACGTGGAAAAGAACAGTATATAAGTTGAGAGGGCAGTGATGAAACCTAAGACATTCAAAGGTTTTTGTACCATTTGATATGAGAGTAAGGTTATTATTAATTTTAAACTGTGCTAATTAAGCATGTTAAAATATCTACAGTAGCCACTAAAAAAAAAAAAAGCACAGAGAGTAAACATCAAAAATAAGTACAGAGATAAAGTTCAAAAGGAAGGAAAAATGTTAAATAAATCAAGACATAAATTGAACAAGAAAATGTAAAATAAAATTCCAAAGAAATAACCTAGCCAGTATTTTTTTAATATTATTAGAGTAGGCATACACACGATCATTATATAAATACACACACACACACACACACACACACACACATTCTAACAGCTGAGGATGCAAAAGGATTAGTTATGTCAAATACTAACTGAAAATATCACAAAGAGAATAGATTTTAAGGTGAAAAAAGTTGAGCAGAGATAAATAAGGTCTCTTCCTAATGACGAAAAGTTTAACTTACCAGTCAGTTATAACAATTTTAGACTTATGTGAAACATACTAATGTATCTTGAATTACATACATTGAAAATTTACAGGTACATAAGGAGAAATTGAAAAATTCACAGGATATTGGAATCCTTTAATACCATCTCTCATAAATTGTTAGCTCCAGTAAACAAAAAATACCGGTAAGCAGATGAAGGTTTGGACAGCATAAACTTGATTTAAATGGACATATATAATATAGAACACTGCGCCAAACAACTTCAGCATAAACTTGATATAAAAGGACATATATAATATAGAACACTGCGCCAAACAACTTCAGAATATACCATCCTTTTAAGAACACATCAGCTATTTTTGAAAATCGTCCACATAAGAGGCCATAAAATGGGACTTCCCTGGTGGCGCAGTGGTTAAGAATCCGCCTGCCAGTGCAGGGGACACGGGTTCAAGCCCTGGTCCGGGAAGATCCCACATGCCGCGGAGCAACTAAGCCCGTGCACCACAACTGCTGAGCTTGTGGTCTAGAGCCTGGAAGCCACAATTACTGAAGCCCACGTGCCTAGAGCCCGTGCTCTGCAACAAGAGAAGCCACCGCAATGAGAAGCCTTCGCACCGCAACGAAGAGTAGCCCCCGCAGGCCGCAACTAGAGAAAAGCCTGCGGGCAGCAAGAAGACCCAAAGCAGCCAAGAATAAAATTTTTAAATAATTAATTAATTTAAAAAATGCTTTAAAAAAAGAGGTCATAAAATACATCTCAGTATATTTCAAAAGTTGGTATCATATAGATCATATTCTGTAACATAAATTAAAAATCAAAACCAAAAAGATGTCTAGAACAAGAACTGTATTTCGAAATAAAACACATGCTTCTGAAAAACACATGGATCAAAGAAGAAATCATGATGGAAAATTATAAATACATTGCTGAATAATAATTAAAGTATACACACACACACACACACACACACAATGGAATACTCCTCAGCCATAGAAAAGAATGAAATTTTGCCATTTGCAACAACATGGATGGACTTGGAGGGCATCATGCTTAGTGGAATGTCAGACAGAGAAAGACAAATACTGTATGATATCACTTATATGTGAAATCTAAGAAATAAAACAAACTAGTGAATATAACAAAAGAGAAGCAGACTCACAGATATAGAGAACAAGCTGGTGGTTACCAGTGGGGGAGGGGAAGGGGGAGGTGCAATACAGGGGTAGGGGACAAAGAGGTACAAATTTTTATGTATAAAATAAGCTACAAAGATATTGTACAAAACAGGGTATATGCCAAAATTTTATAATAACTATAAATGGAGTCTAACTTTTAAAAATTGTGAATCACTATATTGTATGAAACTTTCATACAGTACTGCTGGGAAGGTAAACTGGTATAGTCATTTCAGTAAATGATTTGTTATACCTTGTGAAGCTGGACATGTGCATGCCTTAAAACCAGCAATTCTATTCCTTAATATAGACCCAAAGAACCTTCTGTACACATGCACCAAAATACTGGTTCGAAAATGTCCACAGACCCATTGTTTGATAGACCGAACTGGAAACAACCTAACATAAATTAACAACAGAAAACCAAAATTGTGTTATAGTCATTCAATAGTATATGTTTGCATAAATAAATAATACAGCAGCTGCCTACACCAGCATGGGTGAATATTAAAAGCAATACTGATGAAATAAAAGCAAATTAGAAAAATATTGTATTATTCCATTTATATAAAATCCAAAATCAAGCAAAACTAAAAGAAATGTATTGCCTATGGTTACATATATGTGTGGAGGTGTAAAGAAACCCAATGGTATTAATAAATACAAAAATCAGCAGTGTTACCTCTGAAAGAAGTATGAGTTCTGAGATGTGATAAGTAGAGAGGGCTTCTAAGGAACTGATACTATATTATTATTATTATTATTATTGCCTATTGTAGTTTTTTTAACATCTTTATTGGAGTATAATTGCTTTACAATGTTGTGTTAGTTTCTGCTGTATAACAAAGTGAATCAGCTACATGTATACATATACCCCCATATCCCCTCCCTCTTGCATCTCCCTCCCACTCTCCCTATCCCACCCCTCTAGGTGGTCACACAGCACCGAGCTGATCTCCCTGTGCGATGCAGCTGCTTCCCACTAGCTACCTATTTTACATTTGGTAGTGTATATATGTCAATGCTACTCTCTCACTTCGTCCAAGCTTACCCTTCCGCCTCCCCGGGTCCTCAAGTCCATTCTCTATGTCTGCATCTTTATTCCAAGCTAGGTAATGGTACCCAGTTTTTTATTTCCTTATTATTCTTTAAGCTGTATATATATGTATATATGTGTGTGGGTGTATACATATATCCATATACATTATGCATGTATGTCTATATATTACATTCTTTTTATATTTGATCTATTTCAACAGTCAAAAAAAAGATTTCACCAAAAATTACACATCACAAAAAAAGCCAACTCTTCCGTTTTACAGGTACCTAATAAAATTTGACCTATGATAAATACTTAGTGAAGGTGTGGTCTTTCCGATTTAAAAAAATGATAATTATGTGATCTCCACAAGCCCCGGGCTGTTTCCTGTCATGGAACAAATAGCACTAAATAAATGTTTGTTGAATTGAACTAAATTAAAATGTGCATAATACAAGGGGCAAGTATGTGACACCAGCTATTTTGTATTGTCCATCTCAGCCTTTCCTTGTAACAGAGCTCCAATTTTCACTGTATACTTATCCCTCAACCACACAGTCTATATGCTACTGGGGAAAGTGACCCCACTCTTAGCAACCAAGGTGGACTCTGATTGGCTTAAGTTATTTAGTATCTTCCAATTCTTGACAACAGTGTTTGGTTCAAAACAGTTAACAAAATATGAGCCAATGAGAGACAAGAAATGAGATACAAGAAAATATTTATGAGAGGTTTGGTGTGTGTGTGTGCGTGTGCGTGTGTGTGTGAGTGTGTGTGTGTGTGTGATTTGTGGGGGTGAGGAATCCTCCTAGGTCTTCTGAAAGATACTCAGAGAGGCACTCGCTGTGTTTATTGAACACATGAACAAGACTGGCAACCAATCCCTGCCCCGAGAAGCTGCTAGAGCCACCTATGTGGCATCTGAGGATTTAACCTTAAATTAAGCCCCAGGTAGGTCAGAGCCAGCCCTTCTGGTAATATGGTTGACTAGGTAACTACACCACTTGCTACAGAACACTTAGAAACGCCAAATAAAACACAACAAACATCCTTTTAAGTGCATGGCTGAGCCCAAAAGAAAGTAAGGGAAATCTCTCAGCCAGGACAGTTGATGACAGTAGAGTCACCTTCCCCAGCAGTATATAGGCTGCATAGGTGAGAAACGAAAATCCAAATGAAAAATAAAGTGGGAACTTAAGACCAGACGAGGAAGGGTAGACTGGACAAGGGGCAGAGATTGGTTGCCACTTTCTATAACCAAGAAGCTTGCATTTTACAGCCCATGTGGGGACAGGAGATGGTGGCTTAGGTCTGCAAAATGTCAGAGAGCTGAAACTGGGACCATATGTAAAGTTTAAGGCCTAACCCTCAGAAAAATGGTTGATTAAATATATATATGTCCTGGACTTCCGGGTAAGATGGCGGAAGAGGAAGACGCGGAGATCACCGTCCTCCCCACGGATACACCAGAAATACAGCTACACGTGGAACAACTCCTACAGAACACCTACTGAAAGCTGGCAGAAGACCCCAGACCTCCCAAAAGGCAAGAAACTCCCCACATACCTGGGTAGGGCAAAGCGGAGAGATCCCCACACAGAGGATCGGTGCCGAGCGGCACTCATCAGGCCGAGAGGCTTGTCTGCTCGCCCCAGCGGCGCTGGAAGCTGAGGTTCGGGCTTCGGTCAGAGCGCAGGGAGAGGACTGGGGCTGGCGGCGAGAACTCAGCCGGAAGGGGGCTAATGAGCCACAGCTAGCCGGCAGGGAGTCCGGGAAAACTCTGGAGCTGCCGAAGAGGCAAGAGACTTTTTCTTCCCTCTTGGTTTCCTGGTGCGCGAGGAGAGGGGATTAAGAGCGCTGTTTAAAGGGGCTCCACAGACGGGCGCGAGTCACGACTGAAAGCGCGGAGCCCAGTGACGGGCGTGGGACGCTGGGGCTGCTGCTGCTGCCGCCGCCAAGAAGCCTGTGTGCGAGCGCAGGTCACTTTCCACACCGCCCTTCCGGGAGCCTGTGCAGCCCGCCACTGCCGGGGTCCCGGGATCCAGGGGCGGCTTCCCTGGGAGAACGCACAGCGCGCCTCAGGCTGGTGCAACGTCACGCCGACCTCTGCCGCTGCAGGTTCGCCCCGCACTACGTGCCCCTCCCTCCCGCCCGGCCTGAGTGAGCCAGAGTCCCCGAAGAGGCTGCTCCTTTAACCCTGTCCTGTCTGAGCGAAGAACAGACGCCCTCTGGCGACCTACACGCAGAGGCGGGGCCAAATCCAAAGCTGAGACCCAGGAGCTGTGAGAACAAAGAAGAGAAAGGGAAACCTCTCCCAGCAGCCTCAGAAGCAGCGGATTAAAGCTCCACAATCAACTTGATGTACCCTGCATCTGTGGAATACATGAATGGACAACAAATCATCCCAAATTGATGAGCCAGGAGTCAGTGCTGTGCCTCTGAGGTGGGAGAGCCAACTTCAGGACACTGGTCCACAAGAGACCTCCCAGCTCCACATAATATCAAACGGCGAAAATCTTCCAGAGATCTCCATCTCAACAGCAGCACCCAGCTTCACTCAACGACCAGCAAGCTACAGTGCTGAAAACCCTATGCCAAACAACTAGCAAGACAGGAACACAACGCCACCCATTAGCAGAGAGGCTGCCTAAAATCATAAAAAGTCCGCAGACACCCCAAAACACACCACCAGACGTGGACCTGCCCACCAGAAAGACAAGATCCAGCCTCACCCACCAGAACACAGGCACTAGTCCCCTCCACCAGGAAGCCTACACAAACCACTAAACCAACCTTAGCCACTGGGGACAGACACCAAAAACAACGGGAACTACGAACCTGCAGCCTGCAAAAAGGAGACCCCAAACACAGTAACATAAGCAAAATGAGAAGACAAAAAACCACACAGCAGGAGAAGGAGCAAGATAAAAACCCACCAGACCTAACAAATGAAGAGGTAATAGGCAGTCTACCTGAAAAAGAATTCAGAATAATGATGGTAAAGATGATCCAAGATTCTATTTCCCAGATCCAAAATCTGGGAAATAGAATAGACAAAATGCAAGAAACAGTTAACAAGGACCTAGAAGAACTAAAGATGAATCAAGCATCGATTAAAAACACAATAAATGAAATAAAAAATACTCTAGATGGGATCAATAGCAGAATAACTGAGGCAGAAGAGCGGATAAGTGAGGTGGAAGATAAAATAGTGGAAATAACTGCTGCAGAGCAAAATAAAGAAAAAAGAATGAAAAGAACAGAGGAGAGTCTCAGAGACCTCTGGGACAACATTAAACGCACCAACATTCGAATTATAGGGGTTCCAGAAGAAGAAGAGAAAAAGAAAGGGACTGAGAAAATATTTGAAGAGATTATAGTTGAAAACTTCTCTAATATGGGAAAGGAAATAGTTAATCAAGTCCAGGAAGCACAGAGAGTCCCACACAGAATAAATCCAAGGAGAAATACGCCAAGACACATATTAATCAAACTGTCAAAAATTAAACACAAAGAAATCATATTAAAAGCAGCAAGGGAAAAACAACAAATAACACACAAGGGAATCCCCAGCAGGATAACAGCTGATCTCTCAGCAGAAACTCTACAAGCCAGAAGGGAGTGGCAGGACATAATTAAAGTGATGAAGGAGAAAAACCTGCAACCAAGATTACTCTACCCAGCAAGGATCTCATTCAGATTTGATGGAGAAATTAAAACCTTTACAGACAAGCAAAAGCTGAGAGAGTTCAGCACCACCAAACCAGCTTTACAACAAATGCTAAAGGAACTTCTCTAGGCAAGAAACACAACAGAAGGAAAAGACCTACAATAACGAACCCAAAACAATTAAGAAAATGGGAATAGGAACATACATATCAATAATTACCTTAAATGTAAATGGACTAAATGCTCCCACCAAAATACACAGACTGGCTGAATGGATACAAAAACAAGACCCATATATATGCTGTCTACAAGAGACCCACTTCAGACCTAGAGACACATACAGACTGAAAGGAAGGGGATGGAAAAAGATATTCCATGCAAATGGAAACCAAAAGAAAGCTGGAGTAGCAATTCTCGTATCAGACAAAATAGACTTTAAAATAAAGACTATTAGAAGAGACAAAGAAGGACACTACATAATGATCAAGGGATTGATCCAAGAAGAAGATATAACAATTGTAAATATTTATGCACCAAACATAGGAGCACCTCAATACATAAGGGAAATATTAACAGCCATAAAAGGAGAAATCGACAGTAACACAATCATAGTAGGGGACTTTAACACCCCACTTTCACCAATGGACAGGTCATCCAAAATGAAAATAAATAAGGAAACACAAGCTTTAAATGAGACATTAAACAAGATGGACTTAATTGATATTTATAGGACATTCCATCCAAAAACAACAGAATACACATTTTTCTCAAGTGCTCATGGAACATTCTCCAGGATAGATCATATCTTGGGTCACAAATCAAGCCTTGGTAAATTTAAGAAAATTGAAATTGTATCAAGTATCTTTTCCGACCACAATGCTATGAGACTAGATATCAATTACAGGAAAAGAGCTGTAAAACATACAAACACATGGAGGCTAAACAATACACTACTTAATAACGAAGTGATCACTGAAGAAATCAAAGAGGAAATTAAAAAATACCTAGAAACAAATGACAGTGGAGACACGACGACCCAAAACCTATGGGATGCAGCAAAAGCAGTTCTAAGAGGGAAGTTTATGGCAATACAATCCCACCTTAAGAAACAGGAAATATCTCGAATAAACAACCTAACCTTGCACCTAAAGCAATTAGAGAAAGAAGAACAAAAACATCCCAAAGTTAGCAGAAGGAAAGAAATCATAAAATCAGATCAGAAATAAATGAAAAAGAAATGAAGGAAACGATAGCAAAGATCAATAAAACTAAAAGCTGGTTCTTTGAGAAGATAAACAAAATTGATAAACCATTAGCCAGACTCATCAAGAAAAAAAGGGAGAAGACTCAAATCAATAGAATTAGAAATGAAAAAGGAGAAGTAACAACTGACACTGCAGAAATACAAAAGATCATGAGAGATTACTACAAGCAACTCTGTGCCAATAAAATGGACAACCTGGAAGAAATGGACAAATTCTTAGAAATGCACAACCCGCCAAGACTGAATCAGGAAGAAATAGAAAATATGAACAGACCAATCACAAGCACTGAAATTGAAACTGTGATAAAAAATCTTCCAACAAACAAAAGCCCAGGACCAGATGACTTCACAGGTGAATTCTATCAAGCATTTAGAGAAGAGCTAACACCTATCCTTCTCAAACTCTTCCAAAATATAGCAGAGGGAGGAACAGTCCCAAACTCATTCTACGAGGCCACCATCACCTTGATACCAAAACTAGACAAGGATGTCACAAAGAAAGAAAACTACAGGCCAATATCACTGATGAACATAGATGCAAAAATCCTCAACAAAATACTAGCAAACAGAATCCAACAGCACATTAAAAGGATCATACACCATGATCAAGTGGGGTTTATTCCAGGAATGCAGGGATTCTTCAATATACGCAAATCAATCAACGTGATACACCATATTAACAAATTGAAGGAGAAAAACCATATGATCATCTCAATAGATGCAGAGAAAGCTTTTGACAAAATTCAACACCCATTTATGATAAAAACCCTGCAGAAAGTAGGCATAGAGGGAACTTTCCTCAACATGATACAGGCCATATATGACAAACCCACAGCCAGCATCGTCCTCAATGGTGAAAAACTGAAACCATTTCCACTAAGATCAGGAACAAGACAAGGTTGCCCACTCTCACCACTCTTATTCAACATAGTTTTGGAAGTTTTAGCCACAGCAATCAGAGAAGAAAAGGAAATAAAAGCAATCCAAATCGGAAAAGAAGAAGTAAAGCTGTCACTGTTTGCAGATGACATGATACTATACATAGAGAATCCTAAAGATGCTACCAGAAAACTACTAGAGCTAATCAATGAATTTGGTAAAGTTGCAGGATACAAAATTAATGCACAGAAATCTCTGGCATTCCTATATACTAATGATGAAAAATCTGAAAGTGAAATCAAGAAAACACTCCCATTTACCATTGCAACAAAAAGAATAAAATATCTAGGAATAAACCTACCTAAGGAGACAAAAGACCTGTATGCAGAAAATTATAAGACACTGATGAAAGAAATTAAAGATGATACAAATAGATGGAGAGATGTACCATGTTCTTGGATTGGAAGAATCAACATTGTGAAAATGACTCTACTACCCAAAGCAATCTACAGATTCAATGCAATCCCTATCAAACTACCACTGGCATTTTTCACAGAGCTAGAACAAAAAATTTCACAATTTGTATGGAAACACAAAAGACCCCGAATAGCCAAAGCAATCTTGAGAACGAAAAATGGAGCTGGAGGAATCAGGCTCCCTGACTTCAGACTATACTACAAAGCTACAGTAATCAAGACAGTATGGTACTGGCACAAAAACAGAAATATAGATCAATGGAACAGGATAGAAAGCCCAGAGATAAACCCACGGACATATGGTCACCTTGTCTTTGATAAAGGAGGCAGGAATGTACAGTGGAGAAAGGACAGTCTCTTCAATAAGTGGTGCTGGGAAAACTGGACAGGGACATGTAAAAGTATGAGATTAGATCACTCCCTAACACCATACACAAAAATTAGCTCAAAATGGATTAAAGACCTAAATGTAAGGCCAGACACTATCAAACTCTTAGAGGAAAACATAGGCGGGACACTCTATGACATAAATCACAGCAAGATCCTTTTGGACCCACCTCCTAGAGAAATGGAAATAAAGACAAAAATAAACACATGGGACCTAATGAAACTTCAAAGCTTTTGCACAGCAAAGGAAACCATAAACAAGACCAAAAGACAACCCTCAGAATGGGAGAAAATATTTGCAAATGAAGCAACTGACAAAGGATTAATCTCCAAAATTTATAAGCAGCTCATGCAGCACAATAACAAAAAATACAAACAACCCAATCCAAAAATGGGCAGAAGACCTAAATAGACATTTCTCCACAGAAGATATACAGACTGCCAACAAACACATGAAAGGATGCTCAACATCTTTGCTCATTAGAGAAATGCAAATCAAAACTACAATGAGATATCATCTCACACCAGTCAGAATGGCCATCATCAAAAAATCTAGAAACAATAAATGCTGGAGAGGGTGTGGAAAAAAAGGAACACTCTTGCACTGCTGGTGGGAATGTGAATTGGTACAGCCACTATGGAGAACGGTATGGAGGTTCCTTAAGAAACTACAAATAGAGCTACCATATGACCCAGCAATCCCACTACTGGGCATATACCCTGAGAAAACCATAATTCAATAAGAGACATGTACCAATATGTTCATTGCAGCCCTATTTACAATAGCCCAGAGATGGAAACAACCTAAGTGTCCATCATCAGATGAATGGGTAAAGAAGATGTGGCACATATATACAATGGAATATTACTCAGCCGTAAAAAGAAATGAAATTGAGCTATTTGTAATGAGGTGGATGGACCTAGAGTCTGTCATACAGAGTGAAGTAAGTCAGAAAGAGAAAGACAAATACTGTATGCTGACACATATATATGGAATTTAAGAAAAAAATGTCATAAAGAACATAGGGGTAAGACAGGAATAAAGACACAGACCTACTTGAGAATGGACTTGAGGATATGGGGAGGGGGAAGGGTAAGCTGTGACAAAGTGAAAGAGCGGCATGGACATATATACACTACCAAACGTAAGGTAGATAGCTAGTGGGAAGCAGCCGCATAGCACAGGGAGATCAGCTCGGTGCTTTGTGACCGCCTGGAGGGGTGGGATAGGGAGGGTGGGAGGGAGACGCAAAAGGGAGCGGATATGAGAACATGTATATGTATAACTGATTAAATTTGTTATAAAGCAAAATAAAAAATAAATAAATAAATAAATAAATAAATAAAATAAATATATATATATGTCCTCACGCCCTGTAAAAAAAAAATACACACACACACACACACACACTCACACACACATACCAGCAGCACAGGGTGATATACTGGTGAATGAAAGTTTATACAGGGTTTGTAAAAGTTTCGTCTGAGAATATATACTCACAAATGTGCTCTCACGTAGATTTGGAGTATGCATCTTTCCTACACCATGATACAGGAACCTACAACCTGAAAATTTAACATACAATATTCTTGCCAGTAATTCTTCTGAGATTCATGCCTCCCATCTCCACCCTAAAGCTTAACCCAGGAGGCATGAGATTCCAACAAATAAACTCCTAAGAAAAATATGTTCACCACCCCAAATTACCAAATAACCCCCCCAAAATTCATCATGTAAAAGTCAACAGATATATAAAACAGATGTCTGAAAATAGATTTCAGATAATAGGACTACAAGATATAGAATAAAAATTTAGTATATTTTAAATTATTGAGGACATAAAAAGAGAAATTAAAAATATCTTAAAATTATGATCACTATCACAAAGCCAGGGAGATTTGAAAAATTACCACCTGGAATTTCCAGGAGTAAAATAATTGAAATAGAAAACCCAAAAGACAGATTAACAGCTAAATAAGACCTAGATGAAGACAAAATCAGTGAACTAAAATATAGAGATAATAAAATTATTAATAAAGCAGGACTAAAAAAAGTATAAAATATGAAAGTCATGAAAGATAGAATATGAAGGCCAACATTTATTCATTTCAAGTTCAAAAGAGCTATGTATTTAAGATGTGGGCAAGGCAGACAATATAGAGACCAATGGGAAGAGAGAGAAATAAGATATTTAGTGATTTTTAAAAGATGCTTGATCAAACCTTGCCTGAAGCCCTTTCCATTCCTCAGCTTTTATATTGTTAGCCTATACATTTTTAAAATTATTTAATCCCATTTATGTTGAGCATTTTGTTCTTTGCAAGCTAAGTTTTCCTAGCTGATATTGGAAGAAAATAAAGATTAGACTAAGAAAGTTTAAAAAAAAAGTACCTGACCATTAAACATCTGGAAAAATAGACTCAGACAAATCCAGCTAAAAGTTAACAGGGAACAACACTTCTCCCATATTGCAGCTGCAAAGTATCATAACAATCACCTCTTTGGGTGACTACTGCTTTTTTACTAAGATGCTTTGGTTTCTAAAATCATTAACTATCAAAAACTGTTTGTTAGAAATTATATCAGTAAAGATGAAACATCCCACTCTTGCTTAGAGGATCTAAGCCCCTCTGATACAGAGGCAGCCTCAATTTCCAACCCAAGTGCAGAGCTTCTAATAAGGGGTTTCTGGATACAATATTCCACATTTACCTTAACTTTGTAGTTCCCAAGGAGACAGAACCTTAGATCCACTTCACAGTCCAGAGTTGATTTTAAACCCTTTGCACACAGCCCAGCTTTTCTCTGAGCCTATCCAAACACTGCTTTATTTAAATTTAACCTAAACTCCTAAACTCCATTATCCTTCAAAATCCTGGGCTTCCCTGGTGGCACAGTGGTTAAGAATCTGCCTGCCAATGCAGGGGACACGTGTTTGAGTCCTGGTCCGGAAAGATCTCACATGCTGCAGAGCAGCTGGGCCCCTGCACCACAACTACTGAGCCTGTGCTCTACAGCCCGCGAGCCACAACTACTGAAGCCCACGTGCCTGGAGCCTATGCTCTGCAGTGGAGAGGCCACCGCAATGGGAAGCCCGCGCACCACAACGAAGAGTAGCCCCCGCTCACTGCAACTAGAGAAAGCCTGTGCACAGCAACAAAGACCCAATGCAGCCAAAAATAAATAAATAAAATAAATAAATTTATTTTAAAAAATCCTATAATAACCTCTGTCTTTTCCTTTATTGGGTGAGATGCCCCACAGTTCCCCTGGAATGCAGTCTCCCTCATTGCATTGGTACAATAGAACTGACTTTGCTGAATAAAAGGTCATTTCTGGTGATCTTAGGCTGATTAAGCTAGGACAGGAGACAGGGTGAAGCAAACCAAATAAACCAAAATATAAAATTATATTTTTAGCATTTGCCTAAAGATAGTCATAGAGAGAGGAATGGAAAAGAGAGGAACAGAAAAGGTAAAGGCTAGTTAGAATCATTTGGTTGGACTGAAACTAGAGAGGGTTTTCATTGATGATAGCTTCTTGGAGAAGGCCAGCCTTGAAGAGAGAGAGAGAGAAAGAAGTTCCTTCATGTTCCATTAAGAACATGGAACTAGTGGCAGAAGTGCTTAAAGAAAAAAAGCCCCTTTGCTTCTCTTTGCAGCTGCACATACCCTTCCAGACTGGGACACTTCCTTGTTCCATGCGGGCGGCCCATGGGGCTCCCAGTAAATTGAGTGCAGCCTAAAACAGGTGCCAAAGCACACTCTGGGATCCAGCTGCCTCCCAGGTCTAGGGCTGAGCTCCTGGGCTGTATTTTCATCAGTGAACTGGCAGTCATAAATGTCAAGCCCTGATCAGCATAATCCCCTTAGCTCTTCCAGCTTAGTTCACAGCAAGGAAAGGTGGCATCAAGATTTCCTATTTTGGAAAAAAAAAAAACCTGCTGAACTTGGGCTGGCATAATATTAGCAGTGTTAACGTTCTATATCGCTTTTATCTCCAGTAAGTTCGAGATTACTTAAGCATTTGTGGGAATTAGATTTCTTTGTAATCAAGACAAAGCACAACATTTTGGTACCTTCTCTGGTTGCTAAGCATGGCTGTTTTTCAGGTGGAGGAACTAAGCAGAGCATATCTGGTGTAACGCTGCAGTAAAAATAAAGTAAAAACTGAAGCATCATGAAGATGTAGCTCTCTGGTAGCCTCTGTTTCAAGAAACCCCTGTTACCCTCTCTTGCCTTCTTCAGGTCCTATGGCTTCAACCTTGAAAAATAAAGGTCATCCCCATCCCCACAATGCCTAGGTAGGCGGCTCAGAGTGCCTGGAACTCAGAGTATTAGTACAAATAAACACAGAGGAAAACTACACAAAAACCAAGCACAACTGCATTTTTAATAGCTTGAAAACTTTTCTACCCCTAACTAGTCAAACTTAGATTACTGTAGCCTCCTGGGCTCTCCCAGTTCATGTGTATGCTTTTCTTGTTTTCTTTTTTTGTGTGGTACGCGGGCCTCTCACTGTTGTGGCCTCTCCCGTTGCGGAGCACAGGCTCCGGACGCGCAGGCTCAGCGGCCATGGCTCACGGGCCCAGCAGCTCTGCGGCATGTGGGATCTTCCCAGACCGGGACACGAACCCGTGTCCCCTGCATCAGCAGGTGGCCTCTCAACCACTGCGCCACCAGGGAAGCCCTTGTTTTCTTTTTTATACCAAGTAGTTTATTGTCTGCTGCTGCCAGTTTATATAAAACAATTACCCTTGTGAAACAGAAATTCATGAATATTCAGAGACGTAGATGTTAAGGACTGACAAAAGTACAAGTCTGTAGAGTTCGGCACGTGTTATAGAGACAGGCTTTTGTACTGGCTTCAAATTCAGCTTTCCTTTGAATATTCACCAGTTTATGAAAAGTGGTTTAGAAAACCTTGCAAAGATCCATTTTACTACAAAAAGGAACAGACTTTCTGAGGTCTGAAGGGATTTGAAGATACTCCAGTCAGCAGCGGGTCATGCTGAGGATTCTGCAGACAGAATTGTTTCAAATCCGCAGCTGCCTGGGAAACCTTCACAGGGTTGAGCCCGGCCTCCAGCCCGACCTGTTGACCCACTTTCTTCATAGCAGCGACGGTGGAAGGACCAGACATGGCGCACGCGACAGCTGGGCAGATCAGCATGCCCACGTGTATGCTTTCCTAAGCAATTTTTAATGCCAAATATGTTGATTTTCTTGACTAAAAGCATTCTGAAGAAAAAGCATTGTAAAGGTGTGTGTGTGCGCGTGTGTGTGTGTGTTGGGGGGAGAAGGGTGTTGATTCTAAACTGAACACTGAGAGATTGTTTGAGGACACAACTTTATTTTATAGCAATAATTTTTGGCATTTTAAATAACTCAGATAGGTCATGCATGGATACCCTCTATCCCCAATGGAAAGCATCATCACACAATTCCATCAGCTTTGCAGAAGGTGCAAAGCTCACCTCACCTGCCAGTCTCTACGGGTGTCAGCCTTGCATGAAAACATGACAGCCAGCATCTCAGAAAGGAAAGAGATCTGCCAATTCACCTACCTTGTATGTTTCACAGACAGGAAATTTGAAAAGGTTTCAAGTCCCAAAAGTTTGGTTGTTTATACTGATCCTGCCTCTGATATGCTGCCCGGGCCTGCCACCTGTCAATTTTGTCCAACCTACCCAAAAAAGGAAGCTGGAAGGGTGCATGTGCCATTACTGTAGAATATGGGATATTAAAATAAAAAATATTCCAGCTCTTTGATTTCCTTTGATTTTGTGGGTAATACAATAACCAGAATGAGATAGCTGAAACCAATAAAATCTGATTTATAGCATTAAAGGCAATCTTTATAGCACTTATTTATGGTACATTACATCTAAAATCCAATTTTACAGGCTGATGTTTGAAACTTTCTTTCAATCATAAATACACTACATACACTGTACCTCAGTGCCATAGAGTTAGATTATATAAATGTCTGTACCCCCAGAAGGTATTAAAATTTGGTTACTATGGTGGTGAATGAGCTTGACAGTAATTTTCCTAACCAAGTCTTCAACCAAAAAGATCCAGTCAGCACTTGATAAATACTGAAACTGCTAGCACTCCTATCATTAAACCAAAAAAAAAAAAAACAAGAAAAAAAGAAAAAATCACTGCTCAGATAACTCTATATTCTGGAATTAAATTAACTGAAAAGAAGTCGTATAGAAATGTGATCATTGGTGATGCTGAAGGATACTTGCGTTAACGTTGCAGGGTATATTTTCAAGCCAATGAGCAAAAGTACTTTCTTGCACGACATCATCGGTATTAAGAAAAGACACATGGCTAGGTCTACACATGCTACTTTGGAAATATAACCTGAAGTGTCTACATTCATACACTTGAATGTTGAAGACTATATTCTGTTCAATTACTATAATCATTGTCAAAGAGAGGGCAAAGAATACATGTTGACTTTCAGAGAACTGTCATTTGAATCTTAAGCAACTTCTCATTGATTTAAAAAGGGTTTTATCTTTAAAAAAATTCAACTCTCCACACACTTTGCTTGCCATGCATCAGATAAACATAAAGAGAGGCTGGGATCCTCGCCTGGTCTGATGAGCAAGCGAACTCTTGCTCTGTGAGAGATCACATCCCTCAGCACTGAAGTTTTGTTTCCTAAATACATTTCAGCCTCATTGTCATCCAGAAATATGTACCATGCACCCATCATCTGGCTTATGTGCTATGCTGATAAGTCATTCGAGAATAAAATTCAGGACTCAAATATATCAATAAATGACAAAAGGTGGCAGAAATAGTGAATAGATTCAATACCCAAATAACTGCCAAGCGTTGTCCTATGCCAGGAGTGCATTGGGATACTGTGGGGCTTGAAGCTAATACAATTTGAAGTCCTCCTTAAAAAAAAAGAATACCTGGGCTTCCCTGATGGCACAGTGGTTGAGAATCTGCCTGCTAATGCAGGGGACACGGGTTCGAGCCCTGGTCTGGGAGGATCCCACATGCTGCGGAGCAACTAGGCCCGTGAGCCACAACTACTGAGCCTGCGCGTCTGGAGCCTGTGCTCCCCAACAAGAGAGGCCGCGATAGTGAGAGGCCCGTGCATTGCAATGAAGAGTGGCCCCCGCTTGCCACAACTAGAGAAAGCCCTGGCACAGAAACGAAGACCCAACACTGCAAAAAAAAAAAAAAAAAAAAAAGAATACCAACTTCAAAACTTAATATTATTTATAAGGGACTTGTACATGTGAAAACCAGACACTTAAGCCTCATTAGTGACAAAGTAAAAGTATTTCTGGATCTTGTTTTTCCCATATCATTTCTGATCCTCACACAAGCCCAGCAAGGACAGCATTATTCTTCAGATGAGGACGTGAGGCTCAGATGTGTTGCCCCAGAGGACTCTGTTAGGAATCCGTTCATTAGGATGCAAGCTCAAGTTTGTCTCTCTTGAAACCCATGCATACTGTTGCGTTTCAGTTTAAGTTAATGGAGGTTTGGGTTGTTATCACCTGTAGTTCCCCAAGATGGGGTGGTGTTCTTGTTTTAGCCCCCAGAGAATCCTCTACAGCAAGTGAAGGCTTAAGCGTGAATCACAGTCACCTGGAAGTCTTGTGAAGTCACAGATTGTGAGCCCCACCTCCAGGGTTTCTCAATCAGTAGGTCTGGGTGGGGTCTGAGAATTTCCCAGGTGATGTTGATGCTGCTCGGCCAGCACCATGCATTTAGCTGCTGACCTTGAGAAACTGAGCTAATTCCAGCATTCTGCCCATCTATCTTCTTCCTCCAGTGAAACCACAGTTACTGTAGTTCAGGAGTACTTAATCAGCTCAGCTAAAATGGAGCTAAACCCCAACCCTTCATGAAAGATTTCAGCTGGACTAACAGTAGCTGGAATACAAAATATGCTGAGAAGGAAAAATGTTAGTGAAGTATTATGTTGGAAGAAAAGATAGTATTAAGATGCAATTCAACAATGAGAAACTCAGTATATTTAAATTAGCCTCACTATAGCACAAGTTAAAACTGTTATGTAATGGTAGTTAATGAAAGCTCATATAAATACCCTAATTTTTCTGTAAACTAATAGAAAAATAGAATCAATGAATATGGTGAGAAGCCAAGGAAAGAGAATCACCAGGTGGGGGGTGAGGGGAAACTAAGGGACTAAGGGCATGAAATGTCATTTGAAATTGAGTTAGTAGGGTTTAATCAAGGTATTTAAATGCATTCTACAAGAGAGTACAACTTACATTCTGTATTTAAGTGATATTCAATATAATGATGATGGACTTTTATTACAGGAAAGCTATTCAGTGATGCTTATGAAACGACTGTAGACAAATTATCTCTATGACATACTACAAAAGTCACATCCATAAATTAGTTTAAGATGTCAGCACTAAGTATATTCAGGTTTGAAAGACTTTAGTTCACTCTGAACTCTTAATGACCCTTGAATATGTTTACGGAGAGAAAAGGTGATCCTTTTGCCATTAGTATCTCATGGATTATTCTGCAGTAAACATCCTGTGTATTTGCTCTTTGGTTGGAAGCCTAGGGGGCTCTTGGTTTATTCAACAAAGAATTATTGACGCTTACTATGTACCAAGGATACACAAATTAATAAGATACTTATTCAAAGAATTAGCCAACTACATTATCCTCTTTCTATTCTACTTGAAGAAAGGAAATAGAATTAATACAACTATCTAGTAATTCATCTCAGAGAAAGAAAAATAATTTGAGCTTTGGGTTTATGGACTTCTGATAGGTGTGCAATCTATAGGAATGGATGGTCAGAGATTCCATAGTTTTCTCACATAGTGATCTTTGTATTGGATAAAAGACTAGGTTTTAAGAAATAATGTGAAGGTGGGCCCCTTGTTATAATATTTTCTGCTTCCAGGAGCAGAGGTTCTTGGGCAGGGTTTGTGTGCAGTGGAGTTTACACAGGAGTAGTAAAGAGTAGGAATTGGTGGCGATTCTGATAATGAGAAGAAATTAAGAGTTTTTCCAAATAGGATCACAGATTTTCAGAAAAGGAACCAGTGATTTTCTGAGGAGCTGGTAATAAAATTTGCCTTTGATCTAAAATGATACAAAAGAAAGTTCCGCATTTTCCTAGAAAATGTACCATCAGTGGCAATAAATCTTAGCTCTAACCTCCTGTCAATTATCTACCTTATGGATCAGTGCACAAGAAAACAATGAATTCTCAACAATTATCATGGGATACAGATACCTTCACATAAGAGAGATTTCATAAGAAAATAAATATATGCTCTATAATATCATTTAATACCACTCTTGCTTTCTAAAAATGACTTCTATAAATTTATTTTTCACTCCACATTTCATAGGCAGATGGTTGAAAAAAATACCCTTTAGCAAAAAAAAAAAAAAAAAACCCAAAACAAAAAAGCCAGTTTTTCTTCCCAGTGTCAACTGTGTTTCCATTAATTTACAATATCTGAAAATAATTATTTTCATTCTCTTTAACGTTGTTAGCAGAAAAACAACAATTTTTGTGTAGTATAATTAGGGAAATAAAAAATTCTTATTAGAAGCAGATCATTTAAATGATGCAACTGCCTTACCAAGTAAATTTCAGGTCACATATATCAAATGGTGCCACGGCCAACATGAAACCAGCTTTTGGTACATTCCATCTGAGGGGATGCTGCCCATTTGCAGAAAGCCTAGGATAACATGTCCAAATGCACTTCACACGTGTCACAAGGTCTTAAAACTTTCATGCTTCACTGAAATCTTCTAACCGATTCCTCTAATGGTTGTGTTTATTCTGCTTCATTTACTTTCAAGTTCACATCAAGTCTCAGAACTCTGAACTAGGAGAGACCATGGCGATGATTTAGTCTCTTCCCTTCCAAATCATCTTCAGGTGTGATTAACTGAGACCCAAAAAATCTAGTGAGATGTCCAGTGTCTACGTCTGGGTGATGAAAGGGCCAAGATTGATCGAAACTCTGGTCACATGACTCACTGTCCATCGACGTTGCTCTCACTGTGCCATTTGATCAATGATCTTCACAGAGCCCTGACACCTTCTTTGGAATTACATGTTCTCAACAGCAATCTGAGTGCAATGCATTTGAAGAGCCAGTAAAAAGAGAAGCAGGAATTTGTACATGGAATTCTTGAAGTAGCTACCCTTTGTCTAACCCACAGAACTATTACTAGGATCAATTAATATAATGTAGGTAAAGTGATAAAGTGACAGGCTTTGTACACCAGAAAGCATGATACCGATAAAAGGAATTTTCAAGATCATGAAACCTAAGACGCTATTCTGTGAAAGTTTTGTAAAGAAAAACCTAGATGTCTTGCCCAAGATGTATGGAATATCACAAAATATCTATGGCAAATTGTACGCACAAATAAAATAACTGGATACATTTTAAAGATATAAACAAATGTTAAGAATAATCTGATTACAAAAATGTATCTGAGATGGAAACAAATCTGAAATTCAGCAAAAATTTAACCAGTGTTTGTAGAACTTTGGTTGCTTTCTAAAACTGTAACAAAATGTCAATTCTCAGAGGAAGAAGTTAAAAATAAAACCATAATCTCACATTTTCATAATTAAAAGGAAATGCATTTTCAACTGCCTATAACATGATAACATCATTTCCTGTCAGCAATTTTTATACAGATGCAGTTCTGAGCCTTCAATGGTCTTAAAGCTATTTATAGCGCTAATAAGAAATGGGATTCTCACAAATTAACAGACCTTTTTCTCCGTGAAAGACGAAACTGAACAAAGATTTACAACGTGGGAAGTTTCTATTATTCATGCTTTTTTTCTGTCTGGAAAGCCTGTAACCCACTATCATCACCAATACCCACCCCCGACGTCCTGAGTCAGCCTTGCAAATACTCGCTAGCCCTCTTAAGACACCTAACTTCCTCTCCTCCATCGAGCCTTCCTTGTCACCTCTCTGTCTTTGCCTGGTTCTCCAAACACATAACTCTATGTTCCTGCTGTCCCCTGCTAATAATCTTTGTACTTACTTACTAGTCTATCACAGTTCCCCGGACTTTGAACTCCATAGATGTAGGAGTACCTTACGGATATGTGTACTCACAGCACAGCACAGTGCCTGGCACTTGTGATGATCAAGATAAGCTTGCTCACTTTGATAAAGCTAACCTTCCTCATCAAACAGCTTTTTACTGACTATTTCCCACAGTGAAATTAAAACGAGGAACTTTTAGAGACAAGCTTTCTTTTGATGAATTTGCTCAACTCAGTACATGACCATAAAAAAGCAGTCAAGTATTGAATATTTAGTATTTACTGCTGAGTTTACAATAACAGTGTTCTAACAGAAAATGGCATCATGCAGGCAGATTTAAAAAAATCCAGAAAGCACACACACAAAAAGTTGTGTATTCTCAAAATAAATAGTATATGGTGATTGAGCAGAAACAAACTTTCTGATTTTTATCTTTCTGTATTTCCACTGGTTTCTAACACAGGAGAGATTCTATACCACCACCTCAACGTAATGTGGTCAAAGTTTATTTATTCATTGAACACTGAGCCAGGCCACATCCTAGGTACCAGCTCAACAGTGGACAAAACAAAGTCCCTGCTTTCAAAACACAGCACAACTTAGTAGTGGTGAGGGATGTAGACCACCTGGGTTTGAGTTCAAGCTCCATCACATACGAGCTGTGACATCTTATGTAAGTTACTTAACCTCTCTGGCTGCAATTTCCTAGTCTATAAAAATGGGAACAATATTACCTACATCATGGGTTGTTATGAGTATTCAGTGAGTTAATATTTGTAAAGTTCTTTAAAGAGTGCCTGGAATGTATGATATAAGTAAATGCTTGACAACATTTCAAGGTGCTTCAATTCTACCAAAAAGAGACAGACACTGGGAGGGAGGGAGAGGCAAGAGGGAAGGGATGTGGGAACAGATGTATATGTATGACTGATTCACTTTGTTATAAAGCAGAAACTAATAAAAAAAAATTAAAAAAAAAGAGACAGACACAAAACACATACATATGTAATTGGTCACATGGTGATTACTGCTGTGAAGACAGTAAGAGGGGCAAGGGAAGAGAGGATGGAGGTCCTTGCTCGCTCACACAAGGTGGTCTCCCCCAGAAGGCCTCTCTGATAATGTGACTTTTGAGCAGAAACCCTAATAAGTGAGGAAGGAGCTCTGAAAATCTTGGAGGAGTGTCACAGGCAGAGGAACCAACTGAACTAGCTCTGAGGACGAAGACAGCTTGGAGCATTGACAGAACCACAGGAGACTAAGGAGAGGTGCTGAAGCAAAGCCAGTGAGGAGGAGAATGGCCAGGGGCCAGGTCAGAGCAGGAACAGAGAGGGGAACCCCGTAGGGCCTTGCAGCTCACAGGAAAGAGTACACATTTTAACGAAAAACCACTGGAGGATTTAGAATGGAAGGGCAATGCTACTGAATTTTTTTTTATGGGAAAAAGTATATAACTTTATTGAAAACATTAAATGGAGAGATACACCATGTTCACGAACTGGAAAATTCAATTTCATGTTGATGTTGATATTCCCCGAACTGATCTATAGATTCAGTTGGGGTCCATTCACTATGGTGATTTTTGTTGGTGGAACTTGACAAGCTGATTCTAAAATTTATATGGAAGAGCAAGGGCCAAGTATAGATCTTAGGAGATCATACACAGGGGTAGATAAAATGATCAGTGGGACAAGAGAGAAAACTAAATTGTGGTATATTCAATGGATCACTATACAGCAAGGAAAAAGAATGCTCTACAGCCACACACATTAATTTGGATAAATCTTAGAAACATAATATTGAAGGAAAAAGCAAATCACAGAAGAATAAACATGGTATGGCTCCATTTATATAAAGGTGAAAAACATGCAAAACCAGTACAAACATATGTAATAAAAATCACAAAGCAAAGCAAAGGGATGTTTAAGACAGCACAGTGTTTCCTCTACCAGGGAGGGGCACAGCAGGGACTTCAAAGGAAACAGCATCCATTTCTTAAATGGGGGTGGGGAGAGTGTTGTTTCTCTTTATTTTATAAATATTTCCTTGTATCTTTTCACTATTAAAAAACAACAACAACAAGAAAAGATATTCTGGAGGGTGAGGGGTAAACTAATGGCAGACACAGGAAGTCGGCCAATGCTCAAGGCGGGCACAAAGTGACTGGTGCACCAAGTTACTAACAGAGTTAAAAAATAGTAACAGAGCACGATGTTTAGAAAAACAAAGGAGTCCTAGAAGCTCAAACCTTTGTGGGCATGCGCAGGGCCTGTCGGATGGATGGGCTTCTCTGAGGGCTCTTGGAAGGCAAGCCCGCCACATCAGTGGAGGACTACTGCCCTCCCCCAGCAGCACGTGTAGATTTTCACTTAACCCCATTTTTGGTCCAGTCCGTCACCCTCACCCCAGCGGGGTAGCTTCTTGGCTGCAAGGGGTCAGGTGGGTCCTGGGGGGAGGGGCAACCTAGCTGCTTCTCATAGAGACCTGAATCAGTCCCTACTGTCTGCCCCAAACCTTGCCTTCCACCGCGCTGGTGGAATTCCTGAACCTCTCCAGGGCTCCTGGGGGCAATCGGGCTGCCTCTCGGCCCCTCCAAGAGGGGAACGCTTAATTTCAACTTCTGATTCTCTAAGAGAATAGATGAGCCTCTACCCACTTTCCATCTTCCAGAATGTTGTCAGGCTCTTTGGTCTACTGCCGTCTCCCTATTTTCTTTGTCTTTGTAAATTTACAGCACTTTTAATTTCTTTACTATCATTTTAGATTTTAAGAGGAGACAAACTCACATGCTTAAACCTGCCACATTTAACTGGAATTTAACACATTTATATTTAAATAAACGTGTTCAACAAGCAGCTCCTGAAGAGTCCAGAGAGGAGGAGGTTAGCAGTCTCAGCACCATCCAGCACAGATGCTTGAACATCCCTACCTGATTTCTCTGCCTTGATTTTTTCGGCTGTTCAAGGGTGAAGGAGAAAGCACAAAGATCTGGGTTCAAATCCAGACTCCTCCATTTACTACCCTGTGATCTTATCACATCAAGTCTCAGAGCTTTATCACCTGCATCATTGCTGCCCAGTGCACTGGGTTAGCTGGAGAGAAGTTTACTGAAATTTTTGCTGTGAAATGTTCCGAACTTATTATAAAGCACTGAACCTGGGAAGGAACTCTGGACTCTCATACCCCAGATCACTACATTCTGCCTTAACCTGCTGGCCAGCCCCCGTCCCAAGGCTGCAGAAGGCAGAGCCCTGGCTCCTGACACCCTCCGGCATTCTGTGGTTCCCAGGCCTGCCAATCAGAGGAACCAAAACCAGCAGCCCGGGCAACAGTGAAGGCCCAGAAACCCACAAAGACGGAGGGAGTCTGAGAACCAAGTGGGCACTTTATTAACTTGGCAAAGGGGCAGCTGGGCAGGCCGAGCAGCCCCCTGCCAGACCCTTTGCTGTGCTCAGGGGCCACTGATAGAGGCAGAGCCGCAGGGCCCAAGCCCTGGACACTAGGAGTCCAAGCTGGGCAAGGGCAAGGCTAAGGGCGGGGCTGGAGTTGCCGAAAGCAGGCATCAAGTACCAGCCTGCCGCCCTTTCTGAGGCTGGGGGTGGGTCTGACATGAGTCCCCTCTCCCGTTCCCCACTCCTTGTACAGCTCACGCTGTTCCTGGAGTCAGGAAGCCACGCGTGCCACATCAGCTGTGGTCTGGAAGGTGATGCCGTCCCCCTGGCAACGGGGTGGCCCGGAAGGGCCAGAGCCCGACAAGGACCCAGCGGGGCCCCAGGGCCGCCTGCAGGTTGCGGGAGGGGCCCAGGTCGTAAGGGTGCCACCCCGAGCCCACTCCCACGTGGTCTGGCCCCTCAGCAGCAACATCCCACGGAAGAGCAGTCCAGCCGCGCACATCAGTGCACACGCCACACACGTGTCGGTCACGAAGGCCAGCGCAAACGGGGCCGGAGACACTGCCTGTGAGCAGCCTGTGCGCCGGGGCAGCGGGAGGAGGGTGGCGGTGTGCAGGGGTGTGTGGGCTCGCAGCAGGGCTGACGGATCAGGGCCCAGCAGCACACAGACATGCAGCAGGACGCCTGCCGCGTGAAGCATCAGACACACGCAGGGCCGGTAGTTGTGGAAGCCCACGCGGCGGCCCAGCGGGCGGCCGTGGTGGCCCCGGCGCAGGATGCAGTGGCGCCAGGCGGAACAATGCCCACTGCACGGTGGCCTCGGGCTTTGGCACTGGTAGCAGTAAGCCCAGCCCTGGCCCAGACCACGGCCGGCCAGCATCACAGCCCGGATGCTGGGTCCGAGCGCAGGAAGAGCCCCCAAAGTTGCCCAGTAGGTTGAGCAGCTGGAAGGTTGCCGGCGCAAGCTGCAAGGTCCGGGCCAAGAGTCCCAGCGGGGGCTGCCCGGGACCCAGTACCAGCAGGTAGGCCAGTTCCTGGCCCACGGCTGCGGCTCACAGCGCGGTGGGCCCAAGAGGCAGCCGTGCGGACGCCGCCTCCGCGCTCCCCACCGCTCAGGGCTGCCCCATGGCCTGGACCCACTAGCGGTGGATCCCGGGGACCCCGCCGCTTCCCGCTGCTGGATTTTTGTAGTAGAAGGATCACCGTGGTTGCTGTGTAGAGAAGAAACTCTAAGGCGAGGAGTTAAGAGTAAACACAGGAGGATCTGTGAGGAAACAGCAGGCTAGGTGAGTGATGACGTATCTTGATGAAGATGGAGGGGAACATAAGATGTGGCCAGATTCGGGTTATTTTCTAGGTTAGTCCCCAGCACTTCCTGACTGAGGGATGTTGAGTGAGAGAGAGAGGAGTCCAGGATGACTCCAAGATTTGGGGTCCAAGCTTCTGCAGGGATGAAGCTGCCACCGACTGAGATGCACAAACTAAGGGGAAGCGTTATCCGTCATAGGTCAGATCATTTTCCTCCTCGGAAATCCTCAGTGGTCCCCGCTTACTTTGTAAAGTAAGTCCCCTGGGCCTTCCATTCAAGGCCCTGTTGACACCACATGCACTTCTCTATGCTGTTTCTGCTCCAGCCAAGCTCGACCCATTGTCTGGTCCCCAAACCTTCACAATTGGATGACTTTTTCATGATACTCCCTTTCCTGGAAGTACTTCCTCTTCTTGTATGCCTAAGAAAAGGTCACTTAATCCTTCCGTGATTAACTTGGATTTCCAATTCTCTGATGAAGGCTTCTCTGGTATTTCTTGGCAGGTGGCTTTGGGCTTTGTACTTTTGTCACACATATTCCATTTCACCTTAAGTTATTTTATATAGTTGTTTGTTTCATCAAATAGACCGAAACTTCTTGGAAGGTAGAGATCATATCTTATTTATGTCAGTGGGTCTACAGTTCCTAACACACTACTTGCATTAAATAAAAATATTTCTGTCCAGATGAAATTAACATGTGTATCACTTCAAATCTTTTGATATGAAAACAATCAAGTGCTCTCTTTACAATATGTTAATCTTAAAATTTTATTTTTCATTTCATCAAATGAAATGAAATGTCTATGTAAAAATTTTTCTTCATTTATAAAATGTTGATAGGTAAATCAGAACAGAACAGAAAAGAAAAGAAAGTTATAATGAAAGGGAGAATTGATGTGTCTCCAGTTTTTTGCTTTTGTTTTTAAGCCTGATAACGTTTCTTTGGCTAATTATGAAGGTAATACCCTTGAGCTTTACATGATAAGCTTAAAAATGTCTCTATGATATTCCAGTATATAGTTCAGGCAATATGCCTTAAGATTTTCTTTTTCCTTTTTTTTTTTTAGCACAGCTACAAGCTTCTCTGGGTAACCGGCTATAACACAAAGATTTGGTACTATCTGTCTCTTCCATTTCAGAAAACTAGAAATTATGTGCTTTGAGATACAAGGCAGTAAAATATTGATTGTACAGGACATTTCAGTAGAGTAGAAGGTATTCTAATTAACATGATAATCAACATAGGCTTTTTCATGGAACAGATTGTATAAATCGAAAATTTTTATGGATTTTGATAAACATACTTCACTCTCAGAGGGATTTCAAGCTTCCGGTGTTATTTCTCCTTTCTGGACACCATGGTACACAATTAAGGCAAAGGAACAAAGGAAGAACCCAACATTAACTTATAAATCAGCTATCAGTGACCAACTGCGCAAGGGAGTAACACCAGTCCCTGGCATTTCTGAGAGCTATATCATATTGGGGGTGCTGGAAATCACTAATGCCCTGAGAGATTCTCTAGTATTTTTGATATTCATGTGTAAGCCTCATTCTCCATCCAAAATTTTTGCTTAAAAATAAATAATTCTACCTGGGGCAGGAAGAGCTCAAGCTTTAGTATATGACATAGTTACCTTTTTTTTTAGAGCACAAATTCTGCCACTTATGGAACTGAATATTTTATATATAAAATCTTAATTTTCACAATAACCTAGGAGGTCATTAACTTTATCCCCAAAGGCACAAACTGAAGCTTGGAGAGATTAAGTCATTTCCCCCAAGGCTACAGAAGCCATTAACTGTAGGAACTGGGATTTGAACCCAGGCTATCTGATGCCAGAATCCATGCCCAGAGTCATTCCTTTATGTTACTGTCTGTGTCCTGAGATCCGCCTATAGGCCTGTGTGCCCTTTACTGTGTTCTCACTAGGGATATGTTGGTGAAGAACAGCACAAAATCTGCTGTCATGCAGCTTACCTAAGAGCTCTGTAGCAGAGAAAGGAAAAGAACTTCTATCGTGTATGCTTTCTTGAAGATTTAAGGAGAAGGCTGTATTGCCCTTCCTAGAACATTTTCTATCAACATAATTTATTAGAAACATTAAAGTGTTGTATATTTCAAATTAAAGTATGTTTGAATGGAATTATTTCCATTAACCTCATGGGAAAATTTTCATAGAACATAATGATTTTTCCTCTGTTATATTCCTTCTTTGTCATTGAAGAAAATGTCCCTGTGATCTTGAAAACACATAACTGTGTCAGACATGACCTACTGAGGAATCTACTGGCACATACTGGGAGGCAGTGTCAGCTGAGTTCTGTTCCTGGCATTGCCATGATGGACTCAGTTCTCTACCATAAGATGCACATCATGTGCATTTGCATTATGTTGGATTGTTGTCAATAAACAGCCATCTATTATTTATGCTTTGTAGCTCATAGAAACATTTTGCACTGTCATCTCTCTGACCACAGGTTCTCAGAAACATTCATTGTCTATTTTGAAACTAAATTTTACAAGGATATTAAAAATGAAAAATAAAAATCCCCCAAGGCATAACCCACGGAGAAGTCCTCTCTTTACAATTTGGTGCTATCCGTCCAAACATTTTTATATTCATATTCCTCCATACAGAAATCCTTGACTTCTTATATTGAATCATTTAAAACACTGACTCATTTAATTTTTGTTTCTTTTTTGCCTGATCTTTAAATTTTAATGGAACCTTCTCTTGAAAAACTTCATAATATATCATTTACTTTATGCATTGGAATACAATAGTGCCAATTTTACTAGATACTCTGGTTAGTAATATGGGGGAAAAGTGGCTGTGGGAGATCATATGAACAATATGTGAGGCCCAAGAGACTTACGAAAATATAAGTATGTAATATTTCATAGACAGGTCTAAGGAGTAAATAAAAAGCTATGGCTTTAATTCATTCTGCTCAGGAGAAAGAAGCTATAAGTGAAATATGGTGGGACTAAAATGTGTGCTTCTAAGATGGTTCACCTACTTTAGACCTGGTGATTGGTATGTTGTCATAATTTTCAGAATTTAGTCATTATTTCAAAATAATATGAATGTAGAAGAGGCTTCTATAATCCACAGGAACATTGTTTCTAATTATTTTCCATTCCCTCTGTACAAAATACCCCATATCTTTAAAGGGAATAATATATCTCTACTGATAGGTAAGAAGACCCTCAGGTCCCCAAACCTATAAGAACTAGAGTAGAGGCTTTTAAAAATCTGTTGATAAATTATTTTAAACTGATTGAGCTAGAAAACCACCAGAAGAGAAAATATTTGGTAAATGATGTAGAAATGTTAAAAATCATCAATACTGGATTATTTTAAAGCTCTTTCCCTTTTCTTCTCCACCTCTCACCTCATCCATCAATTCTCCAAATGTCAGCTTGAACCCTCTGGCCAAATCCTGTTTCAGGGAATTTACTTGTGGACGTGGCACAGCAGGCATTAAAGATGCCATTAAGCTGACATCTGCTCCAGGACACGGGAAGCTTAAGTGGCCTGAAAGCATCTAATGTGCCATGCCAACTAAAGAGAAATCAAAAGAAAAGGCAAAAACAAACAAAACAAAACAAAACCCGGCAACAAATTTAAAATATACTGAAATGAAATTTTAATTTAAGTGTGTGCCTTTGCGTGCACTCACACATACATATATACACATTCATATGCTCCACTTGCTTTAGATTCGTAGCATTGAGTACAGAATTGGAATGCCATAAGCTCCGTTCCGATAGTGACATATGTTTTACATTATTTTTAAAGAACTAATCCTTACACTCTTTTTGCCAAAGTGTTATATTATCATTGATGCCATTTCCATCTCAGCAACCTTTGGCTATACAGAGAAAGGTTCTCTCTATGTTCTTTTCAAATAAGCTCAAACATACATATCTTATAAAACAAAGATATGCATCACCCAATATGAATTGTGATCTCAAAGAACGGAAGTTCTTTCCCCAGCACCCTGACCCAAAAGATGCTCAGTTAGCTCCATCTCTAAAACGCACTTGAAATTAATGGAAAGTTGAATTACACACACTGCCTCTATTTTTTAAAATATTTTTACAAAGTAACAAATTGTTTCCACTCAGTAAAAATGATGGATTATTGTATAGTTTGAAAAAATTAATGAACAGATGAAATATCAACCCATTACTCATTAAAATATTTTACTGGGTTAATTCAGCAAATAAAAATGGAGAAGAGAGCAGATGGCCATTTATAGTTCTCTTGATTTCTTAAACTACTTCTTTACAGCCAGAACTGCTCCTATATTTAACTTGAAATGCACAGCTCTCACCATATGCACAGTAAGCAAGCATTCATGTGACCTCATAAACTTTTCATATAACACAGCAATGATTTTTATGATTTAGTTAAAGGAACACTATACACTTACAAAGTAAATTATTCCCATAGCCCCAATATTCTGGGGATAGTTTGAATTTCCTAGACTCAGTAGATACTTACCATCATTATCTGGTCTGAAGTAGGTCCAAGTAGGCACATGGGTAAAATTTCACAAAAGGAAGTGATCAGCTTTGTTACAAACGCTGAAGTATGCCAAGCATGCATAAAATTATTACAGAGTAGGCAGTGTTTCTCTTAAGGCAATACTTTTTTTCCCATCGTATCCTACTCCTGTAAGTTACTGCCTTTTAAAAAATTCTATCCTCATGTAGAGCAAATGGGACTCTCACATATGTAAGTGGAATCAACCACTCTGGAAAACTGCTTGACTGTATCTATTACAGCTGAACATATACATACTCTATGGCCCAACAATTCCACTCCTAGGTATACGCCCCACAGAAATGCATAAATATACTCACAAAAGACACTGATATGAATATTCATAGATGCACTATTTGTAAAAGCTCAAACCAGGAAGCAATCCAGACAGAATCAATAAATAAGTTGTGACATATTTATACAATGGTATAATAAAGACAATGGAAATCAACAAACTTCTGCTATAAAAACAACAGGAGTGAATATTACAAACATAAAGTTGAGCAAAAGAAGGCAAACACAATAGCATATACTCTGCAATTCCATTTATGTAAACGTCAAAGGTTGACAAAATCACTGTGGTGACAGAAATCAGCATAGTGGTCGCTTTGGAGGAAAAGTGGGGAACAGTGACGGAGTCAGGCAGGGGCCGGTTTGGGGTGCTGGCCACGTTCTTTTTCCTGAACTGGGTGGTTGTTACATGGGTAGTTTCCTATTGTGAAAATGTACTGCATTGCACACTTATGATTTGTGAACTTCTTAATATGTATGATAGACTTCAAGTTTTTTAAAGTTTACTTTAGAAGATAAACACTATGAATAAAGAAAAAAGTCCTCTGTAGCAGTGCCAAGGGCAGTACAGAAATTATACCATAATGAATAGTGAGAATTCTATTTCATCAGAGTTAACCCAAGTGACATGATGCAAAAATATTCTCTAAATATTATTTTCATAAAGTTCTCCCACCTCCACATTCGAAGTCCTTGGTAGCCTCCCACTGATAGCTTTCCCCTGTGATAGAAGACATGTTTCTCCCAAGCACTGGACCTTCCCCCTTCGGCTGAGTATCCTTTCACCTGTGAAACTCCTTTCCCCAATTCTCCTCCACATGGTCTGTGCCCCATGATACTCTTCCCAGCTCTGCAGGTGAGGCATGGATGGCTCAAGCCTGAGTTTCTCTCAGACACAAAGTTCTCATTCTGATAGGACAATTCTTTGTTTTATGGGATCGACCCAGGCACTGTAACAAGGTTAGCTTCCCTGAATCTGAACCCAAGATGCCTGTAGCCTGTAGGGCCTGTAATTCTTATTACATATAGCATGGAGTTCATGATTGGGCTTCTCACTAAGACATCAGAGACAAGAGACCTGGCATAATGTCCTGTTCATTGTTATTCCACCTAAGCCCAACAGTGCCTGGGTATGACACCTTTTCAATAAAGGTCATTTGAAGTTATTTGGCATGTGTTCTATACATGTTTACTGAGCACCTTGATGTGCCAGGCATGGTTCTCAACAATAGGGATAGAGTAGTGAATAAAATGGACCAAATCTTGTACAGATTTTCTCTTCTAGTGAGAAAGAGATGATAAACAAGGAACAAACAAATACAAACAGAAAAACAGCAGATAGTGATAAGCGCTAAGAAGTTAGGAAAATAAGATAATGTGATAGCAATCAAGGGAAAGGGGGCTGGTTACTTCAGTGGTTCTCAACCAGGCGTGATTTTGTTTTGAGACACTGTATAAGACATTTGTAATTGTCACAACTGAGGGACTCTAGTGGGTAGAGGTCCAGGATGCTGCTAAACATCTTACAATGCACAGGACAACCCCTCTCCACAAAGAATTATCCAGCCCCTAATGTCAATAGTACCAGGACTTTCTCATTCTACTTTAGATGGGGATGAGGGGTGGCCTCCCTGAGGAGGTCCCATTGGAGCCACGACCTGAATGATGATAGAGAAAGCCAGGTGAGCAAAGTTTTGGAGAAAGGGCTTCCAAGCCAAGGGAATAGGCTGCAAGGTGCAAATCAGTTTGGGCGGTCTGAAGAAAATAAAGAAGAGTAAAGGGGCTCAACTTAGCTAGGAGGAAGGACAGTATTTTCAAGTTTGGGCAGGTAGTGAGTGGTGCTTTCAAGATACCACTTGGGACAAGGCATAGTCCAAATCATTTAGGGCCTTAAAAGTCATGGTAAGGAGTTTGAATTTTATTCTAAGTACAAAGGGAACCTCCTAAAACATTTAAAGGAAAGAGATGACATAATCAGATTGTAAGAAATCACCCTGCCTGTTGTGTGGAGAATGAATTGTCAGAAGGGCAAAAGTGAGGCCAATGGGATGAGTGAGAAGACTACAGCTGTGGTCCAACAGAAATAGGGTGATGGCCTGGATGTATGAGTGGGTGGAGTTGCCAAATAAAATACAGGATAGCAAGCTAAACTTGGCTTTCAAGTCAACAAAGAATGATTTAATTTTTTTGTATAACAAGTCCCCTGCAATATTTGGCACATACTTATATAAAAAGTTATTTGTTGTTTCTCTGAAATCCAAATTTAACTGGGCATCCTTTATTTTTATTTGTAAAATCTGGCAACTCTATGCATGCCTGAATGGACAGATATCTGCATAGGTAGACATAGAATCATATGTACTTGGGAAATGAGCCAACCTGCTGTATTTCTCAAATGCAAAAATACAAGGTTGTGCATGAATGGTTTCTATATGTGAAAGAGGCATGTGGTCAAATATATATTGGTTATACAGGAGATCAATTAAGTACCTAATCAATTTTGACCTTTATCTCTCTCTCTCATTAGTTTAAAATCTCCAACCAGCTTCAGGTTATCCCTCTAGTATCTTACTAAAAGAAGGAACATATATTATACATTGGTTCTCATTGCTCCCTAAGCTGTTTTCTGTCCCCATCAACCAGGAACCCCAAGTTCAAAATCTTGGGATAGGCTTCTTGCATGACTTTTATCTTCAAATGTGAACTAATAAAATATACAAGTTCTGTCACTTCTTTTGCATTGATCTTCAACTAGATTCTCCTTAGGAGTATCAAAGAAAAGGGGGGATTGGAACCAAGCAGAACCCTGCAGCATCCCCCAGCCATGAAGTCCCCTCCATGTCCCCTGCCCCTTGTTTATAGAAAAGCTGAAGTCTCCCAGGGTCCCCTGAGTCACAAAGTGCAGGCTCAAGCAGCTAATGATTAGCACAATAGAGTCACAGACTCAGTGTCTGATGCACATTCCGGAGTTGTTTTCCAGATACTGAAACTGCCACCAGAGGGAAAATGCTAACTGCATGATGACCAGGCTGCAGCCATGACATAAGCTGCTCCATCTTGATCAGTACTGAGTCTACGGCTAGCACAATGCCAAGAACAGCCTTAAGAGAATGGCATTAGCGCTATTCCTCATAATAATCTATATCTTTGTGGGCATCAAAATAATTGTGGCTTATTCTGCTCGTATATGTAAACGGGCAACTAAACTGTCAGCAAAGATATGTTACAGACCCATGTAGACATCTTCCACTCTAAGAATACAGCTCCCTATATCAGCAGGAAGAAGTTACAGAAGACGGACCTTCGCCCATAATCCCATAGAAAGAGAAAGATGTTCTGACAGGTGGGGATTTGTAAGCAGCTTTTGGCAGGAAAGAGCTCTCCACAGGGCAGGGGTGGGCGGCGGGCCTTTTGTCTTGTTAGTAACCTTAAACAAGTCACACCCATGCTCCACTGATCTCCAGCCCTAGCACACCTTTCAAGTCTTTTGATCACACAATACCTTGCCTAATCTGTTGGTTCTTTCCATAGATCAAAGAAGTAGAAATGAAGAATAAGTAATCAACAGATGACCAGATCTCTTCCCTAGCTTCCCTTGCAGTCATCTCGCGAACAAACTGTGTGAACAAGACAGCATCTAAGGAAAGGCCAGGAGGAGTCGGGAGTTGACAAGTCTGCGCACAGTGGGGCATGTCAAGGACTCTGACCCCCTATCTCAATGGTTAACTGCGATTACTTCCCTTTTTCCCTTTAAAAACTTTCATGGCCGAGCAGAATCTTCAGAGGTGGTTTTTGAGGGACACTGAGTCCACCATCTCCCCCGATTGTTGGCATTCTGATTAAAAGCAACTTTCCTTTCTACCAAAACCTGCCTGTCGGTTATTGATTTTCGAGTGGCGAGCACCGGACCTGAGTTCAGTAACACTCTCAGGTTTAAACCTTCCAGTGTTTCTTATCACTGTAAAGAATTGTAAATTGGTCATTCTTAGGCTGTGTCAGGCTAGCAGATATTTTTAATTCAGCTCACATTGTAGTAAAAAAGAGTCAATATTTAAAGTTAAAAGCATTTTCTTTAAAATCTGGGTGTCTGACTGCCTCTGAAAGATCTGAAGATCTGGCCGCACTGGATCTGCATTTACCCTTGGCTATAACAGCTGGAGTTGAATAGAAACTTTCTTCTTTACACAGAACATGTAAGTCCTCACCTGCTTAGGTGACTTGATTGGCATCTAACAGTGTCACCAAAATTGGATTACATGCAAACGCCTCTGTAGCAAACATCAGAGACCTTTCAAAGCTCTTTCCCTGTTCCCCACTTCAGTCCTATGTCCCAGTTAGGCCAACGGCCCCAAAAGTCTCATTTTTGTTTCCTGCTCCTTCACCACATTTTATCTTCTTCAATCCAGATTGTTTTTTCTTTAATTTGACTTCCTATTTAAATTGTTTCTGTACATCTCACCAACATTGTTCATTACCTTGGTTTTCTTTCCAAAAGTTAACATGCATATATTCTCTAGGTGTTTTGGGGCACTTGTCTTATCTTACCAAGACTCCTGTGTCAGCTCCCTAAGGACAAGAGCCTTCCTTGATACCTCTTTTAGTAACTCTGGGCATCCCCAAAGCGCTCAAAAATTAGTGGTTGCATGAAATGACTACACTGCAATCTAATCAGCATATAAAGAGAAAAGTGGACCTGATCTTATTCCTTTTTTGAATAGTATACTAGTATGGTTTGCAACTGTTTATTTTTCCTGAAATCCACTATTTTTAAAAAATAGCATGTAAGAAATAGAAACTAAGCAAGCTCTTTTAAAGTTCTGTTTAAGGTAATTTAATAAAGCCCCTCAATTAAACCACACTATCTCATTTTATTCCATAGATATATTTGATTCTATGGCCAATAAAGACTAAAAATTTCACTCATTTTGTCCTTACTTCTTATGAGATTATTAAAACTCAAAGACCCAATTTTCCATCATTTTAAGGAGGCTGATTATTTAAATATTAAAACTTGAAATGAGAAAATAAAGTATTCTCTGTGTATGTATCTATTAAAACATAAGGGAATAGATGAGAAGCCTGAATTCTAAGAAAAATTTTCTAACTATACGAGCAGATACCAAAATCTATTTAAACAGCTTTGTAAAAAACAGTGAGTTTTAAATAATTTACTTTAGTTACATACCTTAAAAAAGAATAAGATTTAAAGAGAGAGGTCCAAAAAGCTAATATTTCCTCAATCAAAAAAAATTCTTTCCACACAATAATTACCTTTAAAGAAAATTTTAGGAAGGTTCAAAGGGAAAAAATAATTAGTAAGAAATCCACTCACAGTAGGAATTAGCAAACAATCTGTGTTTTCCTAAATCACCTCCTCTTGATGCCAGGACCACAAGGCATGACAAATTTTAAGTGGGCTTTTGCTGCTGAGAACTAATCCATAAGGTACAACCATTTCACACACACACACACATACACACACGGCAAAGTGGTGAATAAAGTAGTAAACATGGATTAACTGCTTCCATTATAGCCAGTTAGTGAAGATGAAAATAATATTATAGACAAATCTTTTAGAAAAGGCTCATATGCCAATATGCTTTGCAAAATATGGATTGCATTGTTCATAAATGTGTGTATATATATATATATATATATATATATATATATATACACACACACACACACACACATATATATTGCTTGGAAGATGCTTATGCACTAATAAATAAGAAAAAAAATCATTTCCCAGTAAAATTGAATCTTTGGAGGCAGTAAAAAAGAATTTGGAAGGAAAAAATATATAAGGACATTAGTTTCTAATTCAATTATATCATATAGTGAATCAAAATTGAAAAAAATGTGAAAAATCACTCAACAGAGAAAATTCATTATCAACTCAAATATAAGATAGCAGTCCTCAATTATCCAAGGGAGATTATATTGTTCCTAACCCAGCACCTGACTTACTGATAACAGAGCATTTGCATAGAATCATATCATATTACATTAGCACTTGGCATCTTAATGAGTGCCTAAGACCTGTCACTCAAGAAATACCACCAGGGAAACCCCTACAGTGTCTCGTGCAAGGTTGCTTAATTTGTCAGTGACAGAGGAAGGGCTAAAACGTGGGCTTCTTGCTTTAGAAAAAATACTGATGTTTTTTGAATTAGCTGAGTTAATGATTTGCCCCACTGAGATCTTGCCTGTTGTTTGTTGATTTCCTTGTTTGTTTGTTTAAACGAGAAACTAAATATTCTATCTGTTATATGAAAGTTTGAGAGAGGTGTAAAAGGCTCTCTGGTGAGGGATATGAAAGCATTATTCCCATCAAGAGCCGGGAGGGCTTCCCTGGTGGCGCAGTGGTTGGGAGTGCGCCTGCCGATGCAGGGGACACGGGTTCGTGCCCCGGTCCGGGAGGATCCCACGTGCCGCGGAGCGGCTGGGCCCATGAGCCATGGCCACTGAGCCTGCGCGTCCGGAGCCTGTGCTCCGCAATGGGAGAGGCCACAGCAGTGAGGGGCCCACGTACCGTAAAAAAAAAAAAAAAAAAAAAGAGTAAACTGGGAGATAGGACTGGAAAGTGACTCTGAGAGATTCTCATGTTCAACCTTATATCTATGAGCAACGTGAGGTCCAGAGAGGTGATGCAGCTTTCTCCGCACTAGCTGGTGGCAGGAATCGGACTGAACTCTATACCCATATAGTCTAGGGTTCTTTCTTCTGCACCTTGACCTTGAGTTGTGTCTTCAAGGTAAGGCATCACTATAACATTGAAAAGGAATTCATCGAGCAAGATAATCACATTAAATGTAAATGCAAACACCACAGTTGAAAATCTGCAATAGATGACGGTTTTTATTATATGTTGATTTGTTCAACATATCTATTATTGCTCCTTGTAATTATAATGGATAAACAGTCATTGCCCTGGGGTGTTGCTCATGTGTCTGTAATGTTCATCACAGGCTGACAGGGACCCAGGCACCACCAACAGCTCACAGGCTGTAGAATTAAAAGCTGTGTCAAGCACTGGCTGAACCGGTGCACTAAAGCTTCATCGATTCGGACTATTTTGGGGAGAATGGGGTACAAGGTGGGGACAAGCGAATTGATAAAAAATAAAGTCAGAAATTAACTATTTTTGAAGAAATACATAACGATTATTTTTAAGTAAGTGAAAGCAACCACTTACATACTGTCAAATGTAAGTCCTGTAGGGCTTATTTTAATAACTGAATAACTCATCTGTAATTAGCAGATAAATTGTTTACATGAAAATGGCATCAGAAAGCATTTGAAAATACTTCTGCACATCAAAAATGTGCCATCAAATCTTATTTATTCCAAATTTTGCACGGAAAACATTTGACTACAGAGAGAAGAGAGGTAAATTTTAGTCGAGTTCTAGTTAAATGATCAAGAATTCTCATAGTCATAATGCTCTTAGTGAAGTGATAATGATAGTATAATGATTCCTCTCCACTCCTCACAGGGAGTTCATATGTACTTTCTAATTTGTGCCGAACAGACTTCTGTGATGTGAGGGTAAGCAGAGGTGAAGGAACTTGCCCAAGATATAGTAGCAACTAAGTTCTACATCCTGGAGCAGAACCCAGGGGTCCTCTGACCCCTGCTAAGTACCCTTTCACTCTTCCACATGCTCTCCGGGAAGAGTACAGCATTCTGGGTTAGGCTAGATGAGCTCTAATGTCATTTTTCTTTCATTCCCAGTGTCTATATTTCTTTATGTGCAGTGACCTCAAAGAGAAAAGTATCCATTACACATACGTGCGATTGGGGCTTAAATTTACTGGATTCCAGGGACTCTGCATTTCCCTTCAGTGGGTTGTTTCAGTATCTCATGGATCAGTACGTGTGTTCAATACCTTAAATCCTTGTTGATATGAGATGAGCATAAATACTCAAACTATCTTTGGTTTCTCCACCTCTTTTTCCTAAACACTAGGTTTAATGTATAAATGGAACTGAGTCAAATATCCCTTAGTCATTCTAATGGCAAGAAAAATGACAGCTCCTTTTCTACCATTAACATTACCAAGACCTAAACTCATGGATAATCTTCTCTTCTCAGGCAACAATTACTGTGAGCCTCACTTTGGTGGGGAAAGCAGAGACACCAGAAGAAAGAATCTTGGAGATTAATTTGTTAAATGGAGAAATACATGCATAATAAATGACTCTATGCTATAAACTTATTAATAAAGAGGAAGCTGAAATAAACATGCACTTATGTTCAACTGTAGAGTCTCTTTCACCTTACCCTGCATGTATGGCAATATCATGTTTATTATTGACCTTACATAGCTATAAATACGAGCTTCAACACAGCTCAGTTTGGAGCTTCTTAGTGGTGAAATGTCACCTCTTAGTCTTTGTATATAATACAAGGGAGATCTTTTTTGACTGATGTGCGTGCACACGTATAACTGCCCAGTGACAGCAGATTAGGATGACCAGATGACTTATGACTGATCAATATGTAGAGCTGAGCAATGTACATGGAGAAGAGGAAAGAAGCCTTGAGCTTTAAATACTGCTGTGAACGGATTAAGTGATCATTCCTGCCACCACTCTATCAGCCCTTTATCATTTAGAATATTCAGTTAGATTTCTCACCATGCATATCCTCCACCCCCAGACCTCCCGAACTACTTACTCATGGTTACTTCAACAACAATTTTCTGGCTAGTATTCCTTTGCAAATTATGTTTTCTTGGTTGAAACAGTCCCTTTCTCCCTTTGCTTCTCCACCTACAGAATTCTACTCAACTTTAAATATCCAGCTTATATATCACTTTCTCAGAGAAGACCTAAGTACATGTACAGTGGTCCCTCGCTATCTGCAGGGACCCCTGGGGATACCCAAATCCACAGGTGCTCAAATCCTTTGTATAAAATGGCATAGTATTTTCATATAACCTATGAACATCCTCCTGTATACTTTAAATCATCTCTAGAGTACTTATAATACCTAATACAATGTAAATGCTTTGTAAATACAATGTAAATGCTGTGTAAACAGTTTCCAGCTTGTGGCAAATTTAAATTCTACTTTCTGGAACTTCTTGAAAAATTTTTTCAAATACTTTCAGTTGAAGTTGGTTGAATCCACAGATACGGAACCCACGGATACAGATATGGAGGCCAACTGTACACTCATCTACATTCAAAAGTACTTTGGTCAAGCCATTCCTATATCACCGACCATAATATGCTGTAATGACTTGATTAGCTACCTCACCCATTAGATTGCACACTCTTCATGGCCAGGGCTGCTGTGTTATTCCTTGTTATATTTCCGCCACCCCTTGGTCCCCTGCCCCTTACACCTGCCAAGATGCTCCCCAGTTTCTTGCATACTGTGGGCATAGATTAAGTTCTATAAATGTTTATTGACTGAACTAGTGTGGGAGTGGCCAGTGGATAGTCAGGATCTAATGGGTCGTTAGATTTGTGGATGATGAAAACCCTCCTAAACAATGTGTTGACCCAAAGGCTCAACTCCCTGACCTTTCATTTAGGCTGTGAACCAGAGTGCACAAATCTTTGTTCATCCTTTTAATGTGCTATCCACTTAGATTTCAGCCTTACATTAATCTGGGATATTAATTCCACCAGCACTTCTGATGGAAGCTATAATTTATATCACTGAAAAACCTTTCTGTAGCTTAATATCCAGAGGTGTAAGAATACAAGTGACATTAAACATTAACTAGGCAGAGAGGTATGAGTGCAGAAACCGTGTTGTGTGAAAACTCAGAGCCAAAATGCAGGCTAAAACATCTCACAATTAAAATAGGATGAAATCAGCAAGTGTCACAGGTCCTCCTGCATTAATCAGAAAGCATGTAAACCAGAGGCATACTTATTGCCTAAAAAAATCCTCAAACCCCTGAAGTACCTATAATTATTAATTATGAATAAACAACACTGAAAGTATTGACATTGTACATTCCTATAAAATGAAACATAAAATAATAATGCCTCAATCTTATACAATCCTTTCAAGTTAATGTCAAGTTGAAAAGGGATTCTATGAAGTTCTAGGTGGGCAAGCGCTCATGACCACCCAGAAATGGAATCTGTTGTGTTAATACCTAGGTCAGCACTCTTAATAACACACGCTCTCTCTCTGACACTAGCACCATATAGAGAGAGTATGAGGTGGCTGATCCAGCCCTGAGATCTAATCTCAATATGCCACAAACTTGCTGAGTAACCCTGAGCAACGTTTGTATTTCCTTGGGCCTAAAGTTCCCCATTTAAAGAAAAGGGCTAGAATAGGGTACCATTATGTCATTTCAATTTGAATATTCAATCATTCCTATTTCTAAGGTTTATTTGATTTGTGATCCCTGCTCTTACTCTTCTGTTAGAGGAAAATGTCGGTGGCTTGATAAAACATGTGCCATTTTTAGCATATTTGAGAACTGCAAAGTGAGCTTATTCTAAAATGCTATCCATTGTGATGCTTCCAGCCTCAAGTAATACAATAGAAAGTCCAACATCATGCAAAAGTATTATTTCACAAATAGGATATCTAGAGTGTGGATGGGCTCAGGGCTGGGTGAAAGATATCAGCAAGGACCCAGGTTTTTCCCATCTTTCTGCTCTGACTTCCTGGGTGTCAGTCTCCTCCTCAGATTTGTAGCAAGGTGCTTGTCCTAGGGTACAATAGAGAATATGAAGACCAGACTTATAACGTCAAATCTCCGGGGAAGATGTCATCATCTTTCTCCAAGCTAAAAGCCAACAGCTCAGCAAAGAATCTTCTCCTCTCTGTCATATTATTAAAGTAGTTTGGGAAGTAGCTGTTGAACACCAGTACGATGCTAGAAATTGTTCGTGATACAATAAAAAGATGTATAAAGGAAAAGCCATTCAGTCTTTCATTGTGGTATCATGACTAATTCAGAAAATGAAGCACAGTTGCTCCACTACTTGGATACCAAAATCTGAGGATGCTCAAGTCCCTTATATAAAATGGCATAGCATTCACATAGAGTCTATGCACATCCTCCCTAGGCTTTAAATCATCTCTAGGTTACTTATAATACCTAATACAATTGCCATGTATATAGCTGTCCTTGCATGGCAAATTCAAGTTTTGCTTTTTGAAACTTTCTGGAATTTTTTTTCCTTTTTTTTGCATATTTTCCATCTGAGGTTGGTTGAATTCATGGATGCAGAACCCGCAGATACGGTGAATCAACTGTAAATCTGTTTTAGAACCTTAAACCAGGACAGAAATACTCTTTCCATGAGGTTAACCCAGCCCTAGCAGAATCTCCAGGTGTGGTTAGGCAGTGTGACCTTATTCTTACTTCTGAAGAAAACAAATTCCTTACTTAAGGATGATTTTTCAAAGGAATTTATCATAGACTACACTGACCTTACTTTTTTTTTTTTTTTTTCCGGTACGCGGGCCTCTTACTGTTGTGGCCTCTTCCATTGCGGAGCACAGGCTCTGGACGTGAAGGCTCAGTGGCCATGGCTCACGGGCCCAGCTGCTCCATGGCATGTGGGATCCTCCTGGACCGGGGCACGAACCCATGTCCCCTGCATCGGCAGGCAGACTCTCAACCACTGCACCACCAGGGAAGCCCCTGACCTTACTTTTGAAGTGACTAAAGCTCGGCAAAGCAGAATGCATTTCAGATCGCAGTGGATTGCAGCCAAGGGTTATTTGAGGTATTTAGACTAAGGTTTTCAGCAAGATAAGCATAGTGTAACAGTAAAACATAATCATAGCTGCTATAAATTAAAATATATGGCATATGGTATGTACAATGCATTCCTAAATCCACCATTCTCAGATATATCCTGTTTTTGTACTGATAATATTATACTGTGGTCTAAAGTTGGACTGTGTGATGAAATAGTAATAGTAATAGTAATAGTAATAGTAATAGTATCCAGATACTTGAATTTAGAGATTCACAGAGTCAAATGGTAGAATTTGTTAAAAGCACTGTAGTATGAATATATTACAGAATACCTAATTGTGTCCCTATTTTATATTTCCAACAATATTGTGGTAATGCCTTCTGCAGCATATGAGTGACAGTTTCTCTGTGCTGGAGATCTGGTAGTGGAACTCCTTCTGGGTCACAGAGTATATGCACATTTTTCATTCTCATGAATGCTGCCAAATTGCTTCCAAAATGGTTGTACATATTCCCACCAGCTGTATATGAGAGTTTTTGTTTCACTACATTCTCATAAACACATGATATAAGACATTTTAACTTTTACCAATCTGGTGGGCGAGAAATGGCATCTCATTTTTCTCCTCATTTGCACTTCTCAGATTCCCAATGAGATTAAACTTAAACACTTTCTTCCATGTTCATTAGCCACGATAAGCCTTTCTTCTTCTGAAAAATGCCTATTTGTTCTGTTTGCTCATTTTCTATTGGGATGTTTTCTATTTCATATTGACATAATTTTTCTATATATGTTGGTTCTTGTGGGTTAATGTTTCTTTTACTCCTTTACTCTAATTTTCTTTCTTTCTTTCTTTCTCTCTCTCTCTCTTTCTTTCTCTTTCTTTCTTTCTTTCTTTCCTTCCTTCCTCCCTCCCCCCTTTCCTTCCTTCCTTCCTTCCTTTTTGGCTGTGTTGCATCTTCGTTGTTGCATGCGGGCTTTCTCTAGTTGCAATGAGTGGGGGCTACTCCATTGCGGTGCGCAGGCTTCTCATTGCGGTGGCTTCTCTTGCTGTGGAGCACAAGCTCTAGGAGCATGGGCTTTAGTAGTTGTGGTGCATGGGCTCAGCAGTTGTGGCTCACGGGCTCTAGAGTGCAGACTCAGTAGTTATGGCGCACAGGCTTAGTTGCTCCGCAGCATGTGGGATCTTCCTGGACCAGGGCTCCTTCTCATGTCCCCTGCATTGGCAGGAGGATTCTTAACCCCTAAGCCACCAGGGAAGTCCATCTCATTTTATTTTTCCCCACTTTATTGAAATATGAGTCACAAATAAAAATTGCATATATATTTAGGTTGTACAACGTGATTTTTAAAGGGGTATGACATGATGATTTTATATATATACATATATATATATAGTGAAATGACTACCACAATCAAATTAATTCACACATCCATTGTCTCACAAAGGAGTACTGATATTCCTTTGCCATACTGATTTCATTTCCTTTGGATATATACCCAGAAGTGAGATTGCTGAAATATGGTAATAGTTTGATTTTTTTAAATTTTGAGGGGAAACTTCATACTGTTTTTCATGATGGCTGTACCAATTTACATTTACACCAATGATGTACAAGGGTGCCCTTTCCTCTACACCCTGACCAATACTTGTTATCTCTTGTCTTTTTGATGATAAGCATTCTAACAGGTGAGAGATGATTATCTCATTCTGGTTTTGATTTGCATTTCACTGATGGCTGGTGATGTTGAGCACCTTTCATATACCTGCTGACCATATGTATGGCTCTTTTGGAAAAATATCTGTTCAGGTCCTTGCCCATTTTTTAGTCAGGTTACTTGTTTTATTGCAATTGATTTATAGGAGATCCTTATATATTATGGATATTAAACTTTTATCAGATGTATGGATTGTAAATATTCCCCCCCTTCTGTAGGTTGCACTTTTACTCTGTTGATTGTTTCCTTTGCTGTGCAGAAACTTTTTAGTTTGATGTAGTCTAACTTATTTATTGTTGCTTTTGTTGCCTGCACTTTTATAGTCATAGCCAAAAAAATCATTGCCAATGTCAAGGAGATTTTCCCCTATGTTTTCTTCCAGGAGTTTTACATTTTCAGGTCTTAATTTAAATTCTTTTGCATGTGATTGATGAGTTGTCTCAATATCATTTTGAAGAGACTATTCTTTCCACATTGTGTATCTTGGCACCACTGACCAAGGTTAGTTGGACATGTATGTGTGGGTTTATTTCTGGGCCCTCTATTCTGTTCCATTGGTTTATGTGCCTATTTCCATACCAGTACCCTGCTGTTCTGATTTCTGTAGTTTTGGAATAAAGAAATAAAAGATATCCAAATAAGAAAGGAATAAGTTAAATAGACATGATAAATCTCACATACAAAAAACCCTAAATACCCCAACAAAAAACTGTTAGAACTAATAAACGAATTCAGTAAGGTTGCAAGATGCAAAATCAATATACAAAAATCAGTTGTTTCTATACACTAACAAGGAACTATCTGAAAAATAAATTAAGAAAGCAATCTCATTTACAATAGCAACAAAAATCACTTAGGAATAAATTTGATCAAGGAGGTGAAAAATCTATACACTGAAAACTATAAGACATTGATAAAAACAAGTGAAGACACAAATAAATGGAACGATATCTCATGTTCATGGATTGGAAGAATTAAAATTGTTAAAATGTCCATCTACTGAAGGCAATCTACAGATTCAATCCAATCTCTGTCAAAATTCCAATGGCCTTTTTCACAGAAATAGAAAAATAATTCTAATATTCATATGGAACCACAATAGACACCAAATAGTCAAAGCAATCCTGAGAAAGAAGAACAAAGCTGGAGGCATCATACTTCATGATTTCCTTTATTCTCATTTTATAAGTGTTTTGGAAGAGGAAAGAGATAAATGTATGTGGCCAACCCACGATGTCAACCAGAAGTCCTGAGCTCTCCACACTTTAGACCCTTCACTCTGTCATACATGCTGGTTTAGGCACTGTAGCTGCAGCTTGCAATGTCACCATGGCCTCTGACCTTGTCCTTCTAATATAACACCCACCACAGCACTTCTAATTTCTTCTCTCATCAAAGAGACAGGTGGAGAGAATGCTTTTATTCTGCAAGTACACATGAAAAATGGGTATTTTCCCATGGATTTTAGTAGAAAATTTAATTACTATGAGTTCTTTAAATAATTTGGGTTTTGTGTTTGTTCTATTCTTGATATGTTTGAACACTATCCCAGAAGTTAATTGAGTAATTATTTAGGGTCATGAGGTATAGCTTGCTTATTTTAAAACTCAGGATGGGGATGAGGGAAGATTCGGTGTAATGAGATAGTCTGTTATTTCTGTGAATTTAATTAAGAGCTCTTTATTTTAGATTTGCCCAGATCTTTTCTTGGAGAAAGTATCCCCACACAAATTCTCATGACCTTGTGCTTTCTTTTCCTTTTATTTTCATGTGTATTTGCTATGGTTTTAAAGAGTCACTCCAAGTCCAATAGGGAATTTCTTCTGGTTTCATGACTAAATGGTGCTTAAGCAGTATGCCAACAAGACATTCATTATGCAAGGTACTAAGGCAAAGCACCCAATGATCTGTGAAGGAAACAGAACTTCATCTTTGATTTTTTAAAAGTACTTTCCAAGACAGATTAGAACAGTTCACCATAAAGGGAAAAAAAAAAACTCAAGTAATTTTATAAGACAAAAGAATAGTAAGTATGTACTTTCTTGACTTAAAAACACATAAACTGCATGCAGTCTGAGGTTTTTCCCAAAGAGTTCCTGAATAGATAGAAGAAAAGTTCTACAAAATGCATCAGCCAGAAGTACTGTGCTAAATTCTCCAATTACTCATGCTCTAAAGAAACTTTCAAAATGCAGTTCACACCTCTTGCTGAACTTTTTAGTTCATTTTCAATTGCAAGGAACAACAAAGTAATTTCTTTTTCCTATTTCTGGGTGGTGAGAAATGAGTAAGGTCATAAACTAGATACGTACCATTATCATTTATATCTGAAGAAGCTACAGCCAATTATATTATTTTCTGTGTTATCTGCAGGGCAATAAATAGAGGCAGGAGAAAAGTCAAGATGTTGTTTGCACACAGGCTGGTCATACAGATATGGCACAGACCTCACACTTGGGACCAAAGCAATGGGAAGGGAGCGAGCGGGGGGCATGCATTAATGTCTCCTTGGGCTTACTTATCTTACAGAAGCCCATCATCTCAGAAAGAGGCTGTATCATCAAGGAAGGTGATGAGTTTTGGCATCAGGCTTGGCTCCCCCAAACACAGCATTAGCAAGTCACTTAACATTACAAGAAAAAAAGGTATGCTCATACTTTGGAGGCACTCCATGAAGACATGGCCAAGGTTGTACTGCACCTAACAGATGCACAATTAAGTTCTTTCAAATCGCTCCTTGCATATTCCGTCCCAATCATTAAACTGGTGTCATTACCATGCTGGGATGCTACACTAAAGAGCGGGGCACAGTTTCAAAACTGTTGAGCAGCTACATAAAGTGACATACCTGTACACCCCCTAGAGCATCTGCCGGTCAGGTCTGTGGATTATTACCTGTCCTCCTTTGCCTTTCTTATATACTTCAGTTTCTTCCTCCCAAATGTAACTTGAAGCGTTTTTTTTTTCCCCCACTGCTTTAAGACTTCTTCAAGCATAAAAGTAAATATTTGAAAATGGAGCAGCTTTAAAGAAATTTTTTTAAGACTAATGGGTGTTCATTCTAAAGGAGCAGGGATCAAAAATAATAATAACTTTCAAAGCCAAACAAATGCTGTTGCTCTATCACTATCTGAGACACCTGGGGTTTGATTTCTTTTTAAGGATTCTTTTCAGTCCTTTATAATACACGTAAGTGTGATAGGTTCACCCTTTAATCAGGAACAGATCTGAAACAATGTGATAGAAAGAAATCCCTTGCCTAAGCCATGGCCAGACCTGTGTCACGGGATGCTTTTTATTAAAAGCTCTATGTAAGATCATCACAAATTTGATTTATTAAAAAAAATTAAATTGAGATCAAAAGAAAGCATTTTATTGGTTGAATTGCCGACTAGCTTTCCATCCTGAGGCTCCTTTTTCGTTTTGTCTAGTTGAATCATGGCTCAGTACAGCTCCTGCTTTCTCTTTCTTAACCAGGAAACCTGAGTTTCTGTCTGGATCCCAGAGCTCTGCTTTTGGGGCTTTCTCTCTCTACTCCCCTCCTGACCATCTGTGAACCGAAAACAAGGCACCTCTTGCAGTTTCCAGAACTATAATATCTCTGGGACTATAAGACTTCCCTGGTGGTGCAGTGGTTAAGACTCTGTGCTCCCAATGCACGGGGCCCAGGTTTGATCCCTGGTCAGGGAACTAGATCCCACATGCATGCTGCAACTAAGAGTTCACATGCCGCAACTAAGTGTTCACATGCCACAACTAAGGAGCCTGCCTGCTGCAACTAAGGAGCCCACCTGCCGCAACTAAGGAGCCCGCCTGCCGCAACAAAGACCCAGTGCAACCAAATAAATAAATATTAAAAAAAAGACTCCTGGATACAAGATCAATATGCAAAACAATTAACAACAAAATCACGAAGAAAGGTATTTAAAAAAAAACAACTATAAGATCTCTTCTGCCTGAATACCACCTACTGCATGGAGAGCGCCTAGCTCCTTCCCTCTGGGTGAAAGACGCTGAGCCCAGTCACACTGTCCTCCTGCCTGTTGTGTGTATACAATGCAACACAAGCCACAGAGGCCCTTGTCTGTAAAACATGTATCTGGAATAATATTGGGAGGAAAGTAAATAATTTTTTCAAAATGAAATAAAAATTACTTTACTGAAATTCATTTGCTCCAAAAGTTTTTTTTTTTCCTGTTATAATTCTGAAAGAAAGAGATTCAACTCACCTGGTCAGACCTTTGACTCTATATTTAAAAAAAATCTGAATGTCAAGAACAGTGTAATAAAGACTGTTTAGAAATTGTGTGGGAAACAAATCTAAATTTCCTGGCTCAACATTATCTGTAATGTTCAGCATCGTACATATAAAAAGCTACCATTTATTAGGTACTTGCTAAGGGCTCAACGCTAAGGGTTTACTTAATACAAATCATCTCATTTAATTCTCACAAGGTCACATTGTTCTCAGAGGCGATTAAGTAACATGCCCAAACAGGTAGCCTAGTACTAAGTGCACTGCACATCTTTGAACCCAAGCAAGCACACTCAGGAGCCCACACTCAAACTCTCACACCAACATCTACAATGAACAATGTATCTGTCCTTCATTTACTAGATTAGATAAACTTCAGGGTTGTTTCCAGGTATAAGCCTATGGAGGGCCTGCGCTGAAACTCTCCTAGATCTCAACCCTGGAATATGCACAAAGGAATCTTGAATACATGCTTTTTGATTAGGATGATAATAATTAAAAATAAAATTATATGAATGATCATAGGCAATACTGACTAGACCAATTTAATAAAATCTGCATCACCATTCCACTAAAGATACATTTTAGCGTCTTGATGATTTAATAGAAGATTGCTACACTGCAATTCCCAGCTGTACAAAACCTATTCTCAAGCATGATCATTATAATCTTGTGCTTTATTAAACATCTGAAAGGAATGGCATAATGGTCCTTCAAGGACAGCTCCATTAGGGAAAAAAATAGAATAATTTACAGTATAATGTGTTTAAAATGCTTTTTAAAATAGTGTTGTCATTAAGGTGATCAGCACCTGGGTTATTCTCATTGAAACAGCCTGAGGTCTGCTGATTAAAGAGAGAGCTACAACCCCTTTTCCTGGCTCATTAAGTGAACCAAAGATACAATCCACACACCTCTTCCTGTAGTCTAGTTTCATTAGGACGAAAATCCGCAAAAACCAGTTAGATATCAGTGCAATAAACTAGGTTGAGAAAAGAGGAATGGAATGACACATAGCTTTATTGACCAATGAAATTTAATTGACTGTCTATATTCTCACTTAGAAATTGGTCAAAATGCCCCCAAATTCAGTTTGATACTAATAGAGCTTCCTTTTAAAGTCAGAACATGCTTTTCCAAAAGCACAAGCCTACCATTCTTCATCTTTCCTTGGCCAAAATTATATCAGGTATTCAGAATGCATCTTGTCCAAGAGTTAATTAATATTCCCCAATCTACATCTTAAATTGCAGGTGGAACCTACTGGTCTGAAAAATGATAATAAGATTAATAAAACTTACATATCTATTGTAACATAAAGTCTACAATTTTCATGTCTGTTTCCATTTTTAAATTCTCACATCAACAATATTGATTCCCATTTTCCAGATGAGGAAAATGAAGCTCAAAAAGATTACATGACTTGGGCTTCCCTGGCGGTGCAGTGGTTGAGAGTCCACCTGCCGATGCAGGGGACATGGGTTCGTGCCCCGGTCCGGGAGGATCCCACATGCCGCGGAGCGGCTGGGCCCTTGAGCCATGGGCCCGTGAGCCATGGCCGCTGGGCCTGTGCGTCTGGAGACTGTGCTCCGCAGCGGGAGAGGCCACAACAGTGAGAGGCCCACGTACTGCAAAAAAAAAAAAAAGATTACATGACTTGCCTGAGCTGACATTAATCTTAAACGGCTAAAAGAGGATTCCAAGCCAGAACTTCCAACTGGCCCTGGGCTCTTTATAGGACTTGGTCTTTTTAAGTCAAAAATTTCCCCTTACCTGGCCCTTGCCATACAGCACAAATTCTCCAGAACATTATTATACTCTTTGTAAATGAATCTGTAAATGGTTTGTGAAAAATGAACCTCTTACGCTCAGCAGGCAGCAGACAGTGATAACTGTTATCTGCCTGCTGGGAAGCTGAAGGCAAGTTAGTAAATCTCTCTGAAACTTAACTTTCTCTTCTTAATATCAAAATAATAACATACATGCCTTTGAGAGAAATCAACAAAAGAGCGTGTCAGAGGAACTCAGAACTCGGCACAGAGTGAGTTTGCGAATCCTATTTAATATGCATCTCAGGTTGAGCATTATTAGAACCTACATGATAATTAAAGCTGTGAATGTAGTTTTTTTCTTTCCAAAGATGGAACTGTTGGAGGTTAAGTAAGTGGAGAGTAGACTTGATGGTTTGGTCATTTGTAAAATAGGAAATAAAAGAGCATTGGGAGGAGATTGAGATGGGAAAAGAGCAAAAAAGGTAAACGCTGAGGTTAGTAAAAAAGAAGAATTTAAAGAAAAATGATACTTACACATATATGCACATATCAGCCTCTGGATAATAACTGAATGACCCAAAGCAGGTATAGCATTTATATCTTTATTAAATCTCACTAACCCAACGAGATTATTATTATTATTGTTGTCCCCATTTTACAGAAGAGTCAATTGAGGGACAGAGAGGTTAGGTATCTTACCCAAGGTCACACAGCTGAGATTCAAACCCTGGCTCTCTGACTCCAAAGTCTGCACTCTTATTCCATGCTGTTCTGCTCCAGGTCTGAGCTGGGAGTCAAAAGCAGCAGAGGGGTAGAGTGGATGCTGAAAATACTCAATTACTCAACTACAGGACATCTGTGTCGAAGGCAGAACCCACCTGAGTGTGCTCTGGTTTGGACAGACCTGGCCCAGTGCAGCAGGTCACTAGGGGCTTGGGATGATGAGACACAAAGCAGACACTGTTGTTTGTGCACTTGCCAAGACTGTTGAGGGATCACGTAAATTGAGAGGTTGTGGCTGAAAGACAATAAATTTTCTCAGCAATCCATTCTAAACGTTGAGCTTGTGAAGACTGTCCTTTCGCTGAAAGCTCAGGGAGGGCTGGGCTTCCCCCTTGGTGTGGCATCCTCAGGGCTTTTCTTAGGCTCCTCCCTTCCCTCCTTACTCATAAACACAGCCACTTGAGCTCATCCCTCAGTGGCTCCTTTGCCACACAGACCCTACCAGCAGACACCCTTCAGTACCAGCTCTGCAGTCAGAGGCAGCCCAGGCCAGGCTGTACCATTGCTAGTTGTGTGACCTTTAACCTCCTTGAGTACATCTCCATCTACAAAAAAATGGTACAACAGGATCTAACTCCCAGGGTAGGTGCAAAGGTACATCAAGATTATGCCTGTAAAAATAATCTGGTGTTCTATAAATATGTACTGAATATGGATGTCAGTAGCAAATATTACTTATGAACGGCGGGACTGACTGTTTCGAGACCCTCACTGTTGGTGAATCCATCTCAACTTTAAAGATGACCTACAAATCACCTGGATTAAGTAGTTTAAGGAATTGGATGTGACATCAGATATAGGGCCACCTCTTTCCAGCACACCCAACAACGGTGCTTTGCTGTAGCTGCTGCTGCCGACATAACCGCATGCAGCCAAAATATCCTGAGCCATTATTATATATCATTAGTGTCACTTTTAGCATTGGAAAACTGCTTTTCTGCCATTTTTATGAGTAATGACTCACCCGTGCCTGGGACACAGTTACTATTGTTAACTCTTCTCATAGAAGTGGATGGTTTGGAACACACAAAAGAGTTGGTATCAGAATCAGGATAAAAGCTGCCTCACTTGCATTGCAGAGTCCAATCCTCATTGCCCAGGATTAAAATACACTCATATTTTCAAAGCAAATAATTTTCTCAATTAGCCCAAAAGTACACCCAAGTAGAATTTTTTTTTTTAAACTAGAGTAATTCCAGTTGACAAATTTAGGGATAATGAGTTCTGGCCAAATCTGAGAGTGATTATGGAAATTTGAAGGATGCCAATTTAGGTATCAATTTCTAGGAATGGATACGTAAGAATAATGGTAAAACTTAAATAAAATATTGCTTATGCTGGAAAGGAACTTTATTTTAAAGCTAAGGAAATGGAGGCCATAACTCAAACGACCTAGTTACACACCTAGTTAGTACAAGAACTAGCGTTAAAACCAAAGTCTCTTTCCTCCAAGCCCAGTGTTATTTTTTTTAAAGCATTATAAATATACAGGCATGAAAACCTAAGGCATTCCTGTTACTTTATGAGCAACCAGGGCCCTCTTAGCCTAATACTGGGAAAGCCCAGATGTATTTCTCCCTAAATTTAAGAATAGCCTAGGGAGGGCATATGGTCCAGTGGTGGTTGATCGTATGGTCAAGATCCATTTCCATTGTACGAAGAATGGTCTAGTTGCAAGGGGTAAAGGCATAGAGCCACCTTGACCTTCAGACCCTTCCTGAAATTTTCCATTTCTCCTTAATTATATAAATAAGGAGATCAAGATATAATAATCTATGGTACTAACTTAAGGTGGCTGAGATACTGGGCAAATAAATTGTTTGAAGCAATTTTACTGCTAAAAATTGAGAATTTATTGTCTCTGGCATTTATTGTCATTGACATCTGTGAAGATTTTCAGACAAGAATGTATTGTCTTCCCCATCTCACTTCAGTTCAGTGCACTGTATTCCATTCAGGACTTTTTTTTTAAGAACCATCTGTTTAAAATGACTTTATTAATTCCTTTTGGTGTGCTTTTTGACACGTCTACAAATTACAGATCATAAATTTTCCAATAACAAATCGTTCATAGAGCTCTAGGCAGAACCTAAGATGAGAATCTAAACATAGAATTGGTATTCACCTAGGCACCCAAGTAACTCTTACATGATGGAAGCCATGTTTGCTAACACTGAGGTCATCAGTAGACAAACTCCAATAACACGGAATATATATAGTGCAGTGGGACAGTTTCTCTTAGGTCTAGTGAACTCTGCAGGAAAGCTGTAATTTTACTCTCAATCTTGTCTCATTGTTTTCTTAAAAAATATCATAGTTAGGAATTCCCTGGTGGTCCAGTGGTTAAGACTTTGCCTTCCAATGCAGCGGGTACAGGTTCGATCCCTGGTTGGGGAGAGAAGATCCCACATGCCTCGCAGCCAAAAAGCCGAAACATAAAACGGAAGTAATATTGTAACAAATTTAATAAAGTTTGCACTCAGACCATTATTCCTTCATTGTGAATTACTGGATCACTGGCCCACTTTCCACTGGTGTTCAGAAGAGCAGAAGGAGAATTCGGTGTAATACTGTTTGTTTACAAACATCTACACAGCGTCTCACTTTATTCTGCAGACTGCAAAACTCTTCGACCATCACCCACCATTAAATCCCACAGTGCCTTTTCCCAGCTCATGACGGGAAGTAGCCAAGGGAGGCTGGGACTCCAATGCTGGGCTATGAGCCTGCAAAGGGGTATGGCTGCTGCTGAAAGGACGAGGGCTTGCATGCCTAGCAGCTGATGAGAAAGGGCTTTGCTGCCACCCTAAAGGGTTCCTTCCTCGACCCAAGGCCCACATATAAGGAGACTGTGCCCAGACTCTTCCCCAGGGAACCCAAATAAAAAGTAATGTGTGCAGTGAATGCTGGTTTTGCTGTCGCAGAAACAGGGAACTTCAGGCAGCTATTTTTTAGTTATTTACATTCTGAAAATGGATATTAATGGATGTATGTACTTGTTTGGCTATGATACTCTTATTCATTTTTTTTTTTTTTTGCAGTATTCAGGCTTCTCACTGCTGTGGCCTCTCCCGTTGTGGAGCACAGGCTCCAGACGCCCAGGCTCAGTGGCCATGGCTCACGGGCCCAGCCGCTCTGCGGCATGTGGGATCTTCCCGGACCGGGGCACGAACCCGTGTGCCCCGCATCGGCAGGTGGACTCTCAACCACTGCGCCACCAGGGAAGCTCTCAGGGAAGCCCTCTTATTCATCTTAATTGTTGACTTTTACTGTTCTGTCTATACCCCATTGCAGTTAATTACCCAAACACGTTTGTCATTAAAAAAAATTTTTTTTTAATCAAGAGCAAGCTATGGGACTTCCCTGGTGGCGCAGTGGTTGAGAGTCCGCCTGCCGATGCAGGGGACACAGGTTCGTGCCCCGGTTCGGGAGGATCCCACATGCTGCGGAGCGGCTGGGCCCGTGAGCCATGGCCGCTGAGCCTGCGCATCCGGAGCCTGTGCTCCGCAACGGGAGAGGCCACAACAGTGAGAGGCCCGCATACCGCAAAAAAAAAAAAAAAAAGAGCAAGCTATGATACCTTCTCCATGAAACTCTTATCTCTTGGCTTGGTGACACTTCTCCTTTCCTGCTCTCATCTATTCTGAATTGTCCTTTCTCTGTTTCTTTCTCTTCTCCCTCATTTCTCTTCTACCCCTTGAATGAGTATGAATGCCAAGGTTCCGAGCTCTCTTCTGTCTTAATCCCTAACACATCCCCTGAGCTGTGGCACTACATTCTAATTACTGAGCATGTTTACATCTATTTCCAGCTAACTGCCTCATCAGGCTATTTGTATTTCAGCTCTCGGCATTCATTCCCTAGCCTAGTCAAGTGCACATACATACACACACACACACACACACACACACACACACACACAGGACCAACTCCTCCTTCTAATTTCCCTAATGCTATTTATTGTACCAATATTCTCTGAGTCCATCAGATTCAGACCTGCAGCCATTCTCAATTCTTTTCTCTCCATCATGAAATTGTACCCACCACGGGTGCTTCGTGTTGGAATTAGGGTTGCCCAAGCTTCCTGACATGGCTTTCTTCTTTGAGTCAACATTTAATTTACTTTGGATGAAACCATGCACCTCTTTGGTTGTATTCATCTTATGCATAAAATACTCTGCAACGACCCCATGAAGCTTCAATGTAATTTAGTGCAATTACAAGCAGACCTCATTTTATTGCACTTCACTTTACAGTGCTTCGCAGAAACTGAGTGTCCTACAAATTGACATTTTTGTGGCAACCCTGCATCAAGCAAGTTTATTGGCATCATTTTTCCAACAGTATTTGCTCACTTCCTCTCTCTTCTGTCACGTTTTGGTAATTCTTGCAAGATTTCAAGCTTTTTCATTATTATTTGTCCCAGTGATCAGTGATCTCTGATGTTACTATGGTAATTGTTTGGGGGTGCGTGTAAGATGGCAAACTTCATTGAGAAATGTGTGTCTTCTGACTGCTCTGTGGAGTGGCCGTTCCTCCACCTCCCTCCCTCTCCTGGAGCCTCCCTATTCCCTGAGACAGAACAATACTGAAATCAGTTAATAACCCTACAATGGCCTCCATGTGTCCTAGTGAAAGGAAGAATCAATCAATTCAGCAAACGTCACTGTTGTCTTATTTTAATAAATTGCCAAGCCACCCCCGCCATCAGCAACCACTGCCCTGATCAGGCAGCAGCTGTCAAGATCGAGGTGAGACCCTCTGACAACCAAAAAATTACATCTTGCTGAAGGCTCAGATGTTGGTTAGCATTTTTTAGCAATATTTTTAATTAAGGTATGTATATATTTTTAGACATGATGCTATTGTACACTTAGACTGCAGAATAGTGTAAACATAACTTTTCTATGCACTGGAAAACCCCAAGATTCGTGTGACTTGCTTTATTGTCATATTCTGTAATATTCACACCATGTGGTGGTCTGGAACCAAACCCACACTATCTCTGAGGTCTGCCTGTAATCTGACACTTAAGACTCTGTCAAATGTAGGCATGAGGCATGTCTGTGCAAGCTTACCTTCCCATTCTAACCTTTTGTGTCCTGTTCTCCTAAATGCCCAAGCCTTCCTATTTGAACACCTGCTCTTTCCTTAGCCTTATCTCTTTCCTCTCCAGCTACTGAAATGTTACCCTCTTCCAAGGCTCAGCTCAAACGAGATTTCCTCTGAGAAGCCTTCTGTACCTACTCCTGGGAACCCCTTTTTCTGTCCCTGAACTGCTGCAGCACTGTGGACCACTCCTACTACATCTATGCCCTGACTTGTCCCATTTGCATCCGTGTCATAACTCACTACCTTTGTGTCAGCATCTTGACACTGCACCTATTTGAACACTGTAGCTCCCAGGGCATCCAGCACATGGCCTTGTACACGTAAGGAAAGCATATGTTGAACCTTGAACAATGGGTATTTGAGCTCCCAGGAAGAAGGAAGAGGTGCTATAAACCAAGGAATAGAGGGATCACAATGTAGAACTGACCGGGAATAAAGAAAATAAACTGTGTGTGTGGGAGCTGCATGGACCTCTTCAAATGCGCTTTGAGTTTCATGAAGTCCGGTACTTTCAGTGACCCAAATGTCCACACCCCGCGGAGAACTCTCAGACCCCTAATGTCAGGCGATCCTTTCCCAGCCCCTTCCTCACTCCTGTCCCTGTGCCTGGACACCTCAAATCCCTACCAGATTCCAAGGGCCTTTGCTGCAAGTTTTGCTCTGAATCTTTATTCCAGCCATTAAAACTGGGCTTACCTCTCCTTCTACCTAATATTCCAGGCTGGCAGCTGGATTCTTTGCTTTATGCTGTGGCTACACCTTGTTAATCTTCCCTGTCCCCTGAGTTTTGGATTTTAGTTTGGGTTTCTCAGTACTGTCCTCGTGCCTCCTCCGACATAAACCCCTACGTTTGAACCTCAGCAGGAGCTGCCTACCTGCTGAAGTAGCTTTTGATACCAAGTGCCTACCTCCTGCAAAGCCACTGCCAAGCTCCAGTCACTGGTCCACGTGCCCCTACTGGTCCTACGGTAAACTCTCCCTTGCACTGGCTCTTGCTGCCCTGGATATTTACTTCGGCAGCCCCACTAGATCTGCTCCAAGAGTAGGCAACTGGATATCCATCCACAGTGCCCAGAGCAGCCAGGTGAGAAGGTCGGAATTAGGCCCCTGGACCCTTGCTCTCTGGCCCTTTCTGCTCTAGTTGACCTGGATCTGACCACAGATGTGACAAGTTGACAGGAGGCCAGCTGCAGAGAACCTAGAAACACAGAGCACAAACACCATGCCACCTTCAGAGCAGTCGGGATCCGCTGTTGCCTCCAGCTGCTTCTGCCCTTGGGTGACCCTGTAAGGCTGTGGTCACAAATATATAAAGGAACCTACTTCAGAAAAACGGAACATTTTTAAGAGGAAAGACATTGAAAATATCATCCTAAGCCGCTATACTTCTGTAATAGATATATAGCATGCATCTGAGCAATAAATACAAGCACTTGGAATTGCTCCAAAACCATGGAAATAAACCAAATTTCATTTTTAATGCATGCAATAAACTTTTTCCCTAGGATATCAGTTAAGAGTGCTCTAACTTAAAAAAAAAAAAACTGACTTGTTCTGTATTCCTATGGCTCAGAATAAATAGATCAACTAACTTTAAAGCTGGCAGGTTTACAGTTCTCACAGAGAAGGGAAATTAAAGCCAAACTGAAGATAAAAAGTAAGTATTTTTTATATTTATGAAGTCTTAAAATTACAGAGCTGAACATATAAGGTCAATACAGAGCTGGCAGAGAGCTGCAGTTAGACAGCTCCTACATTAGCTTTCTTTCCTAAAGTGAGAAAGTGTGATCTAGGGGGTGGAGATGTGGGCTGAGCAGAGACAAACGATGAGCTTTGGTTCCAGTGCTCCAGGCAAACTTTTCATCCTGAATAAACGTTTACAGGTAAATCCCCAACTCTAGGCTCTGGCTAAATCCCTTCCCAAAGATATGTCAAAATATGAATTGTGGGGCTTCCCTGGTGGCGCAGTGGTTGAGAGTCCGCCTGCCGATGTGGGGGACATGGGTTCGTGCCCCAGTCCGGGAAGATCCCACATGCCTCTGAGTGGCTGGGCCCGTAAGCCATGGCCGCTGAGCCTGTGCTCCGCAACGGGAGAGGCCACAACAGTGAGAGGCCCGCATACCGCAAAAAAAAAAAAAAAAAAAAAAAAGAATTGTGAAATGTAACACTCTCTAGAGTATTTGCAAATTATCATCATGTCTTTATTTTGCAATTATTTTGTGTTTATTTTCCTAGGTATTTGCATTTCCTCACCCACCAGCAGTAAGCTCCACAGGACAAGATTTCTGAGTGCTGAGAATAAAGCCTGACACATGGCCATTTCTCAATAAAAATTTGTTGAATGAATACATTTTTACTCTTACTATGACGCCCTCAAAAGAGCTCACTAACCTTAGCACCTATTCAATGCCCCCAAAAAGAAAAAATTTGCTTGTTCACTAAATATATAAGGGCCATAGAAGCACTGTAATTTAAGGTGTCACTTTCAAAGGTAACATTTTATTTTATCACTTTGAGAGCCTGTCTCTAAAGCATGAGAAAGAATATTAATCTTCCTTGTGTTTATCTCTCTGATCACTAGACATTTATTAACATTTAATTGTCTTGAATTTGAATTTGTTTTCCAGGAAGCTTCAAAGAAATAACACACTCTGAGTAAATCCTTGTAAGATATTAGTTTTTGATCTTAAAGGATAGTTAATTTAGCTTGTTTACATGACAGATTTGGACAGAGTTAAAGGTTAAATTCTACCTTGGAAGTCTAAATATAGCTGACAGTTGATATTAATAATTTTATAATTAATGAAACTATGATTAGAATTGTCTAAATATCTTGTGCTAGTAAAAAGTGTCACGATTCTGACTCATCCTCCTGGGATATGACCTGACTTTTGAATTTTCATTACCCCTAGAATTATCAGCTTCAAAACAGCATTTATGAAAAGAAATTAACATAGACCTTTAAATGAGGTTTTTCTGAAAAGCTACTTGCACGTATAAAATTGAAAGTCAACAATGAAATTACTTAAATTAATCATTCCTGCATTCACTCAACACATAATTATTGAGTGCGTGGAGTGTGTTGTTTACTCTGCTAAGTTCTAAGGAATGCAAAACTAAAACCAAAACCAAAGCCAAAACCATAAGATACTCTCCTTATTCTTCAGGAGTCTAGCGGAGGAGTCACTTTTTATTTGTTGATTTCATAAGCATTGGCATTTACAAATACAACATGGCTTGGGTTCACATGAGGCTGGAAGCTCCATGAGGGCAGGAGCTAGTCTGTGCTGCTCACCATTGAATCTCTAATGTCAGGAGTATCAGTAAGTATGTATTTCTTTGTGGAGCTTTCCAAGGTGCTGGTGCATTAGAAAGACAGATGTGAAAACAGAGAACAACATACAATGTGACAAGTGAGATCATAAAAGAATGCACAGGGAGCTTTATGGCTTGATGGGATACCTTAGTTGGTCTCCTGGGGGCAAAGAAATACACACTGTTGGGCTGAAGCCCCATTGGGATGAAGCATGATCATGCCAGGCATGAGAGGGTGATCCAGGCAGATAGAGCAGCAAGTACCAAGGCGTGGGAGCGGGAAAGAACACGGCATACTCTAAACCCACAAATGTTCTGTTACAGCTAACAAGGAAATTTGAAGAGCACTGTGGACATAATCAGAATTTTTCTCAGGTTTCCTTATAAACTGTAACCTAAGCAAAAACAATGTTTTTGCAAGTAATCAAAATGAAAAATTATTATGGATTTATTATAATTATTCAATCAAACGATAAAGAATCTTTCACTATATCATTTACAAAGTTGAAGAGTTTTCTTTTCAAATATTAGTATTTTGATGACTCTCACAGAAAGAGTTCAACAATTTTTATATGTCTGGAATTAAATCAGAGTTGCAGCCGTTCCTGATGCAATGAGGTTTTAATATTCTAATCTTCTATACTCTGAATAAGCCAGCAGTAAAACCTCAAACCCCACACGACCATTTGCCCCAGTCTGATGAACTATCTCAACTGTGTATTGAAAAACACAAATAAATGAATACATGCATCCAACCAACAAATAAATTATGATTCTTGGAGGCTGGAGAGTTTCTTTATTTTGTGTGCACACCCAGGAATAACTTCTCCTGAATGCCTTAGGAGAATAAAGCCAAAAACGCAAGTGAGGCTGGTCACCCTTGGAGAAATGGAGAAGGAAAAACAGCTCTGGTCCTTTGGGATAGGACTTCAGGGATGAGGGAGGGTAGGGACAAGACATAGTGCAATGCACAGGAGGGCAACCAGGGTGCTAGTGTGTCTGAAACTCAGCTGTATGAGGAATGATTGAAGGTCTAGGGTATTTAGGTTGAAGAACTGCATATTGAAGGGAATAATGAACTGTCTTCAAACGGGGTAGGGAAAGTGTGATGGTTAATTTTATGTGTCAGCTTCACTGGGCCATAGGGTGCTCAGATATTTACCAGCTCAAACATTATTCTGGGTGTTTCTGTAAAGGTATTTTGGATGAGATGAGCATTTAAATCAGTAGGCTGAGTAAAGCAGATTGCCCTCTCTTGTGTGGGTGGGCCTCATCCAATCAGTTGAAGGCCTGAATAGAACACAATACTGACCATCCCGCAATTAAGAGAGAATTCTCTGGCCTGACAGCCTTCAGACTGAAAAATATGCTCTTCCTGAATCTACAGCAGCTTCCAGCCTTTGGACTTGAGCTGGGATACCAGCTCTGCAGATTTTGGACATGCCAGCATCCATAATCATGTGAACCAATTCCTTATAATAAATCGAGAGAGAGAGAGAGAGAGAGAGAGAGAGAGAGAGAGAGATGGGGAGGGGGGCAGAGAGATAAATGTATCTCCTCCTGGTTCTGTTTCTCTGGAGAACTCTAATATAGAAAGTAATAATGAAGGGGGAACAGCATGAGAAAACATGAAAAGTTAAGTTAGTATAAGACATTTTGGGGTGACAGTGGATAGGACAGTTTATATAAGCAGAGTTCTTACAGCGGCATTGTGGAGAAGATGGAACAGTTAAATTGGAACCATAAGCTTGATTACTGCAGGTGTCCACATGACTGGATGTCTTTGAGGGGGTGGGGATATAATTAGCACAATGTTTCAGGAAGATGTGTCTGGATACAGGGCAGAACCTCCTGGAAGAGGAAGCGTCTGGAGGCCCTGGGTCTAGTCACATGCTGAGGAAGAGTAAGCTCCTCTCCAGAAACCTAGTTTTCAATCAAAAGAACTGGAAAATATTTTCAGTTAAAACCTGGGCTGGCCAGGGAGGGAAGGGGGAACCACAGTGCAATGAAAACAAACTCTTTGAACAAAATGTAAGAAGACTGGGTTTGTCCTTCTCTAAACACTACAGTTTTGTGATTTTTGTACTTTTCTGCCATTTCCCCTAAATAAAGCTTCACAGTGGAAGAGAACTGTCATGACTTCCTTGGGTGCTTCTGTGACAGCTTCATCTTTCAAACAAATCTCTAGGATAAAAAAAGGATTCACAGGCCTTAAAACACCCCATGGTCTTTTAAACCAAAAGCAAACTACAGACCAAGCAACACTAAGACCTAAAACTGGAACCTTCCCCATTGCAGCAGATCAACACAACTACTCATAGGAAACACTGGCTAAATCCCAAAAAACCCAGACTACAAATGAAGACAAGGCAGAAATAATCATGGCGACAGAAAACGCAGTGAGACTGTATAAAGTGTAGAGTTGATTAAAACGCCTAAGTTGAGGGCTTCCCTGGTGGCGCAGTGGTTGAGAGTCCGCCTGCCGATGCAGGGGACACGGGTTCGTGCCCCGGTCCAGGGAAGATCCCACATGCCGCGGAGTGGCTGGGCCCGTGAGCCATGGCCACTGAGCCTGCATGTCCGGAGCCTGTACTCCGCAATGAGAGAGGCTACAACAGTGAGAGGCCCGTGTACCGCAAAAAAAAAAAAAAAAAAAGGCCTAAGTTGAATTCTCTCTCTCTCTCTCTCTCTCTCTCTCTCTTGGCCTTTCACTTTTTTGACGACAAGGGAACCACTAAGGTTAATCTTAAGGAAAACTATTCTATTATATTTAAGTTTCAAAAGCAATACTAAGAAAGTAATAAAGATCTCATTCATATAGTACCTTTAGTTTGTCTCTAATGAAAGATATCTACTGATGGTAGGCTCTGTTTCCAGTGGCTTTTAAGGAATAAAAAATACTAGATAGAGGGGCTGGGCAAACCCCAAAAGGAGGAAAGAGACCCTAGAATTGCTGGTGGATTTACTCTGAGCTGACTTTGGCACCAAGTTGACATCCTGATGTTAATAGCTGCCTGAGCCATACGGGACCTTCCCTGAACCTTCAGCCATGCCCTGAACCCCCAGCTGTTCCCTCCAGGGTTAATTTCTTCTAGAGGATATTTACTGCACCCCTACTGATAGGAGCTCTTCCCAGTATCTCCTCATCTGCCCTCTGCTCCCACAGAGCTTGTTAGCAACAGCAAGCTTTCATCTATTTATTCCCATAAAATAGCCCAACTGTTGCCAGGGACAACAATGCCACAGGCTTTAAGAACCCAGACCCCTGTAACTTTTCACTTCTGTAACCTACCATTTTCTCTCTGGCATCAGCCTTGGGCTACCCAGAACATATTCTCCTCCTACTATTACCTGTAAAGGAATAGGCTGGAACAAATGTGGACATTGCTGGCCCTCTAGGAATTTTCCATACTTGGTCTCAGGCCATTGCTGAAATATGTATTCTAGGGTAAATGCCCATTGTGACTTGAGAGTTTATTTTAAATTGAATCCTTAATATGCAAATGTGAGATTCACCTGGGGCACCATAAGAATGAAGTCTATCGTCCATCCTGTCCTGCGCTCTTACATTAAAGGGAAGAAGAGTAGTTTTTAACACACCCTTACGATGGTTTTATGCGAATTCTTCAAGCTAGGCAAATTATTTTTGTGTTAAAAGTTTTCAATGCCATAAAAACAGGAGTTAATTTACGTGGCATTTTAAAGCGATGTTAGGCACATTGTAAAGCTATTTCATCTCATTTGTAAAGAAGAGTGAACATAAAAACAGGCCATGGCATAATTAATACTGAAATGATTTATGGCACCAACTCTTTCTCCATACATATTTATGCATTTTCTATAGCTGGTGCAATTTCCTCCCCTCCAGACCCCAATCCCTGCCCTTACCACAGGAGAGAAATGGTATCAGGCAAAATTTACAATATGGGGCTTAAACTCTCTAACACACCTGCACACATGTACACACACACACCTGCATGCACACTATATCCTATAATAATTTTTCACACTTGGCTGCACACTAGAATTTCCCGGAGAGCTCTAAAAATACTGATACCTGGGTTCCACTCCCAGAGGGTCTGCTTTAGTTGGCTTGGTGAGCAGCCTGGGGCATTGAGGTTTTTAAAAGTTCCCAGGTGAGGCTACTGTAAAGTCCAGATTGAGATTTATTACATTAAAGAATTTTAAGAGTATTAGGCAAAGCTACAATATGGAATATAAATCCCCCCAAGTGAAATAACTTGAAGAGTAAACTCAAAGGTTGTTCCATTTCTAATTCACCCTTCAATTTATTATAGCAAGTTCAGCAAATATTTCATGAGCACCTACTATGTGCCAGGCACTGCAGAAGGCCCTGGAGATACAAGAACAAATAAGACAGAAGTGCCCTGTCTTCACAGAGTGTAGGGTTCAGCAGATATCTGTGGGCAGCGTTTTCTACTTCCTGTACCCCAGCCCAATGTTCTACCTGTTCTTGATATTTAAACTGGATCAGGTGATCCAAGTAGGTATTGGATTTTTCTACTTGGAACTTCTGTTTCTAAATTTCTTATGAATACAGATGAAAACTAGTGAACTCACTTATCTTTATAACAGCAATAAGAACACAGGTCATAACATGGAAACTAATGAGCACTTCAAAGAATCACCCGAAAGATAAATAGGAAACACTATCTCTTTATGAAGATTTGATCCTCTATTGTGACATTTGTAAGAGAAGCAGAACTGTACCTCCCACTCTTGATAATAATGGTCTGATCTCCATCAGAAGTATAGTACTGAGTTGCATCACTCTTCTCCTTCCTGTGATTATTGATGTGGGTTTGAACATAATTTTAAATAAGCTCTAAAATATTTCCTAAACTTTTCAAAAGAGTAGTTTGGGGCTTCCCTGGTGGCACAGTGGTTGAGAGTCCACCTGCCGATGCAGGGGACACGAGTTTGTGCCCCGGTTCGTGAGGATCCCACATGCCGCAGAGCGGCTGGGCCCGTGAGCCATGGCCGCTGAGCCTGCACGTCCGGAGCCTGTGCTCCGCAACGGGAGAGGCCACAACAGTGAGAGGCCCGCGTACTGAAAAAAAAAAAAAAAGAGTAGTTTGGGCTATAAAGGGAGCACAGGACAGTAAATATGCCAGCATCATTTGTAGAATGTCATTTGATTTCTCTTGACTGTGTTCAGCTGAGAAGTCAGCTCACAGCAGTTGGATGAGGTGAATTGAAATAACTGCTTCATTCTTACATGGGAGAATGTGAGCACAATGAGCTGAGTTATCAAATTCATAATCCAAACCCAGAGCAGAAATTCAAGCAGGAATTGATTCAAAAGTAAAACAAATTTTATTCCTGCATAGAACCCACCACAACTTTCTACACAGGCTGCATAAATAATGCCAGCGAGACTTCGAAAGCAGTATCCAGAGATGTCCTCAAACATTTCTATTACATATTCACCAGACAAGGAGTGCATTTTCCATTTTGTAATTATCAAAGATTCGTATGATTCTCTCTAGAATACCAATTTTGAAAGAAGTTTCTTCACTGTTATAATTTCCAGATATTCCTCTTAGTACAAGCTTCATTGCAAAGCAATACATGTGTGAATTTCTAACAAGGTTCATTTTTAAATAGTATAATGAGCTGAAGTCACTCCCTGGTAGACTGCTGTGTCTTCCAGGCCATTAGGGGCCCACTTATCACATTGCATCAGACATCCACTAGCAAAGAGGGTATCGCAGAATTTGATGCAAACGTCATGCATGCACAAGAAAGCAGAAAGATGAGGGACTCAAAGCTGTAAAATATTCCTATTTTGGATTTTTTCATTTTGTGGGTCAAGAATGAAGACTAACAGAAGATAGTCTTGAAGATCACAACTAAAACAAAATAAAGATAACCTAAAAGTGATTTACATCTGCTCAAGCCCCTACTTGGTCATTTTCAGGGACAAAGCACTCAATCACTTCATTAGGAAGCTTATTCCACGGTTAGACTATTGCAGTGAAGAATTCCATCTATCCACCATCAGTGCTCTGGTATAACACAGTTTCTATCTACCTGTTCTGCCACATGCTAGCCATATAAATATTTAAAGAAACTTACCATGTTTATTATAAGCCTTTTCTTTCTGAGTTCAATTCCTCAGTTCCAGAAACAGTTCCCTGTATTACACAGCTTCAGATGTCCTTCCATTGGATTCAACCTATTTTGAATGCTCTGTGGTTTGTAGTTATCCCCGTTAGTGAGTTAGTCTCCAAATTAGATACAGTATTCCAGATTTGAGTTTACCAGGGCAGATGTCTATGAGAATATATCCTCTCCTGTTCTGCCCTTTTGTTGCTATGCCATGCTGTGGACATGGGGTAAGTTCACGGTCTGCTGAAGCTCTCAGGGTCTATTTTAACATTAACTGTTGTCAAGTCATGTTGGGTCTCCCCAACCCTGAACTAATACAGATACAGTTTTGAATTCAGTACTTTATAGTTATTCCTGTCATATTTCATAACCGTGGTTGAAATACATCATTCCATTCTGTTAAGAAAACGTTTTGATTCTGTCATCTATTCTTGGCCTTGGCCTGTTCAACATTTTTTTTCTAAATAACTTCTATGAAGACATGTTTTAAAATGTATTTGCCATCCTTCATACTTTGTGTCTTACGCAAAATTCAGAAGTGTGTTTTCCATGTGTAACTGAAGCACAATTTATCCACACTTTCCTAAGATGTTACTTAGACAGAAAAAGAATAGATCCTGAAATGGGTTCCTTTTATACAATGATTATAGGAGAATGTCCTGGTCAAGAAATTGGCTTGGCTCTAAATTTAAGGGAAACTATATTAATTGCAAAGTTTTTGCTCAATATAGCTAAGAGGTAAGAGTTGGCTCATAGGGAATAGGTGGGCCATTTTTTTATATCATTATAGATTTCAGTACAAAGAACAAACATCTGCAAATCAATAATGATCTTTCATGGGCAGAGGCAACTGTAAAGGTTATGCTTCTCTTTCTCAACATGTGTTTTGTCTTGTCTCTGAGACAAGGTTCTTGAGTTTGGGTGCCACTACCCAATGGATGAATACCAAAATGAGTGGACCTATTACACCACATGCTGGCAAGCAGACTTTGAACCAAACAGACCTGGGAGAGGAGGGTAGCTAACGTCTCCCAGGGAGTTATTCTAGACTGAATAAATCAGGTATTGAGTAATGCACTGCTATGCCCCAGATTGTCTGGAGGGGAGATGGGAAGAGAGACAGAATCCTGTCTGCGAGTAGGGGTTGCATTCCCCATAGGGAGTCAAACTATGGATGTGTGAAGATACGAATATGGGCATGTAAAGAATTAAAAAACATTGTGTCTTTTCCTTCATAGCACTAGTTTCTAACTGAAAGCATCGTGTTTATTTGATATTTTTTGAGTAGGATTATCCATCATATTTTTTTCACTTGTGTCCTGGCACCTAGAACAGTGCCTGGAGAGCCTCTCGGTGACTATGTGAGGCTATAGGGACATATTGAAAGACAGATCGGGACAGGGCGGGACTTGAAATTAGCAGAGCAAGAGCCTAGACTGTGTCCCCAAGAGAAAATCCCTATTAAAGATTAACCTTATTTGTCCTTTTCCCTTTAGTGCACACCTGAAGAGGTCAAGTGAGCAGTAAAGGGATAGAGAGGTAGAGGTGAATGTAGTCACCTCCATGTTTACCACTCTGCTAAGTTCATAGGAAGGAAGACAGAACAAATATAGGGGACCGGGGTCAGGAGGTCAGAAAGGGACCAGGAATGAAGTGAATGCCCCTGATTGCATTAGCAATATAACATCAAACTCCGCTTTCCCAAATATGCCCCCAAAAGTTGACTCTTGAAAGAGTGGGAAACAGTTACTTTGTTTAATTATGTATTTGCATAACCATGAATAAAAACACCAAATGGGACTCCAGATTACCTTTCAGATGACATGAATCTAATACTTTGCATATAGGTCTTCAATAAGAGTCCATCTGACTCTGTTATCATGACATCCAATTTCTCCTCACTCACCACGAGCACATCCATACCAGTAGAAAAGGAGCTGGATATTGTAATAAAATAAAGATACACTGTATCTATGCTTTATGATTTTTTTCTCCTTCTGCCAGTCCAGTAATCCTAACCACAAATGTGAGAAAGTAACTTTGTCATGTCTTGTTCTTAATGAGCCAGGAACCATCTTTTTCTTATGTAAGTGTTCAACGTAATTTGTTAAGTATTTGTTCCAGAGGTTTTGTGCCCCTGGGGATCCTTGAATCAAAAAGGTTTTAGATCTATAAATATGCATAACGAATCCACAGGAGGTAAAAAATATTTTGATCCAATAAGACTGAGAAAAAAAGTAAAAACAAAAAAAACCTATCAGGAAATGCACACCATGTCAAATTTTATTCCTATAGTGTTATACTGGATTTCAACTGACATAAGAACACTTTGTAAATTGTGGAAATGCCTCTAAATCAAATAATACAATGAGTTACAGTCTACCAAGAAAATCACTTCATGCATAATTTAGCACTGATGATGCTACCTTATGTGCCAGGCCCGTGGGTGACTATTTTGGGCATCACAGTTGCAAGCCATGACTAATGGACAAACATTACTAGAGGTTCCATGAGGTCACACAGCATCAGTTGATTTGAAGAGGCACCTCCCATCTGCCCCTGGGCAGACATCATATCATCCCATTTTCAGAGTTTTCTCAGTAAAGTTATCATTCCCATTACATTTTGTATTTTCACAGCCCCTGTAATCATAGCTCCCAGGCACTATCCATTGTTAATTTATTATAGTCATTTCAATTTTGCTAGTTAACTCTCAGGTCTCCTTACGTGTGAAGCCCCAAAATCGGTAGGAAGAACAGAAACTCTTAGGCACTCAATCCAGGGTACTTTCTCAGGAACCAGGAGTCCTGGTTTCTAATGCTGGATTTTCCACACATTGTCTCTGTGGCTAAGAGAAGTCACTTCTGATTTCTAGACCTCAGTCTTCTCATGGATAAAATATCAGGCTTGGACTAAATAGCCTCTGATACCCTCTTCAGCTCTAAGATTTTCTGGTTTTGTACATCAGCGCTCTCAGGAAGATGTAGCTGACACATATCTATGCATAGACATAGATTAATCTGTTCCTGGGGTCACTCTTACTCTATTCTCCTTAAGTGCGTTATCCATCCTGGTGCTTGCCAGTCGACAGCTCCCTGTGGAGGGCTCCATGTCAAATCTAATTCCTTAAGGTCCTCAGAACCAGAAATAAATAGGAATGCCTAGGGCTAATTTAGATGTCCCAAGCTAAGCAAAGAGAAGTGATTCCTTCACGAGATCTATTTTAGAACAAAAATGGTTTGCAGAGTGAAGTGAGGGAATGGCATTACATTACAAGAGCATCTCAGTCACTGATGACATAACTTAAAATGTCAATGTCAGAGGCTGTCCTCAGAGAGGGATCCAATAACCAAACTTAAACACCATTGACGAGGTCCCTTTGGCTGAGGAGGAATTGGGGAGGCTGGGTTAGATAACGCAGATCAGATAATGCCCCTAAATACTTCTAGACCTTTACGTGCTTATAATTTAGCAGCTAAAATGAATCAAACATTTAAGTGAAGGGACAAGTTAAAAAAGAAAAGAGAGAAATGTATGAACTTACAGCACATGATAAATAGTTGGGAAAACTTGAATAAGTTTTATACCTAAGTACGGTGACGACCTTAGGATGGGCATTCAGAGAAAGTTAGAATTCGTTCTGGAAAAGTGGCTTAGAAGAAGAATAACTACAAATCATACATTGGAAAGTACCTGGGAAGAAATGCAATCAAGTTGAACTCACCAAAGAGTCCATTGTGTATTAAGGTCTAGAGCAGTGCTCACCACACAGCAAGACTCAACCTGCCAGAAGATTTCAGAACTCTGCCTGGCCAGCCCAAAGTTAGTTTTCAATGTTATGTCCCCATAAAGGAATCCTCCACAACCACTGGGTTTTTAGCCAACAGGAACGACCCCCTTGTATGGCCCATCAGTGACCTATACTCAACACTCTGCTCTTGTTATCCATCAGAGAGACCCAGGGAATGAAGGAATAAAGCAGATTCTCATATGGAGAATGTCCAGTCCCTGGGCTACAGGAAAATAGCAAGCACATTGATGGTGTAGGCCGCAAGGGAGAGGGTAGGAGTAGGAGGTGGGTAATGCAAACTCACAGCACTAGTTCAGGATATTCAACCAGGGAACCAGGTGAACAAGCAGACATGTCAAGATACAACAGGGAACCACTGTGGCTTTCTGAACCCAGGAGCAGTTACATGAGGGAACTCAACATCTCTTATTCATCAGTTGATTATCCATTGTAGGGTTTCCCTTTTCAACTCCAGGAATACATTCAAATGGCAGGAAAACAATGAAGAGCCACCTGGAGATAAACAGACTTTAAAATGACCACCCAAACCAAGTTGGGCAAATACCTTCATTGGTTTGGATTTTATAGTCTTTGTAGTCATGTGATAGATACAAATTTGGGCTCAGATTACAGTTTATAGAGAAAACTAGTAAAACAATATAATGAATGCTAGAACAGGACATAAACTGATAGGGACATTTTTAAGTGTATAATTTCCCTATTTCCCAATGAGTCTGCCCAAAGTATAAAGAACCTATGTTGTGTCAACCACTCTTTTTTCTAGATGGCCTGGGCATCATTCTCTGTTGAGAAAGACCTTCTGAGAAACCTCGGGGGAATAAACCACTCTCATGCCTTGATGATATCACAACCTACAGAGACATTGGGGAAGGCAAAATGTTCAGATCATGCAAAAAACACAGAACAAGAGACCTGCCCAAATAGGACTCACAGACCAGCTGGAGATGCAGGATCTCCTTTGTCCCAAGTCCTCTGTAACCTACCTTCACCAAGAAACAGTGAACTGGTTTAAAAAAATCTGAAAATGTGGAGCTGGTAAAAATTTAGAGATAAGATTTTTGGTAATTTAAGTCTTTAAATTTTGTATGGTCTAAATATTGCTAAAATCAATTTCACTAGGACATCTAAAATATTTCACTAGGACATCTCATACTATTTTTAAACAAAACTATTTTCCTCTCAAATTGTTACTAAATTTATAATGCAAATGATCTCTATAATTAATATATAAGGCATGGAGAGAGGCATGACCACTGTCTTTCTCTTTTTTTTTTTTTCAAAGTGTGATTAGAATTACCTCATAAATTATTCACATATTCTGCTAGAATAATAAAACAGCATCTCTTTCTACATAAATCACATCACTTATTTGGAGTGCATAGTAAAATTAGCTCAAAATGTTGTTTTGATAACACAACAGCATCCTACCAGTCATTAGATAAAGACAAGGCACCTCGGGCTTCCCTGGTGGCGCAGTGCTTGAGAGTCCGCCTGCCGATGCAGGAGACATGGGTTCGTGCCCCGGTTCGGGAAGATCCCACATGCCGCGGAGCGGCTGGGCCCGTGAGCCATGGCCGCTGAGCCTGCACGTCCGGAGCCTGTGCTCCGCAACGTGAGAGGCCGCAGCAGTGAGAGGCCTTCGTACCACAAAACAAACAAAAAAAAGACAAGGCACCTCAAGCTATGATGAGGGTTTGGTTCTTCCTATTTTGAAGTCCACAGTGTGAGCATCACACTTGCATTAGCAACTGTTTCATCTGCATCTGTTATACTTGGAGCATAACCTTTAAGGTATGCCAAGCCTTCAGCAGAATTGTGAGGTTGAGGGGAAGAGTCTCTTTATCTCCCTCCCTCCACTTTTTCTGGTACCCTCTTTCTCCTTTGAAAGCATCACTACCCACACACACTTCCCACCATGCCATACCTGGATCTTAAAATAAACCTCTGCAAATGGAAGCAAACCTCTCTCTCTCTCTTGCTCATTTATAAAATATATCTGACATCCAACCTACTATCAAAAATGTATCAGTCCTACCTAGAGATTATCATACTAAGTAAGTCAGAAAGAGAAAGACAAATACCGTATGATATCACTTATATGTGGAATCTAAAATATGACATAAATGAACTTATCCACGAAGCAGAAACAGACTCACAGACATAGAGAACAGACCTGTGGTTGCCAAGGGGGAGGCGGGGTGGGGAAGGGATGGAATGGGAGTTTGGGGTTAGCATATGCAAACTAGTATATATAGGATGGATAAACAACAAGGTCCTACTGCAGAGCACAGGGAACTATATTCAATATCCTGTGATAAACCATAATGGAAAAGAATATAAAAAAGAATATGTATGTATACATGTGTATATATATGTCTGTATATATGTGTATATATATATATATGTAAAGCTGAATCATTTTGCTGTAAAGCAGAAACTAACACATTATAAATCAACTATACTTCAATGAAATAAAATTTTTAAAATGTATCAGTCCTAGCATTGGTTTATTTATTAGTGCCCTGGCTTGAGACACATTAATGAAATTAACTGATCCAGGCTAAGATGATTTTTTTCTGTTGTATTATAATGAACACTTAATGATGTGAATAGCATCCTACCGGTCATTAGATACGTCAGTGATATAAGGTGTATAGAACATGTTCCCTGTCCTAAGAAAAGCTTATGATTTTATGATCTATAGGGAAGGAAACACACATGTATAAGTAATGGAATGAATGGTTTGAATGAGGGACCAGCACCGAGAAATAAATGCTCAATATAGGATGAACATGGAACAGTGGGTGGGAAGCTCTTTTCATCAAGGTTAGTAATATAGAGTGTTACTCAGGTCTCGGTGGCAAGACAGAAATGCTTTAGTCTCACTTCCAGGGTATAAGCTTCTCAACGGCTCCTCACATCATACACAGAGCAAAGGGCCTACAGATGTTTAAAGAATAACTTTTCAAGTGAGAAGAGGCTAAAAGGGAGGACCATCAATTATAGGTAAATGGAAGAGTCTCTCCCCAGAAGTAGGCCATTAGCATCCTTCTAAAACCACACAACTTAGGTAGCATCCACATGGGATGGACAGTTTTTACATAATCATTCATGCAGAAAGTATTGCTCATCACAGACTCTTTGAGAGCCCCTAGGACCACATTTTACCTGGCTGCTTCAGATTTTCCTAAAAGGAGGATGGCAAGTACCAGCTTGTCCCTTGGAGACCATAGTTTTCTACTTTGCTCAGCCAACCAAAGACAGCATTGCAGGCACCTTTTTGCCTCTCCTCCCCGCAGGCACAGATGGAGAAGGGCCACAATTCCCAGCTGTCTAGAAAGAAACTAATGCCCTCAGCTAAGAATGCCCTTTACATTTGATCATTCAGGATCTGTACAGAGTTTTTCTCTAAGCATCCCTGTGTGTGTCACGCATCTGGATAGGGAGCATCTTGTTTTTATGTTGTGTCTCTAATAAATTATAAGTGTAACAGCGGGAGCTTTTTCAATACTCTTTGTAAATGCAGCCAGAGGCTATTAAGCGATTGGTGTATCAAATAAATATAATTAGTAAATAGCAAAATAACATGTTTGTAAACTGCCTTTGGAAATATGTGATTAGACCAAAGACAACAATTTCTGCCAAAGCTTCTAAGTGTTTCCAAGAGATATCAGAAAAAAATGCCTTAACAATTTCATAACAACTTTGAAAAATTTCTATGTAAATCTGCTAAGAAGGTAGACAGTACATTTACTTAGTCCAAATGGTTTTTGAATGCTTCATGTTGAAAATTTAAGTGCAGGGGTATACTTAAGTGCACCATAATTTTTTCAGGGGAGTTAAGATGTGCTTGATTATTGACTCTAAGTTTTTAAATTGGCATTTGATGAGGTTAAGAAGAGTTATAAATATACCTCCACATGCAGAGTGCTCTCAGGCTGTAGAGTTATTCTCAATTACTAACACTTCAAATTATTCCCGCAAGTCAATCAGTTTGGAGTGAGGGGAACTCATCCTGCCTTTCTCTCTTATCAGCTTTATGAAAAGGAGTTTGTTCCCTACCAGCAATGGGCTTCACACTGTTGGGCAATGGAAACTGAAGAGTCATCCAGACCCATTTCTTCTTCCTCAGAGAAACTCAGAGAGATGCTCACGTGTGTCCCTCACTCATCTTCCCTTATCTCACCCCTGGTTTCTGCTGCAAACCCTGCCTCTTGCCCCCCAATCCACATTCATTACTCTTTCAGGAACCTCATTTCTCTATGTGACCTCCTGGTAAAGAACCTAAAACAGATCTCTATGCATACATATCAGGCCACAAGTTTAAACCCTACCTCACTTTCAAAGCTCTCCAAAATTTAGCTCCACCCATATCCATACAATTTAATTTTCTACTAACCCCCAATCAAACCTTCTACTCAAGTTAGGCTGGTCTCCTTAATATCTCCCGGGACCCACCCACTCCCAGGTACATCTCCGTTCCCCATGTCATTCAGGACTCTCTGCTGCAGTGACTTGCCCTCTAAGACCCAGATCCTTTCCTACTAATGCAGATTTCTCCATACACAGCTGAGCAGGCACTATGTTGAAATTCTATGCGTTTATGGTCTGTTCCACATTTCCCTGGTATGTTGTTCCTGTATATGTCTTTTCTTTTTCTGTCTTCCCAGGCACTTAGAAATCTCTTCTAGGAAAAGAGTAGATTTTACAAGTCTCTTACCTCCTCTACAACACCAAGACTGAGTTGAGCAAAGAGCATGTAAATAATCATAACCGTGATGAGGATCACTTTGACCGTGATGGCAACTAATGTATATTGAGTCTTTGCTTATGTGGCAGGCCCTGTGCTACCCAATGTTAATAAATGATTGCATTTAAATCTCATAACAACCACATGGGATAGATATGGTTAAATACTTCATTTAAAACCTGAGAAAACAGGGCTTCCCTGGTGGTGCAGTGGTTGAGAGTCCGCCTGCCGATGCAGGGGACACGGGTTCGTGCCCCGGTCCAGGAAGATCCCACATGCCACAGAGCAGCTGGGCCCGTGAGCCATGGCCACTGAGCCTGCGCGTCCGGAGCCTGTGCTCCACAACAGGAGAGGCCACAACAGTGAGAGGCCCGCGTACCGCAAAAAAAAAAAAAAAACATAAGAAAAAAGAGGCATATAAAGGTCAGTTTGATTAGCTAGTCAGTTAATTAAACTGAATTTCAAAGAGGCAGGTATACACAATTATTCCTGAGACATTGAGTAATACAATCAGCATATATACCTGGATCAAGTTCAGAAATATACGGCACTTAATCAGAGTATTCTGCTGAGTTTCATAAGCATTTATTTACTATTTACTCATTCATTCAATATACATTAATCAAGCCACCTCCATGTGCCATATGCTAATTTCTAAGTTCTGGTGATTTAAAAAAAATCAATAAAATATAGTTCCTGCCCTCAAACAGCTCACAGTTTTGGCATTCCACAAAATTACATCTCTAGTCTTATTTCCCATGGGTTGCAGCCTGGGGGGAGAATACTGTGAATTGCTAGAGAAGGAGCATTTTAAAAAGCTGTCAAGGTCCGATAGTCATTTTAGGGCCTAGATGATCGGTGCCTGGTGGGATACAGAATAATGAGAAAGGAAAGAGGTATATAAGGAAAAGACACATTGAGTAAGTGACTGGGAGAGCTGTGATAGAAACTTCTAGAAAAGCAAAGACCAAGTAAAGATTTCTAGAAAAATTATCTCTGGACCCCTGGGGCAGTGCGCTAAAGCCCATATTTATCTGTCCATAGCAGGGGTGTGAATGTGTGCAAAGACCTCAAGGCCAGATCAAATGAGAGTGCGCTTCTTTCCAGGTTGGGGGCCTCTGGGGACTTTAATACTGAGCACTTAGTCACCATGTTTGATGGCTCTGGCAGCCTCATTTATCAAGGATCTATAGTTAAATTTAATTTTCCTGTGAGTGGAGGACAGCCATGGCAGCCAGACTCCTTGTCGCTGATCCGTCCCCGGTGATGCCTTCTGAAGTGGAAATGATGGATTCCACAAGTTCTGGCTGTGATTAAATTTGCTTTGACAAAGCAGCATGGAAATCTGATTTGCAATAGACTTCTGCATTTCACCTTGTGCTGAGTAAACAGATACAGAACATAATGCTTACATGGCTGTCAGGCCAATAGCTAATTCATTGTGCCCATCTAATCAGGCTGTTCATTAAATTATTATTTTTCAATAACATGCAGGATCATTTTTGAAGCTCTTGAGGAATGCGAAGCTTGTTTTTTGGGGTTTTTTTGTTTTGTTTTGTTTTTTTGCTGTACGCGGGCCTCTCACTGTTGTGGCCTCTCCCGTTGCGGAGCACAGGCTCCGGATGAGCAGACTCAGCGGCCATGGCTCACGGGCCCAGCCGCTCCGTGGCATGTGGGATCTTCCTGGACCGGGGCACGAACTCGTGTCCCCTGCATCGGCAGGTGGACTCAACCACTGCGCCACCAGGGAAACCCCGGGAAGCTTGTTTTCAAGTAAATAAACTTGGAGGTCTTGACAACGTCCAGGGATTTTCCGAGGACGGGCCAAATAACTCATCAGTCTCCATGGCCCCCCTCCCCTGAAGAATCAAAGCACCATTTAAGAAGTTTTTAGTTTCACCTCACTTAGCTCCCATTTCAAATGCAAACAACATCATCCAATTACAACAGAGAAAGAAGCTACAAACATTGACACTTTAGCTCCCCAGTTTATCTTTAAAGGAGAATGAAGCAGAAAATCACATTAAGTATGCGTCTTATGTTAGAGCTTTTAACCTCCTGCCTAGCAGTGCTGCAGTGCAGACCACCTCCTAGAAGAGCCTTGTACTTTGGGGGAAACACTGGGGAGAGCTGTCTCATCAGGCCAGTAAAACTGGAAGAAAGTGTGATTGTTAATCCTTGTTTTTTCCTCCAATCAGTGGGGTAAGTATAAAATCTGGGCTCCTTGGAATATTCAGAAAGGTCCTCTTTTTATCCTAGCACAACTTTTCCCCCTCCAGCCCTGTTCCCACTCAGACCTCTACACTTTTAGTACTTTTTGACCTACAGAAATTCAGGCCAAGCATTTTCTCCCTCTTCCGTGAGCCCTTCTTAGAACACTGGGGCCTCCATTAACACCCTCCTTTTAAAATGACTCCTTGGGGCTTCCCTGGTAGCGCAGTGGTTAAGGATCCGCCTTCCAATGCAGGGGACACGGGTTCAAGCCCTGGTCCGGAAAGATCCCACATGCCGCGGAGCAACTAAGCCCGTGCACCACAACTACTGAGCCTGCGCTCTAGAGCCTGCAATCCACAACTACTGAGCCCACGCACCACAACATCTGAGCCCGCGAGCCACAACTACTGAAGCCCACACACCTAGAGACCATGCTCCGCAACAAGAGAAGCCACCGCAATGAGAAGCCCGTGCACCGCAACGAAGAGTAGCTCCCTCTCGCCGCAAGTAGAGAAAGCCCGCATGCAGCAACAAAGACCCAATGCAGCCAAAGTAAATAAATAAGATAAATAAATAAATAAAATAAAATAAAATAAAATAAAATAAAATGACTCCTTGCCAACTACACCCATCTTCCTGAAATATATTTGCCGCTGGAACCCACAGACCTCATATCTTTCATATTACTAAAGGGCTGAAAGTGTGCAGCACACTTGCAAATCCACACTAGCTGACAGGACTTGAGCAAGTTTCCTAAGTTCCCTAAGTGTTACATTTCTCACTGGAAAAATAATATGTATATTAAGGTGCAGTGGCAAGGGTTAAATGGAATAGTGTATATGTAGAAGAACTCATTTTTTCCCTTATTAGTTACTCCTTGTGACCCAGCAAATAGAAATTCCCCTCTCTCAGAAGTCCTGGGGAACTAGCTATCAGCCTCACAGTCATTGTTGCCTTTCCACAGAGAAGGGGTGACTGCAGTGTGAGGTCTGGCTGTTCTCTGGATTCAGCTGGGCAGGTCCTACCTCATAAGGCTGGGGTTTCTGCAACAGACTGCAGTCACCTATCTGACTCATGGGCTTTGGGAGGCAGGAACTTTTAATTCAGGTGAGAAGGAGAAGAGATGAAACACTGGCCTTGTGTCCAAGTTGTGTTTTTCCACCCAGCTTTACTTGTAATACAACTGACATCCATAAGTTGTGTTTATTTCTCAAAGGGGAAAGGACTCAGGACAGAGGCAGCACGAACTATGAGGTACACATATTGCCCCGATGATGAAGACTGGTACACAGCAGCTACTCCATTCCCAGTGGCTTTAGTAATAAACAGGTCGTTCTAGGCTATACAGAATTACGGTCATGCTTCTTGTCTCATTTAGCCCTCATGACACCCCAGGTAGGCAGGTAGGGCAAATAAAATCTTCATTTCCCATGTGAGGAGACTGAGTTTCCTAGATGTGTGTTGATTTGCCTTCGTTCACAAAAGTAGTAGGATCCAGAACAAGAACAACCAAGCTTCATAATGCATAGAGGGACGGAATCCAGGCAGCAGTCCTCTGGGTTCTGAAGGAACCTTGGATCTCTCAGTGTAAGCTTTCTTCACAGTTTCCACGACCTCAGGCCACTGTGTTACTTTCCTTTCTCAAAAGCATTTTGTTGCCAAAATACTTGCACCCTCTAGGAAGCTGGCATTTCCATACCGCTTGAGGTAAAGATGGCCATGGATTAGCTGACGATCCTCTCTTAGCCAGAAGGATGGTTCTAGCTGCAACAGCACTAACAGATCACAGCCCACCCTCTGCCCTGCTGACCTGCACTGGGAGAGCAATAAATATAAGAAACAGCTCAGGCTTTGATGTAATTATCATGAATTGAAATTTATGCTGATTAACACCCCGTGAACACTGAGATGTTCCCACAACACTCTTCTGAAGTTTGGGCTTGTAATGATCTCAAAGCAACTACTTGGAAAACAATCAAATCCCACTTTGGGACTTCCCTGGAGGTCCAGTGGTTAAGACTTTGCCTTCCAGTGCAGGGGTTGCGGGTTCGATCCCTGGTTGGGGAGCTAAGATCCCACAGGCCTCGCGGTCAAAATACCAAAACATAAAACAGAAGCAATATTGTAACAAATTCAATAAAGACTTAAAAAAAATGATGCACAGCCAAAAAAATCTTAAAAAAAAAATCTACAGTTTGTCTGAAAGGCAATGAAGGGACATCTGTAAAACCATGTGGTTTTTTCCATTTTCTTTTTTTTTTTTTACCATGTGTATTTGTTTTTATGAGTTTTTTTTTAGTGAAGTATAGTTGATTTATAATGTGTTAGTTTCTGGTATACAGCAAAGTGATTCAGTTGTATACACACACACACACACACACGTATATATATTATATATATATATTCTTTTTCATATTCTTTTCCATTATAGTTTATTACACGATATTGAGTATAGCTCCCCGTGCTATTCAGTAGATCCTTGTTGTTTATCTATTTTAGATATATAGTAGTTTGTATCTGCTAATCCCAAACTCCTAATTTATCCCTCTCCCCGCCCTTTCCCCTTTGGTAACCATAAGATTGTTTTTTATATCTGTGAGTCTGTTTCTGTTTTGGAAATAAGTTCTTTTGTAACATATTTTAGATTCCACATATAAGTGATATCATATGATATTTGTCTTTCTCTTTCTGACTTACTTCACTTAGTATGATAATCTCTAGGTCCATCCATGTTGCTGCAAATGGCATTATTTCATTCTTTCTTATGGCTGAGTAAGTATTCCATTGTATATATTAATATATACCACAGCTTCTTTATCAATTCATCTGTTGATGGACATTTACGTTGACTCCATGTCTTGGCTATTGTAAATAGTGCTGCTATGAACATAGGGGTGCATATATCTTTTCCAATTATAGTTCTGTCCAGATATATGCCCAGGAGTGGGATTGCTGGACCATATGGCAACTCTGTTTTTAGTTTTTTAAGGAACCTCCAGACTGTTTTCCACAGTGGCTGCCCCAATTTACATTCCCACCAACAGTGTAGGAGGACTCCATTTTCTCCACATCCTCTCCAGCATTAATTATTTGTAGACTTTTTGATGATGGTCATTCTCACTGTTATGAGGTGATACCTCATTGTGGTTTTGATTAGTGATGTTGGGCATCTTTTCATGTGCCTGTTGGCCATCTGTATGTCTTCTTTGGAGAAATGTCTATTTAGGTCTTCTGCTCATTTTTCGATGTGGGTTGTTTGTTTTGCTGTTGTTGAGTTGTATGATCCATTTGTATATCTCAGAAATTGAACCCTCGTCAGTCGCATGGTTTCTCCCACTCAGTAGATTATCTTTTCATTTTGTTTATGGTTTCCTTTGATGTGCAAAAGCTTGCAAGTTGGATTAGGTCCTTTTGTTTATTTTTCCTTTTATTTCTATTGCCTTGGGAGACTGACCTAAGAAAACATTGCCACTAGCAAACAAAATCCAACAGCACATTAAAAGAATCATACACAATGATTAAGTGGGGTTTATACCAGGAATGCAAGGATTCTTCAATATACGCAAATCAATCAACGTGATACACCACACTAACAAGTTGAAGGAGAAAAACCATATGATCATCTCAATAGATGTAGAGAAAACTTTCAACAAAATTCAACACCCATTTATGATAAAAACTCTCCAGAAAGTAGGCATAGAGGGAACTTTCCTCAACACAATAAAGGCCATATATGACAAACCCACAGCCAACATCGTCCTCAATGGTGAAAAATTGGAAACATTTCCACTAAAATCAGGACCAAGACAAGGTTGCCCACTTTCACCACTATAATTCAACATAGTTTTGGAAGTTTTAGCCACAGCAGTCAGAGAAGAAAAAGAAATAAAAGGAATCCAAATTGGAAAAGAAGAAGTAAAGCTGTCACTGGTTGCAGATGACATGATACTATACATAGAGAATCCTAAAGATGCTACCAAAAAACTACTAGAGCCAATCAATGAATTTGGTAAAGTAGCAGGATACAAAATTAATGCCCAGAAATCTCTGGCATTCCTATACACTAATGATGAAAAATCTGAAAGAGAACTTAAGGAAACACTCCCATGTACCACTGCAACAAAAAGAATATAATATCTAGGAATAAACCTACCTAAGGAGACAAAAGACCTGTATGCAGAAAATTATAAGACACTGAAGAAAGAAATTAAAGATGATACAAATAGATGGAGAGACATACCATGTTCTTGGATTGGAAGTATCAGCATTGTGACAATGACTCTACTACCCAAAGCAATCTACAGATTCAATGCAATCCCTATCAAACTACCAATGGCATTTTTCACAGAACTAGAACAAAAAATTGCACAATTTGTATGGAAACACAAAAGACCCCGAATAGCCAAAGCAATCTTGAGAAAGAAAAACGGAACTGGAGGAATCGGGCTCCCTGACTTCAGACTATACTACAAAGCTACAGTAATCAAGACAGTATGGTACTGGCACAAAAACAGAAAGATAGATCAATGGAACAGGATAGAAAGCCCAGAGATACACCCATGCACATATGGTCACCTTATCTTTGATAAAGAAGGCAAGAATATACAATGGAGAAAAGACAGTCTCTTCAATAAGTGGTTCTGGGAAAACTGGACAGCTACATGTAAAAGAATGAAATTAGAGCACTCCCTAATACCATACACAAAAATAAACTCAAACTGGATTAAAGACCTAAATATAAGGCCAGAGACTATCAAACTCTTAGAGGAAAACATAGGCAGAACACTCTATGACATAAATCACAGCAAGATCTTTTTTGACCCACCTCCTAGAGAAATGCAAATAAAAACAAAAATAAACAAATGGGACCTAATGAAACTTAAAAGCTTTTGCACAGCAAAGGAAACCAGAAACAAGACCAAAAGACAACCCTCAGAATGGGAGAAAATATTTGCAAATGAAGCAAGTGACAAAGGATTAATCTTCAAAACATACAAGCAACTCATGCAGCTCAATATCAAAAAAACAAACAACCCAATCCAAAAATGGGCAGAAGACCTAAATAGACATTTTTCCAAAGAAGATATACAGGTTGCCAACAAATACATGAAAGAATGCTCAACATCATTAATCATTAGAGAAATGCAAATCAAAACTACAATGAGATATCATCTCACACCGGTCAGAATGGCCATCATCAAAAAATCTAGAAACAATAAATGCTGGAGAGGGTGTGGAGAAAAGGGAACCCTCTTACACTGTTGATGGGAATGTAAATTGATACAGCCACTATGGAGAACAGTATGGAGGTTCCTTAGGAAACGACAAATAGAACTACCATACGACCCAGCAATCCCACTACTGGGCATATACCCTGAGAAAACCATAATTCAAAAAGAGTCATGTACCAAAATGTTCAATGAAGCTCTATTTACAATAGCCAGGACATGGAAGCAACCTAAGTGTCCATCAACAGATGAATGGATAAAGAAGATGTGGCACATATATATAAGGGAACATTACTCAGCCATAAAAAGGAACAAAACTGAGTTATTTGTAGTGAGGTGGATGGATCTAAAGTCTGTCATACAGAGTGAAGTAAGTCAGAAAGAGAAAAACAAATACTGTATGCTAACACATATATATGGAATCTAAAAAAAAAAGAAAATGTTCAGAAGAAACTAGGGCCAAGATGGGAATAAAGACACAGACCTACTAGAGAATGGACTTGAGGATACGGGGAGGGGGAAGGGTAAGCTGGGACAAAGTGAGAGAGTGGCATGGACATATATACACTACCAAATGTAAAATACATAGCTAGTGGGAAGCAGCCACACAGCACAGGGAGATCAGCTTGGTGCTTTGTGACCACCTAGAGGGGTGGCCTAGGGAGGGTGGGAGGGAGGGAGATACAAGAGGGAAGAGATATGGGGACATATATATATGTATAAGTAATTCACTTTGTTATAAAGCAGAAACTGACACACCATTGTAAAGCAATTATACTCTAATAAAGATGTTAAAAAAAAAAACATTGCTACAATATACGGCAGAGAATGTTTTGCCTCTGTTCTCTTCTAGGAGTTTTACGTGTCATGTCTTATATTTAAGACATTTGTAAAACATGGCTTAATCTACGGAAAATCTTATTTTTCCAAATATCAGTTTGTCACCAAGCCAGGATAATTTGAATCTCTCAGAGCCCAGCTGTGTGGACAAGGTTGGGGGAAGGGAAGCTTGCAAACTTTTACTTTGTCTCAAATAAATTTACTGTTCATCAGAATAATAACTAGAACAATGATGAGGCCAGAGAGGAGGGAGAAAGTGAAAAGAGCTATGGCTAGCAGTAGAGATTGGAGAGTTTCTGATTAGCACTGAATGCCACTGTGAAGATGTGCCATTTATAAACCATGTGGAATGACCTAAACACTTGCTACTCATTGTGGTCCATGGACCAGCAGCATAGTGTTCATGTGAAAGTTGTTAGAAATGCAGAATCATCAGATCTACTAAATCAGAATCTGCGTTTTCATAAGACCCCAGGTGATTCTAACGCACATTAAAATTTGAGAAGCACTCACTGGTTATGGCTTTCTGGATTTTAAAATAGGGATTGACAGCATCAGTTCTGTCTTTCAAGTCACAGGGGAACAACAAAAGTAGGGGGATAAATTATTAATAAGGAAATACCACACCAGGGCAGCCAATTGGGATTCTACTGTGATAGTACAAGTGAGGGATGATAAAGACCAAACTGATGTTGGAAATAGAATGGAGCAAATAGATTTATTCAGAAGACATATCAGAAATACAAAGAATGGATTTGGAGACTGATCAGATGAAGCACACCTGTGTAAAGGAAGAATTAAGATGAAGTTCTAAGGCTTCCATCTTGGGTCATTTGTCAAATAAGGACTTGTTCACCTGGCACAGAGAAGACATGCATTTCATATGAGTTGGATGACTGCATGCACTACCTATGGATTTCAAATCATGTTCCACAAACACCCGGGGATCTGAAGAGGTGTTTCAGGAACCATCATGGTGGGGAAAAGGAGAGGTGGGAAGTTCTCCAAGTCGTTACTCCCCAAATTTATCTGTGAAACACACAACAACAACATATCTATCGTGTTTTTCATAATTATCTTATGAATATTTGAACCATGTAATTTGAGGATCAGTACCAACTCTAATGTCTGGACTATTACCCTCTGTATTCTTGGATTCATGTTATTTTTTGAGGTATTGAGACAAATAAAACTTAGACACGCTCGGCCTTATTATTGGCAATCTCCAGAATGACAGAGGGGAGAAGTAAACATCGTTTAACATGGCAATTTCCTCTTGTTAACTTGATAACTAAAAGGTAAGGGTGATTCTATCTGAATTTATACTAAAGAAATAATTTGCTAGAAGAAAGCAATTGTTAATGTAAATATATCCAATGTGATTTATCTATAATATTAAAAAAATAAAATCACCTCAATGTTTTATAAGCAAAAATCATGAAAGTTATGAACATCAGGCCTCTACTTGGAAAAAAGTTTATAATAAAATGATAACCAAATAATGAAGAATATAAAGTGTAAGATTACTATGGTTGCAATTATATAAATTCATGTATGCATATGGTTAAAAGGTAGAAAGGCATATGGATAAATAAGGATGAGGTAGAGTATTATAGACATCTGAATCATCACTAAATGTCACAGGTTCTACCTTCAAAGTATACTCTAAATCCAGTGTATTCTTACCACATCTACCATCACTACTCTGATCCAAGACTCCATCTCTCCCAACTGGCCTCCATACCCCCTCTTTCAACCTATTCTGATCTCTAGTAGTTACAATAATATTTTGCATATAAATTAGATCTTACACTTAGAATACAATCCAAATTTCTAACTCTGGATCAGCTGTTCTCAAATTGGCCTCAGGAGCTCAAAATTTATCATTAGCAGCAATTAAATTCCTAAAAATTATTGAGTACCTCAAGGAGCTTTTGAGGTAATATCTACTGATATCTATTGTATTTTACATTAAAAGTAAGAAATATTAAAAATATAAATTCACTAATATATTTATAAATAGCAACAATAAATCCATTACCTGTTAATATAAATAATGCATTTTTATGGAAACAAAGATACTAACCCACCTCCCAAAAAAATCAGTGAGAGGAATGGCATTGTTTTATATTTTGCATCTTTTTAGTGGCTGGCTTAAAAAAGACAGTTAAATTCCCTTTTTTGCTTCTGCGTTGATATATTATTTTGGTTGAAGGAGATAAGAAAATCTGGCTTCCCACAATATGTAGTTGGAAAAGGGAGAAATATTTTAATGTCATTTTCAGATAATTCTGGACATTTGTCTTTGGCACCACATGCAAACTTGATGAGTGGTAGTATCTTCATGTTTAGTTACAACATAGAATCTGAAGCTTTACCAGTGAACTTTTGTAAGGTATCATGGTAAAATATAGTTGTCTATCTTGCACTTTGAATGAATCTTCTTCTCAGGTATGATTTTTGACATTACACATTGGTCACTGGAAACTATCAGTTCATTGAGTTATGTAGACCATCCAAATGTTGACATATTTCATTACATAATATTTTAAAAGTCACATTTGTTAATATTACTACCAATCTCATCAGTAAAGTCTTAAAAGTCTTCAAGTATTGGGTACCTGCCTTGGAGACTGATACAGGTTTTCCAAAAATTCTAATTTTCTCCTGAGAGCTCAAAGTTTATCATTAGCACATAATGGTTTTTGTTTTTTTCAAGTGATAGACTCACTTTCAAAGTGATAGGTTCATTCTTGAGAAAATGTCTGCCAAATACCCAAGTCAGAATAACCGTAAGTTGAAGACATTATATCAAGTAAAAAATGATGTCCCATGAGAAACATTGCTAGTTCAGCTCACCATCAAGTGCACCAGTGCTTTTCCTTGGGACAACGATCATATTTGGATCTGTGGCAAAATTCTTTAAAGTGTACTTCCCATTTCATGACAAAGAATGTTAAAGAGATGTGTGCTCACAGCTCAATATAATTAATAATTGCAGTGCTTTAGCAAGCTCATTCTTAAGTGAACTTGATACTATGTGCACTGGTCTTGAATGGCAATGAAGTATACAGTGACTAGTACAGTTTAGTGCTCCTGCCTTGATAGACACGAAGGCACCACCCATTGCCTTTCCATCAGGAGTGCAAATATTTACACATTAAATATTTTTGACCTTGCAGAGGTCCCTGAAAGGTCTTGGGATCCCCAAGGGTCTATGAATCACACTTTGGGAACAACGCAGCCTACCTCTCTAAGGTATCTCTTAACCACTCTCCCACCTTACTCGGCCCAGCCAGACAGGCTTTCTTGCTATTTCTTAAACACTCTGAGCTTGTTTCTGCCTCAGGGTTTCTACATTTGCTATTTCCTCTGCCGGTGAGGCTCCCACTGTGGTTGGCCCAGCTGGTTCCTCCTCCTCACATCCGGTTTCTATTTCAGTGATAGTTCCTCCAAGATGTTTTTCCTGATGCTCCTATCCATGTTAGGCTCCATCTTCCCCAACAGAGCCTCAGGAAAGTCTCTTACACTGTCCAAATTCTTCATACCACTCAACACTAAGTAGAATTCCATTATGCAATTACTTGCTTACTTGTTGTTTGTGTGCCTCCCCAACTAAATTATACGCTCCATGAGAGCTAGGATTTTGTTTTATTCACCACTACAGCCCTAATGCCTAGAAAAGTGTTTAAATATCATACTCAACAAATACTTGCTTGATTAATAAATTAATTTACATTTTTAAAAATCCCTTAAATGCTCTTCCTGTGTTATTTTTCAGTGAATAAAGGAAAGTCTTCCGAGTCATTGCTGTCTAACAAAAATATAATATGAGTCACAGATATAATTTTATATTTTCTGGAAGCCACATTAAAAACGTAAAAAGAAACAGATGAAAATAATTTAATAATCTACTTTGTTTAACCTAATAGATTAAAATTATTATGATTTAGGGCCTCCCTGGTGGCGCAGTGGTTGAGAGTCCGCCTGCCAATGCAGGGGATGCGGGTTCGTGCCCCGGTCTGGGAGGATCCCATGTGCCGCGGAGCGGCTGGGCCCGTGGGCCATGGCCGCTGGGCCTGCGCGTCCGGAGCCTGTGCTCCGCAGCGGGGGAGGCCACAACAGTGAGAGGCCCGCATACCGCAAAAAAATAAATAAATAAATAAATAAAATAAAATTATTATGATTTAAACATGTAATCAATATACAGTTATTAACATGTTATACTTTATTTTTCTTACTAAATCTTTCAAATCTGGTGTCTATTTTATATTTATAGACCATTTCCACTCAGATTAGCTACATTTTAAGTGCTCAGTAGCCACTTGTGACTACAGGCTACTGTATTGGAGAACACAACCTAAGGAAAGATGGGGAGAAACCAAGTCAAAGAACTTTCTTTCTCCCAAGCCTAACAGAATGAAGAAAAATATTATAAACAGTAGCAAATAATAATAATAATTACCAAAAGCAATCAAATAAAGGAAGAGTCCAAGTTCATACTATGAGTTTTGCAAAATGGTGGCCATGAATGAGGTAAAAATTTTGTCATCACTACACACTTCTAATCATCCCCACCTCAATCTCCAGAAGTGGAACTAGGCAAAGAAGATCAATTACCAATTTGTTGAGAATTTTCACGAATGCCTCCTGATTTGGAAAGAATTAAATGGAAGAGGTGAGCAGGCAGCCCTTAACTATCACTGCCGGATCTCAGCAGAAATAAAATAAATCCTCCACAGCACCACACTGATTCAAGGGCAGAATTCTAAGTCACCACACAGCATCCATTTTAGAAAGTGACCTTTCTAAAATGCAGTCCTGATCATGACACTCACCTATTTTAAATCCTTCAGTTGTGTACCTCATTCTTTGGAGAAGTTCCAGGCTCGTCAGCACATCTCTCAAGCTCATTGTGGTTGAGCTCCTGGGTCTCCCCGGTTCTTCATCCACTTTCATCTTAACCTTCCCATCTGCATGACACACTTTCACTATACCAAACAAGTGGCAGTTCTGCAAATCAGGGATGTCTGTGCCTTTTGCTGAGCTACTCCATTTGCCCAGAATATATTCTACCTTCCCTTTCCCTGGCTAACTTCAAAACCCCTGCAAATTCAACTCAGCAACTTACCAACAACACTTCCGCATCCCCAAGGTTAAAACTAATCATGGGTCCCTGTGTTTACACGGTGTCCTAGGAAGCCTCTGGATTAGTGCACACACAGCACTATAATTGTGGCTCTGCGTGTACATCTTGCTGACTGAAGCACAAAATCCTTGAGCTCAGGAATGACATGTCTCATTGCTTTGTCACCACAGCCTAACACAATGCCTGGTTCATGGTTTACACAATATATAGTTGTAGAAAAAGGGAATTAATATGTTTAGACTTGCTGTCATTTACTGGTTCTCATCACACTTATAATAGGTACATTACAAAAGAAAATTGATAATGAAACAAAAACATTCTAACTAGGCAGAATAATAATTCCAGTTGAAGTTCTTTCAGAGTCACAGATTATATATGATATCATTGATAGCAAAACAGATCATTAAAGACCCCAAATTGAGTTTGGGGTGTGTGTGTGTGTGTGTGTGTGTGTGTGTGTGTGTAGGAGTGAGAGAGAGAGTATGTGTGTGTTTAGTGCTGAAACATTAGGAACATGTTCAAACCTTCTGTGTCAGTATATTTTCAGTAGCTGGTGTGCTCTGTTGCCTGTAGAGGCAAGAGTCAATATTCCTGGTGAATCCCCAGGTTTAGAGTCCACTGGTGACTGGGAGGAGTGGGGAGTGAAACAGAAAATGATGTGGGTAATTTAAAAAACACCTTAGTTCCCTAATATCCCATCTCCACCCTAGCAGGTACTGACAGTGAGAAGCTCAGAATTCACCTCAAGGCAAAACAAGCTAAAGACCTCCTTTATGATAGAAATTAATTTGCCTGTGGAAAACCAGTATGGGTTGAGAGAGTGACTGAGGGTAAGTTTGCTAGCCTATTTCATACCCAAACACTCTCAATTAAATTGATGCTCAAGAAACATAATTCAGACAACAAAAGACAACTTTCAAAAGTGTCTTTTGAAAGTGAATATTCATTCAGAAAATGAATATTATTCTTGTAGATACTTAAGAAGATATTGCCACCATAAAATAAAAACAGAATGCTATGAGAAAGAAACATATGTGAAAAGAAAAAGAATATAATTATCTTTTATAATTATAATTATCAAAATAAAAATCCAAATAAAGAATTACAAATTATTTTTCTAGGAAATCTTCCAGAACAAAGAAGAAAAGCATACAGAAAACTTGAGATAAAATTTAAGAGAGAAAAAGATTCAATCTAGGAGAGTCAACATTGAACCAATGGGAGTTCCAAGAAGAGAGAACACCCAAAATGGAGGGAAGCATATAATCAAATAAAGAACAGAAGAAAAAATTTAAGATCAGAATGAATATAAAAAGATTCTGCACCTTGGCACATGCTTGTGAAATTTCAGAACAATCAAGAATAGCAGAAAATCCTGAGTATCTAGAGGAAAATGAAACATGAAGATTTTCTACAAAGTACTGAGTGCTACACTTTTCACTATCAACACTAGATGCTAAAAAGCAATGGAACGGGGCAACCAAAACACTGGAGGGACATTCCATCATCCTAGAGAACTACGCCAACACAAACTGTCAGTTAAGGATGTGGATAAAACACTCACATGCTTGGGCACTCAAGAACTCAGAAAATCTCCCTCCCAGGTACCTTTTCATAAGAAGTTATTGGAGTATATGCTCCCACAAAGTGACCTGCATTGCATGCCCGGTTAAAAATCGCAACCCTCAGTAAACATAAATGAGCTATCAAGCTACAAAAAGATATGGAGGGGCCTCCCTGGTGGTGCAGTGGTTGAGAGTCCGCCTGCCGATGCAGGGGACACGGGTTCATGCCCCAGTCTGGGGGGATCCCACATGCCATGGAGCAGCTAGGCCCGTGAGCCATGGCCACTGAGCTGGTGCATCCAGAGCCTGTGCGCCACAACGGGAGAGGCCACAACAGTGAGAGGCTCGCATACCGCAAAAAAAAAAAAAAAAAAAGAAAGAAAAAAAAAGACATGCAGGAACCTTAAATGCATATTTCTACCTGAAAGAAGCCAGTCTGAAAAGGCTACCTGCTGTATGATTCCAACCATATGACATTCTGGAAAAGGCAAAACTGCAGAGATGGTAAAAAGATCAGTAGTTTCTGTGGGTTTGGGGCAAGGGAGAAAGGATAAATAGGTGGAGCACAGGGAAGTTTTTGGGTGAAACTGTGTGATATTGTAATAATGAGTACGGGACACCATATGTTTATCAAAATCCACAGAATGTTCAACAAGAAGAGTGAACTTTAGTTAATAATAATATATAAATATCTATTCATCAACTGTAACACTAACTAATGCAAGATAAAACAGTAAGTCCTCTACGTATGAACGAGTTCTGTTCCAAGAGCATGTTCCTAAGTCTAATTTGTTTCGTAAGTCCAACAAAGTTAGCCTAGGTGCCCAACTAACACAATCGGCTATATAGTACTGTAAGAGTTTTATAATACTTTTCACACAAATAATACACAAAAAACAAACACAAGAAATAAAGAAGATTTTTTAATCTTACAGTACAGCACCTTGAAAAGTACAGTAGTACAATGCAACAGCTGGCATCCAGGGGCTGGCATCGAGGGAACAGGCAAGAAGAGTTACTGACTGGAGGAGGGAGAGGAGGTGGGAGATGGTAGAGCTGAAGGATCGTCAGCAACAAGAGACGGAGGGCAAGCTGCAATGTCACTCACACCTGACGTGGATGGCACAGGTTCTGGTTCCCTGCTGGATTCAGTTCTATCTACCCTCTTGAAAAAATGATCCAGTGATGTCTGGGTAGCAGCTCTTTTTTTCTCATCATAGATGACACGGTAGCACTGGATTGCGTTATGAATGGCTGCTGCAACCTTCGTGTACCATTCTACGTTCGGATCCTGTGCCTCAGAATCTCACAGTGCCTCCTCAAATAAAGAAAATCCCTTTGCCATTTCCTGCATCATGAATCCCTTCGGTTCTTCAGTTACTTCTTCTTTCTCTTGTCTCTCTTTGTCCTTTCTCTGGGCCTCCAATTCCATCAGGCCTTCATTCGTAAGCTCCTCGTGTTGCATGGCAAGGAGTTCAGTGAAGTCGTCCTCTTGCAGATCTAGCTCCAGCTTCTCGCTGAGGGTCACTAAGTTGCTGAAGACCTCTTTGGACTCCTCATCCACCTCCTCAAATCCACGAAAATCGTGAGCAAACTGTGGGCAGAGGTTCTTCCAAACCCCATTCATGGTGATGGCCATAACCTCACACTAAGCAAAGTCAATATTTTTTATGGCCTTGTAGATGTTATAGTCCTTCCAAAATCATCACAAGGCTGCTCCTGATTCGTCACTCACCTTTACTGCCTGACGAAAAGTGTGATGTAAATAATATTTCTTGAAAGTCGCTGTAACTTCCTGGTCCATAGGTTGGAACAGCCACATAATATTCAGTGGCAGATGTACTCCTTTGGCGTTGGGATGAAAGTCATCCATGGATGGGGGGTGGCCCGGAGCACTGTTGAGCAGCAAAAGAATGTTGAATGGGACGTCCTTCTCCAAGCATTATTTCTCCACCTCCGGGATCAAGTGGTAGAAAAATCAGTCCTGGAACATAGCCTGTGTAACCCAGGCTTTGGGGTTACTCTTCCACACAACAGGAAGAGAGCCCTTGGCTATGATTTCAAGGGCTCTTGGGTTCTCAGAATGAGAAACTAAGAAAGGCTTCAGCTTCATGTCACCAGAAGCATTGCCACCAAACAACAGTTAGCCTATTGTTTGTTGCTTTATATATAACCTGGCATCAACTTTTCCTCCTTACTGATGTAACCTCGGTCTGGCAGCCTCTTCCAGTACAGTCCTATCTCACCCACATTAAAAACCTGCTCGGGTCAATACGCGCCTTCATCAATAATTTCTCGAAGCATGTCAGGAAACTCCCAGGCATCCACCGTATCTGCACTCGCTGCCTTGCCACTTACTTTTATGTTGTGAAGGTTGGCTCTAGCCTTGAACTGATAAAACCAGCCACGGCTGGCATTAAAAGACGTGCCCTCTGATTCTTCGCTGTGTTTCTTCTTCAAGTCTTCATAAAAGCTTTTAGCTTTCTCTTGAATCAGCATTAAGCTGAGCGGGACTCGACACTGATGCTGACCCTGCATCCACATACTGAGAAGTTTCTCCGTCTCCTCCATCACTTTTCCATGCTTCTTCACTTTATTGTTGACATCATCGGCAAACTTCACATGTTCCATGATCTTGTCCTTGTCCTTTAGAATCATGCCGATGGTTGCACGATGCATGGTATAAGAACGAGCAACATCTACCATCTTATCACCTCGCTCCACTCTCTCAATTATTTTCACTTTTGTTTCCATCATTGTCGCTTGGCACTTCTTAGTCCCAGCTACATCACCGCTGCTTTTACATTTGCTTCTGGACATCCTGGGCTTGAAATAAAGATACTGTACTACTGTACTCTATACAGTACTGCACAGTAAAGTACACAAAAGCTCAACCACTTGTAGAGGATGTGCACACATGACAATGTACGCCAGACACGCGAGCTAACTTAAGTGACTGGACATGAGAACGCGGTTCGCATCTTTGAAAGTTCACAACTTGAAGGTTCGTATGTAGGGGACTTACTGTAGTAGTAAGGTAAACTGTGGCAGGCGATGGTATATCTACTTGCTTGGTATCTCTCTACTTGCTGCTCAGTTTTTTCACAAACCTAAAAAACTGCTCTAAAAAGAAAGTCTGTTAATTAAAACAATAAATTGCAGCTCTGATCCTCACAGGTCCTTCTAGCCTCCTTTACCCTGATCTACATTGTCTATTTTTTTCCCAAAGCACTCACCACCTTCTAACATACCTATATAAGTTAGCTTTTTTTATTGTTTATTTTCTGTTTTCCTGGCTACAATGAAAGTTCCACAAAGACAGGGATTTTATATGTTTAATACACCAGTATATCAAAAGTACTCAGAAGAGTGCCTGGCATGGAGGAAGTACTCAAAAAGTACTTGTTGAATAAATATAAAAACAAAGTAAAACAAACCAAAAAAAGGAAAGAAAACTAAGAACAGGGATTCCTGGAAACAAGAGACATTACCCAGCATATCAGTGAAAGCTGCACCCTGTGTGACCTTGGGCTGCAGACCTGGAGAGAATCCCATCTACACAGGGGCAGAGGGTGGACAGGCCTTAAGAGAATGTCTTAAGGTATAAAGTAGATTCAGGAAGAGGTTTAAAGTTTCACAGATAATAACTTGCATAAGTGAGATATAAACTCATTTGGCCTGACTCCAAAGCTGTGCTTGCATCCATTATACCATACTGCCTGCCTCCTAAGCTATAAATCGACAGATCAATGTTGTCTCCCCAAGTAAGTTTAGACTGCCCAAGGGCAGAACTAATTGTTACTCATACTTATACACTTTCTGTGGCCAGCTCACCACTGATCACATCGTCAGACTCTGCCCAGAAATATTCATTCATTTCCTCCTCTGTCCCCAGTGGTAGGTCAGCACAGGTAAGAGTTTAGTTTAGACGCAGTCATTCAAAGCACAGGCACAAGAGCTACCTAAAAATAGCCAATCTCTGTCCCACAGCTTATGTGGAGTGTACACACATCACTGACTGAAGCCATAGTTCTTATCTAGCAGACAGACTATCAAGCACTGCCAATTTCCTACCAGCCAACTAGGAACAGTCATTAACATCAACAGTTCAAGGGGAACTGGGACCACCAGTCATTAACAAAGCGATTCAAATATGGCATTAACCATGTTTAAGCCCCAGAAGATGCTCCAGGTTTTCTCTGCCCAGCCCACTAAGAACACATCTTCTGAAAGCCAGGGAGAATGAACTCCATTACTTTGTGCTAAGTAAATAGCTTTTAAACAAGGGTTTTATCATTTTAGACAACTTACCAATAAAAAATAAAACAGAATGCACATATGTGGATCATAAACTCTCTATCTATTCTGAAGTCATTTTCAGTCAAAATGTGAAAATAAATGTTTTCTAAAGGCGTGTACATAGGAAGGATAGGAATAATGTTCCAGAACACAGAAACCTGTCCTTTTTAGAAATAAGTGAAATCGGGCCTCCCTGGTGGCGCAGTGGTTAAGAGTCCGCCTGCCTATGCAGGGGATACGGGTTCGTGCCCCGGTCTGGGAGGATCCCATATGCCGCGGAACGGCTGGGCCTGTGAGCCATGGCCGCTGGGCCTGCGCATCCGGAGCCTGTGCTCCGCAACGGGAGAGGCCACAACAGTGAGAGGCCCGCATACCGCAAAAAAAAAAAAAAAAAAAAAAAAAAAGAAATAAGTAAAATGATTTGAGCATGAACACCACTTCATAAAACCACCTGAAAACTGTAAGATGACTCTGAATGAAGGATAGGCATTATAAAATGTAGCCTAATAAATAAGAAGTTCAAAAATGCTATTAGACCTTTCCTTTTCACAAGACAGTTTCTTTTAATAGCAACACAATATAGAGGAATAATTATATTATTGCTGCCTTAATGCAGACATTCTAATTTCTATGACTTAAATATCTAGTTAACTACTCATTTAAGATAAATAGTTACTTACACCAAGCAAGTAATACAAAAGAATATTTGCAGACTTTATTTTTACCATCTGAGGGGGAGGAGAGGTAGTGGTGATGTACACAGGATAATACTGTCTTATGTACTTTTTATAAATAGTTTCAAAAGTTGCATATAACATACCTAATATACTACATAGATTAAATAAATAGTACTGCTTCTCTAAATATCATGCTCTAAGCAACTGAATTAACTAGTACTGTTCTAACTTCTTCCCACAAAAAAAGGAAATAAGAATTAATTTGCAGTCATGCCCACTGCCTCGTGTAAGACATATTTAATTAATATTTGAATGGTCTTAATCAGAAAGAAATTCATAATGGTCTAGGTCTCATTGCGTTTCCTTCAATAAAAATCTGTTTAGGAGATGGTGTCTTCATCATGGAAAAGGAAGAGTTTCAAGGCCACCCAAAATGACTAGAGAAAGGAGAGGCTTTAACAAAGGTCCACGGGTCAAAACCATTATTTAAATTTCTTCACCAAGGAAAATTTAAAAGTCCAATGTGGTAGATTTAATTATTGCCCCTCTGTTCTGGTCCCCAATCCCAGCTCTGACCTCTATGGGTGGCACACACTTCTCTGCCCCACTGTTATTGGGTTGGCCATAAGATTTGCTTTGGCCAATGGAATGTAGGAGGAAGTGATGGTATGCCAGTTCAGAGCAAGGCCTCTTACCCCTCTGGTTGCTTCCAATCACTGCCATAAAAAAAGCATACCACTGGTAACCACTGGTCACAGAAGAAGGACAAATATGTGGAGATGACCTGGACTTCACCATGGCTTTGAACCAAGACCAGCTAAACCCAGATCTGATCACTGAACTCCAGAAAACCCATAGATCCATTAGTGTGAAAACAAAATGCTACTGTTGCATGCCCCTAGACTTGGGGGTAGTTTGTCACACCACCTTATTGTGACAACAGTTAAGGTTAACACCTAATAATTTTGAAAACTATTTAGGTTGTCAATCCACCAAGACTAGAATAAATGCAATTCTTTTCAATGTGTCAATTGAGGTCCTAATGTAAGTGATTATACTGAAGAAAATAAGGGTTTTTCAATTTTTTCTTAGGCATAGAAAGAATACTGAAAATATAAATTAAACCTTTTTTCAAAAAATATGCAAAATCAAGAACATTTAAATTTCATCAAAATATATCAGAGATGGAAAATGTTGTGCTATTGAATAGATATTTATTGAGTATCTATTAAGTGCTCAATAGATGTGAATACAGAGATGAGCAGTACAGGTTATGTAAGTAGAGTAGTGTCAGTCACATAGTAAGTATGTCATAAATATTAATGCTGTTATTATCTTCATCATCACCATCTAGACAAAAAATAACATATATTATAATAACAATGCAATACAATAATTTCTAAATGGAACTCCACATAGCATTGAAACAGGAGTATAGAGCACAAACAGCCTCTATCTGCTTTAAGGACTCTGACAGTCTCTTAGAGTAGGCAGCATTTAAGGTGAAAGGAGGAAGATGCCTAAGAGTTTGCAAATTCAAGAGCAAGAAAAGGCATTTGAGCACATATAAAGGCACAAAGCATGCATGTACCCAGCATATGCAGAATGAATAAAGCAGAAGTGACTCTACTAAAAGGTAAACAAGGCCATCCCTTCAGGCCTACCATTAGCAAGGACCTCACAAGCTCAACACCTCAAACGATAGCCTAATCCCTACAATTTGGACTAAGGGAACATTCCTATTGGGCTGCATGTCTATTAATTCAATAAATAGAATTGCCTTTTTCAATTCTTATAAAGGCACAAGAAATTCTATGGATCTTATTTTTATTAGAGCTGCATGTTAGTGATTTATTCAAGTTTACCAATATTTGGTATTCAAAAACAAACGCTCTATTATTCCTAAATTTAATGGGAACCCAAGTATAGCAAGGAGGTCAGCCACCACACCAACTGCAAAGTTCCTTCCTTGGAGGCCAAGGAGCACATAAAGATAGATCAGATTCTTAGCAGTTTTAGAAAGGAGGCTTTGTTTTTAGTGCATAATCACTATTGCCTTGAGGTAGCTCTGACTTTCAATTGTTATTCTAGGTTTTTTATCGTAAATTACTGTTCATTTACCTTCATCATTATTAACACTTTTCCCCTGAACTGCTTGTTACTAGACAACATCACTTGCATGTCTAATAGAATCTCAAATTTAACTTGTCAAAAATCAAACTCTTTGGTTAACAATACCACATCAAAATACCTAAGTAAATTAATAAAAGGGGCTTCATTCAGAGTTATGTTTTCAGTCTGCTCGGGCTGCTGTAACAAAAACACCATAGACTGGGTACCTTAAAAGCCAGAAATTTACTTCTTACAGGTTGGGAGTCCAAAATCAAGGTGCTGGAAGGGTTTCTTTCTGAGACCTCTTCTCCTGGCTTGTCAGTGGCCACCATGTGCTTCTTTGCTCACATGACCTCTTCTTTATACTCTAGTAGAGAGATCTCTTTCTGTTCCTCTCCTTATAAGACCACCAATCCTGTTAAACTAGGGCCCCACTCTTATGACCTCACTTAACTTTGATAGCTCCTAAAGGCCCCATCTCTAAATACAGTCCCATTGGGGGTTAGGGTTTCAACATATGAATTTTGGGGAGACACAATTCTTTCCATAGCAGTTACGTATGGTAAATTGCATCACCATTCACTCCAATGATCAGGCCAAGAAAAACCTTGAAAGTAAACTCCTTTCAAACTTTTTATATCTCATACTGCAATTTATCACCAAATCCTGCTGGCTCTACCTTCAATATAAAGCCCAAATCCAGTAAAGTCTACCCCATAAATCTACTGAACTGGGTGTCATCTAGTCTCAGAATTATTACAATGGCTTCCTATCTGTACCCCACTCCCCAAATTCCACCCCTGTCCTCCCAAAAGCTATTCTCTACACAGCAGCCAGAGTGATCCTTTGAAAAACAAGTTATGACCTATTACTACCCTGCTCAGATCCACACTAGCTTTGCATCCCACTGAGAATGAAATCCAAATCCTGACCACATCCCACGGGCTCATGAGCAGATTCCGGATCAACCGCCTCCTCCCACTAGCTACTCACTGGCCTAAATACAACCACACCATCCTCACTCTCCCCTGCACACTTCAAGAACATTCCTGTCTCATGGTTTCTGTACTTGTCCCCCTGCTTGGGAATCTCTCCCCCAGAGCATGGCTCTGTTTCTCATTTTATCTTACTCAATTTAGGTCTCTGCTCAAAGATGGCCTCCTAAGAGATCACTTCCCTCTTCACCCTGTTTAAAACGTCTGCATACCTTAGTTTTTTCCCACAGTACTTTTCCCATAGTACTTTGATATTTATGTTTATGTGTGCATTTGTTTATTATGTATCTATGTCCATGAGAATGAAAGCTTTACAAGGCATAAAAGTTCTCCTTTCTCTTTCCCTCCACCCTTTCCTCTACTTCCTCCTTTTTCCCACTGTATTCCCTCACCTAGAAGAGTACCTAGACTATACTGTCTATTTAAATAATATATATTGGATAAACTAATGGATTTGGTTGTTATGGTTTCTTAGTTCGCCTTACAATATGTGGTGATACATATTCTATCAACAATATTTTAACTTATAGTTTTTCAGTAAGTAGACTTTAAGATATCTATGAGCTATGATTCAAGTGTAAACCATCCCATTCTTCAAACCTACACTAAAGATGCCAACCTAACACTCCAAATTTGCTCATACCTTATCACTGTATTTTTGTTGTTGTTTTTCCACTGGAAAATAGAACCTGAGAGCATAGGCCACAGATAAAATGTCTGAGAACCATTGTACTAACCAGTAACAAACAAACTCTCAGCAAAAATGAATGAATAATACTTAACAGTTGCACGTAAATGGTCCTTATTTACACATATGTCATTTGTATAGAGTATGTAAGTATGCAGTATACTTTATGAACACATCAATAATGCAAAATCCCTACCAAGATGCAGATGTATACTTCCTCAGACCTCACGCAGGACACAGATATTCTCCAATTTACCTGTACAGTCTTGAAAGAAATATTCAGGGATCCTTGGATTAAAGTCATGAGAGAGATCTAGAGTCAAGGCCATACACATGAAAGGTGGGTGAAGATTCTATAAATCACAATTAGAGACGCTGGAAAATCAGGGAAAGATTGCAAAAGGAGAAACCATGACACATATCTGTTTCTATTGTTTACTATCTAGCTTTTCTTCAGGGAGACCATGGCATATAAAGCAGAGGGAGTGAAGACGAGAGATATGCAAGAGCCACATGACAACAATAAGATATCATAACCTCAAGAGTGTTGCTCTGAGCCATGGAGGCCTCTTGAAGGTCCAATCTGAGACAGATGCCCTAGTGAGGCTGAGTGACAAGAGTTTTCAGATTGTTTCATCTCCCTAAAACACCCAGCTTTCATGGTCCACATGTGCTTTCCTTCAGTAAATAGCCATCCCCGTTACTACAGAAGCAATCCCTTAAAAGGCTCCAGTAACACAATTACACATAAAACCTGGGAGAACAGAGGAATAAAGAAGCATATACATACATTACAAGAGGCAATACCCAAGGAAACATGGGCAAAGTTCAGATAGCTCTCTGTTGACTCAAAGAAATTATTAACAGCATGACGACTCTAAAGAAAAGAGCTCAGGAAAGAGATACAAGAGTTCAAAGAATAGTTAAGACAACGTAAGAAAATAAAATAAGCCGGTAGAGCTCAGACAAGAAGTGGAAAGGAAAGAAACATAAAAATTCTAACACAAAAATGAGGGTTCATACACATAAAAACGTCAGAATCATGGTGAAAATCACACAAAGCAAAAGAGAAATTAGCAAAGATATTTAAATGTTGATGGCAATGAGCATAGACATGAAAACAAAGAAAACTCCAAATGAGTATTATTGGTATTTAGAAAGAAAAAAACAGGGCAAAGATAAATGAAAACAGAAAAGTGTTCAATGATACAAAAAAAAAATTTCCTAAAATAAAGACTTGAATCTTTAGATCGTATCCCGGGGTGAAAAAAAAATGCACAGAAAGATCAAGTCCAAAATATACTGTGAACAGTCATTGAACTTCAAGAGTAAGAAGAGATATTATATAGATATCTATATAATATAGATATTATTATATCCAATAAAGAGTGGTGGGAGGAGAATACATTTAAAAGAGAAAAAATACAGTTTGATCTCAGATTTATCCAAAGCAACACACACTGCTGTGTAATAGCAGCCCACAGAATTTCAAGGGGAAAGATTTTACAACAGTGTTAGAATCATCCAACTGGAGTAGCAGAAAGATAGTCTAAAGCTTACAAGAACAAAGGGAAAACAACTTCCATGAACCTTTTCTTAAAACCACTGGGTAGTATTATCACTGTTTCTAGTGGAACTTCTGCCCATACTCTAAGAAATAAACAAACAAAAACCCCCACAAAAAACAAACTAACAAACAAAAAAGAAATGAGAGGTTAAAGTTCAGGAAAACGAGAGAAAAAGAAAAGATACATTATTTATAGATGACATAATTGTCCACACAGATAAAACCAATAGAATAATCCAAATGCTAGAAATAATAAGAGGGTTCTGTGAGGTTGACAGACACAAGATCAACTTTACAAAACCAGTAGCATTTTTCTACCGCAATGATGAACTACTAGAAAACATAGTTAAGAATCAAGATACAATGACAATAAACTTATGAAATGTCTAGGAATTTTAAAAGAATTAATAAGTCCTTTATAGAGAGAAATGTTAAACCTACTGCAGGACTTAAAGAAGACATAACAGATGAACAGTTTATACTCTTAGGAACACAATATTAACAAGAAGTCAATCAATCTTCCCCTCATCAATCTAAAATTCAATACAATCAAAATAAAAATTTGAGCTGAAATTTTGGGGGGATTTTGATAAACTCAATATAAAACTTTTTAAAAAATTTCAATAAAAATTCCAAGAATAGCCAGTTCAACATTGCAAAAGAAAAGCAGAGAAGGGGGACTTGCCCTAAGAGATATTTTTATAACACACTAAAGTCGTAGTAATAAATACAATATGATACTGGGGCAAGAAAAAGAGACTAAATGTATAATCATATATCTTTGTATACCTTTGGTACCTTAAATATATTGATGGAAATTAGTCTGCATAGTCAGTAGTGTTGAGAAGACTGATCCACTATATGGATGAAAGAAAACCTGTATTCCCATCTAACAGTGTGTACAAAAGTAGATTTCATACCAAAATGTGGAAATTAAAGCAATAAAGTTAACAGTCAATGAAGTAGAAGAAAACTTCATAACCTAGGGATACAGAAGGAATTCTTGAGAATAAGCCTCAAAGCACTGACATAAAACAATACTGATGGACTTGATTAAATAAAAAGTGAGAATTTCTGTTCAACTAAGGACACCATGTACAAAGTTAGCCACAATAAAATGACAGAGTGGGAGATGTGTGCAATCTAACTTCAGTAAGGGAATCATGTCGAGAATGCCCAACAAATCAAAATCAAACAAACAAAATCAAAAAACACAATAAAAAATGGGCTTGCAGATGTGTAGGCAATCCAATGGAGGGAGAAACTCAGAGGCTAGGAAGCTCAAACTCATTTGTATTTAGAGAAATTCAAAATAAAAAAAAAAACATTGAGCCATTGGATTCATAAAAACTGGAAAGCTGCAGAATGTCATCCGTTGGAGGGATGTGAGAATCTGACCATCCTCCAGCGCTACTGATAGTTTACACAGCTGCAGTCATTCTGGAGCACACACTGGCGAGTCAAGCAAATCGGTCATATGTATATTTCTGACCCAGCAACCCCTAAGTGTAAATTCCTGAGAAATTCTCACGTAGTTGCATGAGGGACGCATATAAGCATATCCATCTCAGCATGGTCTGTGGTGGCAGAAAGCTGGATACAATCTAAGTTTCCATGAATACAGCTCTGAAAGTATAAAATGTGGAGAAGGTACACTACGGATAAGGTGACCATGCATCTCGGTGGCCTGTGTCAATCCCATTGTATGTCTATTCTGCTGGTATAATTTCTAATAGGGTCTTTTTTAGCCTCAAAAGTGTCCCATTTCAAACAATAAATTACACATAATACTATGCAGAGATAAAGCAACTAACTAGAATATAGACACAGAAACACGGATAAAACCTAAACATATCATGTTGAGTGAAGAAGCTAATTCAATGCCGTTAGCACAATATCACTTATGTAAAATACAACAGTACATGTTTGACAAGGAAGCAAACTCATATGCATCAAACACATGGGATATTCATCAAATACATCAGAATGATTATCTATGAGGTAGGGTGAGCAGAATGAAATTAGGGAATAAAAGAGAATAAATAACAATGACAACAATAATAAAATAAAGGTAATAATTTTTTTTAAAAAAGAGAGATTGTGTCCCATGAACAAAGGAACAGGATTAACTCATCCTCTAGAACCAAAGTCCAAAATGACAGCAGTGGAGGGATGGCTACTGCTTAACGGATTCAACCAATTATGAAATGAATCAAAGCAAAAGATTAAAAATCAGTAGTAGAAAGGCTTGAGGTGAGCATTCTATTAATTTAAATATCCCCTTACAATTATGAAACCATGGGCATTGCTATTACCCAGCAAAAGGTTAATGTTATAAACCTCAATAATGTAAAACCTAATCATATAACTAATAAAAATAGTGGGTGGTAGGGATAAAAGGGAAAAAGTGTGCTAATTTCCTCATCTTTCATAGCAGGGAGTGTATAGATAAAGTCTAACTTTTGAACATGTCAGTCTAATAAGCATTGTAATTTGAACTTAGCAAGTTCTTCATTAACTCTTATTCTTAACTTTGGATTCCTTCAGGTTCCAATGTTGCTTTTGAAGGACTTGCCTGAATTTCAGTTCCTTTAGGTTCATTCAGCTTCTTTTGTTAACTTCACATAAAATTCAACTGCAGAGTTAATATTAAAATAGTTTATATGGTATAATGCAGTCTAAAGTTATTTCCATTTTATTCTTATCAATCTATCTGCTTAGAGCAATATCTGGAATGATGCTCACCAAATGTTAGTGATGATTATACCTGAATGTTTATGTTCATTTCCTTGTCTTTTTTAATTGTTTAAAATTTTAAGATGCTTGTAACAGTTTTACCCGAACAATAAAGTTATTATTAATAAAATAGAGGAAAATAGTGAAGTGGTGATACTGACTACAACCCTTCTTATTAGCTATTAGGTTATAAAACTATATAGATGGAAAGAGAATCAAGCTCTATGTACCAAGATTTTCTGGCACCATATACTAAGTGTAGAAAATTGAAGGCAACAACATGTTATTTTGAATGAGATCTTAGTTGTAAAACTCTACACTCCCCTTCCAGAGATCAGATCCATCTTCTTAGGATTTCAGAAAGGCAGAGCCCAATCAGAGTCTGGCCTTCCTCCACTTTTCATTACTGGAAACGCACAACCCCAAAGGAGAGTGAACAGCAACGTTGTCAGATTTGTCACTGACAACCAACCATTCTCTATTCTTCTCAGGATACACATCATTACAATTTACATTAAAAGGTTAACCAAAACAGTGCCCAGAACTGATGCACCAAATTGCCACACAGAATTCTCCAAGAGCGGCTGCAGTGTAGTTGTCCTTAATATCCATAGTTGAGTTAAATGAACTCTGACATATTCCCACGTGGAAATAGCAAGGAGAAACATTTTTCAGTCTAATAAATTTAATTCATTGTGTACATTTTCCTTCTTTATCAGCAGTTCAAATTAATTTTTCTCATTGTCAACAGGCTGACAGTCTCCCACACCTTTAAATCCAAGCACACAGTATTTACTAAGACTATCTGTACCCAGGGGCATGGAAAACATGTTCATTCCATTAGGTCTTAGCAAGGCTCTAACAATTACACAAAATAATTTATCCCTCGATGAGCAGGTACAGCTGTATCTAACTCCTCCTGTCAATTTCCATTTCAGCAGCAGAAACTGTGATGTTCTTGGGAGTGTCTGGTTTTCGGTTACACACAGCTACAGGTGGAAGTCATCTGAAAACCATAATGCCCGCATATGGATAACCTGTGTGGCAGCACAATGACATTGGTACACACCTTACAAGGGCTTATCCAGGACTATAACAATGTGATCCGTTGCACAGGGGGCAGAAATAACCCGGATCTCTCTGTTCACTGATTGCATTGAGCACTGAAAAAAGGAACACCATCTAAATGGAAGGGCAACATTCAATAGGAAAATAAGTGATACATGCAAAGAAAGATTCCTTATCCTATTGAAGAGATGAATTAATGGTGGACACCACTTGTAGAGATAACCTTCGTGAGAAGTTTGCCCAGTCCTCTAGAGCTTGTGGTGGAAATGCGTTTGCCATTATGCAATCAAGAAAAGCTCCTGGGGGCTTCCCTGGTGGCGCAGTGGTTGAGAGTCTGCCTGCCGATGCAGGAGACGTGGGTTCGTGCCCCGGTCCGGGAAGATCCCACATGCTGCGGAGCAGCTGGGTCCGTGAGCCATGGCTGCTGGGCCTGCACGTCTGGAGCCTGTGCTCCGCAGCAGGAGAGGCCACAACAGTGAGAGGCCTGCGTACCGCAAAAAAAAAAAAAAAAGAAAAAAAAAGAAAAAAAAGAAAAGCTCCTGGAATCAGAAATACTGTTTCTGAAAATTAGTACTCATTCCAACATCTCTCTGCTTCATTTTTTCACCTGCAAGATGAGAAAGCTGATACATTCTCATTCTTACCTCTAAAGGGTATTTAGAGGACAAATGGAAGAATAATATAAAAGTGGTTAGAGCTTTTGGAAGAAAAGTTCTCTGTTAATCCAAGCTATTATTATTATTGTCACTGCCAGCTACAGAGTGGTTTCAAATCCTAAACCTAAAAGCTTTTTCAGACATCTATTATTCAAATCTTATAAAAAAAATCCTGCATTATTTAGCTCCTTATTAGAGGTGGGTAAACTGAGACCTGAAAAGAATAAGAAACATCCTCAAGGTCACACAGTGGCAAAGCAGGTAAAGAAAGCAATATTGATTCTGTGCACAACACCCCACAGATGCAGTGGCAAAGTGAAACTTAGAACCATTAATATCAGAAAGAGCCTGAAGCAGCAGCTTTTAAATTAAAAAAAAAAATCCAATTAAAAGCACTAGTCCAGCAAAAATCTCAGAGAAACCTTTACAAAAAGAATATGCAAAGCCACTTTTTTCCCTGCCATTTCCTTAGTTATATTTCTTTTTTTGTGTGTGTGTGGTACGCGGGCCTTTCACTGTTGTGGCCTCTCCCGTTGCGGAGCACAGGCTCCGGACGCGCAGGCTCAGTGGCCATGGCTCACGGGCCCAGCCACTCCGCGGCATGTGGGATCTTCCCGGACCAGGGCACGAACCCGTGTCTCCTGCATCGGCAGGCAGACTCTCAACCACTGCGCCACCAGGGAAGCCCCTTAGTTATATTTCTTGATGTGACATATACTTTATCGAGAGCAAACAACAGAGGTGCACTTCTATGCATGTGGTTTTTCTGTGTGCTTAGGAAAAGGTTTTTTAAAAGAGATCTCAAAATTTCTTCATTGAATACCTCGAGGTCTAACCAGGTGAAGTTGTGTTGATTTGCAATGTATATCCGGAACAGATGAACTCAAGTAACTACCTTCCTGCAAGTCTATTTCCCTCAGTTCATTTAAATCCACGTGTTTCCAGAGTGCTCAGCACATGTCAGTATTCTCTGGGTGATGGAGAGGGCTGTCAGGGATGTATGGCCACCAGGCATGTTTAAGCTGGACAGCTCCATGGCACAAACTAGACAACACTCAGCCCTACCCCATGGAGCACTCCAACTTGCAGCCCGAGTCGCACTGTGAGAATTCTTAGAAATGTCTTCCAAATGCAGCGTTCCGCCCCAAAGGGCTGATTACAGGGAAGGACAGTCCTAAAAAGGGGCTCCTTTTCATGACCCACTTGCTGTTCTTACTGTGCTTTTTCATTCTAGTGGAAGTGTGCCTGCTCATATTTTTCTCGCATGTTTTTGATGGATATAAACTGCAGCCTGTCAACCTTTTGAGAATTCTCCCACGTGATTACATGGGATGTAAAGTGGCGATTACAGGGGAATAAATTTGTCCCACATTGAAGATATTTTCAGCTGTTTGGGGAGATCATTTAGAAAATTTTGAAAACATTTCCATCATGTTGGATAAACATTATTGACACGCTCATAGGGAGGATGTCACCAAATCCTTGAGTAGATAATACAATAATTTAGGTCAGAGTTTTCTCATTTGGGGAAGTAATTCCCAAAACTGGCAGGCAGAAAAGCTGGACTTTTAGTCATTTATTATTTTGAATTTTATTTGTACATTTTGCAGTTTCACCTTGAAGTTCTGGCATTATTTTATTACTGTTGCATAAGAATTATAGAACAGAATTATATATATTCCATACATTTTCATAAGCCATTCTATCACGATTGAACTCTTTTGAAGTTGTGGTCTGACATTGTAACATGCTCAAAAGAAACAGAATGAAAGCAAAAAATAAAAAATGAGCCCATTTTCTTTTTTTTTCCATTGAAGTATAGTTGCCGTACAATATTGTATAAGTTACAGGTGTACAATATAGTGATCCACAATTTTAAAGGTTATACTCCATTTACAGTTATTATAAAATATTGGCTATATTCCCCATGTTGTACAATATATCCTTATAGCTTATTTTATGCCTAATAGTTTGTACCGCTTAATCCCCTACCCCTACATTGCCCCTCCCCACTTCCCTCTCCCCATTGGTAACCCCTAGCTTGTTCTCTATACCTGAGTCTGCTTCTTTTTTGTCATATTCACTAGTTTGTTGTATTTTTTTAGATGCCACATATAAGTGATATCATACAGTATTTCTCTCTCTCTTTCTGACTTATTTCACTTAGCATAATACCCTCCAAGTCCATCCATGCTGTTGCAACTTGAGCCCCATTTTCTAAGGGGGAAAGGTCATATTTAATTGTGTCAGGTACTTTGGGACTATGTTAAGGCAACAGAGAACAAGAATGCCACTGTCACTGAGGTGAAGGTTTGTGCCTCCCCATCATTCTGTGGCAAGGGCTCTAAGCACTCTTCTCCCCCTTTCCCTCTCTGTTAACTTACTTTCTCTGTGTGCTTTCTTATTTCTGACTCTGTTTCTCTCTGTCCCTGGATGTTTCCTTCTCCTGTCTACATCCCAAGCCTTACTGAACTCTGCTGGCAACACACACTGCTAAACAATTCCTAACACATGTTCAGAGTCCGCTTCAGATATCTGCGGTGTCCAAGACTCCCACAGCACCACCAGCTGCCACAGCCACTGGCCATCTGAGAGGCAAAACCAGCTAGCAGTCACAGGAGTGAGTGTTCCGAGTCACGTTGCCCCGGTTCAAATCCCACCTCTGTAGCTCTGTGACCCTTGCGCAAGTTACTTAACTTTGCCATGCCTTACTTCATCTTCTGTAAATTGGGAATAATAGTAGCGACTACTTCGTAAGGTTTGGAATCCGTAAACGTACTCAGAGATATTCAGCATGTGGCATGACACATAATAAGTGCTCAATAAATGTGAGCTATTATTATTAGTCCGAACCCCCTCTAGTGCCCCTTTCAGGTTGGTCTCTTTGCTGTTCCAGAACCTACACTATCCACACACACACACACCCTCCTCCACAGGGAACACGTATCCCACCAGGCTGGAATGCCTTCCCACATCTTTCCAGTCATAAAGCCTGCATTTCCTGTTAGGCTTATTTTCACCATGAGCTGCTCTTGGCATATGTCGTATCCCAGTGATTTCCCCCTACTTCTTCCGTATCATTGACACTCTCATGTCCTTTCATTGTGAAATACTCTCGTGTGTGATTTTCTTATTGTTTTCCGTGTATTCTTGTTATCTTCACAGCTAAAGGCCAGCACAGGCACTGCCCTGACCTACGTCTCATGCAGCAGATGCTGACCAATGGGTAGCTCCAAACAGGTGTAGATTTGGTCCTTTGTGAAGATCCTAGAGGAGTGTAACCACAAAAAAAGAAGCTTTCCAAATTTTCTCTTTCTTTTCATTTCATTCAATGTTAGCATTTAGAAAACAAGCTCTATATGCAGGAGGAATTCTAGTCCTCACACAGAATGAAGCTCACTGAAAGGACATTTACTATAAAAAGCTCTTTTGTATACAGCATAGATAGTAGGTGGATAGAATGGATGCGATTTCATTAAGGTACACTCAGTTGTAGGCAACTGACCTAATCAGGAATTCTCACCCCTGGGATGGTAGCTCACACCAGTCCACCCACCCTATAGAAGAGATTCTGTTATCTGTACCTGAATCAACAGCAGAAGCTTTGCTAATTAGTATAATGAATGTCAGAAATGGGTTTTCGTTGGTGAAATTCATGGTTTGGTCACCCACATTAAGGATGTTAGAAGTGAGTTCTCATTGGTGTTTAAGATATGGGTGTGGCTAAAGTATTTTAGAAATACACTTGACCCTTGAACAACCTGGGGGTCAATCCTCAAATAACTTACAGTTAGCCTTTTGTATTCCTCCGCATCTGCAGATTCAACCAAATGTGGACCGTGTAGCACTGTAATATTTACTGTTGAAAAATATCCACGTATAAGTGGACCCAGGCAGTTCAAATCTGCATTGTTCAAGGGTCAACTGTATTCTCATCTTTGACTGAATAAGGTGTAAAAAGTACTGAGGCTCCTAATCTGCTCTATGAGCAGCAGTGCCTGTTCCTGTTTGCAGACCTGGCATTGGAAGACTTCCAGTTGCATAAAGCCACCTACAGAAACTTCTAGAGAATCCTGACTTTGGAATATTGTAATCTGACTCCAGTGACTATTTCTGGCAAGGTCATGGCTGCAGCCCTTAAAGGACTGAGAGCTGGGACTTCATCAAAATTACAGAGTAGACTGTATGTCTTCTTTGTCCCTGCTTGCTAATAAATAGGTTCTTTAATAATATTTCAGAAGCTCATTTGTGAGAAAATGTCAGGAAGAAACGAGTACTTTAAACCATTTCCCTCTTCATGTTGAAACTTCTGATCCATTCCCACTTAGAGTGTCCAAAACAGTCAAAGGAAAGAAAAGAAGGCGATATAAATGTGCACACACACGGACAATGTAGGATATGCTGGCACTTTCCTAACCAGAAAGCTGTGGAAATCAAACCAATCAGTCAACCAATATTTACTGAGTGTCTGCTAGGTGGCCAGAACCATGAAACTACAAGATATGAGAGACTGGCATTTCAGGTACAACCTAAAATAAATCTCCAATCTGGTCAGGGATAGTAAGCTAACCAAACACTGCAGTCTACACAGTAAGGTTAGGGTACCTGAGGGCTGCTAGAACATTTTTATTTATCAGTCCAGCTTTCCTTGAGGGGGAGAAGTTAGATATCTGTCATACAGAGGCTTAACAAATGGTCATGATTTATGGTCCATATATTTGGCTACTGGCCTAAGGAGAGAAGGAAAGAGTAGAACAAATGTAAGTAAGAATAAAAGGAGCAGCAAGAATTAAGTCTCATTTTCCTTGAAATTTTGCTTCCTTCACCATTACAATTTTTTGCTAGATTACAAAAGTCCTGTGGTATATGTCAAAGGTCAAGTTCACAAATTGGCTCCTCAACCAACAGATCCAATTAGACTTATTTGAGGCTTTATAGACTGTAGGTTCCTACATTCATCAGGATTTCTTGGCATATCAGGAGTATAACGGATAAATTAGGAAAGCAATATATCATGTGTAATGTGCTGTTCTTAGATGTGTTAGGAAGAGGAAGCATGCGAGGCAGATGGAAGGAACCTGGGAATGAACTTAGTTCATATTCAGGTTCATGAAGCCAGGTCCTGCTCTAAGTGCTTTGATCGTATTAATCCTCACAACTGCCCTATGTGTAGCAGGTCAGGAAACAGAGCACAACACAGTTACCTAATGTGCCCAAAGTAGAATTTGAAGCCAGGGAGTTTGGCCCCAGAATCCTTGCTCTTAACCACGCTCAAAGGATGTAATGAAGGTTAACGCGGAAAAGTATACAAAATAGTAGGCACTCAATACATTTTACTTGACTTTCCCTTATATAGAAGCCAACTGTATATGCTGTGGGTGCTCAAAGAATAGACACCCTTCTGTTAAGCTGACCATTAGGTTCTAAATAGCAGCACAGCCACAGTATACTAAAGATCCATCAACCTCGGCATCGGAACTCAACAGATGTGGGTTGTGAAACCTCTCTCATCACCTCCAGAAGACAGTTTATCATCAGAAGATGTGTCAAAGAATAGGTGGCTCTATTTTTTCCTGTCTTTCTCCATCTCCTCCTATAATTCCTTCCACTCAAACTTTCACTTTACCAAAGAAAAATAGAGATTGCCAAGATGTGTCATAAGTTGTAACGCATTTCATAGCTGAAGAAGACTACAATTGGCAAAACCATGTAAAAAATGGCCACAAATTTATTCTTTGCAAGCCAACTACAGTTATGTTTTATGGCTCTATTATTGGACTATTGTATTTTAATACATTTCATGTTGGCCCAGTATAATATCATTGGATCGATGAACAGAAAATCTCTCTAGAAAACTACAGAGTGATAATCCATTAAATATGGGGATTTTCACACAATTTCCAGGAAGGCAGGCAGACTTGCTGATGTGTTGGGATGGCATTCATCCTGAGCAGTGGCTGTCACTAGGGGTCCATGGATCAGTCATATCCTCGGACTTGTGGTTGGTCGACAACAGTTTATCCTGCAATAACCATCCTCTCTCACCTGATTACTGCCATAGCCTCTACCTTTGACTCTCTTCAGTCTATTTTCAACATAGTAGACAGAGTGATACTTTTAAAAAAAATTTTTTTAATTTATTATTTATTTATAAATTTATTTATTTTATTTATTTATTTTTGGCTGTACTGGGTCTTTGTTGCTGTGCACGGGCTTTCTCTAGTTGCGGCGAGTGGGGGCTACTCTTTGTTGCGGTACGGGAGCTTCTCATTGCGGTGGCTTCTCTTGTTGTGGAGCATGGGCTCTAGGTGCGCGGGCTTCAGTGGTTGTGGCATGTGGGCTCAGTAGTTGTGGCGCATGGGCTTAGTTGCTCCGCGGCCTGTGGGATCTTCCTGGACCGGGGCTTGAACCCATGTGCCCTGCATTGGCAGGCAGATTCTTAACCACTGTGCCACTAGGGAAGCCCAGAGAGTGATACTTTTAAAACAGAAGTCATGAGTTCACAGGTATATATCCAAGAAAACTGAAAACATACATTCATACAAAAACTTGTACATGAATGTTCACAGTATTATTCATAATAGCCAAAAGGTGGAAATAACCCAAATGTTCATCAACTGATGAATGGCTAAACAAACTATGGTATATCCTTACAATGAAATATTATTTGACAATAAAAGAAATGAAGTACTGATATAAGCTGCAGCATGGATGGACCCTGAAAACCTGCAACATGGATGCTAAATGAAAGAATCCAGTCACATAGGACTATATATTGTATGATTCCATTTATATGGAACATCCAGAATAGGCAAACCTATTGAGACATTCAACACCAGAAGACACCACATGGAGCAGAGAATGCACAAGCCAGCTGAGCCCATCCTGGATTTTTATTCATGTGTTTGGGAGCTCACCTGCGATGATTGGAAAAGTTGGAGAGGGGTGTCGGAGCAGGCATATCTTTTTCTGCATGGCCTCTCCATGAGACTCATTTGGGCATCACAGTCTCAAGTAATCAGATCTCTTACTTGACAGCTAGCTTCCAAGAGGGAAGAAGACCCAGAATGTCACAGTTGCCACATTCTACTGGTCAAAGTCAGTCAGAAGGTTAGCCCATTCAAGAAGGCAGAAAACAGACCTGCCCCCCTCACGAGGGGTAAAGCGGCAAGAGTGTACCAGAGGAAAAGAGCTGATAGTGGCGTCTTTGGAAACAAGCTCTCAAAGCTTCAGAGTAATTTCTAGGAATTTCAAAGGTTCTCTCCCCACAGTCTACAACTCCATTCCCAGGAAGAATGAAATCTGCCCAAAGGCAAAGATGAAATGTATTACCAGGGATAAACGTGGCCACCGGAATCAGGGGTAGAACATTTAGGAAAGGGATAAAATGGATTTTAGGTGAAATTAGGTTGGAGCCCAGCCCTGTCTTTGGAAATTTCTTTGGAAAGCTTCCTTGGAACTCACTGCGGTGAGTGCTCTTTGGCTCACTGCCCTTTCTTCTCGCCCTCTTCCTGCTGTGTCCACCTCCCACTCAGGAGTCCTTCTGCCTGTTCCTATGGCCCACTGACAAGCCAGTTAACCTGGGTGGTCCAGCCAAGGATGTCTTGGACTTGGACCATACAGCTCACGTGTACCCTGTGTCCGGGCCTCATGCTGAAGGGATGAGAGGAACCACTGCCTGTTTACGAGGGTAGCAGGTATGTGAGAAGTCCAAACCTTAATGAGTTTTCTAAAAAGCATGCTTTGCTCCATATGTATATTTTTCACAAATTTAGTGTTAGTGGTATACAAAGGGATGTATTCAAAATTACTAAGATTCAGGTCTTGACCACACAGGTACACAACTAACAATGTGTGGCCCTATGAAGTCATACCAATTACACTCCCCCTGCCCCGGGCTGGAATGATATTAGAGTCTTCATTAAATGGCTCTTTAAGTAAAGAGGCAATATGCTCTTTTCATGAAGCTGTTAATAATCTTAGCTTGAACAGGACTAAAGAAATCACTAAAAGAAGGCATCAACAAAACACATACAATCTGTCCACTTTGTGGCTATTTTCTTCATCCACTCTTTCCAGCTAAGATGGAAAACCACAAGCTCTCTGTGTTGAAGGCACTGTTATAATTCTAAGGAGTAATGGTAAAGTAAACGCGTTTTCTCTTAATGAAGCCTATTAAAAAATACTGGCAATAGGGGAACCGCTAACTAGCAAAAAAATAAAAAGAAGAAGGGTGGGCTATTTCTTACAAGTCGCTACAGCTCTCCAAACAAAAATCCTCATGACATAGCATCCTTGATACTAGTGTTGAAAGAGAAGGAATTTCTCATTCCATTAACAGACTCTGCACCAATAAATTCTTAAATCTATTTAACAAGAACTAGGTGTTATAAATGGGATGCGGAAAAACATAAAAATCTCCCCCAGGGTGATTGTGGAAAAGGAAACAGTATAACATCAGTCAGGAGGAGAGAAAGAGAGATCAACACAGAGGAAGAAGAAAAGCGGGAGGCCAGCTAGGAGAAGGAAGAAGCAGGGTGAAAACGTGAGACAAGGAAGGGCTGGAGTAAAGTAACCTGGCCCACTACTGTACACAGTCCAACTCCATTTGTCCTTACTGCAAAAATATTCCTAACTATTCTTCATATCGCTATAGCATGCAACAAAGAGAGGGCTCAAAGAAAGGTCTCCTGACAATACTAGCTACATTGCAGCACAGCTTATTAGCGGGACCAGTAACAATATGGCAGTCAGTTTTATGCCATTACTTCTCTGTGAATATCCCACACTAATGGATTCCTCCAGTACATGCGCTCATGCACGTGCTCAAAAACACACTTTCTCTTTTTCTTACCCCTTTCCCCATGGGTGTGTATGTGTGTTGGTGATTCTGAAACTTGATATTGCAAAACTCCCAATGGAGTTTGATAAAAGTACTAATTTCCGGATCCTATCTTCAGAGATTGTGATTTAGTAAATATACGGCAATTCCCGGCATCTCTAATTGTAATAAGCTCCAGAGGCTATTCTGCTACATCACAAAGACTAAAACTCATTAGCGCAGTAGAAAGACGTGAACAGGAATTAATTAAGGATATTATGTTTGAGTCCTGACTCTGAACTAATTGCTTTTAAGTAATGACCATGAGATCTTAGGTGATTAATTATTATGCAAAATTATAATATTTAGTCCCTATGTTAGTTTAAAAATGTGAGATATTGACATTCATATTTTAATAAATCATACTATTTATCTCATAACTTTTGCATACCTGTCTCTTTTTATCATTCTGCAACTCTGTCACTTCCAGCACATGGCATTTAAGTTTAAAAGACATGACCAGGGCTTCCATGGTGGCACAGTGGTTGAGAGTCCGCCTGCCGATGCAGGAAACACGGGTTCGTGCCCCGGTCCGGGAAGATCCCACATGCCGCGGAGCGGCTGGGCCTGTGAGCCATGGCCGCTGAGCCTGCGCATCCGGAGCCTGTGCTCCGCAGCGGGAGAGGCCACAACAGTGAGAGGCCCGCGTACAGCAAAAAAAAAAAAAAAAAAAAAAGACATGACCATAAGAAAAAATAAACAACAGCAACAAAGAGAGAACTTACACTTTTTGACAAAGAAAAACCAGAACACGTTTCATATTTTGCTATTGAGGAAACATATAGTTCAGTTCATAGGTTGGGATGTTAACTTTTTCCCCCTGATATACAAAAGTCAAGAAGGTAACATTAACTTATTTAAACTATTGGCACAGAGAGAAAAACAACCTCACACTGGGCCACATCCTGTCACAAAGAAATACGATAACACTGATCTTGAGAATGGTTGTGAAGAATAAAATAATGAGTCCTCATTTAATAACATTAAACCCTGTAAAACATTCCAAAACCAAAATGATTATCATTATTAGGTATATATGTAGCAAAGTGCTCTGTTGTGATTTTTTATCTATGTATTCTATCGAGAAAGGTGTCAGAGAATTACTTTGAACCCTTGAGGGAAACCTTCAGAAGGATGAATGAGAGACACCCAGAGTCGTTTAGGTAACCTCCCTTAGAATGATGAACCGTCTGGGAAATGGGTATAGACAGATGTTTTGTGTTTTCAGAACAGAAAGAGAAAAGCTGCCCAACTTCTAGGTACAGGTCTCCAGGGGCAGTAAGAAAACAGTGGTTCTAGTTCTGAAAAGGGAGGAACTTAACTGACTATCGAGAACCATGACCTTGGGAAGCCAAGCAAAGAGCGACCTTGTCTGAGTGGGGCTCTGAGAAATTAAAGCTGTCCTCGCTCAAAAGTCAACACTGGCAGAGTGCCCTTGGCCAGTGTAGAGATGTGAATTAGCAACATCTGTCAGAGCAGGGAGCATGATTTTGTCGACAGCCACCCGACTTGGCAGCTGCAAGCAATACCATTAACAAACTGAAGAGGATTCAATCTCTCCTCTCTTCTAATGGAAATTGAACTGAACTTTCAGCCCCATCTGGATTGGCTAAGCCCTCAGGTTTCATGGAAATTTTAAGAGAGGGAGGCTCCCTGAAAGGGTAGCTACTGCACTCCTGTCACTATACAAGACTCAGATCAATTTTCATTTAAATTGAAAAGTCATGGAGGAGTTCAAATTCAGTTATATACTCACATAGATGTATTTGGGTCTCAGTAGAGGCCATTCTTTAAAAAAAAATTCCCTGTTAGAAATGGTGAAGATGTCTTAGGACTGATCATCTCTCTGTAGACACTAAGACTAAAATGCTACAAGGAAGAAGAGAGGTATAGAATGCCCAGAAAGGCAAAGTACCCACTAGGGTGGAGTTAAGGGATATACACCCTAGCATCAGAGCAGGTCAGGATCAGGGAGGAAGATGGACCTTGGACACAGAGTAGTCTCACACAATCACCCTCAGGCCAGCCTCTGTACAGCTGGTGCACTTTGCTTAACAGAACAAGTTTTTTGTTTTTGATTTTTTTTGCGGTGCGTGGGCCACTAACTGCTGTGGCCTCTCCCGTTGCGGAGCACAGGCTCCGGACACGCAGGCTCAGCGGCCATGGCTCACGGGCCCAGCTGCTCCGCGGCATGTGGGATCTTCCCGGACCAGGGCACGAACCCACGTCCCCTGCATTGGCAGGCGGACTCTCAACCACTGCGCCCCCAGAGAAGCCCCCAGAACAAGTTTTGAAGTAAAATGAGAAGCTAACCTCTCTAAAGGTGGCTGAAAGAACTGTGATCCTGTCCAGTTACTGTAGAAAGAGTGTCACTGCCTGGGAACGTGTGGCTTTAGCAGCAAAAGCAGTGAGAATGAGCCAAGCCCCTGGAGAGTGTGGACCAACAACAAAATGGTACCATCTGCGAAACAGGGGTTGAGATGTGGTGGCCGGACTGGGCAGAACACCACCAAAAGCAACCTGACCGGGCTTCCCTGGTGGCGCAGTGGTTGAGAGTCCGTCTGCTGATGCAGGGGACACGGGTTCGTGCCCTGGTCCAGGAAGATCCCACAGGCCGCGGAGCAGCTGGGCCCGTGAGCCATGGCCGCTGAGCCTGAGCGTCCGGAGCCTGTGCTCCGCGGCGGGAGAGGCCACGGCAGTGAGAGGCCCACGTACTGCAAAAAAAAAAAAAAAAAAAAAAAGCAACCTGACCTATGCAGGGTCCACAGGTAAGAGAGGAAGAAGGAAATCGGAGGTTTTATCCTCTAGACTGTAAATACAGCCTTGAGAAGGATAAATGGAGAAGTTCCAGAGTCATCGATGAAAACTCTCTTATCAGGGGAGCCAGAACTGGAGTCCCAGTAACAAAATGTGGGTTGAGACTAGATCTGCTCACTCATTCTTCTACCAGCTTTTCATTTTTCTGTTTGGTATAGACATAGGAAATCAGAGGTTCATAAGAAACCTGTCTTACCTGGGAGAAATAAAGCACTGGTGATGACGATGCCTACTGAGCTATTGTGAAGATTAACATAAATGACCCAACAAGACAGTAGCCGTCATTCCCGAGGACAGACCTTCACAGTTTTAGGTATCCAGGCAAATGCAATGAAATACTCACTAAATATGACATATTTACTCACAGTGTGTTATCAAGCCTCTACGGATCACACACTAACTATGAGGAAAGCAGAAGGGCAGTACAAGGGTATCCAGTGACAATCATCAAGAGGAGTGAGATTTCTAGTGCTGGACCAGAAAATGTATGAGATTTTCAATTTAGTTGAACTCCTTTGGAAGTCAAGTCATTGTTATGTGCCAGGCACATAAAACTAACTACGGACCAAGTACTTTCAAAGGAGGCACAGACAAGGAAGAATGACAAGGTGAGATTATAACTCGGGTGAATGTTGAACCCGATAGCCAATTATTGGGTAGAAGTTAGAGTGAGGCGTGACTCTAAGGAAATGTAAGTTGTGTAGTTGTTTATATTGATTACCTGGATAAGGAGAATATTGGGGAAGTAGCATGGAAGAATCTATTAATAAACATTAATTCGTATTGTACAATAAATTAATTCTCTGGGAGGGAGGCAAATGAAAGATAACAAAGGTGTCCTGGAGATGACTGAGACACATCTATTAGCAAGAGGGACTGGAACTGAAAGGTCTAGAAGTGAGATCAAAATGAGCGCAGGTACTGTAACCAGGGTCTCACCGAAGGGTTAGCATATGACTGAGTCCAGAAGAGGCCATGTATATATGGGTTGTCTGATAGGAAATAACACCAACAGCTAAAGTAAAACTTATTGCCAGAATTGTCCCAGTGGGGCTCACAACATAGTAGTATACAAGCAGATGGTGGCAGATAATCCATCCACAAACGATGTCATATTCTGCGGCAGACAGCAGGGAACCCCCAGTATATCACCACGTTCTTTTCAAAGTCTCACAACCACACAGCTGTACTGTTCTGGGTGTCTTATGCACGTTAATACTACAAGGATAACGTTAGTGATAACTCTGTACTAGGACAATTCCCTTCCTCCCTTTGAAAACATAGTTTTTTCCTCTACTTTTCCTGCTCTTTTATTAATGGCATTCAGAAATGTGTCCCTGAGTCCCTCCAGCTGGCCACAGAGTACTGAAACAATGACCATGGGAAGAAATACCAAATAGTATGCATGTGGCTTTGGGAACAAATTTCATCAATAGTCACTCTGGGTTTTGGGGGGTTTTGTTAGCTTTTCAAAATGTGTTTAGTTAGCAAAAAATAATAGGATAATTCCCTCAAAGAATTGAAATCTCCCTTGAACTTAATTAGCTAGAGTATGATACTCAGATGAATGCGGGTCATCTTCGGAACTGGTCCAAGAAAGTAAGTTATGTTAAGAACTAACTTATACCCTATGGTCCCCCGGCATGATTATCAAGGACATCATTATGGCAAGTACTCAGAATGGCTCGCAAGCAGTCACAAGTCACATGCTCATGTTCTAAATACACAGCAGCAGTAAGGGCCCTTGTGTGGTTCAGCATAGATAGTTCAGCCAGGCTGTCTAGATGTGACTCAACATTGACTGTTAGGACAACAAATAGCACAGTATGCTCCAAGATGTGAAGCAGCACAGCCTGACTGTGTTAGTACAATAATAGAAACAGAGAGTGGGGTTATCAACGAGCTTGCCTACTACCCTGTAAATGCTGTGAGAAGACCTATATTTAATAAGTTACCACTCTGTAGATATTCTGGGGAGTTCTATTTATAGACCAGATGATACAGGCAAGCCGACAAAATATGTCTCTCAAGTGACACCATGACCATGAAATGCAATTGTCTGGTATTTGAAAAGACAGAGACTGTAACGATGTCATTTAAATATCCTCAGCATTTTCAGCACTGTAATACATGTATTAATATTTTAAATGCAATTGTAGACTGGTCAATGCAACATAGTCATCTCATAAACCTTTCAGCATTATAAGACTGTTTTCATTTTAATCATATTAATACCCTTAAAATTCTGCCCTGCACTTTTATTTTTATTTATGACCCTAAAAAACACATTGAAAATATTTATTTATGGTAAACGACTTGTGCCAATTCAGACTTCAGTTCATTCTCTGAGGTTTAGATTCATATACAAATGTTCTATTTTCCTCTTTAGGATTCTACCATGAAAACAGATGCCCTTATTCCGTTGTACACCATAAACATGTAACAGTTCTAGAATTAAGATTCTGGGTCTAAACTAATTATGGATGTTTTCCTATTGAATTAAGCTCAGCTGCAGCTAAATCCAAATATGTTTTAAAGGATCTAACTCCATGAAATTATACGATTGATTATAATTATTGCCTATATAACTGAAAGACCTACTCCTCAGAAATTTAACATATTTGTCCCTATATGAAGCTATTGAATGCATCACTAGGGTCCTTTAATATGCAAAGGAAGTCTTAGAGCTGAGTGTGAGGGGAAGGATGGGCTGGAACTAATTCGCTCTACACAAGAAAAGAGAATGAAATGTATTTCTGTACATGTGAAGGAAGGAGCAGGAATGAGAAGAAGAGAGAAAAAAGATTGGCTGAGCTACATGGAGGAAGTCATTTTAAGAACAGTATTATTTGATATGTTATGATATAAATGTACTCTTTCCCCCAGACGTTAACAAAATGTGCTCCAAACACATAAGATGTATAGGAGTACGTGCGTGTGTGTGCGTGCATGTGTGATTTAAACAAGTTAACACCAGTGCCTGGCGCTTGGGAAACTCAAAGAATGTTAGCTCTTATTATGATTCATATTAATATCATTTACCACTTAAAACGTTGCTTAAAGATAGCGACGCAAATATTACAACACACATAAACAGTGCTGTTAAAGGATGGGTTTTTTAGAAAACATGGAAAAATATTGGGAAAAAAATTTCACCAGGAGCTACAATGAGCTAGTTACTATAATTAAGAACAAAATTTAATTCTAAGTTTCTTAGCTGGTAGTCAAAAATAGAAACACATTTTTTTTGGTTAGTATCTTTTACTAATTTGGGAAAGAACATATATGTTTATATATTCAGAAAAAAATTCCCGGCACAAAATCTTGTGAGTTTATTGTGCGTCTTGATGAATTAAGAGCCACTGAGTAACATGAAGTGCTATTTACTCACTGTACCTTGTTCTGTAAGTAGTCATTTTACAAAAAAAAAAAAAAAAAAAAAAAAGCCCGGATAAAAGCTGATGGTATAACATTAAATCATAACTTCAAAGGCAGTTCTTTGGGGACAAAAAGCTAATAGAAGCTAGAAATGCTATTTCCTTTACTTTGATAATATAAAGATATATCTTAGAGAACGTAAAGGAATGGTTTGGTTAACATGCCTACTGTAATATAATTTATAATTTGCTATGTTCATGAATATTTCTGAGTATCACATACTTTGTTAATGTGCCTCCTTGGTAAATAAACCACATACCCTTCAAAGACCACACATACTGTATTAGAAGTATAGTGCCATTATACATGTTTTCTTGAAATCTTTTTGTATATATTTTCCCCAAGAAGTAAAGGAAAAAATGCTTTTTAAGGATTCCAAAATTCTGGGGGGGAGTGGTGTGACACATATTCACATGTGCCAAAAGTAAGACTGATATGGAAGCATTCAAAGTAACCAAGAATATTATTTTAATTACATGTGTGTTCTATTTGAAAAAGGAAAACTACCATACAGATGGTGAGATTATTCACGGTATAAAAGATGATTTGATGAACAAAACTTTTCATGGTCACATTCTTACTCACCAAATGCATTTTTCTGATCTTTATAAACAGCCATTACTTGATGGAGATAAAGCTATGGAACAAAGGAAGCTCAGCTTTGAAAACATAAGGAAGTGTTGCCAATGGACATTCAATCAGACGTTACAACAGAAGTCAACAGGGAATGATGAATCAGCTCAGTCTAATTTTCAGGAACTCATCCTTCTTACTAAAAATGCCTTGATATACAAATACCAACACATGAGCTAATAACACTGGATAGTGTATAGCATCAATAATTTAAAGATTTCATCTTAGAGGCATCCTAAGAGGTATCAGATTTCAAGTTTATGAAGATATTCTCAGCATATTAAAATACAGCAATGGAATGGATAAGTAATCTTTTGCACTAAATACAACTGAAGCACAGAAGAAAATAAAAGCAGCAAAATTATTGTTTCTTACCTGTTACAGGAGAGAAGAAGCCAAGTTAACAGGGTCCATACACATCCAAAGAGAGGAAGCCGAAGGGGGAGAAAAAAAGAAAAGAAAGATCATTTGGGGTAAAACTAAAGTGTGGGTAACAATAAAAATGAAACATTTTGCAAAGAAAACCATTCTCCTCCTATTCAAAAAGCACCTGATTGCCTGGATTTGTTCAGTTAAATCATTTTTTTTTTCTGCCAAGTAAACTGAAATAATTTGTCTGTAATGTGGCTGATCTCTTACACCAGACACTCTCAGGTGGCATCCAGCTGTGTCTACTCACAGTGAGAGATGTACAGAACCAGTATCATATTTATAACATAATTCTACAATACAGAAAACCCTAACAAAAACACTGAACATGACTTATGATATCAATGTGTACTCATTCAGTTGCAGACATTCTGCAATCATGTTCAAAATCACAATGAAATGGGATTCTGAGTCAAATGTGAATATGGTCATACATCAGAGACATTGCGTGTTTAGGTTCCAGATGACAGCAATAAAACAAATATCACAATAAAGTGAGTCACACAGTTTTTAGTTTCACAGTGCATATAAAAGCTATGTTTACACTGTATTGTAGTCTATTAAGTGTGCAATAGCATTATGTCTAAAAAACAATGTACTTACCTTAATTTAAAAATACTTTATTGATAAAAAAACACTGAGAGTTCAGTGAGCCATAACATTTTTGTGATAGTACCATCAAAAACCATTCATCACAAATCATCAGAACAAATATAATAATAATGAAAATGTTGGAAATATTGCGAGAATTACCAAAATGTGACACAGAGACACAAGGTGTGCAAATGCTGTTGGAAAATTTGACGTGAAAAGATTTGCTTGACGCCAGGTTGCCACAAACCTTCAATTTGTAAAAAGCACTATTATCTGCAAAGCACAATAGAGCAAAGTGCAATAAAAGGAGGTATGCCTGCAGCTTGAATGTGACCCAGGATTTAATTATTTGCTCCACTTTTTAAAAATACTGATTGTACCTCTAAAATATTCTAGAAGCCAAGACTAGGAACCATGACATCTAGACTCCAAACCCCTTTGCTCCTTAACGTCCAATATTCTACATGAACATGATGTTCATATAATATAAATAGGAATAACCGGAGACCATCCATGAGTCCTAGATTTGACATCACCAAAAGGCTCCCCCAATATCTGCCCTGCCAGAAAGCATCAGTCCCTGTTAAAATTCATTTTTTACTCTACAGGAATACCACATTTGGAAACGAAATTTAAGCATAGAGCATATTCTAAGATTATTTAATGGTCACCTATCAACCTCTTAGACAGTGAGGTGCCACTCACAACCCCAAGCCAACATCATCTCAACATTGCTCTAGGAAACCTCAAGCATGCCCGTGCAATTTTATCTTTCAACATAGTTCTATTAGAATTTTCTATTTTTTTCCATTTTCTTAATTACTTTATGATATTTGGGAGGAGAATAGGAAAGTCCACATGTAAAAAGTCAGATCTTCCTTTAAGAACACCGAATGCAACTCCGGTGTATTTGAGATACTTCACAACAAACTGATCTTAATTAACAGGGTCCAATCTTATCCACCTTATCCCTATTCACCTTATATGGATCCTTTCCAAATAATGTCTCACTTTTTAAGTTCCCAGTCACCCTGTCCCTTTATCCAACTTTTGCCAGAATTTGCATTCCCTAAACTGGAAATTCTGTCTACTTGTGGAGTCTGATTCAGTGGCATCTTTGCAACTGAAAAATACTAGTCATCCCAGTTTACTGCCTTTGTACTTGAGAATGTCATATATCAGATGAAGGCTGCTCTAATTCCAGGTTCCCAGTCACTGATATGAATCACTCTGTATATCTAATCTATCTATTTAAAGGCTCCTACTAAACAGAGAATTCACAAGGAAGTATCAATACATACACTTTGAAAAAGAATCTGATAGCTATGAAGTACCTTAGACTATTTGAGCTAGGTCAAACAATTCCATACGTGTTCATAACACTAATGTTTATTCATTCATTCAAACCCCTCCCCCCATCCATTCATTTACTCAACAATTTAACGATCACCAATGTGTTGCAGGCACTGGGTGTTAGGTGCTAATGCATAAAAAGATATGAGACTAAAAAATCCTTCTCTCGGGGTGCTCATTTGTTGAGTGAGACAAACACCCTCAAAGATACAAAATAATATAATGTGATAAATGATATGATCGTGAGACAAAGAACCACATACTCCAAACTTCTCAAAATGAATATATTTCCTAATTATGAGAGAATACTCTATCCTTCTTTCACTACGAACAAGGACATCTTTTTTTAAAATTAAAAATCTGATTGTGTCATAGTCCTATTTAAAATGCTTTAGCCGACTCACATGACCTGCCATGGTTGGTCTATCTGTCATCAGATGCACTGGCTTTATCCACCCCTCTCACCTCATCCCAAACCACTGCCCCCTTGCTCTCCAAGCTCTAAACATGCTGTCCGGCTTTCAGTTCCTCAAAGATGACAGACTCTTTCCACCAATGGGCCTTTGCACCTACTGTTCCCTCTTAGAGGAACACTCTCCTCACAAGCTCCAGCTTTCATCTGAGTAATTCCTACTCACCTTCACATCTCTAGGATCACTTCCCTGATGCCATCTCCTCAAAATCTGGTCATTGCCATGGTTAAATGCATTCATAAAACCATATCCTTCTCCTTCAGAACTCAGATCTCAGTTTGCTTTCATATTTTCATTAGTGTAATTAACCCTTTAATGACTAAGTTCTGTGAAATAGAGATTACATCCGCTTTTGCTTATTAATCTTACCTTCAGTGCCTAGTATCTGGCATGAAGTAACTGCTCAATAAACACTACTTATTATCAAACCTGTTGATGGATTAAGACATTCTTTCATCTATGGCATACTTAAAGTAATACTAGGGGAAACAAAAGAATATTTGTTGGGGACATTAAAGAAGCCAGAAAAAAGTAATCAGTACTTAAGTAATGGCCATACCTATACATTTTGTTCTATTTAACAATTTTGCTTAGGCTCTCCTTTGAATATAATGATATCAACAACCAAAAGGAACATACACATGTGGATTAATCTCTCTGTTTAGTTTTATACTTTCCTATAGATTTCTATTTCACCTACATCCTTATATGTAATGTTTGATTGAACTTGAAATGGGGCAAGACAATTGCTGTACCGGACTGAAGGAAAGTCATTTTGAAAGCTGCTCAGGATATAGACAGCCTAAGCTTCCTCAGCCCAAGAAATGACCTTAATCAAGTCATTGGATTGTTACCAGCTTCTAACAGAGCTGGCAAGGAGACCAAATAAAAAGTTAGTCCCCATAGGATAGACAGTGCTATATCCAAGCTGAGCTTTATGGAAAATAAAAAAGCAGGAATGTGAATCCTACAATATTGAAAAATATTGTCATATGAGCAGAAAATACATTCTGCTTGGTTTCAAGGAGCCAGATTTGAAAGCTAATGATCTCAGTATCATAACCAGCCTCCCAGTCTCTACTGGGAGGTATGGGAAAGAAAGTAGATTGACAGACCATCATAATGAGCCTACATTTGCCCCTGGAGAAAAGACCCTGAAGATCAGTGTTATAGGTAACTAGTAAATATTATCGCTGGTATAGAAATAGATCACTCTCTGGGTTATTATTAATAGGAATATTTATAAAGCATCCACAGAGTATGAGAAGCCCTGCGAATAACATACTTGAAGAGAAAGGAAAAAGAGAAAACAGCATTTTGCTGAAACTTTCAGCAGTAGTAAGAGATTTTTCCCCATTTGTATTCTTTTATTTGGGGAGTTGATGAAACACAGAGGGTGAAGATCTAAGAGCGAGGAAGTAAGCTTGTTGGGAAGAGGACAGAGGTGAGTAGGACATAGAGAGAACAAAGAAAGGAAGAAAGAAACAAAGGTGAGCAGGGTGAGAGCACGGCCAGAGAAAGAGAATTTTGAAAAATAATTAGTTTCCCTTTAGAGCTTGTCACATAGTGCTTTCCAGTTTCCAAAGCACTTCACGCACACGACTTTACCTTGCCTCACGTCAAGCCTGTGAGACAGGCCCGGCAGGGATCACCACTGTGGTTCATCTTTTTTTAGTTGATTACCCAAGGCTCGGAGACGATGCAAGTGACCCAAAGTCTCAGGACCAGTGAGGAGGCGAGTGGGATGGATCTGCTTGGTGTTTCTGATAGCAGAACGCATCTGGGGAGGGAGAAAAGAAACTCCACATTTTGAGGTTGGTAAAGCGTGAGCCTGGGTGACTGCTGGTATTACACCAGTCCGGGAGTTAAGCAGAGATGCTTCTGGAAAAGGAGAAACCCTTTAAATCTTGTTTTTCTACTCTTAACTCATTCTGCAAATGTTTGCTCCAAACCTACTCTGGAAAAAAGTGGGCCCTGAATCTTCCCTAAAAGGAATACACCACTTCTTTCTCTGCTTACGCAAGAGGAAAAGCAAGAAGCACAGCTCTTGTTATGATTGCCTTCTGTAATCAACAGAAACATTTAAATTCTCCCTTTACATCCTAAGCTTTCCTCAACAGCCTTGACGAGAATTCTAGATCATGTGCCCTTAGATTTCAGACAGTTCGTCTGACTTTGACTTAATTGGTGACTAAGCTAGGACAGAAATGTGCATGATATACTTGGTTGACTCAGATCCTGAAATTTATTATGTAAAGAAAATAAAGAAATTCTAAGTCCTGCTAAAACCCTGAATTCCATATTCTAAAATAGAAAATAAGGGGTTTTAGGTAGAGAAGATACTGTTGTGATTAATCATTTATGGTTTGGAATGAATCTAAACAAAAGGCATCTAATTCAGTTAGTTTCTCTTCAGCATGATGCCCTTTTCAAGTGCATGTAAACACTTCACAAGCCCTGGACACTGTGGTCTCCAGAGTACGCTGTGGGAACACTCAGATGAATCCACAATCTGGGGCAGTTAACACGAAGACTGAGGATTGATGATGATCCAATACTGCACTAAACTTCCCCATAAAACATTTTTAAAGGGAGATGTACACCATGATGGCAGCGGGTGGGCAGGAGTAGCGAGGTGGAGAGGGCAAGCCCCAGAAGCCTCAAGGACCCAGTAATGGGCCCTCAAATAAACAATGATCGCCTTTAAAACAAAGCAGCCAAATTTGTGAAAGCCGCTGAGATCCATACCCTGGCTCACTGAGCATGTAAGACAATTACCTGCGAAAGTTGCCTCGACCTACAAGGGACTCTGTATGAAAGAGAGATAAGCTTTTGTTATGCTAAGGAGAGTTGGCTGCTGCTTTTTATAGCAGTGTAACTTAGTTTAACCTGACTAATTCAGTCCACTTGTCCATATTATTAACCACCAAGTTCTCTTTATTCCATCTCATCAATATTTCTCAAATCCATCTAATTCTAACCATTGTCGCTACCTTAAATCAGGTTATCATTCCCTCTTGGCTGTATTAATGGAACAGGTCTCCCTGCCTGTGGTCTTGATCCATTCTAATCCATTTCCTGCACAGCCAGAGTCATCATTCTAAAGTGCCAGAGCTTTTATTTCTTTCCCTAAAACCATTCAATGGTTGCCCATTGCTCCCAGGATAAAATAAGAATTCCTTCAGAACCCTCCATAATCGGACCTCTGTTTACTTCTCCAGTCTCGTCTCTTGACATTTCTCTGTCTCTGCTTCAGTCCCATAACTATCTGATCTCCTTGGAACTACCAAGGTATAGACCCATTGTTTCTTCTTCCTAGCACACTGTTGTCCACCCTGCTCAACTTTCTCTAGTGAATCCCTTAGAAACCTGTTCAGATAATACCTCCTTTCTTGACGTCTTAAGGCTGGATTTAGTGTTCCAGAGTCAACCTCTGCTCACCCCGTTAGTGGTCACTTCTTCAGGGTATATAATTGCCTGTCTCCTTGACACTCTTCTGCTAGAGTGAGAGCTCCTTGACACAGGGACTGTTTTCTAGTCATCATTGCATCCTCAGGGCTTAGCACACAATAGACTTTTAACAAGTATTTTCAAATGAAAAATGAATGAATGAAGGCTTAAATCTAAGATGCCTCTCTCCCAGCTTCCCTTCCCAGTTATCTCAGGCACAGAACAAAAGCAAAGAGAAGGGACTTCAAGTCTGATCGATCTGGCTTCAGATTCTTCCTCTACCACTTGGAAACTATGTGAACCCAGGCAAATAACTTAATCTTTCTTGGTCCCCAAATCTCCATTTGGGAAATGGGAGTAATCACATCTCCATTACAGAGTTGTGAAAATCAGAGTCGTGAACATAAAACAGCCACGGAGTGAGAGGCACAAAACAAATGCTAAATATAAAGGGTAGGTATAATATTATTCTTGTTATTATTATTATTGATCACATAAAAACTAGTCCGATGCCAGTAATGGAAATGCACTTACTTGGAAGTGAGATCGGCTTTCATTTCAAGCAGGAACGAAGAGTAAACAATTAGGCTGGAAATGAGTCCAGAGAACCGCATGGGGGATAATGGACCTCTACTCAACTCCCCTGCCAGCTTCCTCTGTCCTCAGTATCCTTCATATTTTTCTAAAAACATTAATTTTTAAGCTCCTCCCAATGTTCCTTCCTTTCTTGTCTCTTAGGACTCCTGTCATTACTCTCTGCATTCTCCGTGTTCTCTTCCTCTGTCATCCTTAAAACTCCTCTCTGCAAATGTTCCTTTTTATATCCCTGGCCAAGAAGATGCGGGCTGTTAAAGAGCACAACTGAGACTGAGTAATGCATCCTCACTTAAAATACTAAGTCTTAATCCCAAGTCTTCAAAAGTCCACATCAGTCATTCATTCAACAGATATTGCTCGAGTACCCACAGATCGAGGCCCGAGCCACTGAGCTGGGCGCTATTTTTTTTTCTCTATACAAACATTAATTAGTTACAAAATACTGGCTATATCTAATTAGAATAAAATTTCTTGGAGAAAAGCCAGTCACCTTCCACACTGAGGCCTCCTTGGTACTCAAGCAGAGAGAGGGTGTTTATTTTGCCGTTGTGGTTGTTTTTAATAAATCATGTAGCAAATTGGTAGTACATATGGTATTTCATTTTGGCATGTATGGAACTTGGTAGTTATTCATGAAAATTAGGCACTCCTTTGATTGAACCAAAGACATAAGGACATGCATGACTGGATACTGGTGCTGCTACTCTAAGAATCTGAACCTAACAATACCTAAATGCATTTATCTCTTTAACCTAAAGGTGTCAGAGGTGTCAATAAAGCAAAGAGCACTGTCATATATTAAAGGGCATGGTAATGTTTTTAAGTTTTATATTGATTATCCTTTGAAATAATATTTGAATATATTCGGTAAAATATAGTATTAAAATTAATTTCATTTCATTTTTCTCTTTTTTTGTTGAAGTAGAGTTGAATTACAATGCTGTGTTAGTTTTAGATGTATAGCAAAGTGGTTCAGTTATTCATATATGTGTGTGTATATATATATTCTTTTTCATATTATTTTCCGTTATAGGTTTCTATAAGATATTGAATATAGTTCCCTGTGCTATGCAGTAGGTCCTTGTTGTTTATCTGTTTTCTATATAGTAGTGTGCATATGTTAATCCCAAGCTCCTAATTTATCCCTCCTCCCCCATCCCCTTTGGTAACCATAAGTTTGTTTTCTATGTCTGTGAGTCTATTTCTGTTTTGTAAATAAGTTCATTTGTACCATTTTTTTCGATTCCACATATAAGTGATATCATATGATATTTATCTTTCTCTGTGTGACTTACTATGATAATCACTAGGTAAGGACATGGTAATTTTTTAACTTTTTGTTTTGTGTAACTTGAGGTTGCCATTGCTAACAAGGTCTGATGAACAAAATAAAAAGTCATGGTTATACTGCTCTCTTCTTCCCCTACCCCATCCCCCCACACTGCCTTCTGTACAAACTAAATGAGTCCATAGCATCATGGAGAGTATGCCGGTCAGGAATTCCAAAGGCTTACCTTTCTGTACTGCTAGTTAGAGTGTGACATATGGGGGGAAATTGACCTCTGTTAGTCTCAGGTTCCTCATGAGGAAAATGAAAAGAAATGCTCCATGACCAACGTTTTCCTAAAAGGGGTTTAATACGACGACAACAACACACACAGGAAGTTGATGAGTTACCAACCTTTCTCAGTAACTCATGTCCCATATCAAACAGCCCTGAGTTTCAGGAGATTCCTCCTTACAACTTATTCCAACCCTCAGTATGTGTGAAATGCTCTGAATGATTTAAAGGGACTCAAGAACATTATCAAAGCAAGGTATTGTCATTGTAAGCACCAATCCACCATCCTTTGAAATGAACTCTTCCTCAGAGATTGGTTTCCCATCATTGACTGCACAGATACATTTCTCTTTCTATGATTCCAGACACTACACCACAAACGTACCCTATCCTAGTGAACCACATTTGGTGACATTCACAAGATCTAACAATCTCAAGGAATGATTCATGTCTTAGTTCTCTCTCTCCTTGGGCAACCCATCCATCAGATCTATCTAGGGAGCCTGAGTAGATGTGGAAGGAAATTAACCTAATTATCTGTGTTCTTGGAGTGTTAAGGTTCCAGCAAAGATGAAGACAGACTCTTCCTTTCATGTCCATGTCAGATGTATTCCTTAAATTTAAGAGTTTTCACTAGCTATGACAAAGCAACACTCGTCCCTTTCAACAAAAGGATAGTTACCTGTTGTGTTCAGATGGTGATTGTTTCCTTCAAGTAAAAATCTACCAGCTGCCAAGGCCACTGTGCATCTCAGCAGATGAGGGTATGTTCTTCTAAAGCAGTTTGAATATGAGGGCTGAGAGACCAGAATGGGGTTTCTTTGTTTGTTTTATTTCATGGTTCTTCCTTCCGTTTTTGGATGAGGATTTTTAGATGAGATTAAGCTAATTATCATTAAGTTCCATTTCAGCTTCTGGATTCCTCATTTTGGAATATGACCACAGATGTCTTTGTGCCTTACCAGGTTTACCAAGGGACACAGTTAGAATGATTTCATCAGATTTTTTTTCCCATGACTATGGTTGGATGAGTGAAGTCCCTAATTAACTAGTGCATACCATTAGCAAAACAAATTCAGGAGGGTTTTTTTTTTTTAATTCTGCATAATACTGGTTGATGGGTAATGCCACTATTTTCTTAGGGCTATATGCTAGCCAAATCGCTTCTGCTGACATGTGCCTTAAGACTGCTGATGGTCAAGGAGCAGACAGAGGTTTCCAGGGAAATAAAAGAAAACTTGTGAAAACTCGCTTGAAGAACACATTCCACATTTATTATCAGGGAACTAAACATTTGTATTAGGTTTGTATTAGTGCCCAAGGCCTTAAGGAAAACGTGGAACCCATTTTAATAACTGCTATCAACCTCCTGTCATCCCTGGGGTGTGTGCACAGAGCTATATGAGCACAGACTGTCCTGTGAAGAGGCATTGCTTAGACCAGGGAGCAGGCTTTTAAGTCACTGCCCACCTTCTTGGTCCAAAAGCGAAAAAGTGTAAGACTGAAGAGTAATGATGGCTCAGAGAATTAAACACATTCTAAACCCAAGAATCTTCATGACACTTTGGTACTAGATATCGGAGCAAAAGTTTCTGAATGCAAAATATAAATTAAAGGTCCTATGTAGACCTTAAAGGTCTATATAGGAACAAAATAAATAGCCTCACTGGTGAGAAGACAGAGTTGAATTTTAGCTTTGAACCTTGCCTTTCCCTACTTGGGAAAATTCCAAAAAATGTCAACTGCCTCCCTAGAAGGTAATAGCCAATCAATAGACAAAACGTATAGGATTTTGACTTCTTATCCAACCCTTGCATTTAGCTTCTATTTGATATTATGCAATTTTAAAAAATATCCTGTGCCTCAGTTTCTCATCTGAGAGTTAAAAATATGAAGAGTGATTCAATGATTATTTGAAAGAAATAACTAAAACAAATTCTAGCCAGAGATAATAACTGTATGTACTAAAATTTTCTTTTCATCCTTTTTGTATTAATTTGAACAAGTCTCCCTTGGGCAAATACTCCAAAGAGGTCATGATTTCTGGGTTTCTGATTTCTCTTCATTATGGGCAAATGATTCTTCTACATAGTGTGGTGACCAAAAATATGCCAAGAACTCCAAATGATTAACTTAATATATTAAACTTACATTACTGTAGACCAAATGCTTTTTTTTTTTTTAGCATTCTCACAAAAACATCAGTGCAGTAACTTTGTGTTAAACCAAAGATACCTTCTAGGTCCTGTAACTCACCCCACTACTCACTTCTCTGGGCCCTATATTTGTTCTTCATCAATAGGATCTGTTACCAGTCCTTTTTTTTTTTTTTCTTTTAAATGTTTCCTATCCATTTCAATGCAATCCCTCCGGTCTCTAAGCTAATCTACTCAACCCTAATACCATGGCCCCTCATGCGTCCATTGTATCAGACACTCTCTAATAAGAAAGGCAAGCATCATCTTCCCCAAGCCCCAGCTTCATCTCTGTGCTGCGCACCAAACTTAGCATGTTGCCGTCACTAACAAACCCCTATGATCCAAGGAACTGTCAGTCTTAGTACCATGCTGGATGGAGGGTGGTACATTAAGACATGTCCTACAGGGGAAAAAAATTGAAGGAGGGGGGTATATAAAATGAAGATGACTCATTGACTAGCAAAAACCAATGAAGCAAAAATGGACCATTTTCCTCTCACTGATTTTCACTGCTCATCGTATGCTGACAGCCATCTCTGCAACTTTCCACTCCTCTTGTAGCTCCTGGGGAGGCCATGCAAGGACACAGGAACACTCACAACACTTGGCCAGGCCCTTCCCATTGAGTTATAGCAACATACTGGAAAGTAATTCACACTGAGAAACTACAGTTTCTCACATACGAGTAAATTGCAGCCAACACGTTTGTGAACAACGCTGTCCTCACTGGATTCTAATGAAGTCACAGCAGGGCCTATGCTCAGTGGCCTCTTGACTTTGTCTGGCCATGTTCTCAGTTATGCTTTCCTGTGAGAATAAAGACCTACCCTCTTCCGGACTCAACCTCCTAATGTTCTAGAGAAATCGCATTTTACAAAAAGTGCCATCCATCATCTGTGAAAGCCAGGCAGTTTAAGTCCCTGCCAAGAGCAGGGGCAGATACTCTGAGTAATTGGATGTTGTCTCTGTAATCTAACTGCTGCCAGCAGCTGGAGACCAGAGGTGAGGTGAGGAGAAACCTTCCCCCGGGAAGAGGATGCGAGCAAGGCCAGACACTTCAGATGCCACTTCCGAGGCATTCAGGTGTGTGTCAAACTCCCTACCTATTTTTAAACGGCACATGCATTCTAAAACAAGTCAGCATGTACTTTTTTAAGGAGTTATTTACCATGAGTTGTCACGCAGTCACTTAGGCTCTAGAGAAGCTCAGATAAAGATAAACTCCTTTTTTTTTTAACATCTTTATTGGACTATAATTGCTTTACAATGGTGTGTTACTTTCTGTTTTATAACAAACTGAATCAGTTATACATATACATATGTTCCCATATCTCTTCCCTCTTGCATCTCCCTCCCTCCCACCCTCCCTATCCCACCCCTCTAGGTGGTCACACACCACCTAGCTGATCTCCCTGTGCTATGCAGCTGCTTTCCACTAGCTATCTATTTTACTTTTGGTAGTGTATATATGTTCATGCCACTCTCTCACTTTGTCACAACTTACCCTTCCCCCTCCCCATATCCTCAAGTCCATGCTCTAGTAGGTCTGTGTCTTTATTCCCGTCTTACTCCTAGGTTCTTCATGACCTTTTTTTTTTTTCCTTAGATTCCATATATATGTGTTAGCATATGGTATTTGTTTTTCTCTTTCTGACTTACTTCACTCTGTATGACAGACTCTAGGTCCATCCACCTCACTACAAATAACTCAATTTTGTTTCTTTTTATGGCTGAGTAATATTCCATTGAATATATGTGCCACATCTTCTTTATCTGTTCATCTGTCGATGGACACTTAGGTTGCTTCCATGTCCTGGCTACTGTAAACAGAGCTGCAATGAACATTTTGGTACATGCCTCTTTTTGAATTATGGTTTTCTCAGGGTATATGCCCAGTAGTGGGATTGCTGGGTCATATGGTAGTTCTATGTGTAGTTTTTTAAGGAACCTCCATACTGTTCTCCATAGTGGCTGTACCAATTCACATTTCCACCAACAGTGCAAGAGTGTTCCTTTTTCTCCACACCCTCTCCAGCATTTATTGTTTCTAGATTTTTTGATGATGGCCATTCTGACCGGTATGAGATGATATCTCATTGTAGTTTTGATTTGCATTTCTCTAATGATTAATGATGTTGAGCATTCTTTCATGTGTTTGTTGGCAATCTGTATATCTTCTTTGGAAAAATGTCTATTTAGGTCTTCTGCCCATTTTCAGATTGGGTTGTTTGTTTTTTGTTATTGAGCTGCATGAGTTGTTTGTATATTTTGGAGATTAATCCTTTGTCAGTTGCTTCATTTGCAAATATTTTCTCCCATTCTGAGGGTTGTCTTTTGGTCTTGTTTATGGTTTCCTTTGCTGTGCAAAAGCTTTTAAGTTTCATTAGGTCCCATTTGTTTAGTTTTGTTTTTATTTCCATTTCTCTAGGAGGTGGGTCAAAAAGGATCTTGCTGTGATTTATGTCACAGAGTGTTCTGTCTATGTTTTCCTCTAAGAGTTTGATAGTGTCTGGCCTTACATTTAGGTCTTTAATCCATTTTGAGTTTATTTTTGTGTATGGTGTTAGGGAGTGTTCTAATTTCATACTTTTACATGTAACTGTCCAGTTTCCCCAGCACCACTTATTGAAGAGGCTGTCTTTTCTCTACTGTATATTCTTGCCTCCTTTATCAAAGATAAGGTGACCATATATGTGTGGGTTTATCTCTGGGCTTTCTATCCTGTTCCATTGATCTATATTTTTGTTTTTGTGCCAGTACCATACTGTCTTGATTACTGTAGCTTTGTAGTATAGTCTGAAGTCAGGGAGCCTGTTTCCTCCAGTTCCATTTTTTTGTTCTCAAGATTGCTTTGGCTATTCGGGGTCTTTTGTGTTTCCATACAAATTGTGCAATTTTTTTGTTCTCGTTCTGTGAAAAATGCCAGTGGTAGTTTGATAGGGATTGCATTGAATCTGTAGATTGCTTTGGGTAGTAGAGTCATTGTCACAATGCTGATTCTTCCAATCCGAGAACATGGTATATCTCTCCATCTATTTGTATCATCTTTAATTTCTTTCATCAGTGTCTTATAATTTTCTGCATACAGGTCTTTTGTCTCCTTAGGTGGGTTTATTCCTAGATATTTTATTCTTTTTGTTGCAATGATAAATGGGAGTGTTTTCTTAATTTCATTTTCAGATTTTTCATCATTAGTGTATAGGAATGCAAGAGATTTCTGTGCATTAATTTTGTATCCTGCTACTTTACCAAATTCATTGATTGGCTCTAGTAGTTTTCTGGTAGCATCTTTAGGATTCTCTATGTATAGTATCATGTCATCTGCAAACAGTGACAGCCTTTACTTCTTCTTTTCCGATTTGGATTCCTTTTATTTCTTTTTCTTCTCTGTTTGCTGTCGCTAAAACTTCCAAAACTATGTTGAATAAGAGTGGTGAGAGTGGGCAACCTTGTCTTGTTCCTGATCTTAGTGGAAATAGTTTCAGGTTTTCACCATTGAGGATGATGTTGGCTGTGGGTTTGTGATATATGGCCTTTGTTATGTTGAGGAAAGTTCCCTCTATGCCTACTTTCTGCAGGGTTTTTATCATAAATGGGTGTTGAATTTTGTCAAAAGCTTTCTCTATATCTATTGAGATGATCATATGGTTTTTCTCCTTCAATTTGTCAATATGGTGTATCATATTTATTGATCTGCGAATATTGAAGAATAAAGATAAACTCCTTTTGATACATGCCTAGCATATGGGGGAACTCAGCCTTGGCTACATTCCTCACCCTTTGTTTTTCCAATAAGAAAATGACCTAAGAACAACTAAGTCCCCATTTCCTTATTAACATTCCACCAGGGGTACTCAAGACGGTGCACCTAACTACATTATCAGTCAAACTGATATCAAGTAAACTCGCCCACGTTCGTGCAGACATCGCTATGCAAGGTAGGACTCACAAAATACTCACAGGAAAGTGAGTAGGGCACAAACTTGGCTTTGGGAAGAGACTTATAGTCTAAGCATGTGCTTACAGTACTAAATATCTAGATGCTCTCAATGGAAGAACAGTGCCTGCAAAATTGAGCTAACTATGCTATATTGTTAAGGTCCAGCATCTCTCAATTATAAAAATAAGATATTCCTAACATAAGCTCACTGGATGAACCCAGTGAATGAGCGGAGCCACAAGTAACCAGCCACCACTTTCCCTTCCTTCCGTCTTTCCCCTCCGCCCTCTCCCTTCCACCTTCTGGCTTTTTCATTCTTCTCTTTTCCTTTCACAGCTTTGACTGAATGCCTTTAAGTGTGAGGCACTGTGCTAGTCCCTAAGGACACAAATTGATTAAGGTGTTACCATAGTCCCTGAGGAACTTTCAGTTCTGCCTAGAGGAACAGAGGGTTACAGCAAAGTTATGGCGGGGGGAGGGGCGGCTAAGGACAATGAAAGAGGGAAACACTGGATGATAAGCACAGAGAAGGGGCCTCAATGCCAGCTTAAGGCAATCATGGGTAGCTTCTAGGAGGAAGTCTTTCCTTGACCTTAGCTTTAAAGTTTAAATAGGAGTTAGCTGATAAAGAAGGGGAGGAAAGTCTGAAAGAATAGCCTATAAGAAGGTGTGAAATATGCCAGGTTCAATAGCGATCCTAATTGGCTTGAGCCACACTGGACATATATGAGGACAAATGAGAGAGAAATGAGGCTCGTGACATCAACCAGAGGCAGTTATAGGCCTAGCAATCTAGCATACTGAGCTAAGGAATTGGAACTTTCCCTTAAAAGCTGAAAATCCATTGAAATCGTTTAGGCAATTTAAGACTACGGTAGCTGATTGCCTTGTCTCTGGCTTTAAACAATAGGACAGTTGGCACATCTGAGCCCAGGCCTGCAGAAGCATCCCTTACTCTTACTCAGGATCCCTCCCAGGAGGAGCAAACCCCATGTAGCCTGAGTCCCTTCAGCCCAGGTCCTGAAATGAGCAGACCCAAATGCGTTCAGCCAAAATCAGCCAGACCTCAGCTCCTACAGATCCCCAAGCAAAAAGAAACCCTAACGCCTGTGGCGGTATGCCCTAGAGAGTTGAGTCATTGTTCATCACACTCCATTACTGTAGCAATAACTAACTCATATAAGTACTGAATCCCGTGTTTCCCACTTTTTTAACCAAAGTAAGAAGGTGATGGTCAACTCAGGCTCCAGAAGGAACTCATTTTAGATAAAAATAGCCCTTTTGGATAAGGACAGTATATGCCACCGTGGGAATAAGAGGAGTGTAGAGGAAGGTTGTAGCTCTGCTGGGTAAAATCACTTTCTTGTCAGTGAGAAATATTAGTGTTTTGAGAGTTTAGATTGCTTAAGGAAATGAGAGAAGACTGGGAGGCAGATGTTTAATCATTCACCCGATTTTTAAGTGAGAGCTGAAATGGGCACATTGGAGTGTCTTCCCAGCTCGTGTGAGCAGCCCTCACACCCTCAGGGGGTTTCTTCCACTCATTCCCACTTCTCTGGCACAGAGGACAGGAGCTGAGGACGTGTAAACTCAGAGGAGCGAAAGGGAAGCCGATAAGCAGGAAAAAAATGGGACCAAAACAGAGAAAGAAGCAGAAGCTCATAGTTACTTGGACCCAGAGGGCAGGGTACATCCGAGAGAAATTGTCTTGGTTCCTGCAGTTGTCTCTTCCTGTTCTCAGCCCCCACAAGGTCTGGTGGCACTTCCTTCTTTTTGACCCAAGATGTAACCTCGAATCACAGTAATAAATCCTTCGTTTGCTTAAGCTCAAGGAAAGATGTGCTACTGAAATCAAAAGAAACTTGAGGAAAATAGGTATCTGTTATGTGTCATACATGTGCTAGGCATGGGGGGTACAAAGGAGGCAGGACAGATAAATGAAGAGACTTTTTCGAACAGTTCCTAAGTCATGATGGAAATGCAGATGCTACGGAAGTACTTTCACAGACTCGGAAGAGTCCAGCAAGTCATCTTGGAGGAACTGGTATTTAAGCTGAATATGAGTTGGATAGTTTACCAGAGAGGGCGTAATCAACAAGATCAAATGCCATCTAGGTGGCCAAGAGGAGTCTGAGAAATGGCCTCTCAGCTGAGCAATAAAGGTCATTGGCTAATATTGAGAGAAATTTTGCGACGTGGTGAGGACAACAGCCAGACTGCAGTGAATTGAAGAGATGAGAAAGTAGAAACAAGGGAAGACAACTCCACACATCACTTTCAAGAACCATGGCAATGGATGAGGCAGGGTGTTAGGTGCAGCGGTAAGCAGGATGGATTGAGAAGCTATTTGTTGTTGTCTGTTGTTGTCTAAGCCAGAAAGGCTTCACACCCCAGATGTGACTCATAGGTGTCACAGGCTGCAACTCTAGAAGAGGAAATCTTTTGTGGGAAACAATGAGCACAAGGAATAATACAATGAAACTCTGAAATGATGTGTCAAGAAGATAAAGACAGCCCACTCAGAATGTGTGAGTTTAGTCAAACTAAACTCTTCTTACTATAAACCAACTGCTTGGGAGGAAATTATTTGGGGGAAAAATGCATTGCCATTCTCAAATGGAATGTCTGAAAACGAATTACTGTTCCTAACTTATTCATCCCCAATGCCTCACCAACATGATCCTTCTGTAATAGACTCATATTTTAAGTGTGGAATGAAAAAAATGTGCCAACTAGCAATGACACAGAGACAATACCCTCAGGTATAACAGCAATTGGAAAAATGAACATGGGGAGATTTTTAACACTGCTAAATATACAGGGTTGGTTTCCTTTTTATAACTCTCATTCCTCAAGGGTACTAAATGGGTACCAAACAAATAATTGAAATTTTATTGTGCTGACTTTGAAGAATCTTCTATACATATATAGCATATTTGATAAAGACTTCCCTTGTGAAAATTAATTGTATTTTTAAATACGGAAAAATATTAGCATAGAAAGAGGACCACCTGTTGTGAATTGAGCACAGCATAGAAACAGTGTTGCAGCAACCGTATTTCTTAGAATCTTAATTGGGATGCTTTTAAGTCACTGCCATACCTCCGCCACTACCAGAATCACTACCATTACTATCAACACCACCATCACCATCCCCACCATCACTGACACAATCACCACCACCACCACCACTACAATCCCATCACCACCTTCATTGCTTCCACCAGCCATCTGAACGATCATTCCTACCACCACTTCCATCACCCTCACCACCATCACCTCCTCTATCAATATCATCACCACCAGCTAGTTTCCCAGTATAATTTCTGAACCATGGGGTTGAATCAGTAATTTTAGATATGGCTCATCCAGTTGCAACAAAGGTCTGTGCCACTCTTTCTCCTGAAGCTCCTTTCCTTCTCTATAATTACACAAATGCAAGCCAGTGGCCGGGGCAGAAGTGGAGAATGAAGCCTCAGGATGAGAGGAGGAGCAAGATACCCAGTAACCAGGCTGCAACAATGACTTGGCTCTCAACACACGCTGATGGATTTGGGTTAGGAACTTACAAAAATAGCATGTGCAGCCAGGGCTTTATTTTAAATGTCCCAGCATTGATCAGAAAAAAAAAAAGGGATTCAACTAAGCCAATGATGGAGAAAACTAATTTCATGGTAAAATAATTCTAGAATGTATTTAAGGTGCACTGGCAAGACCATTTTCAAAGAAATCTGCATTACAAAACATGCATGGGAATTGAAGACTCCATTCAGACAGCCTCCAGCTGCTAAAGAAAAACTGTTATTCTTTAGCTCTTTCCCACTGTTTCCTGTAAACAATTTTATGGGGGAGAAGAAGCTTCCTTACCACATCTGCCCTTGTCAAAATAAAGGCACAGCATGGTGTAAATATTTTGTTCTGTTTCTTCCATTAGCAAATATTTCTTTTCTCTAGTGAAAGACATGAATAAACAAGAAGAAAACAGTGGTGCTGAAATTGTTTACTAGCTTCCTTGAAGGAGATCAATATGGAAAAGTGATCAAAAATGGACTTTTTTAGATCTTGCCAAAGAGAGGAACTCAGTGAAGGCACCTCTTCCTGCAAACTGTTGTATTTTACATTTAATGCCCAAAGGTCCAAGATAAATATTTTACCTCTTAAAAACATCTAAAATTCTAAATTATCACTTCATAGCCTCTATAAACAGGGCTCTATAGTACATACACAGATTTTTCTTTTTAAGATGATAGCACCTTGACCCAGCATGTGTGTGTTGGGTAGACTTAAACTTTCAGTGGGAACTATCACTTAAAGCAGCTTTGTGTTAGCATGTCTTTTACTTTCAGTTTTCCTATTTTCCTTGCAGAAAAAAGAGATGTGATTGACCACATAATGATGGGTGTGTGTGTGTGTGTGTGTGTGTGTGTGTGTCTGTGTAGCCTGTTAAAATTCAAATGATCACACAAAATCATTCATTTAAATGACCAGAGAACCAAATAAATGTTCCATCCGTTCAATTTCTGTGTTCTTACTCACACTTATTTTCAGTTTAAAGACATCCAATTTCTTGCTTTCCGTACTTTCTCATAATTTGTGAGAATTGCCCATTCAAGATGTCTAGCATATCATTCCATACATTGTTTGTACATTTGTTTCTAAGTCTGATTGGTCATTCTTTTAAACTTAAGGCATGAAGTTTTCATTTAGAATTGTGTGCAGCAATTTCTGACATTTTGAAGTGCACATAGTTGCTGGGAAAAGTCAATATTAAGGTATGTTTAAAGAAAACAGAAGTTTTAATCATTAGGAAGACACAGACCTTGGATGTCAACATAAAGAAACACGGGACTGAATAACACTGACTACACCACTCCAGGAATGGGTCTCTAGTGAAGTCAGTTCCAAATTCCTAGGTTTCAGTTGGAATCTTGACACTGACTAGTACTGTTCTCAGTCCATACCTAGTCCTTGTACCAAGCTTGTTCTTTGCTTTATTTTGCAGTGAACTTGAACACCATGTGTGTAGTGGGTACAGACAGTGGGTCTACAGTCAGGTTACTTGGTTTTTAAATCTTGACTACCCTTCAGTAGTACTATAATTTAGGGCCCGTGATTTGACTTCCCTGTCTCAATTTCCTCATCTACAAAATGGTACCAAATTGCAACCAGGTGATATAGTTGTTTGAAGACTAGATGACTTAATATATAAAGACTGCTTATATAGGAAATGCTAAATTAATTCTGTGGTTGTTATTCTCATCATTTGTTATAACAATTATTATTATTATTTTAAATAAATATTGTATATATTTGAGGTGAACAACAGGATGTTTGGGTAAATATATACACAGTGAAATGATTAGTAGAGTCAAACTAACCTTGGCTACTATGAAGGATGCTATAATGGTACCAAAAGCTCGGGCACCAAAAGCAAAAATAAACAAAAAGAACTACATTAAGCTAAAAAGCTCCTGCACAACAAAGGAAACAATCAACAAAATGAAAAGGCAATGTATTAATTGGGAGAAAATATCTGATAAAACCTAAAATCTGATAAAAAGTTTAATTCAAAATATATTTCCAAAATATATAAGGAACTCCTACAACTCAACAGCACATACACACACAAAAAACTCAATTAAAGAATGGGCAAAGGTCCTGATTAAACATTTTTCCAAAGAAGACATACAAATGGCCAACAAGTACATGCAAGGGTGCTCAACATCACTAATCATCAGGGAAATACAAATCAAACCCACAGTGAGATATCACCTCACACCTCTTAAAATGGCTATTATCAAAAAGATAACAGATGGCACATGCTGGCCCTGGCAAAGATGTGAAGAAAAGGGAACCACAGTACGCTGTTTGTGGGAATGTAGACTGGTGCAGCCACTATGGAAAACAGTATGGAGGTTCCTTAAAAAATTAAAATTAGAACTACCAAGTGACCCAGCAATCCCACTTCTGGGTATATACCTAAAGGAAATGAAATCAGTACCTCAAAGAGATATCTGTGCTCCCAAGTTCATTGCAGCATTATTCACATTAATTACTATTATTAACATGGCTGCCCATCCGTTTAGATCATAGATTCCTTGAGGAAAAGGAGCAGGCCCTATATATTTGTATAGTTTGAACAATGCCTTGTATGAGGCAGGTGCTCCATTACCTGTCCAGTCTCTGGTTTTTGCTAGAAACTCTACTGAGGTAAATATAAAAAATGACCAGGGGCGCAATTATAAAAGAATTCTCATTTTGGAATGAGAATTCCAAAAATGTCCCATTTTGCAACATGATCTCACTTCTCTTTTCCCATGAGACTAATTAAAGGAAAATGGGACTAAGGAGAGATTTAAGCAGAGGATGGTGCCAACTGCTAATATGGCATTCCTGCAAGCAGTCCTGCAGTCCTTTTCCCTCACATCATATCAAATGGCCATGTTTTGAGAAAGACCTTTCCATTTAAAGATGCAGACATAGAGAATGGACTTGAGGACACAGCAGGGGAAGGGGAAGCTGGGACGCAGTGACAGAGTAGCATTGACATATATACACTACCAAATGTAAAATGGATGGCTAGTGGGAAGCTGCTGCATAGCACAGGGAGATCAGCTCGGTGCTTTGTGACCACCTAGAGGGGTGGGATAGGGAGGGTGGGAGGGAGATGCAAGAGGGAGGGGATATGGGGATATATGTTTACGTATAGATGATTCACTTTGTTGTACAACAGAAACTAACAAAACATTGTGAAGCAAGTATATTCCAATAAAAATATAAAGAAAATAAAGGCAAATAGAACAACACAAGGAGAGTTCAAAGTACAATCACATTTTGAAACTTACCATAAACAGCAAGGATGAGATCCGTATGTGAGATACATTGAATTCTAGCAAACATAGTGGACTCAGAGTTAGAAGACAAGTTGGTAAGTACAACCACTAATGTGCAAACAACCCCTTAGACAGACCACTTGATGTCTACCTACCCAAGATGAAAAGCATGATGTCAAGTTGAGGGAGAAAAAGCAAAAAGCCCAGAAAACAATCTCACTCCCAGTTCGATAAGCTTGTCTTCCCTTTAACTTGCAAATGGGAGTAAGAAAGAAGAAACTGAAAATATACATGTAAAGGTGAAATAATTGAAGCAGAGGAAACGAGCTTCAAGTGATACTGCATATTTTTTCTAAACTTTTTCCCTAACATGTCTTGCTAAGAAGTATAGAAAAATCAAATTCTACTCAGGGGCACCACCCTTTTCTTCTATGACCAGGAAGTTTTCATACGTGATGCATGTGGCCCCTCTCATCAAATAACTTTTTTCCAGTTTAAAAAATGATAACATGATATGTGTCATTTCTTTTTTTTTAAGTTTTTTTTCATGTGGACTATTTTTAAAGTCTTTATTGAATTTGTTACCATATTGCTTCTATTTTATGTTTTGGTTTCTTGGCCAGGAGGCATGTGGGATCTTAGCTCCCTGACCAGGGATTGAACCCACACTCCCTGCACTGGAAGGTGAAGTCTTAACTACTGGACTGCCAGGGAAGTCCCAGTGTCATTTCTTTTGATTATCATTTTCACTTGAAAATTTTAAGAAAAAGAAACACTCAAAGAAAAAAATCAAAATTATCTGTAATTCTATAGCTCAGAGCGGAGTATTGTTAATATTTTGGTTTATTGTTTCATTTAAACATTTTTATTATTGCAAAATTGATCACGATATATAGACCAGAATATAGAGAGAACATATGAAGATTTAAAAAATTATAACAAAGTAAGCACCTGTGTAAGCACTATCCAGATTCAAAAGTAGCAAATTGTACCATGCTTTAGAAATTCCTTGCTGCTCCAATCCCAGTCACCCTACCCCATGCTTCCTCATCACCCGCATCCTCTCTCCCTGAGCCTAGCATTTGTTTTACCACCTGTGGGTTGCATCCCTAAATAAAGTATTAAAAGTTTTGTTTGGTAAGGATAAATTGTACAGCACAGGGAATTATAGCCATTATCATGTAGTAACATTTAATGGAGTATAATCTGTAAAAATACTGAATCACTATGCTCTGTACACCTGAAACTAATATAATATTGTAAATCAACTATACTTTAATAAAAAAATAAAAGTTTTGTTTGTTAACTTGACAGAAATGAAATTATACACTCTGCATTATCAGAGGCTTGCTTCTCTTCATTCATCATTACGTCTGTGCAAAACTCGTCCATATTCAGTTATTTTTAGTGCTGTGTAGTACCCCACTGAATGAGTAAGCCCCCATGTAGATTTCGATTCTAATACTGGTGGCCATTTGGGTTGTTTCTATGTTTTGATGTTAAGAATATTTTTATGCATGTGTCCTGGTGAAAATATGCCAATATTCTCGAGGGTTTCCACCTAATAATGAGTTTGCTGGGTTCATAGGTTATGTGCAGATTCAAATTTACTAAGTAATACCAAAGTGTTTTCCAGAGTAGTTATTCCAGTTTCTACTCCCAATGAAGTGGATGAGAGTCCCCATCTACAACCTAACACTTAGTGTTACCAGCTTCTTAACTTTTGTCAATCTTGTGGGTATGTATAGTTTAAATACTTAATACTACTGAGTTGGAGCATCTTTTTCCATCAGTTTTGCCATTTGAGTTCCTGCATGTGTGTATATGTGTGTGTGTGTGTGCACAATTGTGTGAAGTGTCTTGCCAATATCACAGTATATTTATAATGGATACTATGGATAACCACCTGCTGTTTTCAAATTAAGAGAGACAGGAAACACTTCTCTGGCCATTTATGCCTTTAAAACTTAAAATAAATATAGAAATTATTAGAAAAAATATCAATGGCACCACTATTGACATAACTGCTCAAATTAGAACTAGAAATCACTCACCCCTTATTTTCCATTACTCCACCTTCCTTCCAGAAAGTACGTTCTCCACTACGTTCTGGTAGGTGATCAAATTCTACTGAGACTACTCCTAAACTACACACTTAGTTCTAGAAAACCTATGGTTCCTCTCTTTCCATGATATAAACATATATGTACTTATTCACAAGCTCTACATTTGTCTCTAGAGTAGCTATTACAATCTATGATGCTAGGAACATTTTTGTACAACAGTGTGTAAGCATTTCTCTAACATGTATATTAAAAAGTGGTATTTAGAATTATGGCAGTGTGTGAATGTTTAATTTACTAAGAAATGCCAAAAGTGAATGAGGGTTCTCCACTGCTATCGCAACTTCACAACACTTTTTTTAGTTTGGTAGGTGTAGTGAGTGGGTAATGGTATTTCACTGTGTTTTTAAGTTTCACTTCCCTGAGTAATAATGCTATTTTACACCCTGTCATATGTTTGTGAGTGTTTCAATTTTCTCTTCCTTTTTAAAATCTTTTTTATTTTTTCTATTGGACTGTCTTTTTCTTATCGATTTGAGGAAGTTCATTTTGTTATCCGGGTATTAGTTATTTGCCAGTTGTAATGGTTTGTGGCTTGTCTTTTCACTCTGTTTACCAGTGTCTTTTGATAAAGAATAACAATTTCAATATGGTCAAATTAAATCCTCCCTTTACAGTTTGCATTTTTGTATCTTGCTTTACTTGTGTCTGTTTTAGAAATCCCTTTCTACCCCATGGTCATAAAAACATACTCCTATATTTTTTTCTAAATGTTTTATAGTTTTCTCTTTCATTTCTAAAATTTTAATCACTTTTACTTTTTGTAAGGAGATAGGCACCCAATTTCAATCCTGTCGTACAATTAACTAATCATCTGTCCCATTACTATTTACATTTACCCCCGTTCTGCAATGCTACGTCTATAAATAAAGTTTTCATATATGCCTGAGTCTGCATTTTACTCCATATTTCTACATATCCAAACTTGTACATTGTCTAAATATGGACAATGGAATATAGACTTGAATAAACCTGATTATTTAAAAGAATATGACTCGCCTTGTTCTTCTTCATGGGTGTCTTGGTATTCCTTGTACTTTCTTTTTTCAAATAATTTTATCTATTGATAGTTACACAAATATACACAACTCTGTTGAGGTGTTTCCTAAATTGACATTGAATCTATAAATCAACTAGGGAAAAATTAATGTCTTCTGACCTAGGACTCTAATATATGGCTCTCTTTATTGAGACTTTCTTTAATTTTTTTGCAATAAAATTTATAATTGTCTGTATTTGTTCCTTGGTTCTATTTGTCTAACCTCACACATTGTTTAAATAGGAACACTGTATTACAAAACTGCTGTCAGATTTATTTCTTGTTACTTTATATATATTGTTATACTAACTTCTCCAGTGTTAGCATATAGAAATGCAACTCACTTTCATATAGATTTTATATCCAGCAACTTGTTAAACTGTCTTATTAATTCTAGTAATTTATTAATATATCTTTTTGAGGTTCCTACATATATAAGCTTTGAACAATGACAGTTTTGCTTCGTTTCCAATTCTTATTTTTTGTCATATTACACCAGCAAAACCCTCCAGTACAATATTGAATAGAAGTGGTGACAGTAGGCATTCTTAACTTGTTCTTGACCTTAAAAAGAGCGCTTTCAGGGCTTCCCTGGTGGTGCAGTGGTTGAGAGTCCACCTGCCGATGCAGGAGACACAGGATCCTGCCCCAGTCTGGGAAGATCCCACATGCCGTGGAGTGGCTGGGCCCATGAGCCATGGTCGCTGAGTCTGTGCTCCACAACGGGAGAGGCCATAACAGTGAGAGGCCAGCGTACCGCAAAAAAAAAAGAAAAAGAGAGCGCTTTCAGTATGTCACTATTAGGTGGATATTTGCTGTAGGTTTTGTATAGATTCCTTTTACTAGAATAATGAAGTTTCATTATTCTCTTAGTTTGCCAAGAATTATTCTTCTAAAGTCAAAAATAGGTGCTGAAGTTTATAAAATTCTATTTTCCTGAATCCACTGGGAGTTTAAAAAGATTCTTTATTGTGTTTTGTGTGATATATTACATTAATCAATTTGTTAATATTAATATAAATAATAGTAATATAAACTTTGTATTCCTGAGGTAACGTTACATATACACTATCTCTTTCAGATGTATCTGGATTTTGCATGCTACAAGTTTAGACATTTGCATATATTTTCATGAGGAGAGTAGCCTAAAATTTTTCTTCTAATCTACTTTCCTCCTTGCCAGGTTTCTGTATCAAGGTTATGTTTGCTTCATACAAGAAGTTTGGGACTGCCCTCTCTTCCTTCTTCTCAGAAAGAGTTTATGCAACATTGGCATTACCCTTCCCTGACTATCTGGAGAGACACTTGGCCCTGGTGTGAAAGTTCAAGGTCTTACAGACTTGGCAGAAACCTCTGGGGTGTAAGCCAGCTTTGGAGCTCACCCAACTTGCAGAATTCCAGCTCTCGCTTGAGTTTTGGTCTCTTCAGTTTCCTTGTCTTGTGTTAGCTCAGCAATACATTTAAAAAAGATTTTAGACTATTTTTTCACCAGCCTGTGGTTATCTTAATCCGGTGGTCTTTCATACCATCAGAAATGGATATGCCAGTGGCTACATTCTTCTAATAACATTTGACCTGTCCTTACTTCTGAGACCAGGTCTACTCAAGCCCACCTACTATACGCCATGTCCACCCTGGCACATAGTAGAGGCTCAAGTAATATTGATTAAATGAGCAAATGAATATTACAGCTGTGTTCCACATACTTTGTTATTGTCCTTTTCCCAATACATTATTATTTTTACTTACGTTTATCACCCAGGCAGAACTGCCAGCTTTTGAAGAATATGAAGCTGTTTCTATCTGTTTCTATGTGTTCTCATCCCCAATGTTTAGCACATAAATTTACTGAATAAATGAGTGAATAAATATACAGATAAATCAATCACTGTAGTTAATTCAAATATATGTAGGTTAAATTTTACCCAGATGCTTTTTAATCTGCTAACAAATAGGTAATTAATGCAATGCAGGGAAACCAAGATGTAAATCATTGAATTCTGCAGCAAAGTAAATTTACTGTCATTTAATTGGGTGTATCTCCCATTTTGTACAGTTGCTTATGTAAATCTCAGATAATTAAAAGCCTACAGTGAGCTGTTCAATAGCACTCATGATGCTTTTTTCGTTTTTGCCCCCAGGCAGCTTGTTTTGGGCAGTAGATGTCCAGCCCACATGCATTCTTTGAACATAAGTTATACGTCTTGACAAGATGCTCTGAACCTCATCGTTGAAGGAGAAGGGATACAAGTAGATGATGCAGAGCAGGCCAGACTTATTTCCTTAACTGAAAACTACCTGCAAGTACCAGTTAGGGTCATATGAGCTGTCTAATCCTTAAAGCCTCTGTTATGTGAAGTAATGGCCTCCTACAGTTTCCACTAAGTATAAAGATATGAAAACTCAATACCAATGCACATATAGTTCTCTGAAGAAAAGCAAATGCTCCTGCAATAACTGACAGCATCCAGTCTTGACCTGTGTAAAGACCAGGTCAATGGCTGATTGACCCTGCTGCATTCCGAGTTGGAAAACAGCAACCTGCTTCCTAAACCTGAAGTTCAGAGAATATAAAACAACTAAATATATGTTTAGAAAACATTATGGAGTCTTACAGAAAAGTCTATGAGCCCTGAGAAGGAAACTGTTCCAGGCTGAGGCTTAGTTACCAAACTAAAAGAAACTTCTTTCCTGTACACAAAACCAACAACAACTTAAATAACAAGTGGAAGAATTCCAAAGAAATCAACTTACTTTCACAGTTAAACTCCTTTCATTTGTTTAAGTTCTTGTTAAATGTCTGAGAGTCTGAAGCCAGCTGTGGAAAATAACACCGTTTCACAGAAATTATTTTTTTGGCTCTTGTGTCATGTACAATATCTTGGCTCTATCCTGAGCTCCAATTAAAAGAATCTAATGAAACCCGTGCCTTTAATAATTGCCATATAGTGAATTTAGCTACTCGAAAGTATTTAAAATAAACCAATTTGCTCATTAATCATCATTATAGTTACAAAGAGAATCACGTAAATAACTTTTTAAAATGTTTCTCGGGTTGAACTTCAAATCACTCCTGCAATTTTCAAACACTGAATTACAAAGATGGTTAATAAATATATGCACGTATTATAACCAGTTAATTAAAGCAGATCTTAATTATGCCATTATCAATTAATCATTTTTAATTTGCAAAAGCAAAGTGAACACCAATCCATCCCTTTACAGTTGGGAGGGCATCATTCTCAGGATGAAGTTATAGTCGTTTGTGTGCCTAAAGCTAGGAAAAGAACATACTCTGCGATCTTACCAAGAATTGTTGGAAACAAGAGGAAAATTAAAATCACCCATTTACCTCAGTTAATATGCAGGAATGAACACATTGCAACACTACGTCAATGGACACATCAGAGTTCATCTTTATTCCAAAACTACATGCCTAGTCCTGACATCAGGGATATAAACTGACCTACTTAGAATTGTACCTGTATTTTTAGATATACCCAGTGTTTCTCCTTATTGCGTTATACTCTACCCTGAAAGCAGTATGACTTCGCAGTTTGTTGGACTTTTCCAGTGCAATGACCAAGATGATCTTCATTACAGGCAACTCGGTAATGATCTTGACTTCCCTTTCTCAAGACCATTCATGTCTGTCGGGTTCAGAGCAAGATAAAATGTATATCTTTTCTTCCTTTGCTTGATGACTACTTGAGAAATTTATTTGTTTTTTCTTCCTTATTTATCATAAAATTAATAAAAATCAAGAGTATGAATTATAATCTCACAAGAGCACTGACGACAAGGTTCCAGTGTCTCTCCTGTCAAGACCAATTACAAACCATGAATATTCTCCCCCTTTGCACAGCACCTCTTTCTTAAAAACCTCTTCATTTTTATCAGTGTCTACTGCAGTCTTGACTTCCCTGATGATTTTTTTTTTTTTTGACTGCATCACACGGCATGCGGGATTTTAGTTCCCCGACCAGGGATCGAACCCGCATCCCCTGCATTGGAAGCATGGAGCCCTAACCACTGGAACACCAGGGGAGTCCCAATTTCCTGATGACTTTGATAATGTCCCAGCTCCCTCGGAATACGTATAGCAGGAAATGGAAATATGATCTGGGAATTTTAAATCTCAAACTGCAATTCAAAGATAATTTTTTTTTTTCTGTCTTGAGAACCTGACAAATGTAACAGATTGGGGAGCCCAGTCTCTTAGACTGTTTTCCAACTGCTAAAAAAGAAAGTTACATCAGAGCCAGAGCACCTTGAGTCTGAAACGCAGGTGCTTGCCAAGGCTTTCTCCCTTCCTGATCACTTCCTACTCCTTTGAGTGAGTCTGAACTCTATCTCAGCACTCAGAGAAATGACTCCATTAGAAGAACTGAGCAGAAAACATCTAGAAAAACGTCTTTGGGTGTTTTTTTATAAGATGGAAGTATCATAAATCAGAAGTCACATAGCCAATCCATATACCTTATACAATTTTGTTACTGCAAGTGCGATTATATGAATAAATGCTTAAAATAGAAAAATATAATTTGGCATTCCTAATATGCAATGTATTCTTGATTCCAAGTTATCAACCAGTTACCCCTGAGCATAGTAAGGCTCAGTAAATGGGTTTTGAATGAATAAAGGTAAGATGGAAGTATGAGAATACAGAATACAAAACAGAAGTGTGTTAACTGGATAACAATAAAAGAGAAAAACACTATCATGCTATTAGCCAAATGGTTCTTTTCTTTTAAAATTTGATTTTCTCCCAGTTCCTAAAACTATATGCAATACTACAGAAAAAAAAATGTTTCCATCCTAGCAGAATAGGGTGGAACAGGAGTATTATACACTAGTTAAGGCCTTCTTAGCACTTTTATTCAGGAAAAAAAAACCTCAAAGAATCACCTGACATCTTAAAAAAAAAGAAGATTAAAAAAATTTACTGGTAAAAATGCCTAAATGCAATTTATATCTTAACTAAAACATTTTAAATCTTCTTACTCAAGAGCATCTAATGATGAGATTTCCAGGGCTAAATTAACAGAGCTACTTCTCCTTGACACAGAAATAGGTTCCTATTGATCAAATTCAGCAGAGGGCAAACTAAGCAATCTTGTCTGCCCATCGGTATGTGTTTTGCCAGCTCAGACTGTCCCTAAAGAGGAACAGAAGTGCTTGGAATCAATACTGTCCAATCCAATTTTTTTTCATGGCTATCAAAAAGAGTTCTGTAATTAAGAAGCAATTCCATTAAAATGTCCAGCACCTATACTATAATCAACAGGGACTTAGATGATTCTCTGTTTCTGAAATACTGTTTATGTGTTCACTTTGTACATCACATTTATGGAATGTTGGCCGTATTGTCACCAAGCAAATAACTGTTTTCTGTTTCTGCCACCTGAGCTGCCAGAAGTTGCAAGTTAAGGGAAATCATCCTTTATTGTTTGAGGTTTGAGATTCTTTTAAAGAGGCCCACCCTGGGATTATAAAGCTTGTGATGTTAAGCATTTTTGCAACTTAAGCTAAGTGTTTCCACTACCTGTTTTAAAGATAAATCTCAATTGGGCCACATTCAAATGACAAAAATTTCCCATTAAAAGAATAAATAAGTGTTTGACCCTTGAAATATATGTCAGAACAAGGACAAAACAAGAGGAGAGATTCTAACTAGGGCCATTAAACTAATTGTATTCAGCCTCCATGAAATTATTAGAATTTAAAGTTATACCCATCAATATGTTTTTGCCTATTATTTTGCTACTTTATTAAAATATTGCAATTACAAATTCTAAAGATGAAAACTATTTGCATATACTAAGGACAGCTCTGGTAATAATTCAAAAAGATTAATTTATTTCATAAATATGCAGTCATTATAACTATATACATTGGCTGCAGTTTCCAAAGAAAAACTCTAGACAGCAACCAAATACTTAACCTGAGACTGAAACAAAATATTAAAAATCAGGACTGCACAGTAAAATCTACGATTTATGCCCAAAAATGAGTTGTAAATATAAGTAAAGTTTTAGAATTTCATATGAACTAAGTTATAGGGAAAAGCAGATTAATCCAAGAAAACCTCAGTTTAAATACCACCATCACTAGGGCAAAAAAAGCCTTCACAAGTCTCTAATGGTTACTTTCTCAGATGACTTTAAAATAAATGAGACAGAACTGAAACTGTCCTCTAGGAACTTAAAATCTAAGACCACCAGAGCTGACAAAATTAAGGACATGTATAACAGATATACATAATAAATATATAGAGAATATATACTGATAAATAAGATTAAATATTGTATAACTCATCACTAAGAAAAATACATTTGCTTTTCACTTACAAAAAATGTAATGTGTGTAATTGGAGGGGAGGGCTGCTGGACATTCAAACCTGGATATAGTGGGCCACTGTGCCTCATCTGTAAACTGATTACAAATGGATAATGCATGTTCTGATTAATCTACTCGTCTTTATTTTTACACAGCAGAAATGATTTATAACAAAGGGTCAAATGCTGATTATATAGCTACATCAATCTAGTATCTTCAGTTTCACATAGCAGTAATCATAACAAAAGGATCAAAACACTGATTATACAGTCACTATATACATGTTATCCTTACTGTATTCATCCCAACCATATCTAGATAATAAGAAAGAAAATGAATTTGTTCTTTCAAAAATTTACCTATATTTCAACTACTGTATACTTTAATAAAAAATAAATTAAAAAAAATTTACCTATTGATAGAAAAGCCAAGGTTGTATAATTCCATTGAAGTCTCAGAATCCAACTAAACATACACATAATAAAAAGCGTTCAGAGAAGTTGACTCTTCCACAAAAGATAACACAGTCTCATTACTCTGCCAGGAATAACTCAGAGATTATACTTAACTCAAGAGGCCGAGGTTTAGCCATCAGCTTTAAAAAGATATTTTTCTACAGTAATTCCACTGGCCTGGTTACTTCTATTTCACAGAAGTACAGGATTTCTGTTTCCACTATAAAACCAAAATTAAAGAGCTTTAAACGGACCTAAAATCCAAGGGATAGCCTGATGGGTAAACAGTTCCCACTGGTTTATAATACAGACAAAGTTCACAATGATCTAACCATTAAAATTTTATTTCAAAACTATACTGAAAGTATTAAAAGGAGCCAGTTATTCGAGTTCAAACCCTACAAACACCCAATTTCTTTCAATCTTGTTTCATCCATCAAGTGCAGGGGACTCAAATGTGTCACCTGTACATTTGACACTCAGTAAGTATTTAAGAGACTGGTGGTCAGTCATCCCCTTTCAGTGGTGAAGACATTATTCTTCGGAGCTAGTACTTACTGGGGGTCCTCTTACCCTGTTAAGATGCCTTGCTTTGTTTTACTTCATTTTAACTCGATGCCACATTAATAAATTTTAAAGCAAAGTAGTCTTGGTTAATATACATTGGTAATATTGGTAGTCAGACTGACAAAAATGTAAAGAAGAATACTAAGTCCTGACTCACAAAGCAGGAAAGAGGGAATTTATATCACTCATCCTCCCACACACAGTTAATTCCTTGAACTTCAATTTATTTCAGCATATCAAGGATATTGTATACTTCTCTGCTTGGCCAGCATGAAGGTAGACATCATATTTTTTAGGGTTCAATAATATCATTCCCCAGTAATAACAGAAGTGGCAGAAATAAAACAAGAGGAGGACTAGATAATTAGCTACTAGACTGAAAGTCTTAAAATGCCAGCTCCCCTGCTATTCCTAACCACTGTCCTCAAGTTATGAGGATTCTACTGTCCATAGTGACCCAAGTCCAACTGTCTACAGACATCTATTCCAATGCAAATGAGTCTCTCCATCCATTAAAAGACCCCAAAGGGGACTTCCCTGGTGGCGCAGTGGTTGGGAGTCCACCTGCCAATGCAGGGGACATGGGTTCGAGCCCTGGTCTGGGAAGATCCCACATGCCGTGGAGCAGCTAGGCCCGTGCACCACAACTGTTGAGCCTGCACTCTAGAGCCCATGAGCCACAACTGCTGAGCCCACGTGCCACAACTACTGAGACCTGTGCTCCTGGAGTTCGTGCTCCGCAACGGGAGAGGCCGCTGCGATGAGAAGCCCGTGCACTGCAGTGAAGAGTGGCCCCTGCTCGCCTCAACTAGAGAAAGCCCTGGCACAACAACAAAGACCCAGTGCAGCCAAAAATAAATAAATAAATAAAAAGACCCCAAATGTTTTAGGTTGTAAGCAGAAAGCCCTGCTACTTACTTTAGTAGGTGCCCATCCAAATGAAGATGGAGCATCATGCAGAGCAGATTTTAGTGTGATAATCAATGCAACTTAAAAACATTGATCTGACACATATTTAACATTATGAATAATCATTGTGCTCCCTGGTAATTAGGGATAAATGCTAAGTCAGTCACATAAATGACCAAAATTAATGTTAGGTTTACACAGCAAAATCAAATTTTCACAGTACTACAATTTTCATTAAATTATCCCCAAAATCAACATCTGCTATCACATACAGTACCTCTCATACCCACATTGAAAGGGCGAGGGTCTCAAATCCTGGTTCCTCATCTACAGTGGACACCTCCACCCTTCATCACCATAGATCCCACTGTGATTTCCTTAATGGCCCAGAGCTGAGGCACATTCATTCCCTAACACACGCCCTAACCTCCAGACCCTTGATCCACCTTGAAAGCACCTAGTGTAACACAGTCAACTCTTGACAGCACCTACTGGCCAAAGAGCTCAGCATAGTGGTGTCCATGGTGAGGCAGGGTGGAAATATCCACCAGCCACAAGGAACCAGGGCAGAAAGCCTGAGCTCAGAAGGCCAAGAGTGAGCTGGCCGGGGGTCAGAGAGTAGGAGTGAGAGTAAAGAAGAGACTCCCCCACTTTCCTGTCACCATATTTTCAAAGATCTTATACAGTTCTTTCCAATAATACCCAACAGGGTAAGATAAAATAATACCCAACAGGGTAAGATAAAAAATAAAAGTAAGGGGAGGAGACCCAGAAGGGAAGTGTAGTTATCCTTAAGACACTCACTTCTATATTAATGTTTCCTGTTGTTGATTCCCAGGTGTGTCATGACTTTTGAGGCCTTTCAAATGAGCAAAGTAACCAATGGCCAATGAGATGACTTGTGACTGAAATAAAAATACTCTACTAGAACCAGTTTTCTTCTATCTCCTTGCACCACTAAAAGAACTCCACTGATACACCCTTTGTGGAGCAGTGGATGCACGCAAGGCCCGGACATGATCCCTTGGTAGTGTTGAGAGACAATTCTCCAAGGTGTTTCTGTACATGTTGTACCAGCTTTTGTCCGGCCTAACTTTGCAAGGGTGTTTGTATGGCAAATAGCCCTAGAAGGTAAAAATAATGCTTCCCTCCAGGGCAAAGATTGGGGTGGTTTACACACAGTGCATCATAAAATATTGGATTCCCTATACTCAAGGGTCCTCAGGTGTGCCACAAACCCACTGTGTACACAGCACCTACCTGGTCAGCTCCCCATCACCCCCATGGGGAGACTTGGAGCCGAAGAGGTGGGTGGAGGAGGGGAACAGAAAGAGGGGAACCAAAGGAACCATGAAGCTCATGCCGCTTGCTATGCTGTAATCAAGTCCTGTGTCTCTGAGCCAAGGGTCTCACATCTTTGGCCAACATCCATGAAACTGTGGCAGGCTCACTTGTTAGCATGCAAGTAAAGTAAAATCTCATCCCTATCGGAGGAAAGTCTTACCCATGGGAAGATGAGATTATCCTCCCAGGTATCATGGTAGGTAGGCAACTGCTATGGATTCTCAAACGTCCCTGGGAAAAAAATATAGGAGTATGTCTTATCCCAACATAGGTAGTTCTGGTGCTAAAGGGAGAAGAAAGAGCCAGGTAAAAAAGAACTTCTCCAAGACCTGAGAGACAGTCACATTGCTTGCCCCAAATAATCGAACAATTTCCTTTATTGTACATTAGAAAAATGGATATTATTTTAAGACACAGGACACCTGTTTTGATACCTGATAGAATTAGAATAGTAGGTAATTCAAATAAAATTAAGACACATCCAGAAAACAAAGGATAATCTTCTTAAAACTCATTTTAAAAAGAAAACTACAATAGCACTAAAATCAGATATTTTTATTGCCCTATATTATTTGCAGCCTTCCCACAAAATATTAACCTTAAGTTCAGTCATTTTTCTGTCTCTGTTTTTTGATAATCTTTTGAAGTAGAAAAGAGGAACCTTTATAATGCCCTGGAATATGAAAAAATGTCTCCTTCAACACTTGGGTTTCTGCTGTTCAGCTGTGTCATTTGGTTGGAGCACAAACTCAATGATATTATTTCAAAACACAGCTATTTTACCCTCAGGTTCTGAGCCTCTATGAATTTCACAGGTTTACTATATAGATTCTGCTGATGATTATAGTTCTCCTTGGTTAATTAATGCTCTGCAACATTTAATTGTGCATTACATAAATACCAGTAAAGAGACTGAAAAATAAAACTAGATGCAAATTTTATGCTCATTGCAATGCACAAATTAGGCCATAGAAAAATCCCTGGCTGGATTCAGAATTTTCTTGTGCCAGCTAGTGCCTTGAAAAAAAATCTTAAATTATTTTTCGCCAATTCAACAGAGGTAAAAACGATCAAATAAAAATCAGACTAAACAAAAACAAGGCAATGAGGCTGCTACACATAAAGCTTTATACAAATGAAGTACTGTCAAAACATTTCAAAATGTCAGAAATTCATTTAGAAATTTGTCCTTAAAAAAAAACCCTCTTGGTATAAATTTGCTTTTCTGTAAATTTAGTCCCATCCTCTCATTAGCACAAAAATATCTGTCTTCTCAATTTCTAGAACCGCATCTATAATGTTAATTTGCAGAGTACAAGCGGTCTGCCAGTTTTATGTCCCAAAGGTGGCCTCCTTGATCAGAGTATTTAAAGAAGATGGCCTAGGGCTTCCCTGGTGGCGCAGTGGTTGGGAGTCCACCTGCCGATGCAGGGGACACGGGTTCGTGCCCCGGTCCGGGATGATCCCACATGCCGCGGAGCGGCTGGGCCCATGAGCCATGGCCGCTGAGCCTGCGTGTCCGGAGCCTGTGCTCCGCAACGGGAGAGGCCACAACAGTGAGAGGCCCGGGTACCACAAAAAAAAAAAAAAAAAGAGGATGGCCTAGAAGGACAAAACCGTACACAAAAACAATCAACCTTGCACAAGATGGCTTTTCAGAATCATTTTTAGACATGCATAAATCAGAGATGCATTTGTGTCACCTAATCACGACTAATGAAGCTTGAACAGACAATTCAAACTTCAATATTTAGCTAAAATTTCAAAGTGCGGCATCTGAATTAAACTAATACCATTGACTGGAAAGCTAAGATAAGGTATTCTTACATTTTCTAGACAAACACTCAGAGCTGGATAATAGGACCATGTGTGTTACCTTTTAGACTAGAACAAAACTAAAACACAAAGAGGTATAAAACCAGCTTTGCTTAATTTGGAAATTCAAAATAAAAAGATATTTTGGCTTTTTTAAATTAAGGATAAAATTATGTTATCTACATCAACAACATTGAGGTTTTTGTTTTTTAATTGTAGAAAAATGGGTAATGTGACTACCATCTATCCCCCTTCCCCCCCCCCACTAAAACATCAGGTGATTTTTGATATGTTGGAGATAATCATGTTCTATGAAACATGAAAAAGAGCCAGAAATAAAACTGCATACGTATAGTTGCAGCCACAAGAGACTAAATCTGCTTTCATAACGCTGGTGGGTCTTTTGACGGGGCAAAAACTGGCTATTGGTTCCAGTTGGGTCCTTCACACGGGGTTTGAAGGGTCCCCATTATGACTTCACAAGCCACAACCGAGTGTTTGTCTAGCGCCAGCATACTTGATACCTTCCCAGACTGTTTTGCCAATAACATAATTTTACCTCTTTAGCAGAGATGCCAAATGCTCCATGACAGTCTACAACTGCACTTTTGGTCACATCTATTTTATAATGAGCAAGAACCGTCACTGCCTTTCCCTCAGCAGAGAAAATATTGCTAGAGCATAATTTCTCATTAATCACAGGCACTGGGCCTCCCTGGTGGCGCAGTGGTTGAGAGTCCGCCTGCCGATGCACGGGATACGGGTTCGTGCCCCGATCTGGGAGGATCCCATATGCCGCGGAGCGGCTGGGCCCGTGAGCCATGGCTGCTGGGCCTGCGCGTCCGGAGCCTGTGCTCCGCAACGGGAGAGGCCACAACAGTGAGAGGCCCACATACCGCAAAAAGAAAAAAAAAAAAAAAAAAAAAAAATCACAGGCACTGTTTCTAAGGACAAGTTAGCCAGAAACCTCTTGGGAAATTTGTATGCTCAAGACAATCATCTCAACTTCTTGTGGAATTGGTAAATATTTTTACTGAAGAATGAAAGTTAGATGGCTAGCCTCCAGGGTATGGAAAAAAATACTCAATAGTTATTCTAATCCAGCCAGAAAAAAAAAAAAAAAAAAAGCTTAGAGGTAGGCAGGCAGGGGTCTCTATTCAACACAAAATGTTTAAAGACATCTTTATCTAAAAATAAGCAGATCTCACAATAATTCTATAAATAGGCAACTATGGTGAGATATTTCACAAACATCAATGTTGTGTTGAGATGAATAGAAAAGTTTTTAAATGCCTCAAAACAAATCATAAAAGTTCCTATGGCAAATACCAGTAGGAAAACAAGAAAGTAACAGTCTATCAAAAAGCCTCATAAAACTGATAAAAAGTCAATCGTACACCCCCCAAAATATACTTTTGATATATGACAGATATAAACATTTTTAATGTATTATACACACACAGGAGTATGGTCTTCTGAAGATAAATAAATATATATGCATGTGTGTATTTACATATTTATCTATTTCGGATTTAACACAGGCCCATTCTATAAGGAGGTCTGTTTAGTGCTGGTATTTGGTAACAACAGAGCCTTGTCCACGAAGTGGAGTTGAGTAAGGGAGCCAGAAGACTGAGTCACAAGAAGCATCCTCTCTCATAGAAACTCTACAAGAACAGGAATCATGCAGACTCATAGCAGAGGCATAATTTTTATTTCTCCTAGCTTGCCATGGTAGGTGCCATAAAGAGCATTAGCAGTGTCTTCCTGGGTTGAAAGGGAAAAGAGAATCTTTTTGTACAATAGTTCATACTCAGCATGACCTTTCTAAAGGCTTCCAGAGTATACCCATTCATCCCAATGTTGGGGAAAAAAGACATAAAATTATACATCATCCAAAAATTATGCTCATCCCGTACCTGCTAAATTGCTGGGCATGACATATCATATAAAGATGAACAAAACAAATATTCTCATAGTCTAACAGAGACAGGTAATTAAACTGAATTGCAATACAACCTAAGTGCTACAGTAGAGCTGGAAATAACAAGGAAGGGCACTCTGTTGGGGAGGGCTTGGGCATTGGGTGGGAAGGTTCTCCAGGGGAGACCCTCTAGAGTTGAGTCTAGAAAGTCAAGAGGCTGGGGAGGAAGAAAAGCTGCAGGAGCATTAGATGGAGGGAAAAAAGGCACAGGAGTGAAAAGGAACATGATTCATCAGAAGCTCAAGTGATTTATTTAGGATGGATAAGAACACGGTTAGTATTTCTTAGGTACCATGCCTTGCAACAGACATGGAAATATCCAGAACAAAGCTGTGCTCAAGAGACCAATGTGAAATAAGGACTGAAAGTTAAGCCAGAGGGTACAGTGGGATGAGCACTAGATGCCATTCTAAGTATTTTGGTCTTTAGTGTAGGTGATTAAAAATCCATTGACAAATTTTAAGCAAGGGGGAAACATGATCATATTTGCATTGGAAAGAGACATTCTGGTGGCATATATGGGGATGGTGACAGTGGTTGATTATCTAAGAAATACATACAAGTAAGTGGGTCTATCTAAGAAGCACAGAATTTAAGACTGTAAAATGCATGTTTAGGGCTTCCCTGGTGGCGCAGTGGTTGAGAGTCCGCCTGCCGATGCAGGGGACACAGGTTCGTGCCCCGGTCCAGGAGGATCCCACATGCCGCAGAGCGGCTGGGCCCGTGAGCCATGGCCGCTGAGCCTGCGCGTCCGGAGCCTGTGCTCGGCAATGGGAGAGGCCACAACAGTGAGAGGCCTGCGTACCGCAAAAAAAAAAAAAAAAAGTCTGTAAAATGCATGTTTAGTGAGCTGATTTGTAAAGGTAACCCAGAAGCTTTGTGCCAAGAGAGAAAATAAGTTCTATAATCCTCAAGTTTTTAGGCCAGAACTAAAGATAAGAGGATGTGGGAAGAGCAGTAGCTCTGGTTCAACGAGCTGCATTTCCTGTACCATGGACGGTTCCATGGTGGGAACCTGGCTCTTCAGGACGAAGAGCAGTCTCCCTCCTCATAGGATAATTAGACGGAAACGAAGATAACACTTTGGAGACAGGAGTGCACAAGGGAAGGCCTTCTGAGCTGAGAACTGAGACACAGAAGGGAAGCATGGGGGAGAGAGAAGAGGTGGAAAGGTAGTCGGGGCGTTACAGGCAGTTCTGAAGGAGGAGAAGGCGGGAAAGCTGAGGACCCTGTCGTGTCAGTGATACCTCCAGGTCTCCCTCAGCTGGTAAACTTGTTGAGTGGGAATACAGTAGAAGTTGGTGTTTTCCTGAGCATCCTTATCTAGGGACCAGGGGAGGCCCATTGTGGAGTACAGAGTATGGAGAATGGAACGTACGATCATTGCAAGAAGACACGATGAGTGACTACTGCAATAGTCCAGATATTGAGGGCTGTAGTGAGGAAATGCACAAGTAGGAGATGAAAGAGGTAGAAGAAGAGAGGACCTGAGCAACACCTAGAAAAAGATGTGTGGAAATGACAAAGGACTTCTAGGTTTCTGGCTAAATATGAGGCCCATACTAGTCTCACTAACTGAACTAAGGAATGCAGAAGGCCACATCTAGAGGGCAAACTGCTTGCCTGTCTGGACCTCGGTGTCCTTCCCACATCTGTAGAATAACAGCATGGTCCTAGTGGACCCTAATGTCCACACCAGCATTGGCTGTCTCTGCAAATAAGAATTCATCAAGAACATTCCACTTTCAAATAATAGATCTCACCCACACAACCTTTTATGGATCTATGAAAATGCTTACTCTTTTCCACTGCCAAAGCTACAGTATGACTGTATGACTTCAGTATAAAAGAAACCCCTGGAATAGAAATAATGAAGCCCAGTTCTAGGTAGTTGGGAGTGCCAAGTATTCATTTTTAAGAGGGAGGTCATACCACAGACCTTGTCAATCATGTTCCATTACCATTATGAAAGGAGAAAAACACTCCCTCTTGTAACCCTGCACCAGCCTTCTCCCACAGAGAATTCTTTTATTATTAAATAGCAGCTATCATAGAAAAGCATACATATTTGAAGGTGTTACTGTTGGATAGGTCAATATGCATAGTAAGATGTTGCTGATTTAATTTAGCTTCAGTTCACTGGTCTAAAAACGAATCCTAAACATAAAAAAAAAAAAAAAACCCTTCCTCTGGAACTCATTTTTTTTTTTTTTTTTTTTTTTTTTTTTTTTTGCGGTATGCGGGCCTCTCACTGTTGTGGCCTCCCCCGTTGCGGAGCACAGGCTCCGGACGCGCAGGCTCCGGACGCGCAGGCTCAGCGGCCATGGCTCACGGGCCCAGCCGCTCCGCGGCATATGGGATCCTCCCAGACCGGGGCACGAACCCGTATCCCCTGCATCGGCAGGCGGACTCTCAACCACTTGCGCCACCAGGGAGGCCCTGGAACTCATTTTTTATAAAAGGTATAGATATTAAGATTGATAGCCATTTTGCATGAATTCCATAAACAAAATATTTTTTAATTAAGAAAATCTAACATCATAATTTTTAAACTATTATTTCTACCAAAGTGATATGAAGGCAAACATAAAACAGAGTACTCTTACAGGGTTAATTTTCAGTGTTTAATAAGTAATGTTTTGGTAATAATGGATTTTAGTTGCCCATTAAAAAAGCCATTTTAGATTTAACAAAATATAATATACAAGATTTCAAGCTATTTTTTAAAAAACCATAAATATTAAATATAAGGGAACTAAACTTACTTGGTTGTCATAAACTCTGGTTACCAACACTGATGTCAAGCATCCCTCTGACATACTTTTTGCCCAACTGATTGTTTTATTTCATAAAAAAACATAATTTTCTTCTTCAGTAAACACTGAGTGACAGTGGTTCAATGCTTTTCAGCACAAAATTACACCAAAGAAAGGCCAATGTAATAGGTTTGACCTATTATCCAGTTTCCACAACCTATTGTAGCATCCAGCATCCCTAATGCAGGGTGATTCGTTTCTGACTCCACAATTGATCCCTAACTGTGCTGAGGTCATTCACTACATTTGATACCCCATTTTTTTTTTTTTTTTACAATTTCTCCTTATATTTAGATTATGCTTCCATTTAGACAGAGTAGAGTATGCTCTAAATCTTCTGGTCTTCAAAGGACATGTTTACAAGCTTCAAGTGCAGTTTGAAACAAGGGAAAAAAATCTTTAAAATGCTGTTTCAGCGGACACCATCCATTCGGTCTATTTTTAAGAAATTACCAGATGAAACCTTTGGTCTCACATCACTATTCTGAGAGATGTCACCTATCTAAATAGCAGAGTAACAATATCTGTTTTATATACCATATAATTGTATACTTGATCATGTTCAAATCCTTTTATTGCCCATAAAAAGGTGAAGTCGACTAAATATATTCCTACATAAGAAGCCATATCATTCAGGTGTCATACTGAACCCATAAAGTACAGTTTAAAATGTCACTTATATACAAACCTATGTATTCTATATGAAAATTAAAATTTCAAGATTTTAGCATTAAGAAATTAATGCTGATAATCATTAGGCTGTTACTTAAATGTTGTTCAGTTCACAAACACAAGAGTGAGACCTCACTGTTGAATCAATTTTAATTAAACATGTAAATGGCCATTAGTGGGAAGGCCTCGTTGTAATACAACTTCCTTTTTGGCCTATTCCCATCTCAGGGCCCATTCCAGAATAACTGGTTAGTGTTCTGAAATCTACATGCCTTGCGATATAGGCTATCATTTTGGTGATTCCCAAGAATCCACATGGTCTAACTGCATCAAACTGTTTAGCACTTCCCTTCATACACTCCAACCCCATGTACCCACTGCATTAGGTAATTCACTTTTCAACTTTGGTCAAAGTGCACACGCCCATGTCTTAAAAAGCAAGCAGCTCAGAAGGATCTATAATAAAAAGAAGAGACCCCTGCCCCCCCACTCTATTCTTTTCTCCACCTCTCCTCATTTGTTTCTCCCAGCTGTTATGGAAATCTGTAATGTGGGAATAATTACAGTGCAACTAGTTCAGAGTGAGGGGTAAATGAGTTTATATACATAACTACCTAGAGCAGGGTCAGGATCATAGTACATACTGATTAAATATAATCTGTAATGATGATGACTTTTTCAGTATCAGGACTGACAATGTCAAGATCTACGACAGTTATATTCTGTCCTATAACTAGAAGTAAGTCTTTGGCTACAGGTTGACTCCAGAAGCTGAACGCTAGTAAAGAGCACTTACCTTATGATAACTGTGGTGAGATTGTTTTCTTTTCCATTCAAGCTGCACATATTTTCTGACTCCCTACTATGGGCCAGACACTCTTCTACCTACTGGTGAACTAGACCAACACATGGTGCTTGCATCCTAGTTAGGAAGAACAATAAATAAGTAAACAAATAAATAACACAATTTTAAATGGTTATTTATTTAAATAATGGTTCCCCATCATGCCTTGTGACTTTTGAAAGATATTCAAAGAGTTATTCTTTTTTTTTTTTTAACAGTCCACGATTGCTGAAAATTAGCCAACATTCTAGTTTGCTTCACATTTGCACATGCTTTCCTCAATATTTTTCCATTCTTTGTGGGTTTTTTTTAACAACTGATTACCAATTTATTAAAAAGCTTGATTTAAGCATCTGCAGTGGTGACTTCAAGCCCGACTCCTGGCTCAGTACTGATGGAAGCGATCTGCTTCACAGTCTCAGAAGGACTGGGAAAGTCAGTGAATCACTGAGGATCTTCATCTGAAAACCATTTCAAGTATTAGAACCTTTGCCTCACCCCTTCCTCTTAAAGTCTCTAAGGCTACAGTCTTGCTGGGGCGCTTTAGGTCAAACCACTGTCACCTCTGCTGTTCTAGAGGCTACATATAATCATAATACTTTACATCAGGAAAGGCAGCAGAATTATGAACCACCAGACCGACCATACAGATGATTTCTCAAGATTCTTGAGAAGTCTCATTAGAATCACCTACAGGCATTACTGGTCTGGAACAATCATGAGGTCTTTGAATGGAGTCAATATATTTTTATTGAGGTGGTGCTCATGGTAAGCCAACTCCTCTGATTAAGAAATGGGAATAACATTGGAAATGCCCAAGGAGCTACTCTATGATAAGCTAAAGGAGGTCAAACAAAAGCCAAATAAGAAAATGAGAGAGAGAGAAAGGAAAAAGAAATCACAAGACTAGAAGTTACGAGATCTGGAAGTGGATTCTAGTTCCATCCCTAAGAGATGAGACCTTAAATAAGTCACTTCACCTTTCCGGACCTTATCTGTAAAATAAGAACTTCACATGAGAAAAAGCAGTATGATGAAATACCAAGTCACGCTCCAAGATTTTTGTCAGAACATGGTTAAAACTTATGCATATATTAATCCTTAAAATGTGCTTGTTCTATATACCTAAGGTGAAGGAGGAAGGAACTCAAATTATTATAGAATAAATAGAGTGTATTGATACACAAGAACCAGCTTGAAGTGAAAACAGACACCAGTCCCTCGACACTATGGAGTATGTATTGAATGAATGAACAAGTGGCAAGAAACAGACTTTTAGGGCAGTGACACTCTTAAAAGATGGATGTTGCTGACCTTTGCAAAGAGTAAAAAGTCATGACATCATAACAGAGTGTCCCCCAGCGAGTTCACTGTTAAGTGTTACTCCTCCCTAAGATGGGCTGGAGATTTCCAACGACATTTGTCTGTGCCTCTGACTGTCAAAGGAATTTATTGTGTATTTACACAAGCAAGAAGGAAAAATTAGAAAAGAGCCCAATTCTCATACTTTTTAACGTGAGAAGTATCCCCACTAGAGTTACTGGGAAAACAAAAGTTCCCCTTAAATAATTTAAGCACCTTTTCATCAGATGCATTGAAGCATCAACAGCAGTTTTCTTTCTCCTAGCATATCATGAACTGACTACAGCAAGAAAGATCCTGAGCAAGAAAAGGCAAAGGTTCAGTCTAGCATAATAAATCTATCTTTGCATTCAAACATTCCATCATTTCTCAGATGTTGATAATTCCTACCAGCCTTGTTTCTGATCATTTGTTTCCACCCTAAACAGTCACAAGGAATCAGAGTTGTCAAATCCTCTGAACTTAATTCAAGAATTTAAAATAGATAACCAACAAGGACCTACTGTATAACACAGGGAACTCTGCTCAATATTCTGTAATAACTTAAATGGAAAAAGAATTTGAAAAAGGATAGGTACACGTACGTGTAAAAACGGAATCATTTTGCTGTACACCTGAAACTAACAGAACATTGTTAATCAACTATATTCCAATATAAAATAAAAATTTTAAAAAAAGACTTAAGCATCCCCCCTGTGTTCAGTGGTACACTAGCTCCTTTGGGATGTGGACATGGCAGAGATGGTGGGAAAGAGTAGAAATGAGAAAGAAATGATAGCACTTTCCTTGCCTCCAAGATATAAAAAATCTTCAAAGCAAAGTAGATAAAACATTGAAGAGGTAGAGAAAGGAAATGAAACTGACAATGATCTTCAGCCACTGATGTGCAACCTCAGTGAATAACATGAATAACAAGGAACAGAGGACGAGAAGGAAGAGATCAGTGATGACCCAGACTGGGTAGTCGGGGCGATCTCCAGAAAAGAGGGTAAATTCACGTCATGCAGGAGAACGGGCCTGGGTTTCATGTGTGTGAAGAAGCGGGAAGGCAACTTGAGTTGGTAAACTCAGCACTGAAAGAGCAGAACCTCAGATTAGTAAAGGGACACAGAGGGAATGGACCACAGGGTGGGTTAAGTCACTTGAGAAACACTCATGGCATATTTGGTAACTATGTTGGCCTTCTAGACCACTGCCCTGAGGACTGTTCCCACAGAGAATCTGAGGACAACAAGAAGAGCTAAAAGAGAAAAAAAGAGGCCCTTTTCCCCTCTTTAGTATCCTCCAACTTTATCAGTAAGTATATTTGAGTGTTTACTTTTGCTACTGGGTTGTTATTAGTTTGCTAGGGCTGCCATAACAAAATACAACAAACTGGGTGGATTAAGCAACAGAAACTTATTTTCTCACAGTTCTGGAGGCTGGACATCCAAGATCAAGGTGTCAGCAGGTTAGTTTCTCCTGAGGCCCTTTCTCCTTGGCTTGCAGACAGCCACCTTCTCGCTGTGTTCTCACATGGCCTTTCCTCTCTGTGCCCACATCCCTAGCAGCTCTTTGTGTGTCCAAATTTCCTCCTCTTATAAGGACCCCAGTCTGATTGAATTAGGGCCTTTCCCAAAGGACTCATTTTGACAACTAAGCTCTTTAAAGACCCCATCTCCCAATACACTCACATTCTAAAATACTGGGGGTTAGGGCTCCAACATATGAATTTAGGGAAAAACAACTCAGCCAATAACATTTATAACTTACAAACATTTTTGTAAGTTTTTTAATCATCAGATAAATGACACTGATACCTATACACAGTACTATAAACACAGCATGATAAAATGGGCACAGTTATAAATATGAAATGTAATTTAAAAATACAGATTTATATAAAAGTACAGATAAATACATTACAATTTAAACAGTTAAACTCCAAAATCTTGCGCGATATGGGAGTTACAAATTTAGACCAGGAAATGATAACACTGACCTTTGATTTCCCTTCCTTTGGACTGACAAAATATCTCAATAGCTACATTTGGTAGTAAGGCTTTTTGATAAAACAAATGACTGTGTCCTAGAAAAATGTAGGGCAGGAGTAAGTAATGCAGTAGAAAGAGCCATAGATTAGGATTTTGGGCATTCTGGATTCCAGTTCAAGAAAGAAAAGGCATCCAAAGAGATTGATAAAGGGAAAAAAGAGGAATTAGGAAAGAGCTACACTTTAGAAGCAAAGAAAAGAAAAATTGTAAGAAGTCAGCAAGAGTCCACTGCTGTGAACAGATCAGACAAATAAGGCCCAAGAAGACTCTATTGACATTGCACTTTGGAGTTCACTCATGACCTTCGGAAGAGCAATGCCAGTAAAGTTGAGACAGTTAAAGGCAGATTTAATGGATTGAGAAGTGAATGGGAAATAAAGTATAGAAAATTCGTGATTTCTCTTTTTATACCCGGCTTTTTTTGAAGCCTGACCACTGGAGAAATATGGTGGTGGTTTAGGGGAAAAACAGACAAAAGGAGTATTTCCTTTTTTTCTTCCTTTTTTCTTTTTCTGCTTTTTTATTCTTTCTTTCTTTTTTTGGTTTTAAAGATGAAACTAGGTTTGTTTACAAGTTTAAGGAAAGGGCTCTGCTTAGAAGTACGGTTTAGGGGATCAAAGGAGGGAGGAATTCTCCATGTATTCCTTTAACCCACGTGTGAGAAATCCTAGTACTGTGTTTATCATTCTCTGCCTTCAGAAGCTTTTGGATTAGCTGGGATTCAGATAGTTACCCTGAGTTGTGTGTTTTAATGGCCATATGTCCAACTTTGAAGAGGACACAGAAAAAGGAGCATCTAAGTGTCAGCCAGGAGTCTGGGAAGAGTTCTCAAAGAAGGAAAATTAGAGCTGACGTTTACCAGGTGGTCAGTGTGTCAGGTTATCACAAGAGAGGGGGCATTTCACACAGAAGAGTCTGTGCGAAATCAGAGTCATGGAAAACTCAGACAGACTCCAAGGACGGGTTCACCTTGAAAAGGAATGGAAACACTTCTCTCTTACAGAGGAAGGAAAAAAGGGAACATGGAAACCCATATGGTCAAGTTTTGAGAATGAGTGGAGGGAAAATGACGGCCACCATTTTCTCAGTTGTCTTCTCAAACAACATTAGCTGTTGGTCAAATTTAACCACCACATTTTGAACTTTCACTTTTAAAACTACCAAAGTGCTTCAAGGCATTGTTTAACATCGAATACTGACACCCCCAGAAACAGAGAAAATAAGATGGATTGAGGTTGAGGGTAGGTTTGAGAATTTACCTAGAAAAAAAGGCAAAAAACTCAAGGCAGGCAGACAAAATGGTTCTGTCCATCAAGACAAACAGCTCAGTTACAGGTATAAAAAGGCATTATTTGATCAAGAAGGGAGGCTTCATGGGCTTCCCTGGTGGCGCAGTGGTTGAGAGTCCGCCTGTCGATGCAGGGGACGCGGGTTCGTGCCCCAGTCCGGGAAGATCCCACATGTCACAGAGCGGCTGGGCCCATGAGCCATGGCCACTGAGCCTGCACATCCAGAGCCTATGCTCCGCAACGGGAGGGGCCACAACAGTGAGAGGCCCGCGTACCACAAAAAAAAAAAAAAAAAAAAAAAAAAAAAAAAAGAAGAAGGGAGGCTTCAAATCTAGCATTCTTTCAATTAACCTTTTTTTATAATTCATAAAGAGAATTAGTTAAGCGACTAATAGTCTTACAGGGCAGATAAAACATAAGCAAAAAATGTTGGTGTAGAAATTGGAATATGACAAGTACGTAAAAGATAAGGAATGTTCAGTCTTCATAAAAAGCAATCAAAGTAAAGTTAATTCTATTTAGAGGCAAGGTCACCCAAGAAAGCTCAAGAGGAAGTGTGGAAAGCTTGGGGAAAAAATCATAGATCTTGGTAAAGCTGGTAAGGTCAAGACCTGGTAATGTTAGAGGCAGGGCCACCAGCAACAGGGAGAACTGTGATATGGAGCCATCTGGAACACTTCCAGGCACCCTTCAGGACTAGTCTTCAAGTCTGGTGTTGGAAGAGTGGGTTTCTTCTGAGACATCTCTCCGTGGACTGTAGATGGCCATCTACTCCCTGTACCTTCACATCATCTTCCCTCTGTGTGTGTCTATGTGTTCAAATTTTCTCTTCTTGTAAGGAGACCAGTCATATTGGATTAAAACCCACCCTAATGACCTTATTTTAATTTAATTACCTCTTTATAGACTATGTTCAGTCACATTCTGAGGTACTTGGGATTAGGACTTAAACAAATGAATATGGAAGAGGGACAACTCAGCCCGTAACGGGTGTTAATTATAAAGTTCTTTTAAAAATGCACCTGGTTATCAGTCTCCTGGGCAAAATTTAGTCATAAATATACTTGCCTAGCTTTGGAAAAAACAGCAATATTTGGATGACATTCTCCACTATATAAAGATGTCAACCTTGCTTGGTTGAGGTACTACAACACTACGTACAACACTGTTAAAGACTTTTTCTTATCAGAACTGAAAATTTTATTATCATCAAATTATTTTACCTCAAATAAAAACAGAATACAGAATTAGTGGAAAATGCTTTTAAAAAATTTGAATAGTCTGTGGCTTTGGCTAGTTCCCAAATTCATTTTTCTTATCATTTATTAGCCAAATAAGACTACTTAGGATTTAAAGTCAAAAAAAGGAAGGGAAATTGCCATGCACTCTTCACTTATGATTTTCAATGTTTTAAAAAGAGCTTAAAGACCTTTTATTTTATACAATTGCCAGTAATTGTCTTTATAGTTTTATTGGTATTAATTTCATACAGCTCATTTAGAATGTCAAGCCACATATGCAACATAGTAATAAAGTTATTATTACTGCATAGAGATATAATTATAAGTAATTTTGATTCTCTCACTTTTGTCCTCTCACATTCTTTTCACTTCTGCCCATGTTTTATAAGAATGAAGATGAGTTTGCTGACCTTTTGCTAAAGAACATTCAGTATGAAGAAACTTATGATTTCATCCTGACTGAGGAGGGCAAAACTTTTATTTTCTGGCTCCATTAGCTTTTTCAGAATAAGTCTGATTATAATATTGCTGCATTACAAATAAACTTCTAAATTCAGAGGAGAATGCAAATGCTACAAAACAGTAAATAATTCATATAATATGGAGTCTTTTAGCCAATGAACCATAATTCAATACAATGGTTTTCTCCCTTATTAACAAGATACTAGAGAAGATATTATTTAAAAGAAAAGAACAAAGGGGTAAGAGGAAAAATAAAATTTCTCGTTATGTGTTAAAGATGCGATAACATACATCAGGAAATATAATAAAGTCTCTCAGTATCTGATCAGTAATTTAAAATATGTAGTAAATGTAATCTACGCCCACTGAGGCAATTTGCATAGTTCTACAGGCTTCATTAGCCATAATTTTGAAGGGCTTTGTGGATCTATTAATTCTTACATAAAAGAGCACACTAGCTGGCCAGAGGTAGGGCTAAGGTATCATTTGGGCAAATATTTCAGTCCCAAATGTAAAGGCAAAAAGAAATGGAAAGTCCTTATTTCCAGGCCATGTGCTGGGGACGGGGCAGAGTACTGCTCCCTTCTGGGTAGAGGGATTAGAACCTGGAATCTAAAGAGGGGGAAAAACCCCACTAATTTCAAAGCTTGTACCAAGGGGGAATGAAATGGGATGAGTGGAATGTACTTTAGTGCTGACCATGCCTTTGTTCTGAGAAAGACACAGGTGTAGAGCATTAAGTTATGCAAATGTAAAACAAAGGACGTTGCACAGTGGAAGGTTTGAGAAGCTGGGGCTATGAGAAACACAGTTGACCAGCGAGAGATGGTTCTGTAATAGGCAGGAGTTGAATCTCTACGCACAGTCTTCTAATTGGAGAAATAGTGCTTGCCAAGCATTGTTCGTTCTTGTGGGCAAGTATATGTTTTATTCAAGCTGTTTGCTCCCAGGTTAGCAGAGCCCGAGAACGTTCAGATGCTGGAAGATCTTTGAAAAGGAGCGGAACTAGGCTTGACAAAACTCAGCCTAGAAGTCCAACGCATGGCGTATGTAAAAATGAAATCCACAGACACTGAGGCATTTCTAAATTAAAGGACCTGTCTTTGTGCTTGTAACTTAGAAGGAGAAGATATAAGGAAGAAGTTTAGTATTATAGGATTCTAGCCTTCTGGCGTGTGACTGTCTTTGGGGAGGGAAAGGGTAAAGCCATACCCCTGTGAATAGAAGGTGGCGTGGGATGGGAAGGGATTGGGCACTTCTGCTGTCAATCACCCTGGAGAGACAGACAGTGAGACCTGGAGGGTAGGACCAAGCTGGTAAGAGGGGAATTCCATCCTCTCTCTTGGTATGATTTTCTTAGGCCTGGACCCCAAGTAAGATTCCTCAAGGGTAGAAATAAATAGTGGAGGAACTATGCCTTTGAAAGATGGAGAAAGGCGGGGTGGGGGGGTTTGGGGGGGTGAGGTTTGGCAAAAGAGCAACCTGTGATCAAGCAGGGCAGTATGATGTGGCTGAGCAGGGAAGAAGCATCAGATGGAATGGTTGGATAGACCTGTAAGCTATGAGAGAAGCCATAGCGAGTGGCCAATGAGAAGTCTGTCTGGGTGGTATACTTCCCCTGGGCCATCTCTGAGCCACTGCTGTAGCGAATGTCTGGATGTCCAAGGTGGTAAAGAGAAGTGCAGGGCCCTCTGAGACCACCACAGAGGGCAGCAGGAGCCCAGGTGCCAGCACAAGCAGATATTTGGGATGGAGGCTCTCATCGTGGCAATGGTGAGGACAAGGACCATAGCCCCAGGAGAGCCTGAAGTCATCTCTCTGCAGTGAAGCAAAGGGCCATACAGTGCCCAGTCTGGCATCACAGGCTTACAGAGGCACTGTCCGGGAAAAATACTAGACAAAGGAGGTAATCCTGAAGAATCCAGAAGGAAGAGATTTCACCTACTGCAATTTCCTAGGCAAAAGGAGCAGTGTGAATCTAACTTAGATGGGACATCCGTTGTATTCCTCAAGCTGGTGAGACCCAGGAGACATCTGAATACACTTAAAATCAATAACTCCTATGAAGCCAGAAATTAGGGCTATTCTAAATTCATACATGGGAAATTGAAAGACTGTGAGATTTTCTCAAACTCAAAAGTGTAATACCCCAAATTAGAGCCCAAAGCTAAGCTGAAACACTAGCTGCAATGTTGTCTTGGAGAGTGAATACACAGCAGGCAAACTGCAGCAAATTGTGAAGGCACAGTGATCATCGTCAATTTGGATTCTATGAATGAGTGCCTAGATTTTACCATGCCTTTCTGTCAGGGTTTATTATCTGTTAAAGGGTTTAAATCTACAATAGAAAAATATTTCTGTGAAATCCAGTAATACACAGTGGTCAACCATAACTGAATTTCGTAAACTATGATTTGTCAAATAATTCATGCTTTTTCCCAAACACAAGCCCCTGCATGATTCTAACAGCAAAAGGAGTTTACCTATTCCCTATAATTTTGCATTGAACTGACAGCCTGTCTGTTTTACCTGGATTCTTAGAGGGTTAGGCATTTAAGCCTCAAAATCACTTGTGATAGAAAATGTAAAGTCTTAGAACTAAAAGGACTGGAAATATCATTTCCTTGGACTTCAAATAATATCATACATGCCAGTTTAGGCTGAGCAGAGAACACTGGCTGCACTCTTTAGACATGTCTAAGAAATGAAATTATACATGGGAGTAACAATCAATCAAACTAACAATTACTGAGTGGCAAGCTCTCTTCTCCATCTGCTAAATTTACATTAAATCTGCTAAAGTTATTTATAGTAGCTCATTTCGTCCTTAAAAATAATGAGTCTGATAGTGTTATCATAGGGGTTAAGTTCTTTGTCCAAGATCATAAAGCTGAATGGGGGAGCTCGTAGTTAAAACAGAGGTATCTAACTCCAAATCAATGTTCTTTTTATATCATGCTTCTTCCATCTGTAAACTTTCTGGTATTTAACCATTGTTTCCTTATGAAAAATTTTATTCTATTCTCATCTAACTCTCATTCATTGCCATTCAAGCCTGTTTACTTGAAATCTGTTCTTGTAAAGTTTTGAAACAGCTGGCCACTGTCCTTGGTTTAAGAACTCCCTCACACACAGTACTCGGAGATAATTAAATCCCCTATCAGCAATTTCTTCTTTTGGCTGAATAAGCCCTTTTCAATGTTTCCTTAAAAAGATTTCTGTCCCTTTAAATATCTTGCAGCATCCCCATATCATGTTGACTTTTACAGCTGGAATACTGGCACATGGTTTTTTTTTAGACTCATTTATAACTCCAAGGACCAACTCTTCCTCCCATCCCCATAATGTTCTTTAACCAACTGTCTTCTATTTAATGCTTAAGCAGCTTGGTTCTCCCATTGAGTGTTTTGTCCTCATTGAGTTTCATTATGTTTGCTGTGACTTTCCTCCAATTTGCCAAGAAGCTGCTTCTATTTCGAAGGAGTACTGCAGATCATTTACCATTCTGGCGAAATCCTTCGCCTCTTCTATTTCAGTGTATGTCCCTGCTTGAGAAGGGCCTGTTATGGGCTAAAATGTGTCATTCCCCCCATCTCGGAAATTCCATATGTTGAAGTTCTAGCCCCCAGTAGCTCAGAATATGACTGTGTTTCGAATTAGAGCATTTAAACGTAATTAAGGTTAACTGAAGTCATTGGGATGGGCTCTAATCCAATATGACTGGTGTCCTTATAGGAAGAGATTAGGACACAGACAGGCATAGAGTTAAGACCATGTGAAGACAATAAAAAAGCCACCTACAAGTCAAGGAGAAAGGCCTCGAAAGAAACCAACCCTGCCAACACCTCAATCTCAGACTTCTAGCATCCAGAATTGTGACACAAATTTTTGTTGTTTAAACCACCCGGTCTGTGGTAGTTACTATGACAGCCCTAGGAAACCAATACATCTCCCTCTAATGTCTCATTTCACTAACTGTATTATTAATTATGTAAAGAGCCCTATATATACCCATATCATGTGCCCTTACTACTGATAGGGGCCGATCACTTTGGCGGTATTCATGCCAAAAATGCATCAACTCTACCCATAAGTAGGCATAAGATAATCTTAAATTGTGAGGCATTCTCCAAAATAACTGACCAGTGCTCTTCAAAATGTCAAAGCCATGAAAGTAAGGAAAAATCAAGAACTGCCACAGAATGTCCCAGAATGGGAAAAACTAAGGAAATATGACAATTAAATGCAACGTGGGATCCTGGATTGGATCCTAGCAGAGAAAAAGGATGTTAGTGGAAAACTGGTGAAATTGCAATAAAGCCTATTCTTTAGTTGATAGCATTTTACCTATGTTGATCTCTTACTTTTGATAAAAGTATTATTGTTGTGCAAAATGTTAACATTAGGAAAAGCTGAGCAAAGCGTATATGAAAATGCTCAGTTCTATCTTTGTACTATTTTAGCAATCCTAAAATTGTCTCCAAATTTTTTAAAGTAAAATATAAATTCATAATAATAATATATAATATAAATAATGCAAATCATAAATATTTCATAATATTTTATAAAATTACATATTATAAATATATTATAAAATGATACCTATTACAAATAATAATATAAATAAATAAAATATATGAAGCACTAAGTAACCACCAGGAAAGAAAAAAGACATTTAATCACTGAAGTATCCTCTGAAATAAACTCTATATTAAAGAAGGGAGGAGAGAAAGAAGAAGCTAATAATCATTGAGATCTGTTGGATGATAGGCCCAAACACTTAATCCTCACAACAACACTGTCACCTGTGAAATGTGACAACTGATGAAACAGAAGCTCAGAAGTATTTGAGTAACTCATCCAAGGTCACATACCAAGTGAGAGGCCTGGATTTCAGACCCAAGACCATTTAAATCCAACATACTATGCTTGTTCTACAGGTTGGGTAATAATTTATGTCCTCACCCACTAAACATTTAACTAGTTATCTGTTCTAACTCCGTGGTTCCCATTCTTGGCCACACATTAGGAATCACCAGGGGAGGTTTTAAAACTCTTGAGGTCCAGATCCCACCCCAGGAGATTCTGATGTAATTGTTTTGGGGTTCAACCTGATCTCAGGATCTTAAAAATCTCCCCAGATGATTCAACAAGTAGAGAATAGTAACTCTACTAGCTTTTCAATGTTATGGTCATACAGAACAGAACTGAAATCTTCCCAAAGATAGGGCTGTCATATCTATCATTTGTCTAGGAGTAAGCACATAACATCAATATCAATTAAATTTGACTTGTGCAACATATTCCTTATGGTAACAACAAGAGAAGAAGAAATTATTTAAAAAACACAAGACAGGAATAAAGACACAGACCTACTAGAGCATGGACTTGAGGATATGGGGAGGGGGAAGGGTAAGCTGTGACAAAGTGAAAGAGCGGCATGGACATATATACACTACCAAACGTAAGGTAGATAGCTAGTGGGAAGCAGCCGCATAGCACAGGGAGATCAGCTCGGTGCTTTGTGACCGCCTGGAGGGGTGGGATAGGGAGGGTGGGAGGGAGACGCAAAAGGGAGGGGATATGGGAACATATGTATATGTATAACTGATTAAATTTGTAAAATAAAAATAATAATAATAAAAAAAAAAAAAAAAAAAAAAAAAAAAAAAAAAAACACATGGAGAACAGGGACCAGCTGTAGAAGTGCTATCATCAGCAAACTCACATAGTGCCAAGAATTTAGAGGCAGCTGACTTAAGAGAGAAATCTCAAAACTCTTACAAATACAGAGAAGAAAGTAGCAATCTTTTGACTAGGAGTCAAATGACTTATGTCCCTGATTTTAATTTCCTCGGGTCCCTTTAAAATGGCAGAGGGAAAGTATCAAGCTATGTAAGACTCTAATTGAAAATAAACATTTTCCTACTTTTGAGCGGAATTAAAGCTGGAAAAAACTGAATAGCTTCAAGGTGAGGAATGAAATGGGAACACACCATCAAGAAGGCTGCAGTGAAGGTATTTGGAAACCAGTCCTTTTGCTGAATTGTCAGCCATGCAAGCACTTGCAGACAATTACAACCTTAGAAAACAAATAAAAAGTGTGTAAGTAGGCACTTTGATACTTCTTCCTAATTATAGGGTTTAGGAGCTGGATTTTAAAAATACAAATAGAAGCAATGCGAACAATAGTAACCCTGAAATGAGGTTATGAAGCTTATTAGCTGTACATAATTACACAGCTGTGACACGTTGAAGAGACCCCAGCCTGAAGCACAGTTCCTCCCCTCTTCACTATGGGGTCTTAGAGCAAGGGTGCCACCTTTTCATTTTAGCAGAATTTTTGTACTTTTAAAAAATACAATTTAGGTTCAATCATATGGGACTGCCAATATTTGACCTGCGAAAATGGCAATTCCTTTATTTTGAGTGCCAGTATGAAGATCTCCTTCATCTCCCTTGGTTTTCTCAGGGGCACAGACTTATTTTTCTAGAGCCTTTGAAACATCCATAGCACCAACCAACCACAGAGCTGTGAATCCTAGAGCGTGCTTACTTAGGAAAGGCATATGCCATAAATGAAAGGAACTCATCTACCTGAAGAGAAAAGTTGTATTTTCTAAAATCTAACCAATTGAAAAGCCCTGGAAACCACTATTTGTGATATTTAGGCCAAATAAAGTTTCATTCTGGTAACTGGCCTGGATACCAAATTGCACTGGCAAATCAGCTGACTGTCTGGGGTTGATAGAGAATGGTTATTTACTGTCCCTCCTGATTTTTTTGTACAAAGCTTTGGAAAGTCGTTGGGTTAGAGTTCTCTCCCTCTCTCTCCCCCCTGCTTCAATCTCTGTCACGCATGCACACACAAAAGAAGGCTTGTAATTAACAATTTTACATACCAGGACTTACAAAGGCTAATGACTGACTGTTTTTTTTTTTAACTATAAGAAAACGGAATCTCAGAAAAAAAAAAAAAGAGCAATCCACAAGAAAGGCACAAACTAATTCTGAGTTGTCCATTTTTTTGTTCTTTAGTAATGAAAACCTGTGCATGAACTCCTACGTCACACAAACATTTTATCTTTGAAAAGTCAAATATGGGCTTGGCAGATTTTTCTCATATATGCCAAAGAGAGATTTACCTAGGAGGTTTCATTCGAAAGAAGAACTGCAAAGTGCTTCAAGACTTCGGACAGCAAACTGCAGGATAGAATAATAAAAGCTCACATTTGTTTCCTGTTTGCCATGTTTGCTGTTCTAGTGCTTTAAACATATTACCTATTTAATCCTCACTACGATCTTAGGACGCTGGTACCATGTTTATTCCATTTAGTGGAGACATGAGAGGCGTCAATAGGTTACTTGCCCAAAAGTACATGCTTCTTAAAAAAACACAGCCTGGGCTCTGTCCCAGGTGGCCTCTCCCCAGGACAAGTGTTCAGACTCATGACTCTCCTGCCTAACTTGGGTAGCTTATGGCAGCCAACCTGCTGCCATGCATCCACAACAATATGCCAGAATCACATAACCCATTTGTGTACTATTTTGATGCATATAGTAAGTTATTAGCATCTATCTTAAGTATTGTTCAATGAAAAAAAAAATGAGAGGCATTAATCTTCCAAAGAGGCACACATTAGAAGTTTCTTTTATTATGTTTATGGCAAGTTCATTGTGTAAAAGAATGCTGGTCAAAAACACGAGGATGTGCCCAATGCATTTGTACTGTGTTTCTAAATGAAATGCTAGCAAACAACTTTAGACTTTATAATTATTGTAATTTATTAAACAATTTTATTGTTTTGTGTTTGGACACCAATTAATTGAAATCACTTATAAGTATAATCGTTAAATAAGAATTGGTTGGACTCATGTTTTATCAAAATAAAAGTGAATATAAAGTGAGACGTCTTCATTTTAATTGGAAATATTCCATTGTCCTGGAATTCATTTGTTGGGTAATGTCAACAATGCGAAAAAAATTTATCTGTAATAAATGTGGTCAGTGTAATTGGATTTCATGATACTGAACTAGCTGGAGAATGATGATGCTTTATGGGCAACATACTCTTGTAATATGAACATGTGTAGCCCCTGTGGTAGCTTTGAATCTAGTCTTCACAAAGTGCAAAATTGGGACAACAGGCTTAGAGTATTTAATGCATGTGAATAATTTGGATTATGGCAGCCAAGATACAACTGCATGTTTGGGAATGAAGTAAGTTTGGAAGCCCACAGGTTCTGTTATCCTGCAGTCACCTGGAGGGCTGCAGCAGCCTCCTAATTAGTTTCCCTAATTCCATGTTGTTCACCCTCTGTAGCCAACTCTCAACACAACAGCCAGCAAAATGCAAGTTACTCTCTTGAAGTGTACCATCACAGGAAGAACACAATATAACATCCCCGGGCTCCCCTGATGGCGCAGTGGTTGAGAGTCCGCCTGCCGATGCAGGGGACACGGGTTCGTGCCCCGGTCCGGGAAGATCCCACATGCCGCGGAGCGGCTGGGCCCGTGGGCCATGGCCGCTGAGCCTGCGCATCCGGAGCCTGTGCTCCACAACGGGAGAGGTCACAGCAGTGAGAGGCCCGCGTACAGCAAAAAAAAAAAAAAAAATCCCGACCATGGCCAACAAGGTCCAGCCTCCTTTCTGCTCCACCCACACTGGCCTCTTTGTCATTGGTCCTCACACTTGCCTCGTGGGCTCCCACGAGGAACAGCAGCCTTTGCACCTACTGTTCCTTCTGCCTGGCATGCTTTTTCAGAAGAATTTCAAATGGCTGGACTCTCACTTCATCTGGGTGCTCAAATGTCCCCTCCTCAGAGGCCCTGCCATTCACCCCATCTCAGAGTTTGCGTCACCCACCCTAGCATACTCTCCAGGAAGTTAACTCATTTTATTTCTCACTTACTTTTCACCACCCGAGGGCATGTACCATTTGTTTGTTTGTTTGTTTCCTATCTTTCCCACTAGGAAATGAATCCACTGAGAGCAAGGACTTTTTTCTGGACCCAGGACCCAGAACAGTGCGAGGTATGTAACAGGCACTCTCTAAAAATTTTTGAATAAACAAATGAATCTAAAAAATTGAGTGAAAGCCTATGAATGAACAGCCCATTTTGATTCAAAGTGAAATATCAGAATTAGAATAAAGATGGGGGCCTCATCCCTAAAAGAAAGCAGAGTTTGCAAATTCATGGATTCTATATGGATACCCACTTTCCAAAAACCTATAAAACCTTGGACAAATATATGTGTTCCTAAAACATAAGGGAGATTTTTTCTATTTTCTCTATCAATCATTGATGATTTTTGTTTCAATTATACATTTATTTCTTTTTAGTGCTACTACTTACTGTTAAGTATGTATGCTTCTCTCAATGTCCACAGTAGCCATGTATTACCTATGATGTTATGATAGTATTGTATAAGCTAGGTGGTAGGACCAGATGCTTAAGAAAGCAAGTAAAAAGGAAAAAACATGCTTTAAAAATAAAAGATAAATGGGAGTGTTACCTTCTATTATTACTTCTTGCTAGTTTGTTATTTTGGGTCCCTCCTATCATACACTTTACTGGCTTGCACTTGATTCCAAGAGTGCACACACCTCATTTGGGGGATATAAGTGGGGGGATGGTGTGTGCATTCCTAGATAGGGCTCAAAGAGAATCAGCAGTAGTGCAAGTCACATGACAGGACGTCCCCATGGAGATGCCTCACACAGTGGCAGTTGCTCCTTCACCCTCCTCAAAACTCTCCTGGAGCCATGAAACACTTTCCTCTGTAGATTTTCCTCCAGATGACATTCTCAACTGTTGAACATCCTGCCCAGTCTGCAGTGATGCACATGGACCCTTCCTAATGTCAAAGGACTTCTACCAATCCCTAACTTACTGATAAATATTATCTTTTTATTTTCTAGAACAACACTTGGAGGACTCTCATGCCACTTTTATAAACCCCACATTTCAACATCCAAAAGAAGCTCCTGTTTTGCAGAAAAGTTCCCCGAAGTACAAAACATGTGACAAAGACACTGCAGATCAAAGTTCATGCATTGCAGAACCCACAGCTCAGAACAGCACGGGGGGCTCACTGGCTGGGAGTCTGTAGTGTGATGCGCTAATGCAGCCTGGCCAGGAGCATACGGTACAGTCTGCCGTAGCTCTCAGAGCACATGGCAAAGAGCACATATTAAGAGTGTGCTGTAATTTTGTTTTAATTACAAAAATACTTCTAAGATAAATAGTGCTAAAAGAAATCAGTGTTAGGCAGGGAAGCATGAAACATGCAATATACTTAGAAGAAGGTGATAATTATTTCATAAATGATGAAACAAATTATGTAAAGATATGAAAAACTGAATTGTGGAGAAAATGAGCAATGCACAAAAACATGCATTCATTCAATAAACATTTACTTATCTTTGTGCCAGAGGGGGGCACTCAGCCAATACCTGAATTTATAAACTAGACGTATAAAAACATCTGTAAAACCTTGGGGAAAATATATGTGTTCCTAAAATATAAGTAAGGGAGATTTTTTTGTATTGTTTTCTATTACTCATTGATTATTTTTGTTCTTGACCTTGAAGAGCTTGCAATCTAGCCTGATAAGACACATATGCAAACAAACAACGTGTTGATTGTTTTACTAGAGCTGTTTGCAAAATATTATGAGAACATGAAGGTGGGAGACATCAAATTCCCTTTGGTGAGTCAAGAACACCTTTACTAAAGATTACTAAGCCAGAACCTAAGGAAATGAGTGCAAGCAATTGGGCAAATCAGTCACAGAAATCTTTCCAGGTAGGAGAAGCAGCACGTACAAAGGTGAGAAAGAAAATGGTGCATACATGTGACCGCATGCCATTGAATGTAGCAGAGGTCAGGTCATTAAAGGTCTTATGTACCATGCTAAGGAGGAGCTTGGTCTTTATCTTGAGTAAAATGAAGAGTCACTGAAAAATTTTAAATAATGGAGTATTATGATCAGATTTTCAATGTAACTCTAACAGACTATAAAGCAGTACGGTACTCTTCATTTCACTGAGAATTTGGGACATTGACAATACCCTAAAGTTCTCCACCAAGGAGAGAGGAATTCATGAATGAATGGAGGACTTAGTATTTTACAAATCTCTGTTCTCTTCTGCGGTAACAAAGCAATCCTAATTTTATAGCTAACCTATACAAAGGGTGTTTTGTGCAATAATTCAAAAAACTGAGGTTTTAATAATTCAGTGGTAATTAATATTAACATTTGTTATTAGCTTTCTGATGTAACTCTAATTTCCACCCATAAATAACCTCCAGGGCAGTTAACATAACAGAGTCTAGCATCTGTCAGGAACTCTCAGTAAAGCATCACAAAGAGTAAATTATATGGGGCTAAATTTCCTTAAAAGTGGCAGAAGAACAAGGGTTAAATTGCATGAAAGGTGTTAGTTTCTACTGTACAGCAAAGTGAATCAGCTATACGTATACATATATCCCCTCTTTTTTGGATTTCCTTCCCGTTTAGGTCACCATAGAGTACCGAGTAGAGTTCCCTGAGCTATACCATAGGTTCTCATTAGTTATCTGTTTTATACATAGTATTGTAAAGCAACTATACTCCAATAAAAATTAATTTTAAAAAATAATAAGGTCCCAAAACATGCTGGACCCTAGAAATGCACTTTGCATTGCATTGTGGAATCTGAAATAAAAATTGCACGAAAGGTGATCGTGGGGTGGAAGGGAAGGCCAAACTGGAACTGAAATACCTGAGGTTCAGAACACAATCTCATTCACTAAGTGTGGAAACCTCAGCAAGGGGTTCACACCGACTCGACGTCTCTCCATCCAGCCAAAGTGGGAATAACAACACTACTCTCCGACTGTCCAGAACTGTTTCCCAGACCAAATGAAAGGCATGCTGATCGGTCAAAAGCACCACATATCCATCTATATGGCCTTCCTAGTCTAGGTTATGAAGACCTGCTTATCACATCCGTGTACAGAACATAAGGCGGCATAAAGAGGGCAAATATGGGCTCTGCTGTGATGAAACCATCAGAAATCCAATACTAGTGTATATTTGATCATCAAGTATGAGCTATTTTTAAATATTTAAGATGCGTATTTGTTGATTTAAAGATAGCTCTTCCTCAAATAGTCACCTACTGGCAAAAGAAATAAAATAAAATTTTCAAATACAATTCCTTAGCCGGCAGAGTCCTTCTAAGTGTTATATTACAGTGCATTCAGTACATTTCTCATGAATCAGATAAAGAGACAGGATGGGGAATAATGAAGAGGAAGCTATACAAAGATCCCCAGGAAAGTAGACATAACACAGGGAGCTTTTCAAATTCAAAAATTTGACTTTTTTTTTTCACTTAAAGATGTATCATGAATCCCTTTATGTAAATGCAAGTACTCATCAGGTAGTTTCCAGCACCCTTCCCCTGCCCAGACAGAATGAAGTTGATGAGAGTATAAAGTTCCAGGGCAGGCAGATGTCAGCTCTGTGTGTGGATTGCTGCTGGTGGCTGGAGGACTTGAGGAAAACCCCCAGCAAGAGAGGAATGGAGAAGCCGGTCACAGACAAGCTGATGGTGCCCCAAAGTTATATACAAGATTGTCATGAATGATACAGCAACCCCTCTGATATCGGTTGATTTGTGTCCCTCAGAAGATATATTGATGTCCTAACCCCTGGTACCTGTGAATGTGACCTCATCTGGAAATAGAGTCTTTGCAACTGTCATCAAGTTAAGATGAGATCATTAGAGTGGCCCCTAATCCAACATGACGGGTGTCATAAGAAGAGGGAAATGCCACGTGGGCACAGAGACACAGGAGGCAAAGACAGCCATGTGACAATGAGGCAGAGATTGGAGTGATGCCTCTACAAGCCAAGGAACGCCAAGGGTTGTTGGCAAACACCAGAAGCTAAAGGAGGCAAGGAAGGATTCTCCCCTACACATTTCAGACGGAGCCTGGCCCTGCTGACACCTTGACTTTGGACATCTGCACTTGAGGCCTGTGAGATAATAAAATTCTGTTGTTTTAAGTCACCCAGTTTGTGGTACTTTGTTAAGCAGCCTTAGGAAACTGACACACCCTCATATACAAATTCATCTACCTAGCGATCTCTCTACGTATTTATCTATCTACCATCATCAAAATGCCATGCCAAGTACAGCTGGTGCTTTTGTAAATACTATACCACAGAACCCAGCTATTCTCGGTCCAGGCCCAATCCAGTGCAAACTGATCAAATTTACTTATATTTTACGTTGGTTGTTCCATTTTCTCCCTCTACTTTTATGCAGTTTTAGTATTAAGGTCTCCTCCTGCTACAAACACTTGAAGGATGATTTCACATCAAAATGGAAAAAGAACTCATAATTAGTAATTTACATTTGTTGATTCATTACACTTTAACTGAAAAGCATTCACGCTAAATTGTTACAACTGAATATTTTTATGATCTTTTCCTTGTCTCCATAATTACAGAATGAAAGGCTCTTCTCCTCAATAAAGGAATTTCAGCATCTGCCTATTCAACTGACACTTGAAAAAAAGTCTGATTTAAAATCTGTAAAAAACCTCAAGATAGTTAATCCATCAAGAAGGCATTTATGGGGGCCCTCTGTGGCCTGGTGCTAAGCTTTAGGCTTCCAGAGATGCAGACCAGGGTCTTTCAAGGCACTCCTGCCTTGAAAGGATTGCCAGTCAGCTGGGAAGAGTATGGTCTCCAGGAGGCTGGGCCAGCAGGATTCTGAAGCGTGTGATGACTCAGTGAAGCCTGGAGTTGCAGCTGAGAAACAGGAATCTGACCCAAAACAGACAGCAAGGCCCTGCTGCTGCCTGAGAGTTCAAACAGTAAATTTTCTCGAGTTTCCACGCACTGTCACTGCTTGCATCCTCTCTTCAAGCCATTTCTTCTCCACTTCAGAATTCAGGGCTCCTGGGAAGTGGTTGGGAGTCACCAAACCATTCGCATCTCTTGGGGCGCTTACCGGGATACAGGCAGAGAGGGGAGGTCTGGATTGCTGAGCCCTACACTTGGAGAGAGAGGGGCTTATCTTTTGTCTCGGCTCTGAGCCTGAAACTGCATTCCCAGTTTTGGATTACTATTCATCCAGAGCTAAAGCCACAGTTCAGAACTCACCGAGAAAGACAGAAGATGCAATTTAATGTATATCTCTCTATAAAATCAATCCTCATTATTTGCAGATTCCATATTTGCAAAATCACCCACTCGCTAAAATTTATTTGTAATGCCAAAATCAATACTCCTGGTGCTCTTGTGATCCATTCATACTGAATGCTCAGAGCAGCAAAAATTCTGAGTCACCCAGTGGGCATGTTCCCAGCTAAGGTTGAACAGGCGACATTGCCTTTTTAGTTCAGCTCTCATACTGCAAATAAGCGTCTTTTTCATGCTCTATTGAATGCCATTTTTTTTGTTTTCTGGTTTTTGTTTTTACAGTTTTGTGCTTTTTCTAGGTAATTTTGCTGCTTAAAATGGTCCCCAAGTGTAGCGCTGAAGTGCTGTCTAGTATCCTAAGCACGAGAAGCACAAAAAGGCTGTGATGTGCCTTATGGAGAAAATATGTGTGTTAGATAAATTTCCTTTCGGGTATGAGTTATAGAGCTGTTGGCTGTGACTTCAATGTTAATGAATCCACAATAGATATTAAATAAAGTGTCTTTAAACAGAAACTTACATAAAACAAGGCTGTGTACTGATCAGCTGATGAAAATGCTGTGATCAGAGATTTGCAGGCATCTAAACTTGCAATTAGTATTCACTAATTCTAGGAGGAATTAGCATTCACTAATTCAGCGCTCACAGCAACTTTACAGAACAGAACTACCACAACTAATGAGAATAGACTGTCTCTAAACATATGCATACATATATATGTGAAATGGACTCTATATACACATATAAACATACTTATATGTGTATATATTTATACTGTTATATATTACATGTCATATATAGGTTATGTTATGTTCTATGATGTTATATTTTTTTCACTACGCTGGGCCCTATATAGATGGTGGCCAACAAAACAGATATGGCTCCACCTCTCATGGACCTTAAAGTCTAATAAAGGAGTAAAATATTAATTAGCAAGGCCCTCTGGGCTGCCAAATTGAAAGACATATTCACTAATCAGCTTCATCAGTAGTAAATTGATGTGTTTATCTTCACTGTTTGATTCCTCCCCCTCTCTCCACTGGCTGTGAGGTAGGGCAAGAAATAAGAGTGGACATGAGGATGTAAGCTCAGTGTGGCAGGGATCTTTGTTCATGTTGCTCTGAACGCCCAGCTCCTAACACAGGTATCTTGTACATAGTGGTCACTCAATAAACGAATAATATTATTGGCCCACCAAACACACCAACTGTAAGAAGGAGCAGAAGTGAACTGCAAAATAAAACTACAAAACAGGGCTTCCCTGGTGGCGCAGTGGTTGAGAGTCCGCCTGCCGATGCAGGGGACGCAGGTTCGTGCCCCGGTCCGGGAAGATCCCACGTGCCGCCAAGCGGCTGGGCCCGTGAGCCATGGCCGCTGAGCCTGCGCGTCCGGAGCCTGTGCTCCGCAACGGGAGAGGCCACAACAGTGAGAGGCCCGCGTACCACAAAAAAAAAAAAAAAACTACAAAACATGTTCACGGATCTGATAATAATTCTATTAATTCCTGTCTCTTTCTAAGAATTTATGAATGTGAGCTGGCAGAAGAAAAGTAGCCCCATGCCTCTGCTCATGAGCAAGCAGGCCTGCCCTCTAAGGACGGTGGAAATCAGTAAATGAGCTATCCAAAAACACACTTGGCGAGTTTACTCTTCTAAAAGAGGATTCTTCTTTGTGACGACCTAATACCTTTATGTTTTCCAATCAAGTTATTGAATTCAGTTGCTCAATAAATTTGGCCTGCATAACCAGCAATGAAAATGCTTTAAGCACTTCAGAGATGATTGATAATGGTAAATGCCATTAATGAAAAAAAACCATCCATAAGTTGTTTTTGTTGTTTTTTTCAATCATAACCCTCTGCTTATTGACTGCAAAATTTGTACCATTCCAGCTATTAATCTTAGTATTATGCTAAACAGGGTATCCCCCAATCCAACTCTGAAAATGATTAAAAAATTTAAGAAAGAAAAATATTTTTTTCAGTTGACTGCAAATGTATTTTAATGCATGCATCCCAAGATATTGGCAACACCAACTGGATGAAAAGAGGCAGTTTGTCAGGTGTCATTTTGCCAGTAACTAAAAAAGCCAAGGGCTGCTTTGCAAATCTCCTAAATAAAAAAGCAATCTAGTTTCTGGCAAGGAGATCAGCAACGGCCATTTCATATAAATGAATCTGTCGTGATTTCATTTGCGCACAAGCTCGATCATCCAAACTAGCGGAAACAACAGGCTGTGGTGTGGCTTTTCTTTATCTGTTTTTGATAGATGGCATCTCCCTCTCCTGCCCCAAATGATGACTGCCATCAATGAAAATCTGTCCTGTGAAATTGCATGAAAATTATTCTCAATTTTAATAGTCAACTGACTTATTAGCAAAGAGAAACTGTCCCTTTTATTTTGTTAGTGCTTTACAGATTCCTAACACAAGATCAAGTACAAATGAGATCTTCTCTTTATACATCTTCATCAAAATAAGAAAAGTGGAGTATGACAGACTCCAAAGCACATTATTCGCTTATTGGTATGCCCACCTGTTCCAGATCATTTGCAGGGCTGCCAGTAACAGAAGAAGTGGCGTAAATGAAACATGTCTTTTATCAGCAAGATTCTCTTGCAAGATCCATAGAGAACATCAACCACTATTTGCTAAAGCCAATCAAAGGTCTTCTGTGCCCATATGCGCATCTCGACAGCTATGCAAGCTGGTCTTATTTTCCCCAACTCAGGTTATTCCAGTCACGTGGTACCTAAGCTGCTTCATTAGGCAGAGCTAGCAAAGACAGTGTTCGGGAAACGGTGTGCCCCTCATTCCAAATCAAAGCAGACCACTTTATTTTTTCTTTCCTTTAAAAGGCAATGAAAATTGCTGTAGCTTAGCAAGAGGATAATGGACGTGCGTCGCTGGGCTATGGAAGGCTTAAGAGTTGTATTATACTGTGTCCTTTTCATCAACGTGACTTGGGAGCTCCTCACCAACTCCTGAGATTTCCCAAGCAAAGGAATCAGACGACGCTGCCCCCTCCTCATCGGCTCCCACCCCGTCTGTACTGAACATCATGTTCCCAGACAACTTTCCTAAGGAGCTGTAATTTTCTGATGGATGTTACACCGCGAGAAGATTCAGAATGGTTGAGCAGGTCACCCCATTCCCTAAAGAACCATAACTGCAAGACAGAAATATCCCAGCCTGAGTTTTTTAAGTTATGTATAAAATATTCTATTTTTAAATCTACCTTTCTGAGTAGTTATTTATAACTATGAAGGCTCAGTTAAGAAAAATAAAATTTGTTGAATCCTCAAGTAATGTTTGAGGTTGTGTGTGTATTTTTTTTAAGGGAGGGGGAGTTTAATTTCTTGCTCAAATATCACAGGGTTCTAAGAAAGGCTCCATCACTTCTTAGTAAGTCAGAAAGAGAAAGACAGGGCCTCCCTGGTGGCGCAGTGGTTGAGAGTCCGCCTGCCGATGCAGGGGATACGGGTTCGTGCCCCGGTCTGGGAGGATCCCATATGCCGCGGAGCGGCTGGGCCCTTGAGCCGTGGCCACTGGGTCTGCGCGTCCGGAGCCTGTGCTCCGCAACGGGAGAGGCCACAACAGTGAGAGGCCCACATACCGCAAAAAGAAAAAAAAAAAAAAAGAGAAAGACAAATACCGTATGCTAAAACATATATATGGAATTTAAGAAAAAAAATGTCATGAAGAACCTAGGGGTAAGACAGGAATAAAGACACAGACCTACTAGAGAATGGACTTGAGGATATGGGGAGGGGGAAGGGTAAGCTGGGATGAAGTGAGAGAGTGGCATGGACATATATACACTACCAAATGTAAAATAGATAGCTAGTGGGAAGCAGCCGCATAGCACAGGGAGATCAGCTAGGTGGTGTGTGACCACCTAGAGGGGTGGGATAGGGAGAGTGGGAGGGAGGGAGACGCAAGAGGGAAGAGATATGGGAACATATGTATATGTATAACTGATTCACTTTGTTATAAAGCAGAAACTAACACACCATTGTAAAGCAACTGTACTCCAATAAAGATGAAAAAAAAAAAAGAAAAAAAACACAATATTTTTTTTGGAACACCTAAGAGTCACTTCTGTGCAAAATGAAAACAAGCCCATATTTACTCAGCAAGAAGTAGCACTGGGTTGAGAAAGAATACCGAAACATGAATCAAGGGATTTGAGTTGAAACTGAAATCATGAAAGTAGCTAAAATTTGGCTTTGTGTAAATATACCCTTTGGGACCCTGTATTTTGCATATACACAAATTAAAGGGTCAGACTAAATGATGTTGAGATCCCTTCCAACTCTAAAATTCCACTATTCTAATCAACTAAGGAGAAAAGTGATTTAAAATCATGTCCTAATTTGCTATATTTAACACTTGGTAAGCCACAATGAAATAAATTTTGTCTCTGAAAAAAATGATCTATGTGAAAATTTTATTTTTTAAATGTATCTCCTTAATACATATTATTAAAATACCTTATCTCTTAAAGGTAGGACTAGGATTAAATAAGGCCATTAGTGGAGAATTAGACAAACTGTAACAAAATAAGCAAAACTAAGTCTTTTTCTTATTTTTTGACTTTGCCATCCTCTGAAGGAAATTTGGCTATTGTCCAGTTTAATTTATGTAACACTTTGTTGCTGTGTTTAACATAATTGCAAACATGATATGCATTCATAATTGAAACCTAAGCTCTAACAGTCTATTTTTCATCTAATCAAAAGCTAGCTGTTAGAAGAAAGGCATTCCACCATGGATTTTGGTAAATCAAATGCTAGTCAGCAACAGGATCCAAAATATTCAAAGGACAGCTATATGGGGCATCAATAGCAGATAAGGTTCTAGTCTGATGATGTTTACAAATCTTAAGAGATGGATTTAGACCCAAAACACAAATCATAACAATTATCCCATGACATATATTCAGGCTTTCAATATCCACCAAATACGATATCATCTGCACAACTGTAACCTTCATAAGCCAATTCAAGAAGGATTTGAGAAGTAAAACAAAACCAAACATGCAGTGAATACCCGAATGCTATTGAAATTAAATAGTAAAGATTCCTTCCGAAAATTAAGTTTTGCTGCAATATCCTCTATAAATTCTCAAAATTAAAATTCTGCAAGAATTAATGGATGGTTTGAAAATTCTTCAGTGATATTGTACAAGATAATGCATTGGTTTTTCCATCTCTTTCACCCCCAATTTTCTCTGACCACATTTACTAAGATTATCCTTCATGCCCCGTGGTACCAGGTTTTTTGCTGCTCATTCTAAAGATAAAATTGTATGCTTTCACCTATTGAAGTTCATACTGTGCATACCCATTTGCTTTATTTCCAGATGACTTTATTTTCAGAAGTGTTCAAGATACTGTTATTCATAAACTTAAGAAACACTTTGCCTAATCAGTGAATAATATTCATGAAGAGATGAAGCAATATTGAGTCCGAGGCTGGAATCTCAAATTCCAGTTAAAAACAATGTCAGCTGATGCTGAGAGTGAAACACAGAGAACATCCCTTCAAAAGGCCCTTCAAATAAGAGTGGGCTCACATAACATGCTCATGTGTCCACGTCTCCACAGTGCATGGATGGACATGTTCTCTGGGCCTGAAACAAAGATAGTCCATTTTCACTCTCAGTAAGAGAGAGAGAGAGGGACTTGGAAAAAGGTGGGAAGAGGGGATACTGCATTTTTTGTACTTTCTTTCTTCAATTGTTTATTCAGTAAATATTTATTAAACACTATGTCTAAGGCTTATATTTACATATATACATATAATTTACATATGAAAAACAAATTCTGAATTGGAAATTTGAAGGATTTAATGGATTTAATTTATTATTATTTTTTAATTGATCTATATCTCATCTTGTGCCAGTGCACAATGACAAACGCATTTTGAAGTTTACCATATGCTCTGACATATCAGCCATGGGAAAACTCTGACATGTTTACTTACCACATAAGCCTAATTATCAACACCCTGCACCCAGCAGTCATACAGTTAACAAATATTTGGGCACTTACAATGTGCAAAAAACACTGTATTAGGCACCATAGGGGCTACAAAGATAAATGAGAACTAGGAGTTACTGTTCAGTATTTTTCTAACCTCAGTATGCTCTGTCATGCACAATATAAATGCAATATTTATTTATTCAACCAAATATTTATTAGCCCCCGCTATAATAAGACAGTGCTAGGAGCTGAATACTAAAGCATAGAGTATTCTGTGCAGGATTCCCCATATAAATCTGCACATATCAGATGTGAACAAGCATCTCCAGTTTGGGGAATTCATTGAGATAATCTCCCAACAATATTCAACTTGAATACCTTCTCCTTCATGAAGTCTTCCCTGATTTCCCCATTACAGGTCATTACTGTTCACTCAGAATCCTCTTGTTTCTCTTTTATGGAAGCTCATGTATCACATTCCTCTGGCTTCCCAGAGTTTTGTGGTTTTTTTTGTTTTTTTTTGTGTTTTTTTGGCTGCATTGGGTCTTCATTGCTGTGCGCCAGCTTTCTCTAGTTGCTGCGAGCAGGGGCCACTCTTCCTTGCGGTGTGCGGGCTTCTCATTGCGGTGGCTTCTCTTGTTGTAGAGCACCGGCTCTAGGTGTGCGGGCTTCAGTAGTCGCGGTGCACGGGCTTAACTGCTCCATGGCATGTGGGATCTTCCCAGACCAGGGATCGAACCCATGTCCCCTGCATTGGCAGGCGGATTCTTAACCATTGTGCCACCAGGGACTCTCTCCTCCTCGAGGTCAGATCTATATTTTTTTCACCTTTGCATCCTTAGCAAACACACTGCCCATTCAGTAACGAACACATACAAATGATGCTCAGTTTCTTTCCTTACTTAGTATACGTTAGTTGAATGAACTTATACTGCATCTCATAGTTAAGTTACATGCGTATTTGTACAATATGCTCCAGGTTAGGGAACACTTTTCATTCATTTTTGTGTATCCAATAGGCCATGTTGGTCCTCGTATAGTGAAACATAAGTATTGCACTTTATTTATACACTATATACTTTGAAATATGAATACTGGTGGGGAGGATAGAACATACTTACTATTATCAGTATTAAAAAATGCATAAAATCCCAAATGTTATCAATATTGAAGTTCTGAGTTGTAACTAAATCTTCCCTGAATTCTGAGGCTTGAAATTTCATTTAGCTCCTAAGATTCTCATGATCTCCAGCACTTATTAGAATCTTTTTTTTCAAATCATTTTCATTAATCATTCAACTGTTATTTAATTCAATATTACTCTTAAACTTTTCAAACGTTCAGGTATTATCCTCCACACCTAGAAAGTAATGTAAGTTCCTTACAGACAAGGACAGCTTCTTACTCTGCTGTACATGCCCCACGGTGTCTTGATCTTGCTAGGTCATCAAAAATCTTATTTACTGATTTAAGTAATTAGCACTTTACTCACGAATACATTTAATAGGTTACCAAAGCGAATATAACTTATCCAGCCAGGTGTTTCAGAATCAATTTTGTTCTCAGAACCCCAAAGGACTTATTTATTCAATAAATAATTTGAGCATGTGCAAGACACTGTGCTAGGTCTGATATATAAAATATGAACGTTTATTGAGCTCCTAATACGTGCTTGATATGGGGCACTTCACACCCCGTCCTGTTCATTGAAGCAACACAACTCTCTCAGGTAGATATTATTGTGATTCCCATTCCACCAGTTTAAAAAAAAACAAACAAGGTTTTATAAAGCTGCCTAAATATAAACAGGTAGTGAACAGCTGAGCAAAGATATGATCCCAATCCAAGAGCCAAGACTAATGTCTTAACCACTGTGCTACACTCCCTGGAGAAGGATATAAGGATTTAGCGCTGAAGAGAAAAATTATGGCTTATCTTTGATCACATGAAATTGATAGAAACTTTATAAACAGCTCTTCCCTTTTAAGCTCAAAATTTCACAAAGAATATTTTGTTTCAATATTAACAAATTATTGCAGTGAGTTTCAATATTAACACATATATCCATTTTAAAGATATTCCTAGATTTAAAAATCAAACACTTCAAAATAACGTCACTTTTTAAATTCACTACATTGTAGAATGTTAATACAAATATCTAGAGGCTGAAGTGAAGAATAATTATTAGGATGCAACTTCCATTGAGAACAAGAAAACTCTACTTCAAGTACAGTTGTATATGTATCTTGTCTACAGAAAAGGCTTAATAAGTGTTGACCTAATGAGTCAATCTGAGAACACAGGGGACTTCCTGTCCATTTTCGTCTCTCCTCCACACATCCCAAGAAAACAGTATGGATGGTCCAAATCAAAAGTCTATTTAGAGTAACCTCTGACAACAAAGATTCTAAATACCTGAGATGCACTTCTGTCTGACTCAGAGGTCTGCACTGTCCCCACCCCCTGATTCAGGAAAACACACTGGGCTTGAATAAGTTGTAGTGCTGCTCGCTTATATGGTATGTTCTTTTACCTGAAAAGAACACATGCCTTTTTAAAACTGATAAAACATTCCAAAGAAAATTGAGAATAAATATAGAGCCAATGCCTACCTTCCTGCTAGATTTGTGTAGGTTGAACATCTCCCTGGCTGTGAAGTGCAAATGATAGCTAAAACATTCTGATCCCAAGGTTCCAAAGCCAGATGGATCCACATTGCACTTTTGTGTTCCAGTTTATAGCTAAAGAACAGCACTGGTATTTTCACCAATATGAAAGCAAAGTACTATAATTTCATGAACCTAATCAAAATGTACAGGAATAAGTAATGGTTGTATTCACTAGTATTTGAGAATAAAGAAATCAGTATCACTGAGCCTGAGAATTATGATACAAAGTCTTACACTCTTCAAAGTATTAGTTGAATTTTTTTTCATATTAAGGAGTGTCATAATTATCTGGGTGTAATACCAGATTAATGGCTGAATAAAAATATAAAACGGATTAGAACAGGCTGAGATTATAATTAAACTGAACTAATCCAAAATAAACACAACAGTTTAATGCCATTAGTATTCCAGCTCTTTAAACAGTTGTGGAACCTAGCGTAAAAGGATTACAAATTTCAAGAAAACTAAATTAATCACATAGCTGAAAAGTGAATTGGGAAAATATTTCCCAGTCTTTTTTTTTAATTAATTAATTTATTTTTATATTTATTTTTGGCTGTGTTGGGTCTTCGTTTCTGTGAGAGGGCTTTTCTCTAGTTGCGGCAAGCGGGGGCCACTCTTCATCGCAGTGCGCGGGCCTCTCACTATCTCGGCCTCTCTTGTTGCAGAGCACAGGCTCCAGACCCGCAGGCTCAGTAGTTGTGGCTCACGGGCCTAGTTGCTCTGCGGCATGTGGGACCTTCCAAGACCAGGGCTTGAACCCCTGTCCCCTGCACTGGCAGGCAGATTCTCAATCACTGTGCCACCAGGGAAGCCCCCAATATTTCCCAGTCTTATTGAACAGACTTGAGAATTTTATTTTCTATTGTTTTTAACTATTTTTTATTGACATATAGTTAATTTACAATGCTGTGTTAGTTTCAAGGTACAGCAAAGTGATTGTTATACATTTATTTTCTATTGTTTTAAGTTTCTCAAGTTGGAAGGTTCCCTTTCTTGCTGGAAAAGTAAATTGGTTTAAAACTCACCTGAGAGTTTATGAAGGTGAATGACTCTTTTTTGAAAAGTAAAGATCACATCAAAGGCACTTGCAAGAAAATGTAAATAATATTCTGAAATTCTACTGTTCTTCCTAACGTGTCCCTTTCTGTACTGCCAGGCCCTTTAATACCAGAAGGTGGAAACAAGCATTCCAAAGATTCTTGTCTTGCTATGCCATAGGTAATCTTTTTGCATTAGAAAAGCAATTTACAGCAGCAAAGGAGGTAGACAAATGTAGCAACACTGTGGATGCACTTAGAATTTCAGAAAAAGGGTTTACTGCATTCTCTCAAGAAAAATCACTATTAATAATAATTATAATGTCATAATTATTATACTTATAAGTATTATTATAAGTATAATTATAAATATAAAAATAATAATTATAAATAGATATAATACTTATCATTATAGTAAGTACTAGGGATGTAATGTACAACATGATTAAAATAATTAACACTGCTATATTTTACATACAAAAATTGTTGAGCTCCCATCACAATGAAAAAACATTTTTTTCTTTTATTTTGTATACTTATGAGATGATGGATGTTCACTAAACTTATTGTGGTCATCATTTTATGATGTATGTAGGTCAAATCATTATGCTGTGCACCTTAAACCCATACAGTAGTATATGTCAATTACATCTCAATAAAGCCAGAAGAAAAAAGAGAAGGTCATTATTAAGAAGTAGCCAAGTCAAGTAGAAAGGTCCTGAATCTGAATTTATTTCTTCAACAGATGTTCCTCGTGTATCTAGAAGCAAGGATGGCATCAGACCCCAAAAATACAAAAATGAAGAGATATGGCGCCCATCAAACATGACCAAACATGGTCACATCATTTTTCCACATAAAATAGAAAAAAATCCACTCAAAATAGAACATTAACATTTGTTAACATTACAAACGCTAATCAATTAAAAATCTGCACAGGGCTTCCCTGGTGGCGCAGTGGTTGAGAGTCCGCCTGCCGATGCAGGGGACGCGGATTCGTGCTCCGGTCCGGGAAGATCTCACATGCCGCGGAGCGGCTGGGCCCGTGAGCCATGGCGGCTGAGCCTGCGCGTCTGGAGCCTGTGCTCCACAATGGGAGAGGCCACAACAGTGAGAGGCCCGCGTACCGAAAAAAAAAAAAATTTTGCACAGTTGTCTGCATGAACTAAGTTTTCAAATGCTAATACAAATGATGGTATATATGGGCATAAAATATAGAAAGGTCCGGTGGACAAAGAATGTCATCTGCCTGCGTATCAGTAAACAAAGGATGTTTGGACCATCAAGTCATCAGCCTCTGCAGACACCCACAAAGGTGCACCCTGAGGGGATTCAGGATGGAGGAAAACAGGCTATACCGGCCCTAACTGGCCCAGTTAAGGTGCAGATCAAAGAAATTATTTCATTAGGTCCAGACTCTTGCATCTTTCCATACATAGAAAAGCACCAAATTCATTCACTTGAAATGTCTGTTCTTCCTTCAATTAGCAGCAATCTTTTGATGATCCACTACCTGTCCTTTTTTTTTTTTTTTTTTGCAAAAATTCCTATATGTCCTGGCTTCTCCCTTACCTTTTCAGAACAGTCCCTCAAAGCTATCTGAGAGGATTTCTCCTGGGCTTAAGTCCACAGTAATTCCACCAAATAAGACCTAATTCTCAACTTTTAGGTTGTGCATTTTTTTCAGCCTGTTGGGGAAAAAATATATAGATACGTAATTTGGCTACTCAGATGTTCCCTGCCCTGGGGTCTCTGTGGACGTGGTACCACATTTTATGACCTGACCTCCTTGCCCCCAGTCCCCACTGTCCTTCTCCCATTCACTGTGGCTCTACTGTGAGGTACTGGCTGCACTGTCAGTTTTTAAGGTGCTGACCTTTTGCGAGCTTCTTGGCTTGTTGGCCCCATTTGGTACTGAAGAACTCCCCAACGTTTTCTCCAAACTTTTCTTCCTAAATTGCTCTAAAAAAATGTCTCCCATGTCTCTCCTGTCACAATTCTCACTTACTCTAATTTTTTTTCCCCATCCTTCATCACACTGACAGGTGAGAGACAGCAACAAAAGGTTCAGCAATATATCAGCCCACTCTTTAAAATGTTAAGTAATCTCTCTCACTGTCATCAAGTAAAGAGAAATATTGAGCCGGGTCTTTCCAGGACAGGTGTTGCCCCTTGAGAGCATATTAGGCTCTTCTGGAAACTACCTTAAAATTTGGGGGTCATGGTAGAACACTAAATTGTATCCTGGGGCATATAAGGCACAGAGCAGCCTCAAAGGAATTCATCTTCTTCCTAGGGAATAGCTTTTTTTTTTCCTTAAAAAATTAATGTTACTTAAAATGAAATCATTGGAGGATGACTTCTGCAGTCCTTCATATGGGATTTGGAAACAGAGTTGACTGTTAAAAGGCATGGACTTTTAAAAATGTTTTATGATTGCAAACTTTCTCATATGAACAACAGATCCTGAAAAAAAAAATCACTGTTCTGCACAGTTTCTTTTCAAATAAATCAATTAGAAGACGTTACTGAAGACAAATAAAAATATCGAGATATTTCTCATTTATATTCAAAGCTAAGGATTAGAAGAACAACCCAATTACTCATCCAATCTGCTCATTTAAACACCTGTCAACTAAAGGGATTAACGTGCTTTATGTTTATGGAATTAGGGGCAGCTCTGTCGCATTCTTTGCCTGAGAACCATTAACAAACACATTTTCTAAGTATGTATTAACATTTCTTAGCTGTCACTACCATAATGACCCGATACAAGCTAACGAAAGCATTCAAATTTCAGTTACCTTATTGTACATAGAAGGTAATGCACTCTCCCCACCCTGACAAAAAAGAGACATTTGCTCTCCCTACCTAAAAAAAGGGTATGTTTCAAATACCCAATTCATAGAAACTAATTATTCTCATATTCTCACAGGGATTTTTTTTCTCCTTAAACAGACAAATTAAAACGAGTGGAGGAAGGGGATGATTAAGTCACAAAAGCGTAAAAATGGAGAGAACTACATACTGTAGAATCTGAGGTACTAGAGATACCATATGTAGCATCTGCAAATGATTATCACTCTCAGATGGTAACAACACCTGCTTTGGCTCTGGTTTTGGTGTGAAACTCTGCAACAAAGGTACTGATACTTTACTGAGTCTATTTGAGGATAAGTAAACCACTCTGGCAGTGATTTCCTCCCATTGACAAATGGATTAAATACATAATTAATGTGCTGGACATATACAAATAATTTATTATATAAGTATTCAAATTACATTAAAATAATTAATAATGAAAGCAAATGAATTCAACATTGGCAAAAGAGTTGAATAGACACTTCACAAGGTTAGATGTATGAATGGCCGACAAGCACATGAAAAGAAGCTCTTCTTCATTTGTCAACAGGGAAACAATGGAAATGAAAACTATAACGAGATCCTCTTCACACCCATGAGGATGGCTGAAATGACAGGTGGAGACCAGTAAACGCATGGAACCACTGGGAATCTCGCACACTACTGGAAAGAATATGAAAATGGTAAAAACCATCTTAGAAAATGTTAGCTTCTTTAAGAGCTGACATGTGCCTACCCTGCGATCCAGGGATTCCACTCCTAGGTGTTACCCAAGAGAAATGGAAACATATATCCACAAAAAGATGTCTATCAGAATAGGCACTGCAGCTTCATTAAGAGCCCCCAACTGGAAACAACCCAAATGTTCATCAATAGAAAAGTGGATAAACAAATGATATATTCATATAATGAAATGCCACTCAGCACAGGTAACAACACAGGTGAATGTCCAAAATATGACACAGAAAAGCAGCAAGACACAAAAGAGTACATATGCTGTAATTCCATTCATCTGAAGTTCTATGACAGACAAAACTAATCTTTGATGATAGAAATCAGAATGATTTTGTTTTCTGGGAGATGTGATTCACTGTAAAGAGGCACAAGGAATCTTCTGGGGTGATTCAAGTTCTATATCTTAATTGGAATGTGAATTGCATGAGTGTATACATTTGTCAAAAGTCATCAAACTGCACATATAAAATTATCCATTTTATCGTATATAAATTATGCCTCAATAAACAAATACAGACCTAAAAATGATCAGTCACATTTACGTTGACCACTTCAAGTCACCTCATGATAAAAAACTAAAACCTACATAGCATGCATATATGCCAGGGTGTTCTAAGCAGTGTATGTACATGATCTCACTTAATGCACCTAACAATCTTAAGAGCTAAATGCTATTTGGTATCCCCATTACACAGATGAGAACCTGAGGGACTAATAGGCAGTACATCCATTCATATCTTATATAGACAGTTAATAAGCCTAAACATATCTTGCATCAGCTCTAAAGAGTCCTAAGTAGTTCAGAGTTTGGGTTGATGAGCTCTTTAATTCACGAACTACTGAGTTCTTTCACAAGGTTATATGGTAAGTAAAAAAGGTCGTTATACAGCATTTCTGATTCATGAATATGTATGCTTATGACAGCTATAACATTTAAATAAAGATATGGGAAACTGAGAAAGGATAATATTTTACCAAGATTCACTGAGTACATTCAGGCACTATCAACTTATAGGGGCAGGACAGATGGGCACAGCTCTGGGAAAGTTATCAATTTACTGAGGGGTATCCAATGAGGTTTTCTGGGGCCTGATACAGCTGGTATTCTGAAGGGTAACTTGGATGATGAGAAAACAAAGAATGCTTATTAAGGCTGTATTGACATCCAACTTGAGGGCTTAGAGGGTTGGACACAGTTTCAAACAACCCCTACAAGATGGAATTAAAAACAGAATGATTTTCAATAGTAACAAAGGTAGGTCATTTCAATTAGGAAAAGAAAGAAAAAAGTGCAAAAGAAAAGGAAAGTCTTCTGTTGAAGATTCCCAGTACTCGGAGGGTGCAGCCTCTTGTGTACTCTCCCAGTCGCCGCACCATTTTAATTACTTTGATATCTTCCCTATATTTGCTTAAAATAAACATTTAATAGTCAACATATTTTAAATTAGGGATATTCAGTCTCACATTCAAATAACTTCATTCCAGAAAGGTAAGCTTAAAATAATTTTTTCTAGATTTTAGGTCTTTACACAGTCCATTTCTCCTTCATTATCTTCAAATTAACACTCTGCATGTAGAAACCAGGGGGTAAGGCTACTCTTAGGAAGAGGACTATAAATGCTCTATAATCTTGATGGAGTATATCGCAAGGATATTATAGTGATAGATAGATAGATAGATAAAGGGAGAGAGAGACACACACACACAGATAGACACACAGATATATACATACTTGCATAGATACATATAGATAGATGTGAGGGAAGAAACAAATCATATACAAACCACAACACATTTTTCTGCTGCCGAGGTTGTCAGAGAAACATCCTACTCTCCCAATTCCAAAAACACAAAGCCCTACACCATTGGTGGGCTATTTCTTCAGCCCTTCAGCCTCAATGCCTCTTCTCTGGTCAGTTCTTCCCTGTGGCCTCATCTTCCCATCAGCATCCCTTTCCTGATATGCTCCTGTTACTACTAGGTCTCTAATTACAGCTATTGCCAACTTCCCACTTCCCATCAACTGTGATACGTTCCCATTATCAGTCCTCTAATTATATCCAATACCCACTTCCTATCCATACTAACCAATTAATTAATTAATTTAACATCAAATTAATACCTATCAAGGCACATTACTAGATACAGTGGGGGATAAAAATTGGTATAGGATACTCTTCCCTAAACTCAAGGAATTTACAGTCTATTTAGGGAGCCAAGAGTAAAACAGTGTGTGTGTGTGGGGGGGGGTTGTTTGATTTCAGCACTAAATCAAATGGAGCATGCCAGTGTGTTGATATGAGTGGAGATGGAGCGATGGAGAACTTGAGCTTCCCTGTCTGACGGAAGAGCGGAGTTTAAACCTGTAGTGAGTTGTGTGAACAAAACCCAGAGGTGGAAATTTTAAGGCCAATCTCCCTTGGAAAGAAAGTTTGAGTCCTGCAGCAGAGGGTCACAGAGCTGAAGCAGTAGATTAGGCCTGATCACTGAGGAAAGACCTTACATAGCAAGGTGTAGAGTTTTTACTTATGTTACAGGCATAGTGAGTCATCAACTCAACTAAATACTGCATCCTCTACAGTACACAGCAAATAAACTTATTAACCTTGGGTCTCCCAGTCCTACATCAGAAGCCAGTTTATTGAGAGCCCATGAGAAGAGGGATGGCATGACCGAGGGCTCCAGACAGTGACTATGGATGATCCTCTGCTAAATCTAGGCCTGTATCCACTCTGGCAACTATCGGTGACCTTCTGTGATGGGCAGGGCTCTGGCTAACATTAAAGTTTGTTTTGTATTTGTACAATGCCATTTGGGGCATTTCCTCATTTCTATAAATAAACAATAAGAAGAATAGTATAAAAATCTCAGTGAAAATTTCATAATGCACAGAGGCAATGGAAGGTAGGGTAAAGGTGATTCAGGTTTCTCGTCCATAAAAGAAAAGGGTTAGACTAACATGTCTTTGATTCCAAAAGTTTCTGTTTTAGCTCTGTAGTCTCACCTTTAAATCAGTAATTAAAAATTATTACTACCCTTTAAAATGTGAAAAAACTAGCTTTTATTTTGCTCTAACTACAAATGAAATTTAAAATATACATTAATGTTGAATTCTAACGTGGCAAAAATGAATCAGTTAAACATGTATTCAGAAACTTGAACAGATGTGTGTATTTCATATCAACTGCTGCGTAACGAAATATCACAAATGTGGCAATACATGGGGCTTAAAACAACACAGTTTGGGCACAGCCTATTGGGTCCTCTGCTCAAATCCTCACAAGGCTATCATGGTATCAGCCAGTCTGCATTCATTCCTGGAGGTTGGGGTCCTCTCCCAAGTTCATGTAGTAGTGGGAACATCCAGTTCCTGAGGTCCCTATCCACTTGCTGAATAGCATGTGGGGGTCACCATCAGGTCTTAGAGGTTTCTGCACCTCCATGCCATGTGGTGGTCTGCTCTGTTGCCCAACGTGACAACTCGCTTCTTCAGGGCCAGCATGAGAATCTGGTATTCCTGTCCACTAAGAGAGTCTTACATAATATAACATAATCCACAGGAGGGATAAACCATCACCTCTACCAAGTCTTATTCACTAGAAGCAAGTCACACTTCCACTCACTGCTCAAGGGTGGTAGATGATACACAGGCACGACTCACTGGGGGTCATCTTAGGGTGTGTTTCCAAAATGTGGAATGCAAAACAATTGTGTTACTACAGCAACCTAACTTCCTTCCATCAATTAAAAGCTTTTTTTAATGGATGGTTAAGAACTAAAATGAGAAAAGAAAGACACTACTGGAAAACTTTCTTATAATAGCAACCATGACAATTACAAGGGTAGAAAGCTTATGTGCAGCACTTCTAAGTAATGGGCATTGTACACATGCTATTACATTTAACAGTCACATAAGCCTATGAGGTAGATTATTACTCTCATCACACAGTAAGAAAAGTGAGACAGGCTAAGTGGCTTGCACAAGTCCATACATCTAGAAAGAAGCAGAACACGTTCAGAACCCATAATTCAGTTCCATGTACAGCAGCAAAGGGATTGTCTGGTAGTTTTGTAAATCTAGTAACTAGATTACTCGGCAAATCATAAAAGCCTTAGGCCTCAGTTTTCTCATCTGTCAAATGGGGAGGATGATACCTGCTGTAGAAATTTCCAAAGGATGTTGTGAGAATAAAATGATAATAGAATATGTAAAGCACTTCACTCAAAAACTGACACTTGCTAAGTGTTTAATATGTGGTATCATTTCTGTTCTGTTGTAAGCCTTGTATAAACCCTAACGTTTTATATGTATGAAAGTACAGGCAAGGATGATGAACTTAATGGATTGTTTTATGTTTTATTTGTTTCTATTGGCAGGAAATTTTCAGGTTCTTCAGTTATCAGCCCACTACTTTTCTATGGTTAAAAGGCCCTCAAGGAATAAAGAGGAATTCCATCTATCTTTCTATAGAAAAAGCAATAAAACTCTCTTATCCACAAATAAATTGAAATGTAAAAGACCTTTTTTAACAATTCATTTTGGTGGGTCAAAGACATGGACTGACTACATGCTTGTTAAGAATGGTTGAGTTAGCCTTTGTCAAAATATACAGTATTAAGACAGACAAAGAGGGAATATTCAAAAGAATGAGTGGATCAAAGAAAAAAACAAGATATTCAGAAATATTTAATGATGATAATAGCATTATAGGACATTATATAAAGTAAGTCATTCTTAATAAATCTACAATGTGCTTAAAAATTAGATACCCATATTGTTAATTATCTAGTCTAAAAAGGTAATTATTTCTGAGACATGGGATGACTTCTATTTCTCCTTGAATTCCTTGGCTTTGTCTTTGCCATATATTTGCCTTGATTTTTCATTTTTACTGTCAGATCACTGTTGTCAACATGTACAATGTTGAATTAACATAAGAGATATTCACAAATAGGACACCCAGTGCCCATGCCCAAGAGCCACCTATAGGACAGAGGCAGGAAAGACAAGAGTAGTGCTGTGCTGGTAAATGTCTAACATCCAATCTCTGGGAGGAAAACATGTTGGTCAATTTCTAAGCCAATTTCAATCTACCAATAGGATGTCACTGATCAGGAGATGGGAAAAGGTGGCTCTGGCATACCACATGGCCCTCGTGGAAAGATCAGAAGGAAGCCATCAAGAGAACATTAAAATTCAGTCTAAAGTAGTATAACCTACATATTTACATGCTGAAGCCTTGGAATTTTCAAACTGGGCTGGGCAGGATACATTTGGGAAAACTTCTAGAGGACGTATAGGATTTTTCAAAGGGAAGGATTAGAAAGAAAATAATGAACCATACTGGATATTCTACAAAGGTTCTCTCAGGTACTCCCTGATTAACCACAAAAGGTAGGTGTCATTTCCCCCATTTGACAGATAGGAAAACAGAGGCTTAGGCAAACAACCCCATGGCTAGTAACTGGCAGACCCGTCCATCCTTTCGTCCCTTCCATACCTCTCCCCTACTTTTCTTCCTTTCTTTCTCCTTCCATTCTTCCCTCCCTCCCTCTCTCTCTCCTTCTCTCTCATGACCCTCCTTTACTAAACACTCATCTAGCATTTACTATGCCCAAGACAGCGTGCCTAGAACTAAGTATATAAAAATAAACAAGTAAATATTTTAAAAGTTCTATCCTCAAGGAGTCAGCACTATTGAGACTAGGAGACAGCAGGGGTCAAGACAGATAGAAAAATACAGTTTTAATGAGATAGGTGCCATGATAGCAATGTGAATAGGCACACTGGGGTAAAGCCCAGGAGGTGGGAGTCACTACCTAAGTCAGTATGCAAAGTCTGGTCCCTGAATGCTTTATGTTGATGTGGTGATAAGGGTAGTTTGACATGCTGGGAGGAAAGAGCCATGTGGGACCCAAAAGAGACAAAACATATTCGCATTATAAGAGCAGACTTGGCACTGGACGACCTACTTAGAACTGAGAATAGATTTTAGTCTGCTATTAGAGATAAATTTTACTTAACTAGTTTGTTTTTTTTACAAAATTGGGACGATTAGAGCTGCTAGAAACTTCACAGGGATACTAAGAAACACTCCTCTTTGTTGTTCTCCAGAAGTACTATAAAAACTCTACAGTAGTATTATTTTTACAAAAACACCATTTATCTTTAAACTCGGATGCTGGAAAAAGGAATAGAGTCTCTCCAACACCCCCTGGCACAAACAGAAATCTTCCAAACTATGTGACTGCATTAGCCAAAAGTTTTCCTTTTGAGAAGACCACAAAGCAGTAAATGAACAAAGGAAGACATAATAGAAAGATCTTCTTAGTACAAATAGGAAGACACAGTGATATTTTAATGTTTTTGTCACTTTCACCACTTAATTTTTTTCCTACAGTTAGTAAAATAAAATAATAAAATATGTCCATTAGTTTTCACACAGTATATAAAAATGGATGATTCTGAGTATTTGATATTACAATTCTCTCACCTTTGTGTACGTTTTTTCTTTAAAAGATCTAAGCCTCACTTTGTCCAAAAATGAGTTTGAATTTGTAGTATGCTTATACTATTCTGTAGCATAGTACTAAACAATGTATCATAAGGCAAGGAAAATTCAGATAATAGGATCACATTCTAAGCTCCTTATTACAAAGATTATTTGCAAAAAGCTATATTTATCCCTTTCTTCATGTTCTTCACAATGAGTATTATACAATTTTATACAAACTATATTTCTACCAGACATTCATGGTGTCACCTCTAAAGTTAATTCATCAAACTTCAGGCATAGCTTTACAAAAATGATACCATGCTGATTTAAAACTGAGACCACAGAGACTTCCGGGTAAGATGGCGGAAGAGTAAGACGCGGAGATCACCTTCCTCCCCACAGATACACCAGAAATACAACTACACATGCAACAACTCCTACAGAACACCTACTGAACGCTGGCAGAAGACCCCAGACCTCCCAAAAGGCAAGAAACTCCCCACATACCTGGGTAGGGCAAAGCAGAGAGATTCCCGCACAGAGGAGCGGTGCCGAGCGGCACTCACCAGCCCGAGAGGCTTGTCTGCTCCCCCGCCAGGGCGGGCGGCGCTGGAGCTGAGGCTCGGGCTTCGGTCAGAGCGCAGGGAGAGGACTGGGACTGGCGGCGAGAACTCAGCCTGAAGGGGGCTAATGTGCCACAGCTAGCCGGGAGGGAGTCCGGGAAAACTCTGGAGCTGCCGAAGAGGCAGGAGACTTTTTCTTCCCTCTTGGTTTCCTGGTGCGCGAGGAGAGGGGATTAAGAGCGCCGCGTAAAGGAGCTCCAGAGACGGGCGCGAGTCGCGGCTGAAAGCGCGGAGCCCAGAGACGGGCGTGGGACGCTGGGGCTGCTGCTGCCGCCGCCAAGAAGCCTGTGTGCGAGCGCAGGTCACTGTCCACACAGCCCTTCCGGGAGACTGTGCAGCCTGCCACTGCCGGGGTCCCGGGATCCAGGGGCGGCTTCCCTGGGAGAACGCACGGCGCGCCTCGGGCTGGTGCAACGTCACGCCGACCTCTGCCGCTGCAGGCTCGCCCCGCACTCCGTGCCCCTCCCTCCCGCCCGGCCTGAGTGAGCCAGAGTCCCCGAAGAGGCTGCTCCTTTAACCCTGTCCTGTCTGAGCGAAGAACAGACGCCCTCCGGCGACCTACACGCAGAGGCGGGGCCAAATCCAAAGCTGAGACCCAGGAGCTGTGAGAACAAAGAAGAGAAAGCGAAACCTCTCCCAGCAGCCTCAGAAGCAGCGGATTAAAGCTCCACAATCAACTTCATGTACCCTGCATCTGTGGAATACATGAATAGACAACAAATCATCCCAAATTGAGGAGCCAGGAGTCAGTGCTGTGCCTCTGAGGTGGGAGAGCGAACTTCAGGACACTGGTCCACAAGAGACCTCCCAGCTCCACATAATATCAAACGGCGAAAATCTTCCAGAGATCTCCATCTCAACACCAGCACCCAGCTTCACTCAACGACCAGCAAGCTACAGTGCTGGACACCCTATGCCAAACAACTAGCAAGACAGGAACACAACACCACCCATTAGCAGAGAGGCTGCCTCAAATCATAAAAAGTCCGCAAACACCCCAAAACACACCACCAGACGTGGACCTGCCCACCAGAAAGACAAGATCCAGCCTCATCCACCAGAACACAGGCAGTAGTCCCCTCCACCAAGAAGCCTACACAACCCACTAAACCAACCTTAGTCACTGGGGACAGACACCAAAAACAACGGGAACGACGAACCTGCAGCCTGCAAAGAGGAGACCCCAAACACAGTAACATAAGCAAAATGAGAAGACAGAAAAACACACAGCAGGAGAAGGAGCAAGATAAAAACCCACCAGACCTAACAAATGAAGAGGTAATAGGCAGTCTATCTGAAAAAGAATTCAGAATAATGATGGTAAAGATGATCCAAAATCTTGGAAATAGAATAGACAAAATGCAAGAAACAGTTAACAAGGACCTAGAAGAACTAAAGACGAATCAAGCATCGATTAAAAACACAATAAATGAAATAAAAAATACTCTAGATGGGATCAATAGCAGAATAACTGAGGCAGAAGAACGGATAAGTGAGGTGGAAGATAAAATAGTGGAAATAACTGCTGCACAGCAAAATAAAGAAAAAAGAATGAAAAGAACAGAGGACAGTCTCAGAGACCTCTGGGACAACATTAAACGCACCAACATTCGAATTATAGGGGTTCCAGAAGAAGAAGAGAAAAAGAAAGGGACTGAGAAAATATTTGAAGAGATTATAGTTGAAAACTTCCCTAATATGGGAAAGGAAATAGTTAATCAAGTCCAGGAGGCACAGAGAGTCCCATACAGAATAAATCCAAGGAGAAATACACCAAGACACATATTAATCAAACTGTCAAAAATTAAACACAAAGAAATCATATTAAAAGCAGCAAGGCAAAAACAACAAATAACACACAAGGGAATCCCCATCAGGATAACAGCTGATCTCTCAGCAGAAACTCTACAAGCCAGAAGGGAGTGGCAGGACATACTTAAAGTGATGAAGGAGAAAAACCTGCAACCAAGATTACTCTACCCAGCAAGGATCTCATTCAGATTTGATGGAGAAATTAAAACCTTTACAGACAAGCAAAAGCTGAGAGAGTTCAGCACCACCAAACCAGCTTTACAACAAATGCTAAAGGAACTTCTCTAGGCAAGAAACATAACAGAAGGAAAAGAACTACAATAACGAACCCAAAACAATTAAGAAAATGGGAATAGGAACATACATATCAATAATTACCTTAAATGTAAATGGACTAAATGCTCCCACCAAAAGACACAGACTGGCGGAATGGATACAAAAACAAGACCCATATATATGCTGTCTACAAGAGACCCACTTCAGATCTAGAGACACATACAGACTGAAAGTAAGGGGATGGAAAAAGATATTCCATGCAAATGGAAACCAAAAGAAAGCTGGAGTAGCAATTCTCATATCAGACAAAATAGACTTTAAAATAAAGACTACTAGAAGAGACAAAGAAGGACACTACATAATGATCAAGGGATCAATCCAAGAAGAAGATATAACAATTGTAAATATTTATGCACCAAACATAGGAGCACCTCAATACATAAGGGAAATATTAACAGCCATAAAAGGAGAAATCGACAGTAACACAATCATAGTAGGGGACTTTAACACCCCACTTTCACCAATGGATAGATAATCCAAAATGAAAATAAATAAGGAAACACAAGCTTTAAATGATACATTAAACAAGATGGACTTAATTGATATTTATAGGACATTCCATCCAAAAAAAACAGAATACACATTTTTCTCAAGTGCTCATGGAACATTCTCCAGGATAGATCATATCTTGGGTCACAAATCAAGCCTTGGTAAATTTAAGAAAATTGAAATTGTATCAAGTATCTTTTCCGACCACAATGCTATGAGACTAGATATCAATTACAGGAAAAGAGCTGTAAAACATACAAACACATGGAGGCTAAACAATACACTACTTAATAACGAAGTGATCACTGAAGAAATCAAAGAGGAAATTAAAAAATACCTAGAAACAAATGACAATGGAGACACGACGACCCAAAACCTATAGGATGCAGCAAAAGCAGTTCTAAGAGGGAAGTTTATGGCAATACAATCCCACCTTAAGAAACAGGAAACATCTCGAATAAACAACCTAACCTTGCACCTAAAGCAATTAGAGAAAGAAGAACAAAAACATCCCAAAGTTAGCAGAAGGAAAGAAATCATAAAAATCAGATCAGAAATAAATGAAAAAGAAATGAAGGAAACGATAGCAAAGATCAATAAAACTAAAAGCTGGTTCTTTGAGAAGATAAACAAAATTGATAAACCATTAGCCAGACTCATCAAGAAAAAAAGGGAGAAGACTCAAATCAATAGAATTAGAAATGAAAAAGGAGAAGTAACAACTGACACTGCACAAATACAAAAGATCATGAGAGATTACTATAAGCAACTCTATGCCAATAAAATGGACAACCTGGAAGAAATGGACAAATTCTTAGAAATGCACAACCTGCCAAGACTGAATCAGGAAGAAATAGAAAATATGAACAGACCAATCACAAGCACTGAAATTGAAACTGTGATTAAAAATCTTCCAACAAACAAAAGCCCAGGACCAGATGGCTTCACAGGCGAATTCTATCAAGCATTTAGAGAAGAGCTAACACCTATCCTTCTCAAACTCTTCCAAAATATAGCAGAGGGAGGAACACTCCCAAACTCATTCTACGAGGCCACCATCACCTTGATACCAAAACCAGACAAGGATGTCACAAAGAAAGAAAACTACAGGCCAATATCACTGATGAACATAGATGCAAAAATCCTCAACAAAATACTAGCAAACAGAATCCAACAGCACATTAAAAGGATCATACACCATGATCAAGTGGGGTTTATTCCAGGAATGCAAGGATTCTTCAATATACGCAAATCAATCAATGTGATACACCATATTAACAAGTTGAAGGAGAAAAACCATATGATCATCTCAATAGATGCAGAGAAAGCTTTCGACAAAATTCAACACCCATTTATGATAAAAACCCTGCAGAAAGTAGGCATAGAGGGAACTTTCCTCAACATAATAAAGGCCATATATGACAAACCCACAGCCAGCATCGTCCTCAATGGTGAAAAACTGAAACCATTTCTACTAAGATCAGGAACAAGACAAGGTTGCCCACTCTCACCACTCTTATTCAACATAGTTTTGGAAGTTTTAGCCACAGCAATCAGAGAAGAAAAGGAAATAAAAGGAATCCACATGGGAAAAGAAGAAGTAAAGCTGTCACTGTTTGCAGATGACATGATACTATACATAGAGAATCCTAAAGATGCTACCAGAAAACTACTAGAGCTAATCAATGAATTTGGTAAAGTTGCAGGATACAAAATTAATGCACAGAAATCTCTGGCATTCCTATATACTAATGATGAAAAATCTGAAAGTGAAATCAAGGAAACACTCCCATTTACCATTGCAACAAAAAGAATAAAATATCTAGGAATAAACCTACCTAAGGAGACAAAAGACCTGTATGCAGAAAATTATAAGACACTGATGAAAGAAATTAAAGATGACACAAATAGATGGAGAGATGTACCATGTTCTTGGATTGGAAGAATCAACATTGTGAAAATGACTCTACTACCCAAAGCAATCTACAGATTCAATGCAATACCTATCAAACTACCAATGGCATTTTTCACAGAACTAGAACAAAAAATTTCACAATTTGTATGGAAACACAAAAGACCCCGAATAGCCAAAGCAATCTTGAGAATGAAAAACGGAGCTGGAGGAATCAGGCTCCCTGACTTCAGACTATACTACAAAGCTACAGTAATCAAGACAGTATGGTACTGGCACAAAAACAGAAAGATAGATCAATGGAACAGGATAGAAAGCCCAGAGATAAACCCACGGACATATGGTCACCTTATCTTTGATAAAGGAGGCAGGAATGTACAGTGGAGAAAGGACAGTCTCTTCAATAAGTGGTGCTGGGAAAACTGGACAGGGACATGTAAAAGTATGAGATTAGATCACTCTCTAACACCATACACAAAAATTAGCTCAAAATGGATTAAAGACCTAAATGTAAGGCCAGACACTATCAAACTCCTAGAGGAAAACATAGGCAGAACACTCTATGACATAAATCACAGCAAGATCCTTTTTGACCCACCTCCTAGAGAAATGGAAATAAAGACAAAAATAAACACATGGGACCTAATGAAACTTCAAAGCTTTTGCACAGCAAAGGAAACCATAAACAAGACGAAAAGACAACCCTCAGAATGGGAGAAAATATTTGCAAATGAAGCAACTGACAAAGGATTAATCTCCAGAATTTATAAGCAGCTCATGCAGCTCAATAGCAAAAAAACAAACAACCCAATCCAAAAATGGGCAGAAGACCTAAATATACATTTCTCCACAGAAGATATACAGACAGCCAACAAACACATGAAAGGATGCTCAACATCTTTACTCATTAGAGAAATGCAAATCAAAACTACAATGAGATATCATCTCACACCAGTCAGAATGGCCATCATCAAAAAATCTAGAAACAATAAATGCTGGAGAGGGTGTGGAAAAAAGGGAACACTCTTGCACTGCTGGTGGGAATGTGAATTGGTACAGCCACTATGGAGAACAGTATGGAGGTTCCTTAAAAAACTACAAATAGAACTACCATATGACCCAGCAATCCCACTACTGGGCATATATCCTGAGAAAACCATAATTCAAAAAGAGACATGTACCAAAATGTTCATAGCAGCCCTATTTACAATAGCCCAGAGATGGAAACAACCTAAGTGTCCATCATCGGATGAATGGATAAAGAAGATGTGGCACATATATACAATGGAATATTACTCAGCCATAAAAAGAAATGAAATTGAGCTATTTGTAATGAGGTGGATGGACCTAGAGTCTGTCATACAGAGTGAAGTAAGTCAGAAAGAGAAAGACAAATACTGTATGCTGACACATATATATGGAATTTAAGAAAAAAATGTCATCAAGAACATAGGTGTAAGACAGGAATAAAGACACAGACCTACTAGAGCATGGACTTGAGGATATGGGGAGGGGGAAGGGTAAGCTGTGACAAAGTGAAAGAGCGGCATGGACATACATACACTACCAAATGTAAGGTAGATAGCTAGTGGGAAGCAGCCGCATAGCACAGGGAGATCAGCTCGGTTCTTTGTGACCGCCTGGAGGGGTGGGATAGGGAGGGTGGGAGGGAGACGCAAAAGGGAGGGGATATGGGAACATATGTATATGTATAACTGATTAAATTTGTAAAATAAAAAAAAAAATGAAAAAAAAAAAACAGAAGCAATACTGTAACACATTCAATAAAGACATTAAAAAAAAAAAGACATTAAAAAAAAAATAAAAAAAAAAAAATAAAACTGAGACCACAAACGATAGAAGAACCCCTTCCCTGTCAAGAGAGTTCAAATGAAAGCAGGACAGGAGTTAAGACTGGAAGATAAGCTTAATCTCTTGGTAGAGCCTGAAACAGGGGCCATATCCCTTGCCCCAAGATGCATTGGAGCTCTAAATACTACTGAACTCCTCATTACCAGCTGTGGCCACTGCATTCTAGAACAAATCAGGAAGACTGGCTGAGCCTGTCACCAACTAAAGCACTCCTCTCAGCAGGCATTAAGGATCACAAGAACAGCTGTGGAGAAGCTGAAGCAATAAAGGAGCCACAACTACAACCAGACATCTGGTATACCCTGCTTCCTCTGTGCTGACAGTAGAGACAGGAAGCTAAGAACACAGAGATTACAATCTACCAAGACAGGCTGAGAATAGCGGAAAAAAGCATATTTCTCTACATTTGCCTAATCATTTAAAATTGATACCTTATTTAAAAAAACTTCATAGGACGTAGGACTGAGATCATTCCTTCCCCCAAAACTACTTTTACTGTTGAATAATTTGCTGGCATCACAAGCTCTAAATGGTTAGCAGCATCTGGGATGCTAACATGCTGGCCTCATCCACTAAGAAGAAATCTTGGCCTGTTTAAACTCTGTCCGGCTCATTTTTCTCACCCCAACCCTAAAAATGTATTTTTAACTTGGAAGTTCACTACTAATATTTTATAAGGGATGACAGGAGATTCTAGTCTTGCTGTCTCTCTAAACAAGCCCATCTCCCTCCTTTATCACAGCTTCTGCAGGCTGAGTTCTTTTTCCAAAAGAGTAACTTCAAATTCGCTATCACAACCAAAAGGAGCCACAAATTTTAAATTCTTAAGTGCTTAGCTTTTCCATCTTTAAAAAGTGGAATTATCAAGAATTTTACTGGCAAGCAAGCAACCTTTTAATACACTTCAGGTATTACCAAACATACATACTTGTCTATGAGCATTATTTCAAAATTTATAGCATCAGTATGAAGGTAATAATTATTATTAACTCAGCTTTTGAAATTTAAGGTGAGAAATTGTAACTTTATTTGAACCACTCACTTCCTAAGTTATTATAAATTTTAGAGCAAATCCTGACACATTTAGTAGTTTCCTGGATGATTAAAATAGCCTCCTATGTGAGGTCACCTGTAGGTTACTCCAACCCTCTAAGATCCAGTCTCCACCTGGAGGCTGAGTGATCCTTTCAGAACCCAAGTACATTTATGTAACTCCCATGTTTAAATCCCCTGAATGGCTTCCTACTGCTTGTAGAATAATGATCCAAACTGTCAACATTTTCTTCGAGACCCTGTGGATCTGTTTCCTCCTGTATCTCCAGCTTCTTCACCTATCAATCTCCCATGTACTTACTGCTCTTTGGCCATACCAGTTATTTTCAGTTCCTTAAATGTGTCACGTTCCATCCTGCCACTGGGCCTTTGCACACGCTGTACACCTATTTGAGACACTCAAAACTCTCTCCTCTCTCCATTGCAACTTCATTCACCAAGTTAGCTCCCACTAATCCTCTTTGGATTTCAGATCACGTGTCACTTCTTCAGGACACCATCACCTCCTTCAAGCCCACTTCTAAGTAAGGTGTCTTTCCTCTCCTTCACTTCCTATTTGTTTCATAATCATGTCTAAGTATTGAGTCCACCCCTGCTGTGGATTAGGATGGGGGCTTCACTCTCTCCCTGCTCATCACTCCATCTCCATCACTGACCATCATGCCTGGCACAGAGGAGATGTTCAATAAGTATTTATGGAATGGATTAGTGAGTCAATCTGTCTTTTCTTGTGTGGTTGGACCCAGGTCAAAGGATAATGTAATAGTAGAGCTCCAATGGAAATCTGTAAGGCAGTCAGCCTATCAGTATGAATTGAAGTAAACTGTTTACACCACACACAAAATGCTTAATGAAGTACTGTTTCTATGAGGGTAGTCCTTCTTCTTCTTTTTTTTAACATCTTTATTGGAGTATAATTGCTTTACACTGTTGTGTTAGTTTCTGCTGTATAACAAAGTGAATCAGCTATATGTATACATATATCCCCATATCTCCTCCCTCTTGTGTCTCCCTCCCTCCCACCCTCCCTATCCCACCCCTCTAGGTGGTCACAAAGCACTGAGCAGATCTCCCTGTGCTATGCTGCTGTTTCCCACTAGCTATCTATTTTACATTTGGTAGTGTATATATGTCCATGCCACTCTCTCACTTCATCCCAGATTACCCTTCCCTGGCCCTGTGTCCTCAAGTCCATTCTCTACGTCTGTGTCTTTACTCCTGTCGTGCTCCCAATTTTTTTTTTTTTAGATTCCATATATATGTGTTAGCATACGGCATTTGTTTTTCTCTTTCTGACTTACTTCACTCCGTATGACAGACTCTAGGTCCACCCACCTCACTACAAATAACTCAATTTCCTTTCTTTTTATGGCTGAGTAATATTCCATTGTATATATGTGCCACATCTTCTTTATCCATTCATCTGTCGTTGGACACTGAGTAGTCCTTCTTCTTAAGTAGAGAGTGTGAATAAAGATGTCAGAAAAAGAACGATGAAGGGAGAGGAATGAGCAAAGTTGGAAAAGCAGTTGCTGTACCAAAGACTGGGACTAATTCATTCCAGTCAAGCTGTGAATATGTGGTATAATGTGTCTTCACATGTATGCAACATAGTTCAAGTTACACGTCAGTTATTTCACTTTTCACTCTTTCTTCTCAACAATATGGTAAGTGGGGCAGGGTAGGTATTATTCACATCCATTTTATGAATGATTAAACAATCTTAAAGAATGATTTATCCAAGGGAAGAGATGCAGGGCTTGAACCAGATCTTCAGTGCCTGGTTCCCTTCTCTTCCCATGCACTATGTTAATTCACAAGTGTGTCTTGTTACTTAATCCGAGAAAAATGTAAAACAACCATCAGTATTTGCAAAAAGGAGTTTTAACAGGTTTCCTCATTGAGATTGTTAGAATGAAACTTGCCCTCTCATGAACCACTAAACTTGGAGGGAGGAGAGCTATGGATGGGACTCATTTATTCCTTTGGACTTCCACCAAATATCCAGAGAGTTCTCATTATTCACAGTTCTGTTATATAGTCATTACAAACACTGAAATAGCAAATATTGAATCATTGTTCCTAGGAAAAATACAGGGTTAAGTTCCTATGAGCTCCAGGCACAACATTTTCAACTAAACTACACATAACTTTGTTTTATGTGTGTTTCTGTTTAAAGCCACCTCATTTTAATATATATTCTTGATTTGTTAACACATGAATTCACAGCTAACAGCACTATAGATCCTGCCTGAACAAAGCTTATTTTAACACACATATTTTTCCATAAGGCACATCATAGCCTTCTTGTGCTAGAAACATTAGGTTGCACTTCAGCATTATGTTTTGGGGGCCATTTTAAACAGCAAGATTGCCAAGAAAATGCACAAAAATGTGAAAAGGGTGGCACTAAATAGACTGTTAAAAGGACATGCGTTTACAGTATGAGAGCTGAACCAAGAATGCAGAGTGTCCCCTTATTCATACCCAGCTGGCGATACGCACTTCAGGCCACTCACATTTTTACCACTTTGCGCATATCTGTGAATGACCGTGAAAGCACCGTGAGTATTTGTTTTGCAGTTTCAAATAAATTCCTGTGAGTAGGTGAATTCTCAAATACAGAATCCACGAATAATGAAGATCCACTGCATTTGAGCTCCTCAAAATACAAGATGATGAGGATACATAGGCAAAAAAATAAGTTCCTGAATTTATATATACTGAGAGAAAAATGTAACAAATAAGAATGCAATTATACCAAGTGAACAAAGAGGAAGATGTGCATCTTAAAGAGGAGGGCATTTGCTGCTTCCCTGGTGGGAGTGAGGAAGAGGGGGAATTGGAAAGAAAGTCCAAAGGTCACAGGAACAGAGATGCAGCGGGGGGCTGGGGTGTTAGATATTGAGGATCAGGTTGGGGGAAAAGGTAGAACAGGGAGTTAAAGAAGCAAAGAATGTTGTGAGTGGATGTAATGGTGCTAGAACTTTAGCCTCTCGATGGTGGGAGCAAATGACAGATTTTAAGTCATGCAGTGATTGGAAATTTAAAAAAATAACTCGGTGATGTTAAGAAAGCTGGATTGCATGGGATTAAAAGAAGAGTACAGAGACTGGTGGTCAGTTAAAAAGCTGTTGCAAAAGTCAGCCCAGAGGTGATACAGCCTGAATTATAGCAGTCTGGGGAAAAGCGTAAGGAGGGGGGTATATATTGCAAAGTAGTTAAGAGGTAAAAACCAACAGAGTTTGGTGACAGATTGAGTGTGCTCGATGAGAGAAAAGGAAGCATGATCTAAACATACTGCATGGTACCTTTGACGATCTACAAATATTTTTAACACCTATGAGCCCTTGTAAGTAGATTGTGAGCTTCTCATGGTGGAAGATCATTCAATTCATCCTTATTGGACTGAATTAAATATCCTATGCAGTATTTTGACTAATACTAAAGTTACAGATAACCTTAGATCAATCTTTAAATAAAATTTGTATCAATACTAAATACATTCTTACATTTCACTGAATTTAAAATGACAAAGAAAAATACATTGCTTCAGCGCTGAAGAAATACTGTTATCCATCCTACAACAAAGGGTAGGAAGCGAGAAAAGATATTATATTATAAGCCAAGTTCGAAAGTGACCGTTTGGCTTTGGTGAGCTCTACCTGTCTCCTTGCTGAGTTGGTCCTCGGTAAGCATAAAATTGTTTAAAATGTTCTGTTATCTCCTGGAATGTGGAAAGAATAATTGCCTAAGCGACAGGAAACCGGAGTTCAAATCTCAGCTCTGTCACTGTTAAAATCTTGGGCAAGTCCCTTCAGCTACCTAGTCCTGAGTTTCCTCACCTATAAAATAAAGGGTTTCAGGCAGGTGGTTTTTAAGATCCCTTCCATTGCTAAGAGTCTTTGTGCTTAAATATTATATACTCATATTCTCATACATAGTGGCGTAGAGAAAAGGTGAGTCTAGGGGACTAAAATTCACTAATTACCTACTAAATAAATGTTTGAATATATGTATTTTTAATGCTAGGTATCCATATCAATGTGTTCCATACAGGGGGGAAAATCCTATATATATCCCCTGGGGCAGGTTTTTAAAATAATTAACCATTATTTATATCAATTTGGTATACATGTTTATTTCTAACCTCCAAGCTTATTGAATATTCAACAAATACATAAGATTTCTGCAAATCTTTCTCAGCTATATTAGGTTAAGGATGTAGCCAATTGTAAAAAGAAATCAGATTTGTGGTTATCAGAGGTGGGGAGTGGAGGGAGGGGGATTGGAGGAAGGTGGTCAAGAGGTACAAACTTCCAATTATAAGTACTAGAGATGCAATGTACAACATGATAATTATAGTTACCACTGTTGTATATGAAAGTTGTTAACAGTAAATCCTGAGCGTTCTCATCACAAAGAGAAATTTCTTTTCCTTCTTTCTTCTATTTCTTTGTATTGTATCCTTAGAGGTGATGTTAACCAAATTTACTGGGGTAATAATTTTTATATATATATGAAAGTCAAACCTTATGCTGTACACTTGAAACTTACACGGTGATGTATGTCTACTATATCTCAATAAAACTGAGGGCTTCCCTGGTGGCGCAGTGGTTGAGAATCTGCCTGCCAATGCAGGGGACATGGGTTCGAGCCCTGGTCTGGGAAGATCCCACATGCCGCGGAGCAACTAGGCCCGTGAGAAACAACTACTGAGCCTGGGTGTCTGGAGCCTGTGCTCTGCAACAAGAGAGGCCACGACAGTGAGAGGCTCACGCACCGCGATGAAGAGTGGCCCCCACTTGCCGCAACTAGAGAAAGCCCTTGCACAGAAACGAAGACCCAACACAGCCAAAAATAAATTAATTAATTAATTAATTAATTTAGAAAATAAAAATAAATAAAATAAAACTGAGGAAAAAAAGGACTGTAGCCAATGGTAAGAAGTTTTAGAAACTTTTAAAAGGTATAAGATGAGGGGCCTCCCTCGTGGCACAGTGGTTGGGAGTCTGCCTGCCAATTCAGGGAACACGGGTTTGAGCCCTGGTTCATAAAGATCCCACATGCCGCAGAGCAGCTAAGCCTGTGCGCCATGGCTGCTGAGCCTGCACTCTAGAGCCCGTGAGCCACAACTACTGAAGCCTGTGTGCCACAACTACTGAGGCCCGCGTGCCTACAGCCCATGCTCTGCAACAAGAGAAGCCACCGCAATGAGAAGCCCATGCACCACAAGGAAGAGTAGCCCCCGCTCGCCGCAACTAGAGAAAGTGCACGCACAGCAATGAAGACCCAACGCAGCCAAAAATAAAATTTAAAAATTAATTAATTTGGGCCTCCCTGGTGGCGCAAGTGGTTGAGAGTCCGCCTGCCGATGCAGGGGATACGGGTTCGTGCCCCGGTCTGGGAGGATCCCATATGCCGCGGAGCAGCTGGGCCCGTGAGCCATGGCCGCTGAGCCTGTGCGTCCGGAGCCTGCGCGTCTGGAGCCTGTGCTCCGCAACGGGGGAGGCCACAACAGTGAGAGGCCCGCATACCGCAAAAATAAATAAATAAATAAATAAATAAATAAAAATTAATTAATTAAAATACAATACAATAAAATAAAGGGTACAAGATGAATGACGTTTTTTTCTTTTTCTATTGTCAGAAATTTTAGATATGATCCTGTTTTTCATCATCTCTAGGCCTATGGGCCCATTCTAATTCAAAGATTTGTTTATACAGTGTGCTTTCTTTGCAGAAGCCTTTGAAATCATTGTAGTTAATTGTTCCTCACAACCACCATCTCATTTAGTAAATTAATATTGCCTTAGCCTATTCACGAAGAATGTATTTATTAGGCATACATGTGATGGCAATCCTTCAGAAACTATATGCCACACCATCCTTGTGAATATTAAACTCTTCTAATTACAATCCATGGACTCACTGCTCTTAAAACCATGTCTAACTTATTACTCAAATAACATGGCTATTTTGACTCATTCTGAATATCCACATAGAATATTTTCACACTTGCTCCATGATTAAGCTCCATAAATGCAACTGCAACACTTACTGTTTGGATGTAACCAAAAGTATATGATTAAATACCTTGAAGTTTATTTTCCAGCAAACAAACCACAGATGAATTTGTGGCAATCAAGGCAGACCAGAGGGTAGTTGACAGTTTAAAGACCATCAAAGTTGGCCAAATGGTTGTTTTATACCAGAATGGGTGTTAAATTCACTGCTGGGGGCTCTGTGGCTCTAAGACTCAGAAGCCAACGCTGTACCAGATGGCCAGCAATAGAGAGACCTGGCACAATCACCTGCAAATGGCCCCTAATGCACAAAGTGGGAGAAAATACAGGCCTTATGGAACTCCCTGTTCAGAGCACCATGCAAAGCTTCTGTGCATTGATGAATCCAAAGTAAATAAATAAATGAATAAACAAACAAGCAAACAAACAGTAAAGCATGAACATTTCACTTTTAGTAATTGATTAATTCTGCGTGGAGCAGACCATATTGGGGCCTTGGGGTAACTGGAGTGATCCAGTTGGCCCATGACTATAAACATGTTTTTCCCCCAATGTAGAATAATAAAGTACAATACAAAATTTAAGAACCCTTTATAAAAATACCAGCCTCCCCACTGGATTCAATGTTCAATGTGGATTGTGGCAATATTATAATTCTCTGCATTCTGAGCTGCCTTTTTGATTTCCAAAAGAAAATGTGTTAACCAACATGCCCAGACAGATGATAAATAGCTCCATGAGAAGAATGATTCCTGTACAGAATAGCATAACGATTCAACCATCTAATCTTACATGTAGACAAAGGGTTTAAATGATTAATTTTGCAGGTGTGGATTATTTGCTTTGATGACCACCCACGGTTAATTTAAAAATCTGAATCACTCGGCACACTCCTGATTATCTTTCCACAGTGTTCAAATGTATACTTGAGGAACAGAAACTGATCAGGGTCTTAGGCAAACATAATAAGGATGATACAAAAGGATGATTTTTCAAGAGTCATGTCATGCATTCCAAAGCTATATATTAATGCATTATCTATGCCACAGCTTCTTTTCAATGCAGAACACTGCTAAGAATTACCTTCATTTGAAAAGGAGGCAAAAGGCTTTCAAATGAAGAAGGCATTAGAAAAACAGAATCAACTCACAAATGATTCTTAAGCACTTGCCTTTGGTCTATCACAGTGCTGAGTTCTGTACCTGACAAGGAAAAATGGCAAAAGGCATACATCTGCCTTAAGGGAACTTAGAATCTTATTGGACAAGAAGACTTGTTCAATACATTCATATACACTAACACGTTATACCGTATTACAAGGCTGAACATTAGTAATCAAAGTAAGCTTACAGTTTATAGACCATAGTGCTATAGAAATTCAGGAAGCTAAGATCATTGTAAACAGGATTAATCAAAGATTCCTGGGAGGGTGTGGATCATAAGGCTTCCCTGGAAGGACACTCTTCTGCTTCCTTCATACACCCAGATCACCTAGCACAGTACGAGGATCACATAACAATTTTGTGAATTTAACTGAAGAGAGTAATAGGGTTTGCAATAACGAAATGGAAGTGGCAGAACTTTCAAGCCAAGAGAGCAACATGAGGAGAGAAGAAGTGAAAAAAGTAACAAGTCACTATCACATATATAGTATTTTTGCTAAAATATTTAACTGGAACATAATCATAAGGAAACCATCAGACAAATCAAAAGAGAGGGACATTCTACAAAACACTTCATGTATACTCTTCAAAAATACCAATGTCACAAAACATCACCCAGGAGTATCCTATATTAAAGGATACTAAAGAGACATAGCAACCTAACACAGTGTAATTTTTTGATGAGATTTTGGAGAGGGGGACAAACGGACTTTTTCCCCCCAAAATTGGAGAAATGTGAATATATACTGTATTTTAGATAATATTATAGATCAGTGCTAAATTCTTAGATGTGATAATGGTTATGTAAGAGAACATCCTTATTTTTAAGAGATGCAGCTGAAGTATTTAAAGGTGATGTATCCTGTCTGCAATGTAGTCTCAAATGGTTCAGTAAAAAAAAAAAAAAAGAGAGACAAATCTATAAATAAACACATGCCCAAGAAGAGAGAGAGAAAGCAAATGTGGCTTTGGTGAATCTCAGTGAAATAAATAGTTGTGGGGAGAGAAATAATGAGTCAGATGGGAGCAGATTAGGTGGACGGATGGTACTGTGAAGTGATGGAACTGGGGCTAAGATCCGTGACTAGGGAAAGAGTAAACAACTGATAGAGATCTTTGAATTATGAATTGAGGAACTTGGCCTTGACTTGGAAAAACAATAGGGACACAATAGTCAATAGTCTTTGGCTGAAAAGTAAAACGATGACTTTTACATGTCAGGAAAATAAATACAGCAGCATTTGGCAGAAAGCACTAAAAGAAGAAATGATTTGAAGGCCATTTAGAAGAGTCTCTCATAATAACCAAAGAAAACATAACAAAAGCTTGGACTCCATGGAAGCAGATGAATGAAAAGGCAAGGATAGATCTAAGAGCCAGTAGGAAATATTGGTTGTGGATGGACTGCGTACATGGATGATGAATTCCTCTAGGATTGTTTTCACTACCAGCCTCCCCTTAATTCTCAAGGCAGACCTCATCACCTCTCTTGATTCCACTAGAATTTGACATCACCTCTCCTGATTCCACTAGAATTTGACAATAGCAAGACCCCACTCTGGCTAAGATCGTTCTCACAGCATTCACAGCCTCAGCCAAAAGTAACCCCCAATAAACAGCAAGCTTCAGGAGACAAGGTCTGTGTCCATCTGGTTCAACTTTGATGCTCAGCATCTACACAAGAATAAAAAGGAAAGTGACAGGGCTTCCCTGGTGGTGCAGTGGTTGAGAGTCCGCCTGCCGATGCATGGGACACGGGTTCATGCCCCAGTCCGGGAAGATCCCACATGCCGCGGAGCGGCTGGGCCCGTGAGCCATGGCTGCTGAGCCTGCATGTCCGGAGCCTGCGCTCCACAACAGGAGAGGCCACAACACTGAGAGGCCCGCGTACCGCAAACAAAAAAAAAAAAAAAAAGGAAAGTGACAAACAGGAATCAAAGGAGAGAAGGGGGTCAAAAATGCCTGTGAGATGTTCAACACTGTAGCTGGGAGAAATGGAGACATTTAGAAGGAGAACTTCTTGGGGAGAAGGTGTCATTCTCTATGTTGTTTCAGAGGCGAGAGTATCTCAGTGGACTGGAGAAGTCCCAAGTTACATCAGAAACTACCTGCAGTAGCAGTTTTCTTCCCAGCTTGTTTTTGGTGCTGCTTTGCTTAAAATACAGTAGATATACATACTCACATAATTAGTTTGTCTGACTTCCTGTCAAATCAATATTTATTCATACAAATCAATTCTGTTGCTTTGTCCCTGAAGGCATTTGGTCAATCTGTGTCATGAGAAAGCAACTTGCCAGGGATTTTTCAATGGATCTTTTTTTCTTTTTCTATACAATTTATTCCTGTTCTTCTCTACCTATTACCTAATTCATTTTTGTTTAGATGTCAGTTTCTTTACAGCCAAATCATGCTAGAACTTTGGTTTGTGTATTTTTCTGCATGCACTATATGTACATGAAAAGAGCTAGATAAATGACTTAATTTACTTAGTCTCCTGTTAAAGACAAGTTACTTAACTTCCACAAAATGGATATACCAACACACACCTCATAAACACCTTAATTAAATAAGATAATTCATGTAAATTACAGTAACATTGAAAAAATAATTATTGTTATTATTATAGTTGCCATTAGTATTAATTATACCTCACTATATAAGATAATAATCCTGTGACCAACAATAGCATTATTATACATTTACAAATTAAGAGATGGACAAAGAATTTCAAAGAATAAGTTTTGAGGACCATTGTCCAAACCCTCTAATTCCATAAATGTCCATAGAGATTAAGTAACTTCTCTGTAGTCACACAGCTTATAAGTAGTAAGATTCAGTCCACCCAGCGTCTTCTGTCTTCCAAGCCAATTGAGTGCTTTATCCACTTTCTCACAATGCTATCTGGATGGTTAAAAGCTGGAATTACTACCAATGTCCACTATGATTTTAACATATTCGTACAACTAACGCTGTGCTGCAGTGTGAACAAGGCAGCAAAGAGGAATGTTCATTGAGGTCTTATAGACACGAAATAGTTGCTGGAGCAGAAGACTTTATTTTTTTAAGCGTAGTGAAATGTCTTTTGACAAATACCAACACATTCTTTTTTGGAGCTAGAGCTTCTCCTTAGGGACAACATTTTAATTTTGAAAGAACCACTTTAAGAGACCTTTTTAATTATACGAATCCAGAGCAAGTTCCCAATGCTTTATCTCTGGGGTCTACAACAGGACTTAAACTAAATGAGAATCTGAGCTTGAGTATTAAGTTCATGGAAGTGCTTACCCACAGCCTTCGGTATATGAAGACTAGAGGCTGCTGGAAAGGGGTTGTACATATTTGCATCTTAGGGGTCTTCTGGGATGGAAGGTATTGAGCCTTCTCCCTGATGCTCTGTCGAGTTAGCCCTGACTAAAACCAAGTTGGAGAAGTCCCTGAGGTCAAATTCACCATCAGAAAGATGAACACCTCTGGCAAGGCTTAACACCAGGGTAGGGAAGGCCCATTCCCACCCATAGCCACAGCCATAGCCACAGCAATGGACAGGGCTGCTTAGCAATAGCCAAAACTCTCATTGGCAAAGGAAACAACACTCCCAACTTCCTGGACTCAGGAGAAGACAAGACTAATGAAGACTGGCCTTTGGTTTTCAGTTACCACCCTTGATGGTCTTGGATATAACATCGGAGGAGTTCCTGAGGAGAAGCAACATTAGACTTAACTGAAAGTAACGTAGGAGCTCAGAGTTATCATTTGAATATTAAAATAAATGTAACTTTACTTGTAGTCACAGGTTGAAAGACTCAGCACACCTCACTGTAACACCATGCAAGGTTATATTAATAAACCCAATGATGGCTCAGGCAGAGAACTCTTCCCACAAATATGACTTCAGGGTCTCAAATAGCCTCCACGTTTCATGGTTCACTTCTGCCTCTGGTAGCTTTAGCAGTTCTCAAGAGGTGACCACCATGTGGTCCGAGCTCCCTCAGGAGCTGTCTCAATGCCACCATCTGCCCTTGACTGTCTTCCTTCCCCCAGTGTTTCTTCCTGGGTTGCCCTGGGGTGTGGGAATCTTTCCCCAGATCACTGATGCCCTCTCAGACTGCACTGACCTGCCTGATAAGGCTCCTGGGCTTCATCCTGACCCCTGACCTCCCTCAGATACTATGTGTCCACTAACATTCACCCTGAAGCCAGGACTTCATCTTGACCTTTGGTCTCCCTCAGAACTATCTGTCTACTAACATTCACCCCAAGGCCAAGCAGCCGCTGTCCACTACTTTGTGTCCCCCTCTCTTGGCCAGCTGGGAAATGTCCCTCTTCCTCCATGTTCTCCTCTCTTTGAGAGGTTGCACTGCAGAGCTGTTCTGCTCCCAGGATTTGGCCCTTTTAGGGTTCCCACCAATAGGTGTTCACCCCTCAGGCTGTTCACACACTATCAAGGGCCTGAAAAAGAGCAGGATCAGTCAACAACCTCACACCTGACCCAGAAACACAGCTCCCCTCTGAGCTTCAAACTCAGTTGCCAAGTATGACTCATTGTTCCAGAAAATTCTTCTTCCAGGATGGATTCCTGTAGTCTCCTTTGTAGTTGGGCTCTCCTGAGTCCCTCTCTCCCATCCTCACTCCATCCATCACCTCTCAGACTTGCGTCTATGTGGGCCCCTTAGCCCACAAATCAGTTGGTACTACTTTACATCACAGTGTAGGGGTGAATTGTTAGCCTTTCATACCTAGTCTGTATTCATCAAGGATACGCTATTACATAGGCAAACTCAAACACATAGCAAAAAATTTTTAAATATATGTATGTATTATTTCACTTTTGTCTGACTATTCATTTCCACTAATACAATGTATCAAAAAAGAAAAGAAACCAAGTTATAAATTCATCCTAGTTTGAGGGAGGTAGATAAGTAGAGAGGAGAAATGCCCTTAATTACATAGCTCTTCATAACTGTGACATTATTTGTCAGATGCAAATATTGATCTGAGAAGTAAACCAGCATGATCAGCTGGAAACATTAATGGATGTCTGCTAGCTACAAGGTAAATGTTATTAAACTCACCCTTTTCTAGAAGTGCATGGTCCTTGGGCTGCAATTACTAAAGTGATATGACTAAGTTTGACAGTTATGTTAGTTACATTATCACGAATCTTACTAAAACTCATTAATTTTCTACCTTGAAACATAGTCCTTGACTCTAAAAGAAAGAAAGGAAGTTTCAGTAAGAATGTCAGAAAAACCTTGACTTATGAGTGGAGTTTACCAAGATATTTTTTTCAAAGCATTATAATCAGAATACAGGCAATACTTTCTAAACCATATTTAGTAATAGCTTATTTAATAACGCTGCATATTTGTGGAGGACATAGTTAATAAGACACATTCATTTTAAGTCATGTCTCTTTTACAGAGAGAGAAACATAGTTACAATGAGATGAAAGTGAATTTCTCAGAGTCAGAGTGTGGCGTAAGACCTAAAATTAAGGTTCAATATCACATGCTGCCTTGTCATCTGGTAAAATCAAGAGGGGCTTGAATGGCTTCACTGCAAGTTCCCCTCTCCTCTCTGCATCCATAGAAAACTTCCTCTAGCCAAACAGCCCTCCTTATCAAAGGGATCAAGCACAGTTCTTGCTTCTCTCTAAGTAGCAAGTTTCAGTTCCCTGCCAGCCCACAAAATCATTCAAAAAAGCCAATCACATCCTCCATGGGAGACAGGAGACACCCCACCCTATTGATACTACAAAGCCTGTCTCCCAGAGTTCCTGACTGTCCATTCTGTTCCTGAGTGCAACCCCGTGTGACTCTGCAGAGTGCACTATCCTCCTCCTTGGGCTGTGAGTATATGTAACTAGAGAACTGCTCTCTGTCTCATCTGTCCAGTGTCAGGTGTCCTGTGTTCAGCCACCCCAACAGCCCTGGTTGAGGGGTCCTTCACTCACCAACAGGGTGAAGCAGAAGGTGATCAAAACACAGAGCAAGCACATGGCAGGGAGGAGGCTCCAAGTCAGTCTTTCGGACTCCACAACCACTGCTCTTCCACACCCTCAGAGCTTTCCCTGCCATATAATGACCATTAGCCCTGAGGGAGAAATGTCTACGTGTCACTCTCTTTCTAGGCTTTTTACATATATTGTCTCATCTGAGCCTCACAACTCTGCTGCACGGTAGGTACCATTATTCTCCCCACTTTACAGACGATGAGACTGAAGCACAGAGAAGCTAAGTAACCAGCTAGTGAGTGATGGAGCTGAGATCCCACTGTCACTGCCAAACCAATTACCAAAGAACTCTTGGCCTCAGAATGAATGAATCCTCTGATGAAAGGATTTTATAGAAATAGGCTGTCATCAGATGAAAACAGCTGAAAAATATAAGCTTATGAACACAAAATTGAGTTTACAAAAGTCCCTCTGATTTCAGTTCTGTTAACCATCACTAAGTAAACAGTGGTGTCTACTGAGTGTACAAACTGGAGGATAGGTTTGCTTCAAGCATGGTTAAGAAGGTGCAGCACACCAGACATTATTATCCTCTACAGTAAAAAGTTTTATTAAGAATCTGAAAATAGCTTAGTATATTTTAGGTCCTCTCTTTTTCCTACACTATACTCATTTTCAAAAACAGATAATTGTACACAATGACATCTCTTAGCACAAGCTACGTCTGCTGAGATTTCTTGATCCAGCTTCTATCCTTCCATCTATGTGCTGAACATCTCAGGATAACATAGTACATTTCATTATGCCCTATCTTTCTCCCCGAACTAGACTATGATCTGCTTATTAGTAGTAATCAAGTCTTATGCATTTCTTTTTTACATGGCCAAAATCTAGCTCAGTCTCTCCATGTTTTTTGAAAATAAACAAATAAATGAATATAAAAGTAAATATAGTCAAGCAAGGAACCATTTATTTTAAAAATGTCAAAATGTTAGTAGCTACTTTATTTTGTCCAAAACTAGCTCTTCACGTAAAGGTTAGATTTTTTTCTGGACATTTTGACAAATGTTTTGAATAGAATTTACAGTTTTCATACAAAGTGATAAAGTAGTTCCCTAAAAATAATTTTTTGAAAACTTGTCATCTTTTAAAAAAGTGTGATAATTTGGAGCTAATATTTACTATACAGTTCATATGTCGTTTATGAACACAAACACATGCACATAGGCACTTGCATGGTCGAACTGTCAATGACCAACAATGAAACAGAATCGTCTAGGGGTACTTCCCTGGTGGTGCAGTGGTTAGGAGTCGGCCTGCCAATGCAGGGGACACGGGTTCGATCCCTGGTCCGGGAGGATCCCACGTGCCGCGGAGCAACTAAGCCCATGCACCACTACTACCGAGCCTGCACTCTAGAGCCCGTAAGCCACAACTACAGAGCCCGAGTGCCACAGGTACTGAAGTCCGTGCGCCTAGAGCCCATGCTCCACAACAGAGAGAAGCCACCGCAATGGGAAGCCCGTGCACAGCAACGAAGAGTAGCCCCTGCTCGCCACAACTAGAGAAAGCCTGCATGCAGCAACGAAGACCCAAGGCAGCCAAAAAATTAAAATAAACAAAATTTAAAAAAAAAAGACTCGTCCAGGAAGTACTGAGCTCCTCACTGAAAATAAAGTGCTCGATGACCACTCATCAAGGATGTGGAAAAGAACATTTCTGCCTGAGTAAAGGTTGAACCAAATCTCTCTCAAAGCAGTTTTAATCACAAGACCATGGTTTTAAAGAAACAACAAACATCTCATTATTCTAATATAAACTGGTTTTAGAATATTTTCCTTCTTTCCCCTTGATTACCTGCTCCAAAAAAATTTTTTTTTGTTCTTTTATGTACTGTGCTGTGTCCGAAAATTCTAGAAGCTTTCCTTGCAAACTTTTAAATAAATTATAAACTCATTTTAGGCAATAATTACCCAAAGTTTGTAAGAATCCCCTAGGGAAGTTATTAAAATGCAGATCCTAAATCTCACTACAGACCCCCACATACCTCATACCAGAGATTGTAATTCAGTAGATCTGAATGTGGTGAAGAAATCTGCATTTTTATTGGGTACTGCCTGAGTGGGTGGGAAGGGAGTTGTATCAACTACATTTGGAAAAACACTGCTTTAGAAGATGTGAAGTCAGTGTGAACAGCAAACTTAAATTTAAGATTTTATGGTGATGTGGAGAATGATTTCAGGGGAAAGAAGCTGCAGTCAAGAAAACCTGTTACAATAATCCAGATGAAAATGTATGTGGGGTTGAAGAAGAGCATAGGATGGAAGGAGGATGGTAAGAATAATATTTAAGAGGTTCAATATTCGTAAACTAAATCAACAAGACTTGGTGATTCAACAGTTAGGCATAGTGGGGTGCAGAGAGTTGGGGTGAGGGACCAGGAACAGTGAAGGACAAATTAACTTCTAAAATTCAAGCTCTGGAGATGGAAGATCTGGAGGTGTCACTGAGACAGTTTCTTATCATCAGATTATCAGTCAAGTTTGGAACTTGTGCAAGCCAGCAGGCGTACTGCCAGTTCGTACAGTATCTTCGAAAAAATTAGAAAAATTCATCACTTTCTATGTAGAAGTACACCTCTGGGTGCAGCTTGGTAAGTGGAAAACTCCTTTGGGCAAATTAGAAGGTGCTCTTGTCTGTGAGCAGACATAGCCCTGTGCCAGGACCCACAGCTGGAGAACCATAACAAAGACTGGATTTAAGCTCCCACTCATCTCTCAACTAAGGACCCTCATGCAGATCATAATGTGCCCAGAGAGACACTAACAAGATTCAGGATGTGGCCTTGGGAATGGACGGTAAAGTCACTGGATGAAACAGTTCCCAGGAATCATGAGGTTAATTGATGGATGGTTGCCTACATGCATGAGTTCTTCTAGGATTGTTTCCCTAAAAGGCCCCCTAAAGCCTTGTGGAAACCTTCACCACCTCAGCTGATACTAGGTCAGATATTACTGAAGTGAGGATCCATTTAGGGGGGAAGAGGGGTCTTCGCTGTGGGATTCACAGTAGTAGCCACAGGTAACTCCCACTAGACTGCAAGATAGAACAGTGCAGAGATGGTGTCTCACTCACTGCTGTACCCCCAGCACCTTGGACAGCACCTAGTACATTGTTACCATGATGCCTAAAATCCATCCTTCAATAATATTCTTCATCTTATTTGTGGAAACACGACTTGAGGTTCTCTGTTCTTATCCTAACCTTCCCCAAGACTGTAAAATGGCATGAACAAGACTAACTTTATAAGTGACAACTCAGTCTATCAAGCCCATCAAAACTCAACAAATAAAGTAAAAGAGGTTTCCTTTGGAGATTTCCCAACTGTAAGGGAAGACAAATTCTACCAAGCATTTTATTGTATGTCTCTTTCTGTTAACCCAGGTTGTATGTTATTCTATAATAAAATGTTTGTCCAATGTTGACCTTTGGTCCTGTAACATTGTGTTGCTTTGTGTACCTGTTCTGGATTTTCTCTTGCTCTTTAACAGTGTCACATTTTTTTTTGTCACATTCAATGTCCTTGTTCTTTTTATAACAATGCTTAAATTGTTTTGTCTGAAGATGTGCATCAGATGGAAATGGCACAGATGTTAGCATATGTATGCTAAGTCTGTGCCTTAATGTATCATTTGGTTCATTATTTTATAGATTGTACATCCATAGTAGGAAGTGTTGCTTCTTTATTGAGAGAAAATATCTCAGGAAATACTGCTTTCATTCCTTTTATAGGACTCCTACTATTTGTTAGTGCTCATACTCTACACCTAGGAGGTCTCATTAAATCTAGCAAAAATACCTGAGATCTACCACCAATAATTATTTATGTACGTGTGTGCTTTTTTTTTCTTTTAAAGTTAAGCTCCCTTTTCTTAGGAAGAACAAATCCTTCATTTTCAAAAGTCAAAGTTTCTAGGGAAAGGGAAAAGAGAAAAGAGGGAAAAATAAGCATTTATGAACCATATTCCAGGAATTTACAATACTTCTCAAAATATTCTCACAATAATTCCACTATAAAATGTTCTCCCCATTTTATAGATAAGGAACTTCATAAGGGCTAAGGAACTTGCTGAAGATCACAGATAATGTCATAAACTATAAATGTCAAAGATGTTGGTAAAAGGCAGATCGAGAATTTAATCCCTGATATGTCAGGCTCTTGCCAGGTTACCAGTCTTGGACATTTTTGAAGCAATGCAATTTTCCCTAACAAAACATTACAGTCCATTTTGAAAACATGACATATCAGTGTCATGTGAATTTAACACTAAAGAACAAATTTATCTCTGGGTTAAATTACTTTGCTATCTGACCCTTGACATGAAGATTAACACAATGGTTCCCAAGCATTTGTCTATTTACCAAGAGTCTCTTACAGGAGATAACAGTAACATATTAGCATCTGTAGTTAATAACCCCAAAACAATTTTAGATATCAATCCATAAAAAAAGCACAAATGGTACTTGTAGCATATTTGCACATTATGTTCTATAAAAGATAAAATACACTTGTATCTTAGGCCATGAAGGTAAGTTTATTTTTCGTTACTTAGCTTAGACTCTAGGATATTATTATCCACGTTTTTTAACTCCATCTGCTCTTGACTTGAGTCACACCACCTACTTGGTGGAAGCCTAGATTATGTTGATCATTCGGGGTTCCAGATGCTTCTGAGGGCATGGTTACCATATTGCCTGATTTGAAAAGCTCAGAAAACAGAGAATTAAGGAAATAAAATGCCAGGAACTCAAAATACTGAAAAGAAAATATGTAAATAAATCCAGAGATAAATGTTGGCTGAAATTATCATTGAAATATAGCCTTAAAAATATATACACAGAGAGAAGCTTTTATCTTCCCAGGGCTTCTGGCATCACTAATTAGATGCTAGTGCAACAAACAGTAATATTCATTAAAAAAATCTTTACCAGTAACATCTAAGTTGTTTAAGTCCATAGGATATATTTTCCACATCAAGTAAATACCACCATTCAATTTTCACTCAAGGTCAAGCATGGTTAGTATATTACAATTTTCTAGAGTTTAGGTGGCACATGTTAATTGGCTTTTATCTCGTGTTGAGAGATAGCAATAAGCAATAAGGACAAATAATTGAGAACCAAAATAAACACCCTGCTATACACACGGACCCAGGTCACAGGCTTGAAGATAGAGATTCTTAGAGAGATCATGATAATTTATTCAATGTGCTTTATTCAACAGCAATTTAATCTACTCAGGAAAATTAATTCATTCAATGAATTTTTTTTCTGGATACCTATCCATATACTCTTCTAGGCATTGGGATACAGCAGAAATAACCCAGAGAAGACTTCTACCCTTAAAGTACTTATATGTTTGGATGTAGAGTAGAGGTAGACAATAAAAAGGAAACAAGGAAGCACGATCATTGCAGATCATGATAAAGGCTATAAAGAAAATTAGCAAAGTGATGGGAAGCAACTAGGAGTCGGAGGTAAGTGGATGAAGGGGCAGGTCTTTACAGAGAGGTCAGGCAATGACTATGAGAAGGCGGCGTATTTGCCAAGTCTTGTAGAAAGAGAAGAAAAAACGCAAGATAACAGCCAAAGAACAGTGTGTCGAGCAGAGGAAAGCACAAGTGCAAAGACTCTGAAGCAAGAAAGGGTCTTCTGGGCTTCCCTGGTGGCGCAGTGGTTAAGAATCCGCCCGCCAACGCAGGGGACACGGGTTCGAGTCCTGGTCCAGGAAGATCCCACACACCGCAGAGCAACTAAGCCTGTGCGCCACAACTACTGAACCCGCGTGCCACAACTACTGAAGCCCACGTGCCTAGAGCCCATACTCCGCAACAGGAGAAGCCACCGCAATGAGAAGCCCACACACCGCAACGAAGAGTAGCCCCCACTTGCTGCAACTAGAGAAAGCCTGAACCCAGCAACGAAGACCCAATGCAGCCAAAATTAAAAACAAATAAAATAAATAAATTTAAAAAAAAAGAAAGGGTCTTCTATGTTAAACGAAAACAGCGGGTGTCAGGGAGGCTAGAGTGTGATGAGCAAGGAGGAGTTTGGTCCGTGATGAAGTGGAAGAGGTGGGCAGGGAGAGCTTCCTGGTGCGACAGGAAAGACTTGGACATGGTAAAGAGAAGTAAAAGGTCCTTGTGACTTAGCTCACCATATAAAGTTTATTTTTTTATTTTTTTATTTTTTTATTTTTTCAAGTTTGCTTTTGAAACTTTCTGGAATTTTTTTTTCATTTTTTAAATTATTTTTTATTAGTTTCTGCTTTATAACAAAGTGAATCAGTCATACATATACATCTGTTCCCACATCCCTTTCCTCATGCATCTCCCTCCCTCCCACCCTCCCCATCCCACCCCTCCAGGCGGTCACAAAGCACTGAGCTGATCTCCCTGTGCTCTGCAGCTGCTTCCCACTATCTATCTACCTTACGTTTGGTAGTGTATATATGTCCATGCCTCTCTTTTGCTTTGTCACAGCTTACCCTTCCCCCTCCCCATATCCTCAAGTCCATTCTCAAGTAGGTCTGTGTCTTTATTCCCATTTTACCCCTAGGTTCTTCATGACTTTTTTTTTTTTAATTCCATATATATGTGTTAGCATACAGTATTTGTCTTTCTCTTTCTGACTTACTTCACTCTGTATGACAGACTCTAGGTCTATCCACCTCATTACAAATAGCTCAGTTTCGTTTCTTTTTATGGCTGAGTAATATTCCATTGTATATATGTGCCACATCTTCTTTATCCATTCATCCGATGATGGACACTTAGGTTGTTTCCATCTCCAGGCTACTGTGAATAGAGCTGCAATGAACATTTTGGTACATGTCTCTTCAGTCTACCTGGGATAGCTAGTGGGTTAGAAGAAAATAATAATAATAATAAAATTTTAGAATTGGAGGGGAATTTATAGATTATCTGTGCCACTCCTTGTTTCATAGATGTTGACCATGAGGCCCCGTGGGGTCAGTGAAAAGGGGAGCCAGAACTCCACATTCTTTCACATCTAGTGACCTTTACATGTTGTCTGCAGGCTCCCATAGCAAGCATCTGGTGAAGAACACAGCTACTCTGTGTTCTTCTTCTCTGAAGATGGAAATTAAAAAGAACAAGAGAGCAGTTCTATGTGCTTACAGGAGGAATGTCTTGAAGGCCCTTGTGATTTGCTCTTTCTTAGACAAACTACATCTTTGAGTAGGGTCTATAGAAAGAGACAGGGACAAAGATTCAGCCAGTGCCACAAGGAGAAAACCAATGAAATTACAGAGAATGGGGAATCCCACAAGGTGAAATGGGCTAAAGTAGTAGATACCAATAGGTAAAGCTGGAAAGGACACGAAGTTTGCCCAATAAGTAAAATAGACATAAAAAACCCATTAAATAATAACCTTAAAAATTCAATATTTAAAAAATCTCCAATTATTGAGTGTCATTTAGGTCAGATTCTCTTCCCAATATATTTTAAAATTCTTTTCAGTTCTTTTCTTTGTTTTTGAATAACCAAAATAAACAAATAAAAATAGTATACAGGGCTTCCCTGGTGGTGCAGTGGTTGAGAGTCCACCTGCTGATTCAGGGGACACGGGTTCTTGCCCCGGTCCGGGAAGATTCCACATGCTGCGGAGCGGCTGGGACCGTGAGCCATGGCCGCTGAGCCTGCACGTCCAGAGCCTGTGCTCAGCAACGGGAGAGGCCACAGTAGTGAGAGGCCCGCGTACCGCAAAAAAAAAAAAAAAAAAAAAAAAAAAAAAATACTATACAGAGTAAAATAATAATATAATAATATAAGGACATATGATAGGATACATACTTGAGGAATAGCCTAATAATGATTAAGACTGGCCCTCTCTTTCTGGAGAGCCAGAGCTTGGATGGGCCTGGTCAAGGTGTTTGCCTGCTTGGGGACAGAAAGCTACACTAAATAACTTTGTAATTAATGCTCTCCTAACAAAACTGAATCATTTTGTTGTCCCTAAACGCACAGCATGATTAACAGGGTCAAAATTCTATAAGGTGTGGAGAAAAGGGAACCCTCATACACTGTTGGTAGGAATGTAAACTGATATAGCCACTATGGAAAACAGTATGAAGATTCCTCAACAAATTAAAAACAGAACTACCATGTGATTCAGCTATTCCATTTCTGAAGAATACAAACACACACACACATACAATGCAATACTACTCAGCCAAAAAATAGATGAAATCTTGCCATTTGCAACAACATGGATGGACCCTGAGGGTATTATACTAAGTGAAATAAGTCATATGGAGAAAGACAAATACTGTATGATTTCACTCATATGTGGAATATAAAAAAACAAACTCAAAGACAAAATAAATGAACAAACCAAACCAAACAAAAACACATTTAGATATAGAGAACAGAGTAACGGTTACCAGAGGGGAAGGGGGAGGGAAGAGAGAAACGGGTAAAGGGGGTCAACTGTACGGTGGCAGACAGAAACTAAGCTTTTCCTGGCGAACACACTGCAGTATGTACAGAGGGAGAAATACAGTGTTGTACATGTGAAATTTAAACAATGTTACAAACCAACATTACCACAATAAATTTTTTTAATGTTTTTAATTCTGTAAGAGAGAAGGAAAGCAGATTTAAATTAATATCATGACAAAATAAGATAACTGCAACTTAGAAGTTGTGATAGACATAGCAGTGTTTTTAATGTTGATAACAGTGTGTCAGGCAAACTGTGATTTGTATACCTCCAGGATTACATTGGGAAAAACCCCGTCACTTATTCCAATCAAATTGATGAGAACAGACATGATTGAAATAAGCAGAGGTGCTTGAGGAAGATCCTGCTTAACATTCACAGCTTCACATAAAAGAGTCCTCTTCCATCTCCTTAAATCACATATTTGTTAACAACATGAACAAAAATCTAAATGGTCCTGCTTTCAAACTGGTAAGGAATGCAAGTAAAGAGACAACAGAAAATAGAAAGCTTATCCTTCATATCAGTGTTGGACTTATAAATTAAGGCACAATTTCTATTTATAATCGTTCTTGTCCTTTTAGTAAAAATAATACACTGCCAAAATTCTTTTTTAAATGTTGTCTTAAATGTATATATAGCACTATTCAATTTATGTGTACACTATGCATGATCTCCAAATACTGAAATATTTCAAGATATTGTACTTTAGCTTCAGGAAAGTACGTGTCTTTAGTGGGTTGAATGGTGACCCTCAAAATGATATGTCCACATCCTAACCTCCAGGAACCAGTGAATATGATCCTATCTGGAAAGATCTTTGCAGACATAATTAAGGTAAGGATCTCAGGATGAGATCATCTTGGATTATTCAAATGGGACCTAAATCCAATGACAAGTGTCTTTAGAAAAAATACATGGAGGTAAAATATGGGGAGAAGAGAATGCCATGTGAAGATGGAAACAGAGACTGGAGTGAAGCAGCCCGAAGCCAATAAACATCTGGAGCCACCAGAAGCTGGAAGAAACAAGGAAAGATCCTCCCCCTCTTCAGAGCCTTCAGAGGAAACATAGCTCTACCGACACCTTGATTTTGGACTTCTGGACTCCAGAACAAACTGTGAGAGGATAAATTCCTTTTTTTTAAGCCACCAAGTTTGTGGTAATCTATTATAGTAACTCTAGAAAACTCATACAGCATCTTTCTTCTCTTTTCCTTAATGACTATAAAAGTATGGCAGCATTAAGGAAAGGTTTGACCAGGAGATGAAGACAAATCATCTATATGCTCAATAATCTAATTAACAGATATGTTCGTTTTGGCATGCTCCTATTGACTTTTTGTCCATATTGTACTCAAACTGAATACATGATATTTTATTGTCCTTTATTCCCTAATAGCCTTCAAATATATTTTAATTCTGTATAAATTCCACTGAATTAATACACCACATATTACTTAAACATTTTGTAAGTTTTAAAGATCTGGGCTGATGCTTATATTACTAATAAATGACTTTCTACTAGAGTCAGACATGGCCCTAGATATTTTTGATGCCATATATATTGCTTGAATCATGCTTAGGGAACCATAATTCAATCCCCCAAAGAGTATTTCTTGAGCAACTACTAAATACCAGGCACTGTTCCACATCTTAGGAATGCTGCAGTAAACATGAAGAAAGTATATGGGCTTTTTGTTTATATCACAGCCAAAAGGTAAACTGATAAAACATGGCCAACGTGTTTTATAAACATGGTAAAATGATAAATCAGATCAACAAAGAAAGAAAGAACTCTTAGAAAACTAGAAAGGGAAAGGAATTTCCCTAATTTAATAGAAAGCATCTCTCAAAACTCTATAGCAAACATCATGCTTCACTGATGAAATGTCAGGAGTTTTTCCTTTAAAATTGGTGACAAGAAAAGGATGCTATGTGTCACCACTTCTATTTAACATCGTACCAGCAGTCCAAAAAGCACTAAAAGACAAGGAGAAGAAAATACAAGAAAATGTAGGGGAAAAGGAATAAAACTATCATAATTTGCAAATGATATGACTATCTATATAGGAAAAACTCCAAAATACCTACAGACAAATCATTAGAATTAATGAATTTAGCAAGATGACTGGATGTAGGGTATCAGGGTACAGGACAATTTCTTTCTTTTTTTCCTGCTCTTTATTTTTATTATTTTTAAATTAATTTTTATTGGAATATAGTTGATTTACGATGTTGTATTAGTTTCTGCTGTACAGCAAAGTGAATCAGTTATACATATATATATCTCCACTCTTTTTTACATTCTTTTCCCATATAGGTCATTACAGGGTATTGAGTAGAGTTCCTATGCTATACAGTAGATTCTTACTAGTTATCTATTTTATATATAGTTGTGTGTATATGTCAATCCCAATCTCCTAATTCATCCCCCCCTTCCCCCTTTGGTAATGATCTGAACAATTAAAGTACAGAAAGCATAGTTAGAAAAGATTGATGATTTTGACTGTTAAAATGAATCATTGCTCATCAAGACACCATAGAATGATATTTGCAACATACAAAATTGATATTTCCACATATATTGCTTGCTAGGAATTAATATTAGAAAATGGGTAAAGAATAGCCATTGATAAGGAAATAAAAACAACCATTAGCAAAATGGGCAAAAAACTTGAACTGAACTTTCATGCAAATAAAAACTCAAACAGTAAATAAACATGTTAAAAGATGTTTAGTAATCAGGGAAATGTCAATTAAGACCATCCTGAAATACCAATTTATACACGTCAGATTGGCAAAAATTCTAAAGGCTTACAATACCATGTGTCCATGATGTTCAGTGGAGTAGGGTAACATGTTACCCAATATTCATCGCCAGGAGGATGACTTACAAAACTGTGCTATGTTCACACAAATGGAATATGACACAGCAATGAAAATGAATGAAATACAGCTATGCACAGCAGGAATGACTCAAAAACAACTTCAAGAGAAAGAAAATGCATAAGATAACAGAGTATAATATCATTTTTATAATGCTCAAAATCCAGCCAAAGTCAACAATACAGATATTATTAGATATTGTTTAGAAATACATGCATAGAGTAATAATAATAAACATTTTTAAAATAGAAATGAGGCGGGCTTCCCTGGTGGCGCAGTGGTTGGGAGTCCGCCTGCCAATGCAGGGGGCACGGGTTCGTGCCCCGATCCTGGAAGATCCCACGTGCCGCGGAGCGGCTGGGCCCGCGAGCCATGGCCGCGGGGCCTGTGTGTCCGGAGCCTGTGCTCCGCAACGGGAGAGGCCACAGCAGTGAGAGGCCCGCGTACAGCAAAAAAAAAAAAAAAAAAAATAGAAATGAGGAAGACAAAATTCACAACACTAATTGCCGTTGAGTGAATCAGGAGATATAAGGATTTGGAGGAACATATAAGCAAGTTCAAAACTAATGTTGGGACTCTAGTTTTGTTTTGGTTTTTTTTGGTTTTTTGGCTGCCATGGCTTGTGGGATCTTAGTTCCCCAACCAGGGATTGAACCTGCACCCTCGGCAGTGAAAGCAGAGTCCTAACCACTGACTGGACCACCAGGGAATTCCTGGGACCCTAGTTCTTCAGTTGGATAATTTGTTCATGGCTTTTCATATTACTGTATGCTTTGTAACTTACACATGTTACAAAAATTTTTCATATATTACAAATATTATACAGAAAACTTTCTAAAGAAAATGTAGGAATAAACAAAAGAACTGACAAAATTGTATTATTCTCAGGGAAGAAAGAAAGGTTGCAAATAAACAATTGCAAAACACTGCAGTTGGAAATAACTTTAACTATATGTCTCTGGTTTTCAACCCTAGCCGTACATTAGCATCACATGGGGTGGTGGACATTTTTAAAAAGAGCAATGCCTGAACCTTATCTGAGATCAAGGAAATCAAAATGTACAGGGCTAGAAATCAGTCATCAATTTTTTGGTTGGTTTTCTTCTGTGTTTGCCTTCACCATTTGCCAGATGATTCTAAGATGCAGCCAGGATGATAGATCACTGATCTAGACCAAGCCTACTATTTCCTGTTGAGAAACTGAGGCCAGAGAGAAGTGACTTGCTATATTAGTATTACTGGAAACCCCAAGTTTCAAACCATCCATTAACTCATCAACATAATTATACTGTCAGGAAATTTTTACCAAACTTCTAAAAAAAATTTTTTGAGAGGTGGAAAGAGGACAACATTTTAAAAAATCTCATTCTGAAAATAGTCACCAGGGCCCTGGCATACTAGCTCTCCCCACACATTTTCTCCAGGCAAAAATTATATAAAACCTCATCTTTTTTCCTTCCCTTTCAATGAGTGGGAGTGGGGAACCCACCCTGCTTTATATCCTTTGCTCCACTTTGTACTTATGGAAGTGAAGCAAAGCCCTAGAAATCACCCTCAAGAGGTGTCTAACAGCCTCATCCCTGCACTCATCAGTCTTCTTGTGCATCCACTGCCCAGATGACAGAGGCCAGCGAGGTGCTGACAAATGTGCAGGGGTGGCTGGAAGGAGAATAGATTTTAAAAATTAACTTTCAGCATCTTCCTTCCCCAGGCTTTGCCCAGAAAGGCTTTCGTGTCAGCTCAAACGATGGTCATATTGCAGGATCCCAGATTATACTCAGGCGGAGTCATCAGACATCTGTTAACAAGACCTAAGGCAACTGGGTATGCTAAGGCGTCTGCTTTCTGCTTCACTGTGCAGAAAACTGGGCAAGGAGGGGTGATCTTTTGATTCAATCACCACATATCCTTCTGTGCTCTCCCCTGCAGTTGGTTCTGACCAGGAATCAGCCAGTCTCTGCTTGGTAATTTTGCTCAAAGAACTTTCGGTTCCTTTCTCTAATATGCTGCAAGAGGGATAGCTCCTGCTAACGGAGGATTTGGGTTTTGTTCTAGAGGAAGGGATAACCGTGCTGAAATGCCCTGGGTCCTTACCCTTCATGATTATGAGTGACACACACCCCCACTCCTACATGCCCTGCTTCAAAAGCATAATTTCAGGAGGCACTATTTTTCTTTCACAGATTTAATCCTCCTAAATCCAAACACGGTACGCTGTGATGGAATTGTATACCTCTCCTAGATCCCAGTGATATCAAGATCAATGTTTCCTTGGGGTGAAACGTGTCCTTTACACATGTACACCAAGAAATGGAATTAGGGAGTTCATAAAGACTTAGATTGTTAGTAAGGATAAACACTGGCATGTCTCAACGGTTTTGACGCATCCTGCTCTTGAACTTTTATGCAACCCTTACGATATCATAATTTACTCATTATTTTGTCTCCTTTCATTTCCCTGGCAAATTCAGAATGCTTTGTCTAAACTCAAAAATAAAAGAGAAAGAGGAAAATGGATGGAACAATCCCTAACACAGACGAATTCTAACTAATTGATAGTTGACTAAGACAAGAAAATGCATAAATATGACTGGCAGAAATCGAATTTTTACTCAGTTTTATTATGTTTCTGTTGAAATGAAGAATTATACTGTAGATCCTGAATTATACCATGTAATTTAAAACAAAAGAGTAAATTATGGTTTTTTTAAAAGCTCTGAACATCAGGCTTTCTGGCTCGAGTCTGGATTAATTCTTATGGTGTAAGAAGTCCTTTTTTCATTGGAACATGTCTACCAGCTGGATGGAAAACACATCTTCTTCCAGTAAAGCTTAATCTAATAGGCATTCACAGAAAACATTCTTTGATACAAAGCTGCCATTCTCTTATTACTGAGTCCTGAAAATTTTGTTATTTATAAGCACCACATCTTCAGTCCAAATAGGGTAGCCCTCTAACTGGAGAGCCCTGGATTTTGGAGTGGGTTATAGGTTTCAGCCTGCAAGTGTAGAAGAAGAACCTCAATTTAATGAACTATTGATATTATGCATAATAAAGTAGAGAAAGGTGTGTCCGAGGAAAGTGAAAAAGACGGAGCAAGCAATGTGGGGTGGGATGGGCACGCAGGGGTTGTTGAACAAAATCATGTGGGAAATGTAGGCGTTTGGAGTGAAATATTGTGCTCTGTGCACTCTCCCTTTGACCTCATACATTTACGGGGGAAAGAACTAAAATTCATGGCACAAGTTTTCAATTAATTACCAATTGAAATTTGCTCAGTATGGAATGGATGTAGTCAGAACAGTTATCAGGGGAAAATAAATGAATTATCAATAGAAATTTGCTCAGTATGGAATGGATGTAGGCAGAACAGTTATCAGGGGAAAATAAAAGAGGGGAGTGGGCCAGTGGTAAAGGGATTAGAGTACAAAGCAAGATCTCAAAACAAGCCCTGTTTATCAAGCCAGATATTAGCACCTTCTCGTCCTCTGTACTTTAATGTGACCAAGTCCTAGAACACTCCGAGTTGTTTGCATCAACAATAATAATGAGTGATGTGGTTTTGTTCTTACATTTTGCAAAGAGCTTTAATGTTATCTCACTTACATCCCTTTCATTTCCATCATTGTTAACATATACGAAGTAGACAGGTCTTAAAAAATAGGAAAAAGGGCCAGTAAGAACTGAGAAGCAGGAAATTAAGAGTTTATCTCAGAAAATAAGCATAGCAAGATTGTACCAGCATCACAGTCAACAGCTATGACTTTAGTAAAGTGGGGATCAATATTTAATTAAACACATTAAGCACAGGGAACAAAACATGCAGACATCAGATTTGCAAAAATATATTTGAACCCTATCATCCTATAACCAAAGGTTTTAAAATGCAAATATTTTTATTATTCATTTCTCAGTACATATTGCTTTTAGAATATCACCATTGTCTAAGAATATAATCTTAGAGTTATATAAAGTTTTGCCATACAGAATTAGGATATTTATTTTACTTCAGCTTTTCTTTTAAAAGTACTTTTAAATATTGCTATTAAATCTATGTTATAACAAGTATGTTCTTTTACACAGCAGGAAAATACACATTGTAATTATTTGAAGGTCAATTTAGCAACTTATTCTTTAAAGCTATGTTTCTTAAATGATGGTTCTTAGACCACCCACATCGGAATCACCTGGGGTACTGATGCCTGGGTCTCAGCCCCAGAATTCTGACATAATAGGTCTGGGGTACAGCCTGGGTGTGGGGAATTTTTTAAACTCCGTACATGATCTTGATGTGCATTCAAGATTGAGAACTGCTACCTTAGACTCACCAAAGAAGAACGTCTGGGCATGGGCCCTGGAATTCAAGGACCCAGGTGATTCTTAAACACAATAAATTATAAGAATATGAAAAAATGTTTTTGATTCACATGTACCTGAAAAGTGTTCAAAGATATTCAAGTGTATAACAAAATTCAATCTCCTAGAGAAGGAGCAAAACTAATTCAGTAATAAATAAGATCATTTTAAAATAAGCATAGTAAAGCTAATGCCTCTTTAAAGTACATTAGTGATTTCAAAGGCTCTCTTTGTAATTTATGTCATTTAATAAGATGATAACAACCTTGTGAGGTAGTCATATTAAGATCCTCACTTTGAAATAATAGCAAATTTAGGTTCAAGTCTTTTGATTCACCCAGATTGAATAGCTAAACAGTTGTCAAACTGAAACACAAAAATCCCAATTTTTCCTGAAATACCTGCTCTTTCCTCTATAGGCATGATGACCATATTTTTTAAAAGGAAATTATACTTTCTGGCCTGATAAAGATACGAAACTTGATGGAATTCCCCGGCAGTCCAGTGGTTAACACTCCGAGCTTCCAATGCAGGGGGTGTGGGTTCGATCACTGGTCAGGGAACTAAGAGCCCACATACCACGTGTGAAGAGTGGCCAATAAATAAATAAATAAAAGATATGAAACTTGAAAATACACTTCACACTCATGGCCTCTCCTTAATCTTCTTATTTAGGTAATTACAAATATTAGTTTTAGAAACAATAGCATTAGATAATGTATGCTACATGTCACAGTTGACAAGAGAGTTTTACAGGAGAAATAGAATAGTGCAACAAGTATGATTTTGAACTCCTTATTACATACCTTTTGTTTTTACCTATAACTCTCCAATGCCTAACATAGAGCAGAAAAAGAGAGACAACCCAATCAATACTTGTTAAATGAGGTCAGGCCTAATACTGGTACCCCTACCTCACACCCTTCCCATGCCAATGTGACAGGCTGGCATGGAATATTTGAATAGAACACTATGAGAACGTTCATGCCCACAAACCATATCCTTTTAGATTAAACCACACCCAGAATCTCCATGTTCACTGTCTCATGTGGGACAGGGGTGGACTATCTGAGGGTCGAGTAAGAGGGAGTTCCGCCTCCTAGCCCCAGCAAACTACATATAAAATAGCTCTGCCCAGACTTCTGTCATTCCACAGTGGACATTCTGACCCAAAACTTGACCTAAACTTGACCAAGCAAAAGAGAGTGCCTAGCCCAACCCTGCTGGATCACTTTGGGTGGAAAGGAAGAATCTATTTCAAAGAATTTGAAGCATGTCCCTTTAAATAGGTACTTATAAAATTTAAAGTCATAGTTATTCAGTCCTTGGCAATTCTGCAGTATGTAATGTTTACTACCCAGAATGGAGATTATGAATGACTTTTAAAATAAATGGAGATAATCTATTCTTTCCTCTTGGTCTGACAAAATCCTGTGTTACATATAGGATGAGCACAAAGAGTCATTGACTTAAAGTCTTAAAATACTTTCCTTCCAATGTTTTTCATCCTATTTTTTTATTGTGGTAAAATATACATAATGTAAAATTTACCATTTTAACCATTTTTAACCATACAATTCAGTGGCATTAAGTATATTCACAATGTTGTACAACCATCGCCCTATCCATTTCCAGAACTTATCATCTCAAACAGAAACTCTGTATCCATTAAGCAATAACTCAGCCCCCTCTCTCTCAACCCCTTGTAACTTATACTTTCTGTCTTTATGAATTTGCCTATTCTAGGTACCTCATAGAAGGGGAATCATACAATATTTGTCCTTCTGTGTCTGGATTCTTTCATGTTCCATAATGTTTTCAAGGTTCACCCATGTTGTAGTATTTTTCAGAATTTTTTTCCTTTTTAAGGCTGAATAATATTCCATTGTATGTACATACCACATTTTGTTCATCCACTCATTTGCAGATGAACATTTCGTTTTTTCCAGCTTTTGGCTATTATGAATAATTCTACTAGGAACATGGCATATAAGTATCTCTTTGGGTTCCTAAATTCAATTCTTCTGGGTATATGATTATAAGTGGAACTACTGGATCATATGGTAGATCTATGTTTACTCTATGTCGCCAAATTGTTTTCCATGGCAGCTACTCTATATTGCATTCCCACCAGCAACACACTAGCATTACAGTTTCTCCACATCCTTCCCAACATTTGTTATTTTCCGTTTTTTTTAATAATAGCCATCCTATATTTTTATAAATTATTTTATTATTTCCAGCATGATGAGTAAAATAAATTCTTGACTCATTTAACTTATCCACTAGTCGCCAAAATAAAAATTTTAAAGGTTATTTTATGAAGGTGGATTTTCTTTTCATATATATATGGGTTGTATTACCAATCCCTACACTAAAGGATCCCCAAACAGAATGGCTCATTTGATTTCTGTGTTTCACATCTGTCTTCTTCTAATACGCATTACTCTTCCACTAGATTTAATGTGCAGCTTCTGCTCTCCTATTACCTAGCAGAGTGGTTCTCAAACTTAAGCTGTATCAGGATCACCTTGAGGGCTTGTTACAACCAGGCTTCTGGTCCCCACCCGCAGAGTCTCTGATTCTCATTTGCATTTTCAACAAGTTTCCCTGGTGATACCGACGCTGTTGGCCTGGGAACCACATTTTGAGAACCACTGACCTAGAAAATCAGGAAAAGAAACTTCCGATGTTTTTCCAGAAAGAGCAGCAAGGCCCTGCAAGACTAGATGAGTGTGTCTCTAAGGAGTGAGGAAGTTGCATTAAGCAGCCAGACTTTGCAGCATCTACTCTGGCTTCAGAGGAACTGGGTTTTGTTGTTCCTGTTTGTTTTGTTTTTCACTTGCTTCCAACTCCTCATGGAATCCTGGTGGTCAGACCTCAAAGGTTATCTAGCTTAACCACTTCCCAAAGCAAGAAACTCCTTTACATCCAAAACAAGTGAGCAGCCCCACTCTGTTTTTAGCACTTCCAGGGATGGGTAACTCACCCTTGCATTGTTTTCAAGTACAGTTGGCCCTTGAACAATGTGCCGACCCTCCATGCACTGGAAAACCCTTCTAACTTCTAGGTGGCCCTCCACACAGAGGAGGTTCCTCATCTGGGGATTTAACCAACTTCGGATGCTATAATACTGTACTATTTACTACTGGGAAAAAGTCCCTGTATAAATGGACCTTGGAATTTCAAATGCCTGTTGTTCAAGGGTCAACTCTAATTGAGACTGTCAGATAAGAAAAGGCTAGTGAGGTGTTACTTTAAAATTATATGACTTGGGATCCAAACTCAGACACGGGAGGATGAAACCATCATAGCTTACCCTAAAAGCTTTTTTAAAGGAATCTTTAAAAATTTCTTACTAACATTTTTTTTCTATTCCACATCATTCAGAATAAGAGGAAGTAAAGAAAGTCATTTAAAAAAGAGCCAAAACCATTTTTTAATAGTAGGATCAGCAGAGCCTTGTGATAAATAAGGCATCACGAGATTAGACTGGAATCATAGTCTTCTCCTGATAAGTCATGACATTTAATTACTGTTAGCCCAAACCTCTTCACTTGCAATATGGAGATAAAAGTGTACCCCTTTACTACTCACAGGTGCACCACATCTAATAATGTACAGCAAAGCACTCTCTAAACTGGGATAATCAACTCGTTAGCTATTCATAGCCTAATTATTCACATTATCTACTTTTATTTAACTAATATACCATTCTTACATAGTATTTCCAATAATATTTTAGTCCCTTGGTTAAGCACTCATAAATATCTGGTATATAAATGCCCTTTTGCTTCCTCTTGCATTTTTTAATTATACAAACACATCATAAATCAAGGCTGCCTCTGTCTCCTGGGAATTTCAAAATAATCATGACATTCCCTACCTCTTTGGACCTCCTCACAGCTGTCCATAATGATGGCTGTCCCCATCTTAAGCAACCTTGGTATCAATAGAAGCCGAACCTGACAGGATATTGGTAGCTCTCTTTCTGAGAGCAGGTGATTGACATTTTCTCAGCGCCCTCCCCCGGCTCCTCCTACCTGTATTAGTATCAGAGTTTTGCCTTGCTTCTACTGCTCCTTTCCCACAACGAGCTTGAAGGCCTGATCATTCCCAAAGCCCTAGAGGGCATTCAACATTAATCCCACTTGTCCTGCACCCAACAGAGGAGCACTGAATGAGACATTGCCCCCCTCCCCTATTTTTGTCAATATGTCCTACAAAATACCCAAAGGGTACCCACACTTTTGGCCCAGAAGCTAAGATACCCTGGGTCTTTATGTTCTCTCCCTACAAAGTGGAGTCTCTTTTAACCTGAAACATCAAACTTCTTTTAACTTCAAAGTGGAGTCTATTTTAACCTCCCCAGGAAAGTCTCCAGCTGCTTCTCTTCTTGGACTGTGCCAGCACCCAGTCCTTCAACAATGGGTCCAGCTCCTACTCTCCCAAACTCTGTTTGCTTAGGAGCAACTCTGAACTGGCCAAGCACACTGTACACTTCACCTCTGCCCTGTCCTCCTGAAGTATGTCCTCACTTTCTCTCTGGATGACCCAGCCTAGGTCCCTTTCCACACTGGCCCCTGGCCCCTGATCAATGGTGGGATGGGATGGCTCTAGTGTGTCCCTGTCCCTCCATCCCCATGCCCACTCCTCCTTTACTGCTGGCTACTCCTCTAGCAAATCTTCTCTTGGCCCAGGTTGGAGGGGCTTTACCAACCCCTGCTGGGATAGAAAATGGGCAGAATTGTTTGGCAACCTATTATCTTCGGAGGTATTAATCCACTTTGTGCTGTTCTACCTTATTAGGCCAAGCCTCCCAGAATTTTTCAGTGCTTTCGGCATGTTCAGACCAATGGTATGAAGGATCCCAAAATCTGTGTGATGTCCCCCCTCCCTCTCCACAGCAGCAGGACCACTGGTGGCCATTCCTGACAACCTATGTGTCAATAAGGGGACCTGTCAACTTCATTCACTGAAGGCTTATAAAGCCAGATTGCAGGACCCCACTTCCAATTTCTGACTCATCTGCATTTCTAACAAGTTTCCCAGGTGATACTGAAGCTGCTGATCTGAGAACCACATTTTTAGAACCAGTTACTAGTGGTAAAAAAAATTAAAACTTTAATGAGGAAGCAAGGTTTTCTAAAAGTGTACTGATTAATCAATTTGCCCATATACCTAGACAGTTTTCCACATTCCTACACAGAAATCCAATCCAAAAAAATTTAAAGCAAATATGTTTATGATAAGCTGTTCAACACTCTGACTGCCCATCAGTTATGGAGCACAGATAACCCATCAAATGTAGAAGCGGTTTTAGGAAGAAAAAGGTGACCCTGGGTAAAGCTGCCACGGAACTACCTTTATTCACGTTAACAATCGTCATTTGTTTCTAGTGAAAATAAGAGTCCCACTCACCTTGCCTCATTAGGTCCTTCCCAAGCACCCTCTCCAAACACGGTAATTTCACCCCAAAGGCAAAGATGAAGTTGGCATTAAGGACCTACTATGGCATCCATCAGAAATAGCGCAAGCCACTAGGCCATTTTTGCAAAGTTTCAAACCTAGAGAATATTATAATAAATAACAGTGTACTCTTCCCCGAGATTCATCTATTATTATTTTACCACATTCGCTTCCTCTCTATATATATACAGTTGACCCTTGAACAACTCGACTTTGACTTGCGCGGGTCCATTTACACGTGGATATGTTTCAATAGTAAATACTACAGCACTACATGGTCTGTGGTTGGTTGAATCTGCGGATTGGGAGGAAGCACAGACACAGAGGGCTGCAGACTATAAATTATATTTGGATTAACACCTTCATTGATTAAGGGTCAACTGTATAGCTTTTTTCCTTCCTACTGCATATTCTAAGACTAAAAATTTTTTTCCTAAGTAACTACAGTACCATTATTATACCTAAGAAACTAACATTAATTCAATTTATGATCCATTATATAGCCTATATTCAAACTGTTCCAATTGCTCTCAAAGCCCCAAAATAGTTTTTGTTGTTTTCTCTCCTTTTTATTTTAAATCCAGCATCCAAATTCCATGTATTGCATCTGGTTGTTAGGTCTCTCTAAATCTTTTTAACTTAAATATTCCCTATGCTTTTTTTATGAATCATAATATTAACTATTTAAAGAATCCAGGCTAGCTGTCTCTCACAATGTCCCACTTTCTGGATTTGTCTAATTGTTTCTTCATGGTTAGATCCAGTTTAACATATATGGCATGGATATTACTTAGGTGACATTAACATCAAATCAGGAGACATATAATGTCAGATTGTTCTACTACTGGCAATACTAGGTTTGATGACATGGATGGGGTAGCTTCTACGGTACAGGTACATTTTTCACTTTGCAAGAGGTAAGTAATCTGGGAGACAACACCTTGAGACCATGTGAATATCCTGTTCCCAACCACCTTTCTCCAAAATGTTTAGGATCCACTGATGATCCTCAACCGATCAATTATTGAACTAAGGATTGTAACACTGATTTTCTTATTCTATGTTTTCTTCTATAATTATTAGTTAGCATTCTTCTGTTAAAAATGGATCTCTCTTTGTACACTATATATGTAAACACACATATATATATACATATATATCACAATGGACTTATGCTTTTACTTTTTATTTAATGTGTTATGATTCATTATTATAATTATTTTTTTGATGTTCATATTGTGCAAAATTGCCCTGTTATATCTACTTCATGCCAATTCCCAGAGGTGGACACTTTCTCATTTTGGTAAGTTTTTTGTGGAGTTGCTTAAAATTTTCAATGGACGCACATTTTAAATGGATTTTAACATTTTCTCTGAGAAAATAGTTACATATTTTAGATGGGTGGGTAAATTATTGATCATCTTAAGGTAGCTTGAATCATTATACAGTCATCCCTCGGTATCCAAGGGGTATTGGTTCCAGGACACCACACAGATACCGAAGTCCAAGAATGTTCAAGTCCCTTATATAAAATGGTACAGTATTTACATATAACCTATGCAATATCCTCCTATATACTTTAAATCATCTCCAGAATGATTTACTTAGAATACCTAATATACCTAATATATAGAATACCTATAGAATACCTAATATACTGTAAATACTATGGAATGGAAATAGTTGCCAGTGCATGGAAAATTCAAGTTTTGATTTTTGGAGCTTTCTGGAATTTTTTTTCCCAAATATTTTCAATCCTCGGTTGGTTGAATCTGCAGATGTGGAACCCTCAGATACAGAGGAGTGACTGTAGTCTGGGTTAGTACACTTGGAAATATTGACATATAATATGGTTGTATATTTGATAGCAAGTAGTTCTCTAATTCGATTTTAATAGGGTTTTTTTTTCAGAGTACTTTACTTAAATAAAACTACAAATGCTAATAGTAAAGTGGTAATAAAAATTAAAATTTAATCAGAATCTCACAATCACTACATTACCTTTTCTCTTCCATTTTAAGTCACCTGTATGCATTTTGCATTGTGGTAATAATAAAACCTGTATTATTATTTGTTGTTTTCCCCTAAAAAACAGTAACATTATTTAATTTTTCAAAGGAACCAGCCATAAACTTGAAGATATATGGAGTTTCACATCATGTATCATAAAACTAAACCCTATCACAGACCAACTTTTTAAATTATTAATTTTTATTTAAAAAATAATATAGACACAACCAAAAAGGAAAGTCAAAAAGTACAAGATGGAATATAATGAAATAACGTTTTCCTTCTACTCAAAACCCTGTCTCTGCCCCCTCAGAATCATCCACTTTCACATCCTCTTGAGGAAGGAATTCCAGAAATTTTAAATTCATAAAAGTAAATGTAGGTGACTCCTTTGTGGTCAGTGCTGCTAAACAAAGGGAATTTGTAACAATCAGCCATCTGCATTTGACTGGTTCCCTAAACTGAATCTGAGAAAGTTTTCATATCAGGACACCACTGTCACCTAACTCTCTTTAATGGATATATGCCTAGTTTTTCACTGTGTACTTATACCATCATTTATTTTTAACCAGTTCCATATCTGTCAACAGTTTTCATTTCTTTATCTGCATACTTTTTACTGTTTCAAGGAATGGTGCAACAGACATAACTGTGCATATATCTTTTGGTACATGTAAGAGTACGCATTTAGAATAAATACTAGTAGTAAAATTACTGGGTCAAAAGATCAGAGTATACAGTTGACCTTTGAACAACATGGGGGTTAGTGTATGAGAGTTACTTCTACCTCTATACCCTTAGTAATACTGTAAAGTAGTAAAATTTTAATCTCTGACATATGCCAATATGATAGGTAAAAATTATTTCATTTATTTAAATAGGAGGATGAGCATTTTTCTTGTTTATAAACCCTCAATATTTCTTGCCCATCACCATTTCTCAAAAGGCAAGAAACTCCCCACGTACCTGGGTAGGGCAAAAGATAAAAGAAAAAACAGACACAAAAGAATATGGAAAGGACCTGCATCTCTGGGAGGGAGCTGTGAAGGAGGAAAAGTTTCCACACACTAGAAGCCCCTTCACTGGCAGAGATGGGGGTTGGCAGGGGGGAAGCTTCGGAGCCACGGAGGAGAGCGCAGCAACAGGGGTGCAGAGGGCAAAGCAGAGAGATTCCCACCCAGAGGATCGGTGCCAACCAGCACTCACCAGCCCGAGAGGCTTGTCTGCTCACCTGCCAGGGCAGGTGGGGGCTGGAAGCTGAGGCTCGGGCTTCAGAGGTCAGACCCCAGGGAGAGGACTGGGGTTGGCTGTGTGAACACAGCCTGAAGGGGGCTAGTGCGCCATAGCTAACAGGGAGGGAGTCCGGGAAAAAGTCTGGACCTGCGTAAGAGGCAAGGGTCCATTGTTTCGGGGTGCATGAGGAGAGGGGATTCAGAGCACCACCTAAATGAGCTCCAGAAACGGGCGCAAGCTGCGGCTATCAGTACATAAACGAGAGACGGGCATGAGACGCTAAGGCTGCTGCTGCAGCCACCAAGAATCCTGTGTGCAAGCACAGGTCACTATCCACACCTCCCCTCCCAGAGGACTGTGCACCCCACCACTGCCAGGGTCCCATGATCCAGGGACAACATCCCTGGAAAACACACAGCACACCTCACGATGTTGCAACATCACACTGCCGTCTGTCACCACAGGCTCTCCCCACATTCCATACCCCTCCCTGCCCCAGCCTGAGTGAAGAGAGGCCCCTAATCACCTGTTACTTAAACCCCCTCCTCTCTGGAAGAAGAACAGACACCAAAGGGCGACCTACACGCAGAGGCAGGGCCAACTCCAAAGTTGAAACCCAGGAGCTGTGCGAACAAAGAAGAGAAAGGGAAATTTCTCCGTGCAGCCTCGGGAGCAGTAGATTAAATCTCCACAATCAACTTGATATACCCTGCATCTGTGGAATACATGAATAGACAACAAATCAAACCAAATTTGAAGCAGTGGATTTTGGGAACAACTGTAGACTTGGGGTTTCCTGTATGAGACTGACTAGTTTCTGATTTTTATGTTTATCTTAGTATAGTTTTTACCACTTGCTAACATTGGTGGATTTGTTTAATGGTTTGGTTGTTCTCTTCTTTTTTTTTTTTTTTTTTGCGGTATGCGGGCCTCTCACTGTTGTGGCCTCCCCCGTTGCGGAGCACAGGCTCCGGACGCGCAGGCTCAGCGGCCATGGCTCACGGGCCCAGCCGCTCCGCGGCATATGGGATCCTCCCAGACCGGGGCACGAACCCGTATCCCCTGCATCGGCAGGCGGACTCTCAACCACTTGCGCCACCAGGGAGGCCCTGTTCTCTTCTTTTTTAAAAAATTTTTTTATTTAACAATTTTTTAATTTTTAATTTTAATAACTTTATTTTATCTTTTTCTTTCTTTCTTTTTTTTCTTCCTTTTCTTCTGAGCCATGTGGCTGACAGGGTCTTGGTGGTCCGAGCAGGTGTCAGGCCTGAGCCTCTGAAGTGGGAGAGCTGAGTTCAGGACATTGGACCACCAGAGACCTCCTGGTCTGACGAAACATCAATCACCGAGAGGTCTCCCAGAGATCTCCATCTCAACACTAAGACCCAGTTCCAGTGAACAACCAGCAAACTCCAGTGCTGGACACCCCATGCCAAACAAGTAGCAAGACAGAAACACAACCTCACCCGTTGGCAGAGAGGCTGCCTAAAATCATAATAAGGTCACAGACACACCAAAACACACCACCGGACGCGGTCCTGCCCACCAGAAAGACAAGATCCAGGCTCATCTACTAAAACACAGGCACCATTCCCCTCCAGCAGGAAGCCTACACAACCCATTGAACCAACCTTACCCACTGAGGACAGACACCAGAAACAACAGGAACTACAGACCTGCAGCCTGAGAAAAGGAGATTCCAAATGGAGTTAAGCAAAATGAGAAGACAGGGAAATACGAAGCAGATGAAGGAGCAAAGTAAAAACCCACCAGACCAAACAAATGAAGAGGAAATAGGCAGTCTGCCTGAAAAAGAATTCAGAGTAATGACAATAAATCTGATCCAAAATCTTGGAAATAGAATGGAGAAAATACAAGAAACGTTTAACAAGGACCTAGAAGAATAAAGAGCAAACAAACAATGATGAACAACACAATAAATGAAATTAAAAATTCTCTGGAAGGAATCAATAGCAGAATAACTGAGGGAGAGGAAAAAATAAGTGACATAGAAGATAAAATACTGGAAATAACTATCGCAGAGCAGAATAAAGAAAAAAAGAATGAAAAGAATTGAGGACAGTCTCAGAGACTTCTGGGACAACAGTAACTGCACCAATATTCAAATTATAGGGGTCCCAGAAGAAGAAGAGAAAAAGAAAGGGACTGAGAAAATATTTGAAGAAAATATAGTTGAAAACTTCCCTAATATGGGAAAGGAAAGAGGCAATAAAGTCCAGTAAGCACAGAGAGTCTCATACAGGATAAACCCAAAGAGAAACACGCCAAGACACATATTAATCAAACTATCAAACATTAAATACAAAGAAAAAATATTAAAAGCAGCAAGGGAAAAACAACAAATAACCTACAAGGGAATCCCCATAAGGTTAACAGCTGATCTTTCAGCAGAAACTCTGCAAGCCATAAGGTAGTAGCAGGACATATTTAAAGTGATGAAAGGGAAAAACCTAAAACCAAGATTACTCTACCCAGCAAGGATCTCATTCAGATTACACAGCAAAATTAAAAGCTTTACAGACAAACAACAGCTAAGAGAATTCAGCACCACCAAACCAGCTTTACAACAAATGCTAAAGGAACTTCTTTACGCAAGAAACACAAGAGAAGGAAAAGACCTACAGTAACAAACCTAAAACAATTAAGAAAATGGTAATAGGAACATACATATCAATAATTACATTAAATGTAAATGGATTAAATGCTCCAACCAAAAGACACAGACTGACTGAATGGATAGAGAAACAAGGCCCATATATATGCTGTCTACAGGAGACCCACCTCAGACCTAGGGACACAGACAGACTGAAAGTGAGGGGATGGAAAAAGATATTCCATGTAAATGGAAATCAAAAGAGGGCTGGAGTAGCAATACTCATATCATATAAAACTGACTATAAAATAAAGACTATTAGAAGAGACAAAGAAGGACACTACATAATGATCAAGGGATCAATCCAAAAAGAACATATAACAACTGTAAATGTTTATGCACCCTGCATAGAAGCACCTCAATACATAAGGCAAATGCTAACAGCCATAAAAAGGGAAAGTGACAGTAACACAATCATAGTAGGGAACTTTAACACCCCACTTTCACCAATGGACAGATCATCCAAAATGAAAAGAAACAAAGAAACACAAGCTTTAAAGGACACATTAAACAACATGGATTTAATTGATATTTATATGACATTCCATCCAAAAACAACAGAATACACTTTCTTCTCAAATGCTCAAGGAATTCTCCAGATAGATCATATGTTGGGCCACAAATCAAGTCTTGGTAAATTTAAGAAAATTGAAATTGTATCAAGTATCTTTTCCGACCACAATGCTATGAGACTAGATATCAATTACAGGGGAAAAAAACTGTAAAAAATACAAACACATGGAGGCTAAACAATACACTACTGAATAACCAACAGATCACTGAAGAAATCAAAGAGGAAATCAAAAAATACCTAGAAACAAATGACAATGGAGACACGACGACCCAAAACCTATGGGATGCAGCAAAAGCAGTTCTAACAGGGATGTTTATAGCAATACAATCTTACCTCAAGAAACAAGAAAAATCAAATAAACAACCTAACCTTACACCTAAAGCAATTAGAGAAAGAAGAATTTAAAAAACCTGAAGTTAGCAGAAGGAAAGAAATCATAAAGATCAGATCAGAAATAAATGAAAAAGAAATGAAGGAAACAATAGCAAAAGGCAATAAAACTAAAAGCTGATTCTCTGAGAAGCTAAACAAAATTGATAAACCATTAGCCAGACTCATCAAGAAAAAAAGGGAGAAGACTCAAATCAATGGAATTAGAAATGAAAAAGGAGAAGTAACAACTGACACTGCAGAAATACAAAAGATCATGAGAGATTACTACAAGCAACTCTATGCCAATAAAATGGACAACCTGGAAGAAATGGACAAATTCATAGAAAAGCACAACCTTCTGAGATGGAACCAGGAAGAAATAGAAAATATAAATTGACCAATCACAAGCACTGGAATTGAAACTGTGATGAAAAATCTTCCAACAAACAAAAGCCCAGGACCAGATGGCTTCACAGGCAAATTCTATCAAACATTTAGAGAAGAGCTAACACCTATCCTTCTCAAACTCTTCCAAAATATAGCAGAGGGAGGAACACTCTCAAACTCATTCTACGAGGCCAGCATCACCCTGATACCAAAACCAGACAAAGATGTCACAAAAAAAGCAAAATACAGGCCAATATCACTGATGAACATAGATGCAAAAATCCTCAGCAAAATACTAGCAAACAGAATCCAACAGCACATTAAAAGGATCATACACCATGATCAAGTGGGGTTCTCCCAGGAACACAAGGATTCTTCAATATATGCAAATCAATCAATGTGATAAACCACGTTAACAAATTGAAGGATAAAAAGGATATGATCATCTCAAGAAGAAAAACAAAGTTCAACACCCATTGATAATAAAAGCCCTCCAGAAAGTAGGCACGGAGGGAACTTACTTCAACATAATAAAGGCCCTATGTGACAAACCCACAGTTAACATCACTCTCAATGGTGAAAAACTGAAACCATTTCCACTAAGATCAGGAATAAGACAAGGTTGCCCACTCTCACCACTCTTATTCAACACAGTTTTGGAAGTTTTAGCGACAGCAATCAGAGAAGAAAAAGAAATAAAAGGAATCCAAATCGGAAAAGAAGAAGTAAATCTGTCACAGTTTGCAAATGACATGATACTATACATAGAGACTTATAAAGATGCTACCAGAAAATTACTAGAGTTAATCAATGAATTTGGTAAAGTAGCAGGATACAAAATTATTGAACAGAAATTTCTTGCATTCCTTTACACTAATGACAAAAGATCTGAAAGAGAAATTAAGGAAACACTTCCATTTACCACTGCAACAAAAAGAATAAAATACCTGGGAATAAACCTACCTAAGGAGACAAAAGACCTGTATGCAGAAAACTGTAAGACACTGATGAAAGAAATTAAAGATGATACAAACAGATGGAGAGATATACCATGTTCTTGGATTGGAAGAATCAGCATTGTGAAAATGAATATACTACCCAAAGCAATCTATAGATTCAATGCAATCCCTATCAAACTACCAATGGCATTTTTCACAGAACTAGAACAAAAAGTTTCACAATTTGTGTGGAAACACAAAAGACCCTGAATATCCAAAGCAGTCCTGAGAAAGAAAAACGTAGCTGGAGGAATTAGGCTCCCTGACTGCAGACTATACTACAAAGCTACAACAATCAAGATAGTATGGTACTGGCACAAAAACAGAAATATAGATCAATGGAACAGGAAAGAAAGCCCAGAGGTAAACCCATGCACATATGGTCACCTTATCTTTGATAAAGGAGGCAAGGATACACAATGGAGAAAAGACAGCCTCTTCAATGAGTGGTGCTGGGAAAACTGGACAGCTACATGAAAAAGAATGAAATTAGAACACTCCCTAACACCATACACAAAAATAAACTCAAAATGGATTAAAGACCTAAATGTAAGGCCAGACACTATCAAACTCTTAGAGGAAAACATAGGCAGAACACTCTATGACATAAATCACAGCAAGATCCTTTTTGACCCACCTCCTAGAGAAACGCAAATAAAAGCAAAAATAAACAAATGGGACTGAATGAAACTTCAAAGCTTTTGCACAGCAAAGGAAACCAGAAACAAGATGAAAAGACAACCCTCAGAATGGGAGAAAATATTTGCAAATGAAGCAACTGACAAAGGATTAATCTCCAAAATATACAAGCAGTTCATGTAGCTCAATATCAAAAAAACAAACAATACAATCCAAAAATGAGCAGAAGACCTAAATAGACATTTCTCCAAAGAAGATATACAGATTGCCAACAAACACATGAAAGGATGCTTAACATCACTAATCATTAGAGAAATGTAAATCAAAACTACAATGAGTGTATACACTACCAAATGTAAAATAGATAGCTAGTGGGAAGCAGCTGCATAGCACAGGGAGATCAGCTCGGTGGTTTGTGACCACCTAGAGGGGTGGGATAGGAAGGGTGGGAGGGAGGGAGATGCAAGAGGGAACATATGTATATGTATAACTGATTCACTTTGTTATAAAGCAGAAACTAACACAACATTGTAAAGCAATTATACTCCAATAAAGATGTTAAAAAAAATACCCCTTTCTCACATTAAATAGGACTGACCTGTGTAACTAAGAGGATATTGCAGAAATGACACTGTGTGACATTCGAAACTAAGTCTTAAAAAAACATTGAGGCTTCCATGCTATCCTGTCTCTTGGAGTGCTCACTCTGGTAGAAGCCAACTACCATGTTGTGAAGACATTTAAGGAGCCTCTGGAGAGACTCACATGGAAGGAACTGAGGCTTCCTGATGACAACTATTGCCGTGAGGATGAACCATCCTGGAAGCAAATCTTCCAGCCCAAGGCTCCCCTTCAAATGACTGGAGCCTCATGAAGGACTCCAGCCCCAAACCATCCAACTAAGCTGCTCCCAAATTCCTGACACACTGAAACTGTGTGAATTAATAAACATTTATTGTTGTTTTAAGTCATTAAGTTTGGGTTAATTGGTTATGCAGCAATGTATAACTAAAAAATCTTCCAACTAACAATTTTATTGGGAAGGCATTGACTTTATAGACTCATTTATAAAGAACTGACCTCTTCACAATGTTGAACATTTCTACCCATGTAGAACTTCTTTCTTTCCATCAAGTCAAGATTTTTTTTTAAAAAACAGGTAGATATTTAAAGTCTTGATCATTGATGTCTGGCACATTTCTCTTATTCACTTTGTTGCTATACCTCTATTTTATTCTCTAAATTGTACTGATACTATCAATTTTAATGCTATTACTCTTCTATTAATTTTGTAACCAGCCAACTCGCTTAATATCATTTTTCTAGTAGCCAGACAACTGATTATTTTGGATTTTTCAGATGTGTAATTATTATCATCTACAAATAATGATAATTTTGCCTCATATTTTCCTTTTTATAGCTATTATTTCTCTACAGCTATTATTATTTTATAGCTATTATTTTGTACTTGCATTGGCTGAAGTAATAAATATTAGCTCTAAAAACATATGATGGCTGAAGATATTATATTCCTGCAATATTTATTAGTTTGATTTCTTCCATTATTCTGAATATCCTTGTAGTTGTAGACTGCCATATCCCCCAATTTGGCTGAAATGATTAATATTTTTAGTCTAAAAATCTCATTTTTAATAGAAATATTAACAATTAATTTTTAAATTATACCAAATCAAACCTTGTTTTCAAGTTTTTATCAATATGATAAAAAATACTTTAAAATGACTAAAAGATGACAGTCACTGTTGTCATGGTTCACTGTCTTTCATTTACTATCTTTAATACTCCTTGACCTTTAACCAAAAGACTTAATTATCTTCCTAACCCAAGGAAAGTGGAAATCAAAACTACATAAATAAATAAAAACATGCTTCTAAATGACAAAGGTTAAAATTGAGAAGGAACAAATCTTGATATTGCTTAGGAAAATAAAACCTCCCCAAATAAATTTTCCTTTTAATAACTTTCAAAAGAAATGTAATTTTTGAAATGTTTAAGTTTTAAAAAAAATTTCAAGATGAAACAGGTAGGAAGGAAGCAGTGGGGAGTATTTTTGAGGCCCAGGAAAATGAGAACACTACAAGGTAACTGATAAATTGATTTTTAATAATGTTAGACACTTGCAAACCCTCTCTCTTCATTGTGCTGCAGGAAGAGAATACACTAGCAGGTGTTTTAACACCCTCCAAGGATTTTCAATTTCATTATTATATCCATGTGAAGCAAAGGAAAGCCAAAATAACACCTAGGTAAGTAAAATTCATTATTACCTTGAGTTGTTTAGTGTCCATTTTTTTCCTTATCTATGTCCAACAGAAGAACATCTAGCAATTGATTCAGAAGGCAAAATGAACATACAAGTTTAGAGTTGGACTGCTCAAATTTTACAGATTCTAATTCTAGAAACATTATCTTGCATATAAATCATAATTCTGCTCCAGAAGACCCTTTCCTGTGCTTTTCAGATGAATCTTATGCCAAGACTTTCCAACGTGACGTATCACAATGCCAGATTGATAAGCAAGTTTGATCAACACTAGCAGAATCATCTCACACCAAACATTACAGGATTTACCAGAGTACAGACCGTAACGGTAACATGGAAGCTGGCTTTTTCTGTGCTTAACTTGGAACAGCAGACGTGTTCAGCTCCAACCTTTTCAAGTCTTAACATCTGTTGTGAGCATGATGAAAAACAATAGACTTGGGAAATTGCATTTATTTCAATACTAAGTTCAGTGGCCTGACTCAATGTATCTACAGGATTGACATGAATTATGGCAAAACCAAGAAAGACTATTTAATCAGGACAAGGAAATCTGGGATTGTTGGGACTCTGCAGATTTGGATCCACACTTAGGATGCTGCAAAATACTGTTTTCAAATACTCCCTTCAGAAGCACAGTGTAAGATGTGTTACAACAGCCTAGACAACAACCAGGGAGAAAGGGTTTCATCTTTACTTCCTGTACCATCTGAACTGGGGTTATATGATTTCCCTTGAAATAAATACTTTGTTGATTTTCTGTATCCTTTATTACAACTCCAGTCATCAACAACATGATTTGGTTTTTATGTATAATCGATTCTCCTTAGTCTTTGCTGAACAAACGCATCAAGATCTTGGCATTAAAAATTCAACCACATTTTCTTTGTAAAATTTTCTCTTCCTCTTTTACTTCTACTGAACTGAAATGAACAAGGTGGTTTAAACAGTTGTCTTATGTTGCAGTAAAGTCCAACAACACATATTCAAAACCTAAACTTGCTTTAAAGAAAGATGACGGGCAAGCTAAAGCTTGCACTAAGCTACACCATCAATATACTCTCAGAGGTGGAGTGAATCTCAGTCTTCATGGGGTTGAAATATAAAACAACTGGATATTTCCTTTTTCAGGAGGTGTGACATTCCATTTATATTTTTGAAAATGGTATATAGCACTTTTGGAGAGAGTTGTTTGGAAAAGGAGAGAAATAAACTTAATCAAAGAAAAATATGATTCAAAAACAAACACCACCACAATAAGTTCCTTAAAAGTCTAATATAGAATACATAACACACCTGACTCTTGACTTACTTATTTCAAATACAGAGAAAAGCTAAAATCCTGAGGACAGATTGTTTTACTTTTTTAACTTAGCAGACCAGTGCCCATCAACAGCAGCAAACAGCTGAATATTGTATTAATACTTTAAGATTATTGCAAATTCAGAAGAAAATTAAAATCAAACACTGGATTTCATGTAAAGTCAAATCTTTCATTTAAGTCTCCAATTTTCTATCTATAGGGAGCATAACACTTAGGGTATCGGTAATCAGTCAAGGACAGATTGTTGCAGGATATACATTGTCATGAAATTTTAATTTTGTAAACCCTACATTTGTTAAACCTCTTTCCCTGTGTTGCCTGTATTCAAAACATCCCTGACTTTTATCTATAACATAATCAGTAAAAACCAACTGCCACATGTGACAAAGGACACTTTGATTAGTTATCAGGCTTTTCTTCATTTGTATTCCTCTCTGAGCAAAAACTCTAATCTTCAAGAGCATGTGTGACCAAAAGAGGTCTAGACATGAAGAGACTGGCTGTTCCCATAAGTGCCCATCACTTTGAAGAGCACCTTAGGAAATCAGTTAAGACCTTTCTGAAGCTGAGCTATTCTAACTGCCGAGGACGCAGGTTCTCTGGATGACAAAACAGATGCCTGCAGTCCTTGTGAAGACAAGTGGAGGTCCCTCTGTGAGAGAACTTTGCACAGCCCAACATTTAGCCATTGTCCATTGAATCCACAAGTTGGTTTCAGTAATCTTGACAAATAGTTCTTTAGGAAAAAAATGATATGGAAGGCGTATTTGCCAATTATGTCACAATCAGAGCTACGTTTCATCTTACATGGTTAGTCATTGATTAGTATGATTTCCAAAGCTGAAGTACTTTCAGGCACATTCCTCAGATCCTCTAAATATGATACAACCATGGCTCTCAGTGTTATGTGAATAGCCAATACCTCCTGATGCTGGGTAACTGGAACTACAGTAATAGGTCCTCAACCTGATTCTAATGGATTTTGAATGCTACACCTCCTTAGATGGCTTTCTCTTTGCAGAATCGATATCCAATGTTCTTGAATTTTCCAGTAGAGTGCTGCTATAATACTGCAGAAAAGCAAGTGTTAGTGGTTCTCCATGACCTGTAGATTTTCTGGGACAAGTACCTCCTCCCACATTTTTGATGATTCTATTGGTAAAAATTCTCTGATTGCATATTATAGATATGTATTTCTTCAATAAATACTTACTGAGTGCTTACTCTATACCAGAGAGCATGCCAGGTGCTACAGATATGGGATGGATAAGAGCTGTATGCTCCTTGCCTTATGGGGCCTGAAGCCTATTGAGAGATACCAACAATTAAACAATAGCTCTTCAGCACAAGCACTTTAGAATAGAAGGCACATAGTGGGGGCACCTAGCCTAGTCATGAGGAAGGGGAAGTGAATAAGGGAGCCAGGGAATGTTTTTGGAAAAGGTGTCATTTAATTGGGATCTAAAAGATGATTGGAAAAAAGATAGCAAAAAGAGGCAGAGGATAGGAGTGGAATTTTTCCGAATCACAGAACACGTATAATACGTTCTCTTCCTCTGAATTCTAAGACCAAAAACAATGTAGTATCACTGTCCAGAATCTATTCTGATTGTATTATTAGTTTCTATTAATGTTAACTGTGGTCTAGTCAGAAGGAAAAATTTGTTATAGATTCCAAATATTAGGCAATCCTGCAGTATAAAATTCTTAAATTCCCCCAAATTGCAAAGTTGAAATATGTACACAGGGACGCTTTGATCAAGCTATCGGTTTCGCTTATGAGATTTAATTTTCTGAACAATGACTGATGAAACAAAGATAACTTCCTCAAGCCTGAGTCTTAGGAAAAGAGATAGCAAAAGAATGTAATGAGGCATGAATATGGTTGGGATATATGGTCAACCATTACATGCTTGTGTTGGCAATGCCATCTTATATTTCATGACAGAATGGAAGTGTGAGCCAATAAATCCCGGGAAGCAGGCTATATCAGTTATCTATTTCTGCACAAAAAGTACCACAAAACTTAACAGCTTAAAACAACAATGCACACTTATTATCTCATAGTTTCTGTGAATCATGAATCTAGGCACAGCTTATCAGGGTCCTAGGCTTCAGGATCACTTTCAAGCTGTAATGAAGGCATCAATGTTGAGCCTCATCTATAGACTTGACTTAAGAAGAACTCACTTTGAGCTTATGCAGTTGTTTACCGGATTGAGTTCTTTGCTGGTTGTTGTCTGGAGCTGAGGCTCCTTACCATGGGGACCTCTCCACCATGATAGCTTGTTTCATCAAAGCATACAAGCAAAGAAACCAATAGAGTTCATTATCAAGATAGAAGTCATGAGCTCTTGAAAATGACATTCCTTCAATGTTACCATATTCTATATGTTAGAAGAAAGTAACTCAAAGGTAGGAGATTATACAAGGCCACTAATACCAGGAGGCTGGGATCACTAGCAGCCATCCAAAAGGCTGTCTGCCTTACAGGCTGACTGATGGTCCATGTTTGGTATGTCTCTGGTCAGTGTAAAGTGTGCTCAAGTTTTAGCATATTTCCAATTTTCTAGCAATAAAGTATCTGTTTTTCTTGAATCTATTTTTTTAATTAATTTATATTTATTGTATAAGTCAAGGTCAGATCCAGAGACAGAAATTACATATTTAACTTTGCTGTGTAGAAGAAACTAACACAACATTGTAAATCAACTATACGTTGATAAAATAAACTTTATTTTTATTTATTTTTCTTACTTTTTAATTAATTTTTATTAGAGTATAGTTGCTTTACAATGTTTAAGATAAATTTTAAAAAAAGAAATTACACGATTTATTTGACCAGAGAGAATTTGACATAAATAATTGTTAAGTATAAAGTCGTTAACCTGGTAACTAAAAGGTTAAAAAGAGAGAGTGAGAACTTTAAGGGATCATGGAGGTAGCAACTGCAGAATGTAGCTACCAGCCCAAGGGCTGGGGGAAAAAAGGGAAGAGCTTGGAATTATAAAAACGTAGAAATTGAGAGAAGGGACCCCATTCAGGTGAAGCTCAGACCTCTGAAGAGGGGATATTGTTCAGCTGGTGCCAGTGTCTTGGGAGCTGGGGGACAGAGTTGCCCGATGAAGCTGGTCCTGCCAGTGCTGGAAAAACCACAAAATGGAGAGGAAAGAATTGCCACTGCTGGGGTGAGGTAGAGTTCCCAGAGTGAGGCTCATGAGACCAGCTAGGAGGCAGGAAGGAGCAAGTCCTTTCTTCCTCCTCCAGCCTCAAAGCATCTCTCTTGGGTCCCCATTAACAGACACTAAGAGGGTACCAGCTGAAAAAGCAGAAATGTGGCTGGGGAGTCCCAGGCTCAAAATGGCAACAAAGCAGAGAACCGATGGACCGATTTGGAGCTGAGAGACAATAGCTTAATAACCAGCACAGGCAGGTTATCGATATGAGAGGAAAGTAAGGAAATGTGTGTGGCAGGGTGGCTTGGGAAGGGGCTGGGTTGTCCAATCAAAAGATGAATTTCATATTAATGTCAATAAATTGTTTGGCTCTATTTTTTTAAGTAATATTTAGTATGGTCACAAGCATAGCTGGTTCCAACAGAACATTTTATTATAGATAAGGAATCAAAAATACCTTACTCTTTCCATATAGGATTCAAATGAATGACATGGTAAACAATGTCCTCTAGTAGACATGAAGGAAACAGGAGGAAAGGCAAATGGTAAATATGGGTATGGCCAAAATGGATTCTACTGGCCAAAAAAACTTCTTGCACCCCTAGTGGTTTTGGAAATCCACTGGCAACATAACATCCTCAGACTGTTCCAGTAAATAATACTGGGCACTAGATATATGCACACTCACTTAAAAATTAATCTAGTCACTGAGACAAACCTTTAGAAAAAAAGCTATCTAGCCTGATAACAACAAAGCTCTGAAACAACAATATGAATAGGAATATTTCAGGTAGAATTGCTAGAGGCTATATTTTGTTTTCTAAGTAATTGCATTTCTCAAGGATTGATGATAGCCTTATGAAAAACAAGGCACTGTGAGCTCACTTTAGGGAAGATTTCTCCTGAAGGCTGCCTAAGTCAATGCAAATATATCTCTAAAACAAAACAAATGGCAAAATGTCTCTTATCCCTCATTTTACTGTGTTTCTCAAATTCTGCCTTAATCCAAGCAGTGGGGTGAGATTATTACTAACCCAAATGTTTCTTCAACATGAAACCTAAAGATAATTTTACTAGAAAATGTGACTGTGTCCTGTCACTTTTGTTCAAGTCTGATCTTCACACAATTGAAAAAGGATTTTCCTGCCCTTATTAGTTACATGTGGACAAGCAAATAATATGAAAGAAAGCCAAAAGATAATGTCATAAGACTCCTCATCTATCTAAGGGCAAAACAGGTGTTTGTATAAGACCTCAATCAGCAGTCTCAGCACACTGATTCTTAGGGTAGTGCTCTAGAAGATCAATGACATTGTTCACAAGCAATGACCTTCACTAAACAGAAACATTTCGTGTGAAAGTAACATCAAAAGGAGAATGTGGAATACAAAGCAAACACTTCTTTATGGTAGAGGATAGTTCAAGGTCAGTGTATGTTACTAACCACCACAGGAGAGAGTACAAATTTGATAAACATACCCAAATGCAATATGCCTATCACCATGTTGTTTTGTTTTGTTTTATTTTGTTTTGCGGTTCGCGGGCCTCTCACTGTTGTGGTCTCTCCCATTGCGGAGCACAGGCTCCGGACACGCAGGCTCAGCAGCCATGGCTCACGGGCCCAGCCACTCCGCGGCATGTGGGATCTTCCCGGACCAGGGCACAAACCTGTGTCCCATGCATCGGCAGGCAGACTCTCAACCACTGCACCACCAGGGAAGCCCCTATCACCATGTTTTAAAAGTAGCCATCAATAACAAAGATAAAGAGCAGTGGCAATGCATAACCAAATCTATAAATACTCATTAGGCAGGAGAGTGTCATATGATACAAAGATCATAAGCCTGGCATCCCAAGTACCTGTAAACTACCAACTGTCTGTCCTTGGGCAAGCCTTAATTCTGAGACTCACTCTACGAAATGACAATTATACCTACCCCTCAGTAGCATCCCTTTCTTCCTGATTATTTCTATGGATTTTTCTTTTTTTTTTTTCATAAGTAAAATGTATAAATAACAAAGGATTATACTGATTATTGAAGAATTTGTTAGACAAACTGCTATTTTCTTTAAGTCCCAATTTCCTCATCAATAAAATAGAGATGAAAATAGTGACTGTCATAGGACAGCTTTGTAGAGTCCTTATGAAAATTAAAATGTTAATATTTTAAAAAAAACTTCATCTACCTATATACACACACCTATATAATATATACTATATAGGTGTATGTTAAATAAAGTAAAAATAAATAAAACATAATAGATGGGTGAATAAAAGCTACTATGAATAAGGGGTGACAAGGAAGAAATAAGGGGAGTGGAAAGATAATTAAAAGTTTAAGGGGCTTCCCTGGTGGCACAGTGGTTATGAATCCGCCTGCCAATGCAGGGGACACGGGTTCAATCCCTGGTCCGGGAAGATCCCACATGCCTTGGAGCAACTAAGCCCATGCGCCACAACTACTGAGCCTGCACTCTAGAGCCTGTGAGCCACAACTACTGAGCCTACGCACTGCAGCTACTGAAACCTGCGTGCCTAGAGCCCGTGCTCCACAACAAGAGAAGCCACTGCAATGAGAAGCCCGCGCACCACAACGAAGAGTAGCCCCCGCTCTCCACAACTAGAGAAAGCCTGCTCACAGCAATGAAGACCCAATGCAGCCAAAACATAAATTAAAAAAAAAAAAAGTTTAAGAGTTAGAAGGAAAAGAGAATGGGAGGCATGGTCATGAAGATAATAACCCTGCCCCCTTGCCCAGCAAAGATGTCAATGTCCTATCTCCGGAACCTATATGAATATGCTATGTGATATGGCAAAGGAAAATTAATGTTGCTAATCAGCTGACCTTAAAAGAGAGATTATTCAGGATTATTCAGGTGGGTCCCACGTAATCACAAGGGTCCTTAAACTGGAAGAAAGAGGCATTAGAGGAAGTCAAAGTCATGCAGTGTGAAAAGGACTGGACCATCCATTGCTGGCTTTCAAGACGGAAGGCAGCCACAAGCCAAGGAATGCAGGCGATTTCTAGAAGCTGGAAAAGACAACAAAAATGGATTCTCTCCTTGAGCCCCAAGAAAAGAATGCAGACTTGCTGACACCTCGATTTAGCCCAGTGAGACAAGTATTGGACTTTGACCTGTTTTGTTTTAAGCCATTAAATCTGTAGTAATTTTGTATGGCAGAAATAGGAAACTAATACAGGAAGGGTGAAGAATAGCAAGATAGCATATCTCTCAGGCAGAAAAGAAACAGACTAACGAGCCTGGTTGTCATTGATGCTGAAAAGTAAGAAACTCCTTCTATTAGGACATAATTCCTTTCAGATGAAGGGAAAGTTTCCATGACTCTTTGATTAGTTTGGCTATTATGACTAGTCTCTTTAAGAGAAGTGAGAAGCAGTATAATATTGAATACAGAATACAGATGTGGAATCAGAAGACATGGCATTTAGCCCTGAACACTTAGAAACCCTTTCTGAAATATAGCAGTGATCTCTAAATTAGAGTCACAGATGGAAGCATTTCTTCTTGAATAACACAAAACCCAACAATAGTGAGAAGAACAGAAATGTACCCAGATAAATGATCTGCACTTGACACAGCATGGCTTCTCTCTAGATAGGGTAAAAAATTTAGCTGATAATTAAGCACCAAATGAACCGTTTGAAAATTTCAGTGCCATGAGCAGAAGAAAATTAAATTAAATCAAAATTAACATATTAGGTCCGGGTTGAGTAAAGAGATTATTGCTGTGTCTGGATTCTGTCTTGTTAAGGAGAAGCTATTCTTTAAAACATCCAAGTCTAAAATACAATGATAGGATGGCATTAGCAGGTCAACACGATAGCTGAATCATTTAAGTTCAAACTAATTTGCAACACAATGTTCTATTGGTTACAAGGGCAGTGCTTCAGGGGAACTATATGAATATGTTTGTTATCCAGTTCAACTCAATACCTACTGTTGAGCCAGGCATAGTATTAAATGCTTAGACTTTAAAGCTAATAAGACACAGTCCTTACCCTTCATGGAATTCATAGTCTAGAGGACTGAGATGTGGGTGGTAAACAAGTAACTAAACTATAACAATATGCAAAGAAATATAAACTGCCATTGGATCTCAATGAGTCAAAATATGAAAAGTAACCATTTGCTTATAGAGGCCCCATTCTTTGAATGACAAAGTTAAAAAAATTTTAATCCATAAGTTCTTAATATTATTTTAACCATCAATCCTTTCATAAATCTGGTGAAAATCATGGACCTTTTTTGGTTGGAAGACTAAGGAGTCTGATTGGCACTGATGCTGAAGAGTAAGAAATTCCTTCTATTAGTACATAATTCCCTTTAGATAAAAGAAAAATTCAGTGGTGGAGAGCGGGTAACAAATACAAACATACTCACACATGGATGTGTTCAATTTCAGGAAGTTCGTCTGAACTCCTGATTTAGAGCAAAATATATCAACCAAGACAGGTAAATTACAAATCCCTTGCAGGACATTTGGTCCTGTCCAAAATGTGCATAAGACATTTGGTCCACGTTAAAAGGTCCTTGATATCTGCAGGACCATTTGGTCCTGTCCAAAACGTTCATAAAACGTTTGGTCCACCCCAAAAGGTCCTTGGTATTTGGTCATATTTGGTCCTGTCCAAAATGTCCATGGAGACATTTGGTCCACGCCAAAAGGTCTTTGATATTTGGTCCTGTCCAAAACCATTTGGCATGGAACAAATATGCTCATGATTGTTTTGGACAGGATCAAATTTCAAGGGCCTTTTGGCGTGGACCAAATGTCTTATGGACATTTTGGACAGGACCAAATATTTGCTAACCTACAAATCACTTCTACATATGGTAATTAAAATAGACATATTAAATAATTATTTTTAGCAAAGTTGACTAAAAATTTTATAGTAATCGTAGAGGAAAATGAAAAATGCATCTCATAGAGCTTGGGGACCCTATTCTTAGCAAGCAAGACATATTCTCTAAGTCTCCAGTTTTAGTTTTAAAAGTCCATAGAATTTTTATCCAATTCCACAATGTATCTACTTTTTTATTATAAAAATATTTTAATTACTTACCATTGAAGAAACACTTAATATAGCTCTTCAACCTCCATTTCTTAGCCTCTATATCTCTCTCAAAAAAAAAAATTCCAGTAAACATGAGACCCCAGGTAGATATGCCAAGTGTCATATTCATCCTAGGGCTTCACAATAGCCCAGGGCACATTACAGTATATCCCCAGGGTAAGCGTACCTCAGTTTGAAAAGCACCACAAAGAACTTGCTAGTTATCTCTTCATTGAAAGGAATTTGTACATAATATAATTTATAAAATATAATAGATTTATATATGGGCTGCTTCTGATATATTGAAAACTATCCACATATATATATGCACATATATTTATACATTTCTTCAAGATTCACATAGTGCAAGGCTGCCCACAATGAAGACAAAGTAGCCCTACAGAATGAAATAACAGCCCTTCCCAAATAGCAGACAAGTATACCCAAGAAAAGTAGGCCTCAAGTTTAAAATAAAGTGATTTTTAATTGGTCTACATTTAAACATTTATTTTATTGTTTTAACCTGTACGTTGAAAATGCCATTTAAAAATTAATACCACTAATATTTTAAACCACTTTTTAAACATAGTAAATGCTTTTCAAAACAATGCTTCAGATTTTCTTTTCCCCATTTGAAAACAGGCCAAATTCTGTGCACAGATCTAAATAAAAAGAACGTTTTATAGATTATTTTTATTCCATAGAAAATGAATGCCATTTCCCCCCTTAGCTGTAGAAGCTTACTTGAGAATAAATGGCTGATTTTCCCATATATACCCAAAAAGACCTTTTTTATTTTTGTTACTTTAGCCATTATATCTGAGAATAATAAAACATCCAACACTTCTCTAAAAAAAAAAGCTGGAAGCTAAGAAAATCCAACCCTTTTTTTTTTTTTTTTTGCAAATATTGACTTAAGAATGGAATTAGTGATAAGTTGATATTTATTCAAAAACCATTTACTGAACATCTGTTATATAGCACTGTATTCGGCCCTGAGACTAGAGCTCAAAAAGGCCTGGTGATGCACAAAGCAGAGTACAGGGTTTGATAGAAACAGACACGGACAGGAAAGGACACCGTGGCAGAAGAGCTGACATGCCTAGGAAACCTTAGGCTGATTCCTAGGACTCCCAAGCAAGCCCACCTAACTCTTCATATCTCAGTACCTGGCAAGCACAGCAGCGTGCCTGCCTCTGCGGCGAGATTGTGGTCAGCATCTGATCGGACTGAGGTAGCTGACACGGACTGCATGCTCCCTCTATGCCAGACACGCTGTGAAGCGCTTCAGGTACACTACTTCATGGAATCTTTACATCAACCCTGTAAGGTAGGGATTATTATCATCTCCTCTTTATCTGAAGAAAATGCAATTTAGAGAGGTTAACGTGCCTAAGGGCACACAGTGTAAGTGACTGAGATTAGATTTGCATCCTGGTCCATCTAACTCCAAATCCTTGGCCCTGAGTCAACCACCAACTGCCCCTGATAGGGAAGGTGACCTTCAGGTTGTGTTGCTTTTGGTTTTCCCACATTGAATTCATTTCTGCAACCTGCTCCAAGTCCAGGACCTCTGGGTGACATGTTATCCACTTCTTAGACCATGAGAAAGTTCTCTACGATTTGAGAACACATCAACATAGCTCATATACAATCGTCAGTAAGGACCCAAAAGCAGCAGCTGAAAAAAAAACTAATTCAGGAAAGGGGAGACTGGGAAACACTGCACCGGGCTCCCTGGCTCACATTATAAAACATACCCAGCTGGACAGAAAGAGCCAGGACTCTGTCCTGGATGTGAGAGTTAGTTCTTCATCAGCAAACTTGTCAACCCCTGTTCTGCTCTCTGGAAAGACTTTCTTGGGCCCCTGTCTCCCAAAGTCTGTGGTTATACCCACAAGGAACGTCATCCTTTTCCATTGTCCTCCAAATCCACACACAGATGATTAAGAAGCCCCTTCTCCAACCCCTCCTACACTGTTGGTGGGAATCTAAATTGGTGCAGCCTCTATGGAAAACAGTATAGAGGTACCTCAAAAAATTAAAAACAGAGTTGCCATATGATTCAGCAATCCCACTCCTGGGCATATATCTGGAGAAAGCCATAATTTGAAAAGATACATGTACCTCAATATTCATAGCAGCACTATTCACAATAGCCAAGACATGGAAACAACCTAAATGTCCATCGACAGATGAATGGATAAAGAAGATATGGTATATATACACAATGGAATACTACTCAGCCATAAAAAGAATGAAATAATGCCATTTGCAGCAACATGGATGGACCTAGAGATTATCACGCTAAGCGAAGTGCATCAGAAAGACAAAGACAAGTACCATATGATATCACTTATATGTGGAATCTACAATAAGACACAAATGAACTTAGCTACAAAACAGAAACAGACTCACAGATATAGAGAACAGACTTGTGGTTGCCAAGGGGGAGGGGTGTTTATATAGAATGGATAAACAACAAAGTCCTACTGTATAGCACAGGGAACTATATTCAATATCCTGTAATAAACCCTAATGGAAAAGAATATGAAAAAGAATGTATGAATATGTATAACTGACTCAATGTGCCGTACAGCAGAAATTAACACAACACTGTAAATCAACTATACTTCAATAAAATAGATGTAAAAATAACATAAAATTAAATAAACAAATAAAAATAACATAAAATAAAATAAACAAACAACAACAACAAAAGAAACCCCTTCTCAAGATTTGAATAACAACAGTAACACACTGTTCAGTTTGAGGAGGGGCTGTGAAGGGAGGGCTGAGGATTGTTACAGGAGATGAATACTCATAGCCTATGTGTAATCTACTAATTTGAGTTTCTTTGGCAATCAATTCACTTCTTCAGTTACTTAATAAACCTGTGGTCTCTTTGATTCCTGGATAGTCCTTGCTTCTGGAAACTGCAGTCTCCCTGCCCCAGGGCTCTGGGCCCTACCCACGCTTGGCTTTCAGGTTAAAGGCCTCTGCTTCTAGGTAGTTACAAACCAGAGCCTTGGGCAAGGAAGCACCACCCATAATGCATTCTCTCCCTCTGGTCTGATCACTTTGCAGGTCCAAAAGCTTAAGAGGAATTTGGGAGGTCCTGATAGCTCAGGCTCAGTTTTTGGCCCCATTTCATCTCCTGTTAAGCATCTACCACCCTACCTCTCTGCTTGCTTTAGGGAGGGAATTTGGCTTTTTAATCAACTGACACAGATTTCAGGCCCTAGCCAAAGTCGGTATCTTTTAAGAAAACTAATTATTCTTGTGCCTCTCTCTTTTTTTTTTTTTTTAAATAGACCATTTTCAGCTCAGTCTTTTGTCTTTCTTGTAAGTTATCACCAAAGGCTTCACGGAGGAGCCAGCATGCTCCACAATCTAAATTTTCCCTACTATTCCCCTAAATACTAACTTTGATAGACATGACATCAATATATCCCCAGGTAGAACAGGCAGCAGTTTGACTGACTTTTGCAAACACATAACAAGACCACCAATTTTTGACTTACCCTTGACTATCCAAGACCCTAAAAGCAAGGAGCCTGGTTTTGAAAAAAGAATTTCAGTGTAACATGGTCCCTCCAGAAATATAGATGGAACTGCAGTGGTATCACCACTCTCTCCTGAGTCCCACAAAATGACGAGAAAGGGGTACCAGTGGTACAGCCCTGCCACTACAAAGAGTGGGGAAGAAACACGCCAGCTTAACTGACAGCTGAGGAAGCCGACACCTAAGCTGGCAGGACACAGCCCCGAAGTTGGAGATGTCATACCCTCAAACCCTAGGAATTAGAGGCACCGGAGTCTCTGAAAGCTGGGACCATCTAGACAGCTGACAGCCATTGGTAATATCGGTTGAAGGAAACACTCAGGTCTCCAGATCATTGCTCCAACTTTTCCTAGCCTCTCTCAGGCTTCAGCAGAAAACTGGAAGGTTATACTGGGGGCAGTGAAAGAGAAGGACTCTGAGCTCAGGTAAGTACTGTCCCCTGAAAGCCAGAGATACGTGAAACTCTACAGAGAACTCTGAGCAGCCCCAGAGCCCTCTCCCCTCACTAGCTCCCAAACACTGCTGTCAGGCACACACCTACACTGTGAACTGACAACCTGGGAGAAAAAGACCTATACATCCTGAAAGTTGAAATCCCACAATTCCATGGCTCATCAATCATTTTTAAAGTTTCTGATTAGCTTTTCATGCCTTGCCCTTAGACTGCAATTTCAGCCAAAGACCATCAGACATTTGAGGAATGCCTCTAGAAAAACTGAGGTCCAAAGCAATCAAAATAAAATAGGAACCTAGAGGTGGCAAAGACAGTGGAGAATAAATCTTTAAAATTCTATGATCAATATCCTCAGAGAGATTTTAAAAAAAAGGTATCACATCTATAAAATCGAAAAAGGTAATAAAAATATTTGGGAAACAAGTGTTCCCAGTGTCCTGATGTCCACAACAGAAAAGAATTCTCAAAAATTAAAATGTGATAGCACAAATGAAAAACTTACTTTAAGGTTTGAAGGATAAAGTTAAGAAAATCCTCCAGAAAGGAAGTCAAGCCAAAAACTTGGAAAATAGGGAAGAAATCATAAGGAAATTAGGTAATCAATGCAGGAATTCTACTTCCAAATGACAGCTGCTCCGGAAAAAAAGAAGAGAGAAAGTGGAGGAGGGAGAAGTTAACAAACAAAAACAAAAACAAGATTTTTAAAGATTGTTCCAGATTTTGGAAGATGAATTTTCAAAGTAGGAGAACTCAATGCACATCATTGTGAAATATCAGAACACCAAGAACTATAATGTTCCAAGTGAGAAGATATAGCCAAATTCACAACATAGGCTCAGAAATGAAAATTTCCTCACATATCTCAATAGCAATAATAGAAACATGTTTTCCAAGCCAGAATCGATTGTAGCAGTAGAAGAATATTTTACATACCATGAACCCGTTCTAAGGATGATACTAGAGGATTTGTTCCACCAAAACGAGGAAGTAAGCCTAGAAAAAGGAATCCAGAAAACAGGGGATTCAAGATAAGTGATAGGTCATGGGCATTGCTGGCATCATGGAAAACAAAGACTGCAGTATGAAGCTGACAGCAAAATCCAGAAGAAATTTTTTCAAGAGAAAAACAAAACTGATCAATTATTTCATATATATGGATGTATTGGAGAAAGATGCATATTTCTGTCAGAGGTGAGAATGAGGTAGTGACCAGTCATAGCAAACTGCTCAAATAAGAAATGAGACATTTATTAATTTCAGGAAGAACAAAATATTATATAATTATACTTCTTGGTTGACCTGTGAATAGTAGCTCTTATAATCCCAAACACTGACTTCATCATATTATAACAATATAATAATTTGATTTGTATACATAAATTTAGGATGGGGGTATAATGCTAAAATCTTATCTTTCTTTTATACAAGTATACATATTGATTTGCTAGGGCTGTGTGAAATAATAGGGGAAAAAAGTATATAGACAGATCGATCGATTGATCTATATCTATATATCTGCCCCTGGTCCTGGCAGAGCTCCTAAAACGCTTGTAATTTCCTACTGGGAGCATCTTTTGTTCTAATGGTCTTTGACCCTGGTTCCTGACATAGAGCTTCTAAACCCCTTGGAATTCCCTGGGTGATGGGAGGGTCTTTTATTCTTATGAGCTCAGGATGGAGGCTGGTCACCAGAAAGACCAAGCCATGATTAGAAACTTGGAGCTTTCCATCCTACTCTTCATCCTCCAGGAAGGAGAGAGGGACTGGAGATTGAGTTAATGATCAATCATGCCTGCACGATAGTCTCCATAAAAATCCTGGAAGTACGGGGTTCAGAGGGCTTCCAGGTTGGTGAACACACCCATGTACTGGGAGGGTGATGCACCCGCAACTCCACTGCGACAGAAGCTCCTGCTCTTGGTACCCTTCCAGACTTCACCCTATGTATCTTATCTCTTCATCTGGCTGTTCATCTGTATCCTCAATCATGTCCTGTATTATATAATAAACTGGTAAATGTAAGTAAGTGTTTCCCTGATTTCTGGGAGCTGTTCAAGCAAATAATTGAATCCAAGGAGGGGGTTTATGGGAACCTCTGATTTGTAGCACAGGAGGAGTATGTTTTTCCTACTCAGGCTGCCTTAACAAATAACGCAGACTGGGGGGCTTAAACAACAGAAATGTATTCCCTCACAGTTCTGGAGGCTAGAAGTCTAAGATCAAGGTGTTGGCAGGGTTGGTTTTGTTCTGAAGCTTCTCTCCTCACCTTGTAGATGGCCATCTTCTTCCAGTGTCTTCACATGATCTTCCCCCTGCGAAAGTTCATGCCCTAATCTCTTATAAGGACACCAGCCAGATTGAATTACGGCCCATCCTAATGGTATCATTTTAACTTAATTACCTCTTTAAAGACCCTATCTCTAAATACAGTCACACTTTGAGGTACTGGGGTTAGGGTTTCAGTACATGAATTTTGGAAGGGCATAATTCATCCCAAAACAACCCACAGGTCAGTAGATAATAACTTAAAACTGAAAAATTACGTTATTAGAAACATGAAAGTAAAGAGTAAAAGTTCAAATAATTTACAGTAGTTGTCTCTGCAGAGCAAGGCAAACAGAGGATGGAAGCGAACGTTTTTGTTTTAAGTCTTATAGACCTAATTGTGTTTTTTAAAAGCACTATCTAACTATGATAAAAATAAACAAATCGGAGCTTTTCAATATAAAGTAATTTCGAAAATATGAATAATAATTTTAAAATGTTATTACCAATTAGTCAAAACTTTCCGTTTATTACCAGGTGCTTGAGGGTGCAACAATTTATGACATTTAAAGCCTAAATAACTAAGGGAAATGGTGATAAACTAACCAGAATTCACAGTGCTTTAAAATGTCAAACACTTAGGTTTATTACTTCCCAGGCACCAATAATCTAAAGAAAGGCCACATTCATAAGACATCGTGAGCTTGATCACAGAAGAGATTATTCTACCACTGACACATACAAGGAGTACTTTTCTTTGTTTTCTATACATCTTTTGAAAAAAAAAAGAGTGAATTATGCAAGTCATTAATACCCTATCAAAGGGGACTCTATCCAAGGGGCTGGAGGAAATAAATCTAGAGAAGAGCATTATACCAATCCCCCTGTGATTTATAAAACTATGCTCCACAGGCAGCAGTTCAGTCAACTGGGACCATGGGGACCAGCCCAAACTGCCCCCACCTCGATGCCTTATTCCAGAAGTTAGAATCACCATGGAAATCTTTACCCCAGCTACAGCTAAAGGAGAGCTGGTGTGGGCAGTAAGTAGAGTCCTATTTACGGTGGTACCAGAGAACCAAAGACAGAAGGCATAAAAAGAGAGGCCAGCACTATTAGGACAAGCTGTTGTGCTGCTCAGTTGGCAAAGCCAGCAGTCAAGCACGTCACTGGGCCCACAGCACCACCCAAGCTGATCACTGAGGTCTGTGCAAACCATTGAATGACTGGTATAGCATTTAGGCTAAATACACCATCACTTGGGACATGCCTTTGGTCAAGAAGAGGCTTGGGTGAATCCAGAGACTTCTCAACCCCTTTCAACCTGCAAGTATTCCAGCAATGGTTTACCCCGAATATGGTTTCTACTCTATCCATTGGCATGGTCCCAAGGCTCTCCTGCTTATGTAGATGGCCCTCCATAAGCACGTGACACCTCCTGCCCCCCCAGCCACCCCCAATTAGCAACACCCAGACCCCTCCCATGTCACCAAGATCCTCAGCCTCCATGGGATGGCAAGATGCCCAAGGGCCAATTCACACATAAGTTTTGAGTGGTGTTGGCTGGTGCTCTCTAAGGTGTTTCAGTTCCCTGAATACCTGTCCTCCCCTGATACCCACTAACCCATGGCAGAGCTGAGAAGCATCAGCTAGGTACTCAAACAATTATAAAGGCCCTACACCTACTGTAATAGAGTTTCTTTCTTTCTTTCTCTCTCTTTTTTTTTTTAGTGCCATCTTGATCTTTTTGAGGTCCTGGCTAGAGGCCAGGCAGCTCTCATTCTTGCCCAGCTAATTAAGTCCACATCCCCCACCATTTCCCTCATCAGACTCTCATGCCATGGGCTCCAATACACCTGCCCTAATTGCTCAAAAGCCAGGTACCAGACCACTAAGGACAGACCCCATGCCCTGGAGACCGCAGAATTGTTCGAATTATCAAATCCCCAAAGGACCCCTGACATCTAGCTAACCCCATCCCAGATGTCATCCTGCAGCTCCAGCCTGCTGCTCTTCTGTGCCTGGGAACAGCCTCTTTTGTGGCCCTGCCTGGCAGCCTGATTTTGTTGGGAGCTGTAAGCAACAAAGATTTCTGCCTTCATCTATCCGAGGGTCAATGGGCTGGGTCCCACCGTCAAAAGAAACTTTAAATCTTACAAAACACCTACCCCAAAATCCACATCTTGCAGAATTTGCTTATAATGGCATGCTGTATCTTTCTACCCTGGATACAACTAGGGCTTCCACATTTGTCAATTACTCCTAAAATCCCAGAACCACTGTTACTCCAAAAGCTTATCAGCAGCTGGAGGATGCTACAAGTTTCCCCAAAGCCCTCAGTACCATCCAGCACTGCAGGACTCCAAAAAGAGAGGAGGCGCTTGACACCCAGATGGCGCCCCCTGCAGCCCCGTCACCTTTCCTTTGCTAGTACCTGACATTTACCACAAGTCCTAACAGCACACAACTCTAAACAGTTATCACCTTAGGTTGATGATCTGCCAAGAAAGGACCTGAGTGTGGAAGCCGCCCTGCACTCTGGACCCAGAATTATAAACACGGACTCTCTGCAGAGAACCTCCTCTGCTGTTTCTGAGCTCAGCTGTCATACATGCAGTTATGCTCCTAAATATCAGCCTGTGACCCAAAATGTGCTATGGCCCTGCATTTCCATTTCCTTTCCTCAAGCAGATGTTGTCAAATGCATGTTTACCCCTGTGTTACTGCCGGAACATTTAAACAGGCACTTTGCAAGTCAATGCATATTTTAGACACCAAGCAACCCCCTGTGCAAAATGTGAAGGGCCAGCAAGTGTGCTTCTTTGCAATCCCTTAAGTCACAACAGCAGCCTCCAAATTCTCACAGATTGAGCAGTACTTGCTCAAATGAGATGTCCTAAGAGGGCCTCTGTTAATGAAGGGACACTAAAGCCAGTAGCAGAGCAAGACACAACACCCACCTAAACCAAGAGAACATTTCAAAACAGTGCCATGCAGACTCTATATTCTTGGGAGAAAGAGCCACATACCTAAACTTTGTCAGGCTCCACAAAGACGTCAAGAGGCAAATTAAACAGATTGTTAGAGTTTTATAGATGCCAGAAACGAAATCAAAAAGGTGAAGAGACTTTCCCAAGGTCACCAGTTAGCTGGTAGTAAAGCTAAAGCTAGAACTGGGATCCAAACTTTACAAGGCCTACAAGAGTCATATATACTCAGACCTTCAGTGCTTTTATGTATTACACAAAACTGTCAAGTATCTTTAAGTGTAACAAAATTTAAAACTGTGATATAAAAATTGGAGAAAATAAACATGAAAGAAAGTAATCGAATGTATCAGATATGCTTAAAATTATGGATCTTCACAAATGGAGCCAATTGGATAATATTCAAAATTATTACTTGAGTACATTTTTCCCATTGTCTCTAGCCTACAATTCACTTAGTATACAAGGTTCCCTCCAAGTTCATTATCACTATGGAATTTTAAGCCACTGTTCTCTTCTTAGATCTTTTCTCTCTTACAATAATTTCAAACTAAATTAAGTATTTAAAAAACATAGTTCTATGTATATATTACCATATCTTAAGATGCATAATGAATACAAGAGGGAAAAGATTTTAACATAGAAAACCACTTCCTACTAACATTAAAGTCTGTCAATTTAAATGAATTTCACAATGTCTTAAAAATATTCTCAACCAATTTAAATGACAAAATTTAGCCCCTCAAAGAGTAACCCTTTCTTCCAGACTCCACTCAGTCCCAATAGTTAATGTTAAATGTTTAAAATTATGTGAAAACATTACCTTACCTCAGAAAACTCTGAAGGGGTATCATTTTTTATGAATTGCAGTATTTATTAAAAGCAGTATTTATTAAAAATACTTCTTAGTGTCTAGCATTAAATAGTTAAACATAACGTGTCCTTTTATTTATAAAGTCAGCCCTCTAAATGTTGCATTGAAAAAGCAGTAAAATTATACTTCTTTTCATTAAATGTCTGAGAATGTTACCATACACACTATGATTTTACTAGTGAGTAAGTGATAGATGGAAATTTTCTCTAGATAATTAAAATCTAAAGCTCTGGGATTTAAATAAATTATCAGTCCTAAAATAGTATGTCCAAGCTATATACAGTAATAAAACAAAAATAATGTATTATTGATAGTTTCCTAGGGCTGCCATAACAAAGTACCACCAACCAGGTGGCTTAAACAACAGAAATTCATTGTCTTACAGTTCTAGAGTCTAGAAATCTGAATAAAGGTGTTGGCAGGGTTAGTTCCTTCTGAGGGCTGAGGGGGAATCTATTCCAGCCCCTTTTCCTAGTTTCTTGTGGCCTCAGTATTCCTTGGCTTGTAGATGATGCTCTCCCTGTGTCTTCACATCATTATCCCTCTGTATATGTCTGTGTTCAAATTTCCCCTTTCTAAAAAGACATAGTCCTAATGTCTCATCTTAACCTGATCATCTGCAAAAAAGAACTGTATTTCCAAATAGGGTTCCATTCACAGGAACTGCGGATCAAGACTCCAGTACCTTCTTTGGAAGGGGACATCATTCAACCCATAGCAGGACTAACTATCCTGCTATGGATAGATACTATCACTCAGCATTGTCAAGCAATTCCCTTAGAATTTCTTACTTTACTAAAGTTAAAATTAGTAAAGAGGAAGGGTACTTTATGCCCCTATCCTGAAGCTATTTATAAGGCCCTCAACCCTACTGGTGAAGCAGATAGCCACACGATAAAGTTTCTGAAGATGTCTAGAGAAGGAGTTTCTGCAACTTCTGCCAGCCCATCGGTGCTTAGCAGCTGCCTCTGTCAGCCTGGAGTCTAGTTTTCTACCTTCTAGCGCTGCAAATCTCCATGGCTAGCATAAAGGCACAGGGGACTGATAAAGTATCCTTCAGTGTCTCAGTGTGGTTCATTTAAAGGAGTTGTCACCTTGTATCGTTTGTGAAAAGAAGTAAGTTATAATAAGAAAGAAGGCCCAATTTAAATCCACATGGTATTCATATAGCAAATATTTATTGAGTTCTTTTTATACCAGGCACTGTTCTTGGCATTGAATGAAATGGACAAAAATCCCTGCCCTTATGAAGCTTATTTTCTACTAAGAGAGTGGAGAGAAAATAAACGAGCTGCAAAATATACAGCATGTTAGATGGTTATAAATGTTATACAAAATAAAGAAGAAAGGAAAATAGAAAGTGCCAGAAGGCAGCAGATTGCAACTTTAAATAGGTTCTTTAGAGAAGATGATGCCATGCAAAGAAGGGAAGGAGGTATGGGAACACAAGGTAGCAAAAACAAGTAACAGGGGCGAGCTGGTCCCTTACGTGGGCTGACGGCAGAGGTGGATCGGTGGGTCAGGCCAGAACGATGGCTTCGGTGGTCTGCTCACCCCCTTGGTGTGAGCAAGGATCACGCACGGTACCCTGCTTTTGCTCCTGACACCTCCCTCAGAAGTGGCAGCTCGTTTTTGGTCTTTTTGCATCGTATTCTTCATAATTTGCCCCAACTGCACAGGCATTCCGTTATTTTTAGTCCCTGATAGTTTCTTTGTCTTTTGTTGCTTGAGGAGATGTTTGTCCAGGTTCAAGTGCAAGCACTCTGGTAAAGGGTTCCAGGTCCCAGCCTTTCTCTTAAGGAGTGATGGAAGGATGTGCAGGCTGGAGATGCTGGTTTGGACACGTAAGCCACAGATGGCATTTAAAGGCATGAGCCTAGATGAGAAATAGAGGAGAGGTCCAAGGACCGAGCCTTGCAATGTGCCAATAAAAGGAGGTTGAAGAGGTGGAGGGGAACTAGCAGGGAAGACTGAAAAGAATCAACTGGGAGGCAGGAGGAAAGTCATAAGAGTATGGTGTCCCGGAAGCCAAGTGAAGACAGTGATTCAAAACCGAGCAAGTGATTGACAACGTCAACTGCACTGATATGGCCAGAGGAGAACTGGCAATTGACCACTGGATCTAGCTAGACAGAGGTCATCAATGGCCTTAACAAAGCAATTTCAACGGAGGGGTAGAAAGAAAGACTGACTGTAGTGGCTTCATGAAAGAATGGAAGGAGTGGAATGGAGACAGTCAATTCAGGCAACACGTTTTAGGAGTTTTGCTATAATGTAGAAAAGAGAGGAAGAGCAGAAGCTTGAAAGACAGGCTGAGTCAAGGGAGGGTTTCTTTTTTTCAATAGGTAAAATAAACAGTATTTTTATCTGTTGATGGAGATGACCAAACAGAGAGGGAAAATTGCTTATGCACGTCAGAAATTCCTGGAGTTCTTGAATAGACAAAGCATTAGAAACTACTAAATAGGTTGAGAGATTGGCTTGGTTTAGGTACTAAAGAGTTTGCCTACGGTCGTTGTTATAAAAGCAGAGTATGTGAGTAGGTAGATGAGATGATGGGAATCCGGAAGTTCTTTTCTGATTGCTTCCATTTTTTTTTCAGTTAAGTAGAAATAAAGTCATCAGCTAAGAATGAGGATGGGAGGAAAGGTATTAGGGGTTTGGGGGGAAAGGTATGAAAGTTGAGAAGGAAAGTAGAAATTGAATGGACTAGGGAAGCATGGTACATGCACATCTGAGGTTCATGGTCATGACTTAAAGTGAAACTTACTTAACTTAAAGTGAAACTTAAAGTGAAACTTATGAAAGTTGAGAAGGAAAGTAGAAATTGAATGGACTAGGGAAGCATGGTACATGCACATCTGAAGTTCATGGTCATGACTTAAAGTGAAACTTCCCAGAATGATTGTTTTTCCCTGGTCACATTCACCTGCATGGGTACAGATGCAGAGAAGTGAATATACCCAGGATTGTGGTTTTACCAAGCAAGTACAATGAAGTGACACAGGAGCCAGATATTGAGGCAAAGGGCAAGGGAAAAAATACAATAACTGATCATGGAATTTACTCAAGAGTATTAGAGGGAAGGAGAGGCATGAGGCGGGTGAGAGTCAGTGAACAGACGGTGGTCGATGGATTGTTGTTCCTGAGAGGTTGAAGAATTACTGGAGTCATGTTACAGAGAAAATAAGTTGGAAACATAGGACATGGTGATCAGAAAATGGGATTCTTAAAATTAAGATGTGGAGGAGTTGAAATTAACAGTAATAATGAGATCCAGGCTGAACCAGCTGATGAAGACTAGAGGAAAAAATCATCATCAGAGGAGGAGGAGTGGCAATGGAAGTGAGAGGCAAGAATATAGAAAGAATCATCCTCGTGGATACAGAGATCCCCAGAAAACATGACACCAGTAGTGCTATCAAGACAGACAGTGAGGTAGAGGCTCAGTCTTCAAGGATTGAAGAGAAATAATCTGGGGATAGGGAGACAACTTCCACATGGGCAGATCATGAATGATTTAGTCTAAGAGCATGAGATTCAAAGTAGAGGGATTAGAGAACATTTTTCCTTAGTATTTTATGTATTAAATAAGAAAGCCAAAAGAACACTGGCCTGTGTTTCTTTGCTTAAAGGTTGAATTTATTAGACAGAGTCAAAAAGAAAGTATACCAATTATCCATCATAGCCAGGAAGGCATGAAAAGAGTAATTGTGGAAAACAATAGGATCTGGACCAAGGAAATCACCCTTGCTGCACAGCCCAGCCCTAGGTAGGGGGCAGAAATCCACATTATAAAATCCAAAGACATGAGGCAAATGTTGGTCTGATCTGGACCACCATCAATACCAAACCCGACCTACCATGATGGGCCTTGGCACAAAGGCAGCAGTCTCTGCAAAGAAGCAAACTCACCAAGGCATCAAAGGCTTTAGACCAGATTGATGCAAGACCCCACTCACTATGAGAAATTGGGGTCCCAGCATCTGTCCCCTGACTCAGGGATGCTGAGGGCCACCCGGAAGCCCTCCAACCAGCTGCAGGGCTGCGCTGCGGTGCGGCTACTGGCTGCTGACGGTGTTGAAGTCAGCTAAATGCTGTCCTGAACAGAAATAAGTAAGACACACTCTCATGTCAGAGAAAACTTAAAATGGGAAATAGCACTGTGATAAATCTCACCCCAATCTCAAAGACAGCAAAGTTCATTTTCAAACCTTCTGTGTTTCTCTGTCAGTTTTCTGTACACATTTATGCCTCAACACAGTCTATTTCCATAACAACACTGCTATGCACAATTGTGAGGAGTGTGGAAAAGTTATTTGAAATGAATGTTGTCACATCTCAATGCAAACTTCAGGACTGGAGACAATATAACACCAGAGGCATTGTGAAGCTTTGCGAGCTCTTCCTCCAACGTTCAATTTTGGGTCAAGAAACATACTCCAATGTACTTGGAGCTTTGAATGAGAAATAAACAACAATTTCAGAATCCAAATGGGGAAGAGCATAAGACAAGCATCTTGCTAAGAAAACAGTGAGTAAAAGATCACAGTGTTCACTTAGGCATAAGAATGACTTTTCAGGACAAAATAAGGAGGATTTCACATGAAGCTGAATATTCATTCTCCAATACACAGGCCCAAGGCACTATGTCAGGGAGTGCTCTGACCGATTATTTTTCTTTTGTTTTTTTTTTTGAAAGGAGTCATTTGAGGAGTAATCGAAAACCCCACTGCCATTAAAGCCCTCAGTGGCAAACCTCATCAGAAGCCCTAACCACAGACTCATATCTGATGTCCTCAGAGAACAAAGAAAAGCAATTTCTGGGGTAGCACTCATTTTTCCAGTGTTCAGAGAACTCTAGTACCGGTAATGTTTCTGACTCCTAGCAAAGAGCTCTAGGAAGACCATTCTCAAGTTATGTACAGCCAAATCTTAAAATGTACCTGCAGAAGTCTAACGAGTTTGATAAATATTGGCTCTGGTGTTGACATTGTACTGTTGAGGCTAAGCATAGACTTTTATTCTAATGTGCCTCAACAACAAAAAACAATTAAAAGCTCAGGACAAGGAGCCCCTGGAACCCTCATACACTGCTGGGGGGAATGGAAAATGTTGCAACAGCCTTGGGAGACAGTTTGGAAGTTCCTCAAAAGGTTACACATAGAATTACCATGTGACTCAGCAATTCTATTCCCAGGTATAGACCCAAGAGGAATGAAAACACAACACCCCCACAAAAACTGGTACATAAATGCTCATGGCAGCATTATTCATAATGGCCAAAAACATGGAAACAACCTAAATGTCTACCAGTTGATGAATGGATAAATAAACTGTGGTATATCCATACAGAGGAATATTATTCAGCAATAAAATAAAGCATCAATATACACTACAACATAGGTGAGCCTTGAAAACACTGATAAATTAAAGAAGCTAGTTACAAAAAATTTCATATTTTCATTCCATTTAGATGAAATGTCTAGAATTGGCAAATCTATAGAGACACAAAGTAGACTGGTGGTTGCCAGGTGCTGGGGGAGGTTGGAGGGAAACTGGGAGTGACTGCTAATGGGCACAGGGTTTCTTTTGGGGCTGATGAAAATGTTCTATTTGTGGTTATCGCTGTAAAGCTCTGTGAATATACTAAAAATCATTGAGTTGTAAACTTGAAATGGATGAAATGTATGATGAGTGAATTATATCTCAGTAAAACTATTATTTTAAAAAGCTAAGGACAAATATTAAGCCAGTATTAACATCTTCCTTTATGAATATCTCTATGCCAAATATTTTTCTTTGTCATCATTAGAATTTGGAATTCACAGGTGACCAACATCTAAAGAGTGATTTTTTGTGATTTAAGAATGCCTGTCCATTTTTTCCATGTTGCTTTATATAGAATATAGAAAGTTGTGAAAAAAGAGAAAAGGGGTAGGTGTGTTTGTTCCTATGAGGAGGAGAAATGTCCAGGAGCCAGAAAAGTAGCATCTGCTCCTGCTGCCTGTGACTAAAATTAAGCTCTAATTTAGCTTTCAACTAAAATTATCATAATTGAAATAAAACTAACAAACTAGATGTGACTTGCAATTTTCTCATCATTTAGGCGAGAAGAGGCCAAATGGTAACCTGATAGTGGGCTTCTCCCCTGCAGGGTGACCTTATGGCTTTGGATGGACGAAGACCATTGATAGAACTGTATTTCTTCCCAGATCCTCCCAATCCATGATAAATAAGTTGTATACAGAGAAAAGCAAAGGAGGCAATGGAGATGAGCACCTTGAAATTGCTTGGAACTTAGGGAATTTATGGGGGCTCTTTTCTTTATTTGACTGTTCTTCAGTTCTTTCTTAAAGAGAGATTTTCACACACTCACAATCACACACACACACACTACACACACCTGGGGGTGGGGGGGGTATGTGAGTGCATATAATCTTACACCTATAGTGGTCCACAAGTACTGATTTAAGAAAACAAAACAGCATTTACCGCAAATATGTGCTCCAAATATGTGTTGAATACAAACTGTAAATATTAACACAATGAAGATAATTTTAAAAATACAACCAGAAGCAAGCACTCCAGGGTTCTGGGAAGATGCCAAGTGCTGAAGTATGTCTGGTTTGCTCCGTAATAATGTCAACTCCTGTCTTTCTCACAAAAGGAAAAAAGAGAACATGGTCTTGTTATAAAGAAAACCCACTGACTTCATGCACAACTTAGGAGAAGTCACATCTCCGTTGGGTATCTATTTTACCTATTCAAAGGACTAGCAAGCTTCTATTGAAAATACAGAGGGATAGAAATATCCTCAGCTGAAAGGTACCAAGTCTGAGAAAATATATATGATTGCATGACTAACACAAACAGTCCTTTATAAACAAAATGGCATTTTCATTTGTTATATTGGTCGACAAGGAGAATCAAGTAAAAAGAAAAGATACTAATGTATACAAATGGGGAAATTACATTCCATATTATATAAAGCAGTAGTTTCACCATGAGCTTTGACACATTCTGTATAGAAAGATTTATCAGATTTTTCTCATTTTAGATCTCTGAAAGGGGATCCTATCAAAAACCTAAATGTAAATGGTGGCAGTTATTGTTCTGAATGTAAAGATCATGTTTAAAAGCATATTCTTGCACTTCAAGTAATAGATTCCTAGCTATCAGGTTAAATAATGTGTTATGTTTATCCTTATTTATTCTGCAACTATTAATAATAATTGGCTATATTTTAACTTTTCTATTTCCACAGAAATGATGATGGTCTGCTTTTTTCTGTTTCTCTGTAATGGCTTGGGTCATAACCAACCAATATCAGTTGTCAAGATCTTAGAGAAATATGTCTGAACCTCCCAAGAATAATTAATCTAAATTCTTTGTGCAGACACTGGGTGCAGTGAGATATGAGTCACTGATTTTCTCCTCTACAGTTGCTATATTCAGCAAGAAAAAAGACTTTTTGTTTAGTAGCAACTGTATTTTTTCCCAAGGTCAAATACATTTAGGTAAGATTTGTTCATCCACAGATGGACCTAATGCCAAACTTTGGAAATTTAAGAATTTCTGATACAATCTGATTTGTTGATATAGGTGTGTTGGTGCATTTTATTTGTTTTATGCTTCTGTTGTCTAATTTATGTATTTTGTGTACTTTGAAGTACAACATACATACAAAAGAGTATGAAATGTATAAATGTAATTGTATAGTTTAGGAAACAGTAATAAAATACTTGCATCTGGGGCCTCCATGGTGGCGCAGTGGTTGAGAGTCCGCCTGCCGATGCAGGGGATACGGGTTCGTGCCCCGGTCCGGGAGGATCCCATATGCCGCGGAGCGGCTGGGCCCGTGAGCCATGGCCGCTGAGCCTGCGCATCCAGAGCCTGTGCTCCGCAACGCGAGAGGCCACAACAGTGAGAGGCCCGCGTACCGCAAAAAAAAAAAAAAAAAAAAAGAAAAAAAAATACTTGCATCTGACTCTCAGACCAATAAGTAGAATATTCCCATACATTCCCAAATTATATTTCTACTTTTATATGTAACCTTAAACAATTCATAGTTTGGTTTTACCTATTTTTATACTTTACTTAAATTGAATAATACTAAATATATTCTCTTCTGAGATTTGTTTCTTTCACAGTATGTTTTTGAAATTCATCCATGTTGATGAATATAGCTATTGTTCATGATGTTGGTTTGTTTTTCACACAAATATCTACCCCTTCCAAAGACATATAGACTGATTTGCCTCTTTGGAATAGAATAAGCATTAGATGAATGGGCCTAGTCTGTTGAGTTACATAATTTCAAAGACAGGAAGCATATAATTCTCCATTTCTTTCTTTCTTCCTCTTCCTCTGCACCCCACCCTCAGATTCCCCTTCCAAAAAAAAAAAAAAAAAAAAAAAGCCACTTTTGCAGCACTATTCCAGTTTTTACCTTGGAAAGTTTAGAACAAAAGGTACAGCACCAGGATTCAGAAAACAGGTAGAGTCAACTGAGAAAACGCTGAAAACATTTTTGCTGCATAGTTCTTTCCTTCTGCTCAATCATGCTGCCAGAAATAGCTAGCAACAGCTGCATCTTTCCACCTGGGTTCTTACCTCCTAGCGACCACATAGCCAAAGAAAGCACAAAGCTAACCTCGAGCTGCCAGAAGAAGATAGGTTTGAGTTGCTAAGGCAGAAGTGAATGAAAATGCTATCATCTTAACAGCTGCTCCAGAGATTTGGGTTTAGAAAAATACATTGGTAGTTTACTTGATGGATTAGTTAGAACCTTAGAGTGTGGATCTACAGAAGTAAAGGGGAATTTTTTTCTACTACTTAGCATTAGAAACAACCAGAAATTTGGAGCATTAGAAGAGTTGGGGAAAAGAGAGAAGCCAGAATGTTGATGTAAGGCTGCAGCAACATTTGGGGTGCAGGTAATCAGGAAACTTACTCCTGATGATGGGATATATGAGTGATTTTTAAGAAAACATATGGAAAATAATAAAGTTTAACTGATTTAACTTTATTTTTAAAATAAAGTTAAAATAATAAATTGCCTTGCATTGCTGGATACAAATCTCCCAATCTCTAGTAAAGTGTACTGTAGACAATAACTGCCTTTATGTGAGTGGGTTTCCTTGTAGAAATTAAGAGAATGAATTTCATATCTGGATTGATGTGGGGAGAACAAAAGCAGCAAGTAGGGCATGTTAATATGACCCATAAACAGATAAACCTGTGAGAACAGGAAACTGAAGACAGAGGTGAACTGAAGAACCACACTTCTACTCCAGCCTGGGAAAGGAAGACAGCTTGGGGAGGGTTTTGGACATAGGCTCAGTGTGCGGTAGTGATTCAAGTCCATCTTACCTACGATTCAAGAGGCAAGGAGGCTCCAACCACCTGACAGGGTAGGACAAGAATATATTAACCTCCTTCTGGTTTCTATCTGGGAACATCACAAAATTAGAGAATAAAGCAAGATATGAACCATAATGTGCTATTTCTGTGACATAAGGTAAGAAGGTAATAGGAGTTCAGTAATGAAATACATCAGCAAGGATTAGAGTATTTGAAACCATCATGTGGGATATGAAATTTGTACCACACTTGGGAAGAGTCTATGGCATTTAGGAAGATGGGGGGCAGACAGGGGGAAGACCTTGTTGGAGGGAAGTGGGGAAGAATTGCATGAGCTAAGATATATAAATGAGAATTGACTACAACTGAATGAAACCACTGCTAAGTGAAGGTATAAATAATATGGGGGAAGTCAGAGAAAGGATGGTTAATTTTGTCTGATGCTGAAAAGCTCTCTAAAGAGGAAGCTTTAGAGACTTCAAGAATAAGGATTTTTTTAATAGATCTTTATTGGAGTATAATTGCTTCACAATACCATGTTAGTTTCTGTTGCAAAACAAAGCAAATCAGCCAAATGCTCACACATGTCCCCGTATCCCCTCCCTCTTGAGCATCCCTCCCATCCTCCCTATCCCACCCGCTAGGTCATCGCAAAGCACCAAGCCGATCTTCCTGTGCTATGCGGCTGCTTCCCACCAGCCAACTATTTTACATTCGGTAGTGTATATATGTCGATGCTACTCTCACTTTGCCCCAGCTTCCCCCTCCCACCCCATGTCATCAAGTCCATTCTCTATGCCTACCTCTTTATTCCTGCCCTGCAAATAGGTTCATCAGTACATTTTTTTTTGGATTCCATATATATGCATTAGCATATGGTATTTGTTTTTCTCTTTCTGACTTACTTCACTATGTATGACAGACTCTAGATCCATCCACCTCACTACAAATAACCCAATTTCGTTTCTTTTTATGGCTGAGTAATATTCCATTGTATATATGTGCCACATCTTCTTTATCCATTCATCTGTCAATGGACATTTAGGTTGGTTCCATGTCCTGGCTATGTAAATAGTGCTACAATGAATATTGTGGTGCATGTCTCTTTTTGAATTATGGCTTTCTCAGGGTATATGCCCAGTAGTGGGATTGCTGGGTCATATGGTAGTTCTATTTTTAGTTTTTTAAGGAACCTCCATACTGTTTTCCATAGTGGTTGTATCAATATACATTCCCTTTTCACCACAACCTTTCCAGCATTTATTGTTTCTAGCTTTTTTGATAATGGCCATTCTGACTGGTGTGAGGTGATACCTCATTGTAGTTTAGATTTGCATTTCTCTAATAATTAGTGATGTTGAGCATCCTTTCATGTGCCTCTTGGCCATCTGTATGTCTGCCTTGGTGAAATGTCTATTTAGGTCTTGTGCCTATTTTTTAAATGGATTGTTTGGTTTTTTGATACTGAGATCCATGAGCTGCTTGTATATTTTAGAGAGTAATCCTTTGTTTGTTTCATTTGCAAATATTTTCTCCCATTCTGAGGGTTGTCTTTTTGTCTTGTTTTTGGTTTCCTTTGCTGTGCAAAAGCTTTTAACTTTAATTAAGTCCAATTTGTTTATTTTTGTTTTTATTTCTGTTACTCTAGGACGTGGGTCAAAAAAGATCTTGCTGTGCTTTACATAAAAGAGTGTTTTTCCTATGTTTTCCTCTAAAAGTTTTAAAGTGTCTGATCTTACATTTAAGTCTTTAATCCATTTTGAGTTATTTTTGTGTCTGGTGTTAGGGAGTTTTCTACTTTCATTCTTTTACATGTAGCTGTACAGTTTTCCCAGCACCACTTATTGAAGAGGCTGTATTTTCTCCACTGTATGTTCTTGCTTCCTTTGTCATCAGTTAGGTGTCCATATGTGCATGGGTTTAGGTTTGTTATTGTAGGTCTTTTCCTTCTCTTGTGTTTCCCGTTTAGAGAAGTTTCTTTAGCACTTGTCCTAAAGCTCTTTTGGTGGTGCTGAATTCTCTTTGCTTTTGTTCGTCTGAAAAGCTTTTGACTTCTCCATCGAGTCTGAATGAGATCCTTGCTGGGTAGAGTAATCTTGGTTGTAGGTTTTTCTCTTTCATTACTTTAAGTATGTCCTGCCACTCCCTTCTGGCCTGCAGAGTTTCCACTGAAAAATCATCTGATAACTTTATGGGGATTCCTTTGTATGTTATTTTTTGTTTTTCCCTTACTGCTTTTAATATTTTTTCTTTGAATTTAATTTTTGTTAGTTTGATTAATATGTGTCTTGGTGTGTTTTTCCTAGGGTTTATCCTGTATGGGCCCCTCTGTGCTTCTTGGACTTGGGTAACTATTTCCTTTCCCATGTTAGGGAAGTTTTCCACTATAATCTCTTCAAATATTTTTTCAGACCCTTTCTTTTTCTCTTCTTCTTCTGGGACCCCTATAATTCGAATATTGGTGCATTTAGTGTTGTCCCAGAGGTCTCTGAGATATTCTTCAATTCTTTTCATTCTTTTTCCTTTATTCTGCTCCTCAGCAGTTATTTCCACCATTTTGTCTTCCAGCTCACTTATTCGTTCTTCTACCTCAGTTATTTTGTTATTGATTCCTTCTAGTGTATTTTTCATTTCAGTTATTGTGTTGTTCATCTCTATTTGTTTGTTCTTCAGTTCTTCTAGATCTTTGTTAAACATTTCTTGTATTTTCTCAATCCATGCTACCATTCTATTTCTGAGATTCTGGATCATCTTTACTATCATTACTCTGAATTCTTTTTCAGGTAGATTGCCCATTTCCTCTTCATTTATTTGGTCTTGTGGGTTTTTACCTTGCTCCTTCATCTGTGACATATTTTTTTGCTGTCTCTTTTTTTTTTTTTAATGAGTGGGATTGTGTTCCTGTTTTACTGGTTGTTTGGCCTGAGGCTTCCAACACTGGCGTTTGTAGGCTATTGGGTAGAGCTGGGTCTTGGTGCTGAGATGAGGAACTCTGTGACACCTCACTCCAATGAATATTGCCTGGGGCCTGAGGTTCTCTGTTAGTCCAGTGGTTCGGACTCAGAACTCCCACGGCAGGAGCTTCTGCTTGACCCCAGGCTCGCAAATCAAGATTCCACAAGCCGCATGGGGTGGCAAGAACAAAAACAAAAAAAGAACAATAACAAAGTAAAACATAAAATTAGACTAGGAAACTAACAGATATGTTAGAAAGAATGTAAAAATAAAAATACAGATGAATCAACAACCAGAAGGTAAATCAGTACCACAATAGTAAAAAAGAGGAGGAGGGGAAAGAAAAAAAAAAGGAAGGGGGGAAGGTCTTGGCTGTGGAAAGTGGGGCCTAAGCAGGGGCGAGGTTTGGGCGGTGGGCGGGGCCAATGCTCAGGACTCACAGGGCTGGAAAAGGCCCTGGGGGTGGTGGGAGGTGGGGCTTAGGCTCAAGGAATAGAAGATGCCCAGGCGTGCCCCCCACCCCTGGTCTCTGAGGGCAGGGGACCGCACCTGGGAGCCCAGCAGGCTGCCTGGGCTCGAGTTGGGGGCAAATGCCCTCCTCTCCTCTCCTCTCCTGCTCCTCCAGTCTGGGGTCTGGGAGGACCCCTCCTACCTGCCTCTCCTGATCTCTCTGGCCTCCCTCCTATGCCCCCAAGGACCCATGCAGCCTGGAGGGGTCTTGGAGGGCAGGGGATCGGCCTGGAAGCTCAGCAGGCTCCCCAGCCCGAGTGGGCCAGGCAATCGCCCTCCACTCCTCTCCCTCTCTTCTCAGAGAGTTCCTCTCACCTGCCTCTTCTGATCTCTCTGGCCTCAGGGGTGCCGATCTTGTCTGGCCTCCACTTCTCCTCCCCTCTCGGTCCCCCTATGTCCTAGCGGTTCACTCTGGGGTTCCTCCCATCTCCTTGGGGGTCAGAGTCCCCCACCAGCGGCCAGCAGGTGCCCGAGTTGTGGGGAGATGCTAACTCTGTGTCTTCCCACACCCAGAATGATAAGGATTTAAATGGGCAGATAATGGAGGAGAATTTCTGTTTCTCACAAGATAGCAGATAAAATAAACTTCCTAAAAATGTTAAATACAATTATTTTTTTAAAAATCTATTCTAGTGCACAGCTGAGCTTGCAAGACCATAAGAAAATAAAGGAAATCCTAAAAAGCTAACACAAAGAAAGTACAAGAATCCAAGTTGGCAAGCAGTCTCTCAATCCAGCAACTCCCTAAGGCACTTGCTAATTCCCAGTAATCCAGATAGAAAGCAATCTATAGGCAAACATTACCCAAAAGGAAAGTGATATTGCTGCTTATATTAACTTAAAATGCATTTACATTCAAAGGCAATAAGAATTTTTAGTGAAAAATAATATAAATACCTAATGCTAAAAGATTCAGTCCTCCAGGAAGATGTAATAATTCTAAACTTGTATACAGATAATAACAAAAATTCCAAATAAATAAACCAAATTTGACAGAACTAATAAGCAAACTTGAAAGACTCACTATAATATTTGGAGATTGTTTTAACAGAGAGCTTTCAGTAACTATCTGATGACACAGGACAACAACAGCAACAAGTAAACTAAAAGAGATATAAAACAACTTTAGAGGAATTAACAAACAATATAAATTATAGTTATAATTTATACACACACTTTCATCTGTGGCACATTTATGAATATTGACCATACAGCAGACCATAAAAGACGTCCATACATACTTCAAATGATAGATATCATACGTATCACATTATCTGACCATAATGATTCAGTAAAGTGAGAAACAAAGAAAATTAGATTAAAATATCATGATTGGTGATTCTTTAAATATATACATAAATAACTCATGGGTCAAAAAATGAACCATAATGGAAATTGGAAAACGTTACATATCAAATCCTGGGAAGCCCACGGAATTCCCTGGTGGTCCAATGGTTAAGACTCTGCACTTTTACTGCCAAGGGCCCTGGTTCAATCCCTGGTCAGGGAACTAAGATCTCACAAGCTGCGTGGAACAGCCAAAAAAAAAAAAAAAAAAAAAAAAACCTGGGAAATCCAACTAAATCATTACTTAGAAAGAAATGTGTAAACTTAAACGTTTGTATTTGAAAAGAAAGGCTGAACATTATTGGGCTAAGCATCAATTTAAGAATTTAGAAGCTTAACAAGAAAAATTCCAAAGAAGCTGAAAGGCAGCATTGGGTCAGATTCTGCAGTGCTGCTATGGAACATGAGTCTACTGTCCAACTAAGATAGAGTCTGTGCACTTTTTAGGAAAGAACAGGTATTGTATTCATTAGGAAAATTTGTGTTGTATATGACAAAAAAATATTTCAAAGTGGATTAAACAAAAAAGGAACTTAGTGGCTGATGAAAATGAAAAAGCTAACAGAGATTTACTTAGGAGTTCAAACAATGTCCCCAGAACCCACTCTCTCCATCTTGAAACCCACCCTTCTCCACACTGGATTTATTCGCAAGCTTCTGTTGGTGGCTAGACTGTTGCCAGGAGCTACAGACCCACATCTCCTGTGGATTTACCCAGCCCCAGAAAAACTGCATTGCATCTCATGTGCCGTCTCTGAATCAATTTCTCTGCGCAGGACATTACAAAATGTTCTATTTGTGTAGGCCTGAATCATGTCCACCTCAAATATATGATATATGTGCAGAAGAGTCTGGTTTCTCAAAGGAATTCTAGTTTACTTTTATAAGACGAGGGACGAACACCTTCCAGCCAAAAAATGAACCACCATTTCAATCTGCTCTCAACCCGTGTTTCCTGGGACAAGTCTGGTGTTAGAGGCAGAGAGGGGTTGAGCCCATGGCCTCCCTGCTCTGGCTAACACCATCTCCTACCTGCCCTCTTCAGTTAAGACTTCCAGAAAGTGTCTCCCCCCATCCTCACCCAGCCAAGTGCCGAAGTTTAAATTTCATGTGCTTTGATGACTTGATATATATACACTGCCGATCCACTGTTTCCAGAGGCTGTGGGCATGAAATTAGAGGGCAGAAATGAAAGAGCACATAGGATATCAACATTACCAAGGTGCTTCATTAAGCCTTATACATCTGTCTTCCCTGATGACACTCTGACAATGGGGTGGAGTTTCACCAAGCGCTTACCTGGCCATGTAGATACTTAGATTCCTTTTACAAATATGGTACATAATATGGTGGCATTTTACAGTTTAACATCAAATTCATTCATTAGGATACTTTTTGTTCATTTGTCCTCTTGGTTTCATTAGAGTTATCTGGATCTGAGGTAATAATATTTTTGAATTTCTACTTATAAATCTGATTCCAGGGCTTCCCTGGTGACGCAGTGGTTGAGAGTCCGCCTGCCGATGCAGGGGACACGGGTTCGTGCCCCGGTCTGGGAAGATCCCACATGCCACAGAGTGGCTGGGCCCCTGAGCCATGGCCGCTGAGCCTGCGCGTCTGGAGCCTGTGCTCCGCAACAGGAGAGGCCACAACAGTGAGAGGCCCGCGTACCGCAAAAAAAAAAAAAAAAAAAAAAAAAAAATCTGATTCCATGATTTTGAGAGGGCTTTTCTGGGTTTTTTTGTTTTTGGTGGGCACTGCTCAGAGGGATCCATTTGACTCAGTGGGAAGCTGGGAAGGGCAGGTATAGCACAAAGCAACATAATATTTGCTTCCAAAAAAACAAAAATATTTTTTAAATTAAACTATAGTTAAATGAATATCCAGGGTAACCCTGTAAGGGAAAAAAGACAGGAAGAACTCTAAAAAGTGTTCATGCAATGTTGAAGGATGTGGAGCGTGTCCTTGCTAATTGCATGGATAATACGGGAACCTCTCATTTCATCATTGGCTGGTAAAGTTAACTTACTTTGTCCAGCCCATGTATTTTCTGGATTCTTGCAACTTCCAAACTGTGCCCCCAAAGTTGAGACATCCCTTCAGCCTGATGCAAACCTAGGACTTTTAGGCAAAGGATAGATTCATTGACAATGGAAGCATAGGGTTCTCAAAACACAGTGATAAATAAAATTTTGTTTCAATGATGTTTAAATTATTCTAATGTCATTGAAGAAGATTCCTCCTCTATTTGGTTACATGTATATGTATATATATGTATATGCATACATGTTTGTGTATAAGTACATGTTTGTATTTATTTTCAAATATTTAAAGAAAAATAATTAGCCTGACAAAATGCAGAGAACAACTTCTAAGAGAAAGAACTTCTAAGAGAAAGACCTAGTCACTATATATATTTTTTGGTGGCGAGGTACTTATAAACAACAAAAATTTATTTCTCAGAGTTCTGGAGGCCAGAAGTTCAAGATCAGAGGGCCAGCATAGCCAGTTCTGGTAAAGGCCCTGTTTCAGATTACAGACTGACAAATTCTCTCTGTGTCCTTACATGGTAGAAGGGGTATATTTTTTAATGAGATCTGAAGAGCAGATTTTAAAATACAGATTTTAATAGCCAAAAGAAAAAAATTAAATCCTACAAGATTCAGCACCTAGGGGGACTTCCATGGTGGTCCAGTGGGTAAGACTTCGCCTTCCAATGCAGGGGGTGTGGGTTCGATCCCTAGTGTGGGAGCAAAGATCCCACATGCCTCTGTGGCCAAAAACATAAAACAGAAGCAATATTGTAACACATTCAATAAAGACTTTAAGAAAAAAGATTCACCACCCAGGAATAATCACTACAGATCTTCTGAGGATATCTTCCTTTTCTTTACACATCTAGACACATATTTCATTTATGTGAAGTATATTTAATTATATACTATATACCTACTGTACATAAGTTTTGTAATATACTTTCCCACTTAATATTTTTAGCTGTTGATTTTCTCTACCAATATTCCTCTGGTTTAAAGTCCCTTCTTATGGTTAAAAGTAAGGGCATTAATGTGTTTTTAAACTTTATTTAAAACACTGAATGCAGTGTTGAACAGGAACATATGTTTTAAATTTTTTATCGAAATTTAATTCAATGATAAAGCACAGAGAGAACATGTGATAGCTGACAAAATCTGGACTGTTCACCGAAACAACTACTCTTTTAACTCAGTCATTTTTAATCTTGTTTAAGTCACAGACTTCTTTAAGAATCTAATAAAAGCTTTGATCCTCTCTGCATAAAAATGGACATGAATGCAACATTTGCAAATTATTTCAAAGGGTTTCTATTAATAATAAACCCATCTGTAGAGCCCCAGTGGACTACAGAACTTGGCTTAAATACCCTGATATTTGTGAAATTTTTGCTGTTAAAGAAACTAACCTTACTCAGAACAGGAATTCAATTAAATGTTTCTAATAAACAAATTAGCACCAACCTCTTAAAATATTATATTTACATTCTTATCACAATACAAATGAAGACTCCTATCATTTTGATCATCACTGATGTTTACTATCATCTTTCAATTAAACAGTATTTATCAAGCACGATCTATGTGCCATGCTCAGCATGGAACCAAACAGATGCTAAAATAAATGCCCTCTCCCTCCAAAATGTATGACTAAGTGAGAAAAATAAATAATGAAAACCAGAAGGTGATAAATGCTAAGCTAAGAGTAGATCAAAGTACTATAGCATCCCAGTGCCTAACCTAGAACAATATAAGAATAAAGTTTGAGGAAAATAAGTATTTGCAAACCATGCTATGTATATATTTGATCAGAAAATTCACTTAGAAAATATTTTAAATCTGTTTCTCACAGTGGAAGACAGTGTAAATATTTTGTACAAATAGAAGAGAAACATGCCAAATATAATGTTTCTTTCTTTCCCTCTAGACAAAGGTTAATTTTCCTAATCTTCCCCGGCAATTCTTAAATTCCTATCAGTAAAACTCTCTTCGGTCAACATGTGTATGCAATTTCCCCATTGTAACAGGCTATATCATGCGTGCCACAAGACAGCAAATCGTCATGGACAGAATCTTTGCTTCCCAGAATAGCATGCATATTTATGAAGCTGTGAACTTGAAAGGAACAAGCTAATCTTAACCAAACACGGCTGTTGAGAGGGGTTCTTGCTGGATCCCAGAATTAAGAGTATACAGGAAGAAAGGAATAGAATGGAATGGATGTGAAACAAGAATGAAAATGGGACCTCAGAAGTTACTTTCACCCCTAACTTCCCAGAGTTAATAACACAGACTTAAATAAATCTTGCTATCTTTTACATAAGTCTGATGCAATACCTACTAATTAATTATAGAGAAGAGGAAATAGTTGATTATTTTAATGACCTTTATTTCTAATTTTTAGACTGTCTACAACTCAGGGGCTTATTTTGGATATTGTGCTGCATGTACTTCTGTTTTCCTAATGCTTCACATCTACAGCATTGTCTTGGTACCAGCAATAAATATTTTCTGTCTCATTATAATTATTTGACTAAGAAGAACTGAAATGAATCTCAATTACTTTTCTAAGTAGGATAATGAATACCAAATTCAAAGACCATCACAAATGCTTTCAAGGAAGCAGTACATAAGGAATCAATTGTGTTCCTTTTAATGTAACGTCTAATGTTGTCAGTTAAATAAAATGAAGATCATCTAAGAAACCGGTCCTCTAAATATAAGAATAACTATTTTCTTAAAGATTGAAAAGTATCTACAAAGTGACATACTAACATTTTAATAAATGCTTTCTCTCATCTTACTGATCACCACATTAGAGTAGTAGTTAAATGTCATTACTTCTCCATATTGATGCCCTCAACTCTTCATCTTATCTCTCTCTTTAAAATAAATTACTTCTTCATTTCTCAACAACTGATGGAAGTAATGTAAATCCAAAAAAGCAGCAATTATGCAAAAACTAAACTCAAAACCGTTTTCTTTCCCCCGCCCCGCCCCCCCCACCCTGCAACAGCTTGTAAGCATAATTAATCAAATCAAGCTTCCCTCTCATCCTGGAGAGCTGTAATTTCAAAAAGCAAATTGCAGCATTCTTGCAGCAGTACATATAAAGTATATTAATAAAATATGTATATGAAGTAGGAGTGTGTTCTTGGTGATAAATTTAATTTTATTAAATCTCACTCTGTATCATGAATTCATATTCATATTATATATACTGCCCATTGAAGGAGCTATCTTACTATTAGGAATTTTGAATAATTCAATATACAGTAAATTAAAGTATTTCCCATGCCACAATAAATCAGTCAAAAGAATATAATTAATGGACACTTCATCCTCAGGAATAATGTCAAACATATGTAACCAATTATATTGATAAGTACACCTTGGCAGTTCAATTTTTAACAGACTCATCACACACATCTAGAAAATTAAAAAGTAGCATTTTTAAAACTGTCTATAGTGTTCCAAAATGTCCACAATTAGGATATTACCCACTTCTAGTGAGATAAGTATTTTTTTCAATTTTTCCAGGAAACTGCCTTTAGAAAGAATAGAAACTCCTATTTTTTGCAGAAATATATGGCTATTACTCGTTTTGAAGATTCACTATGCCTGTGTATCTAAATAACTGCCCACGATTATGAATGCAAGCAAAACACTGAAACAGTAATTTCCTACCCAAGATATGATATTAGAAGGAGCACGTTCTTTCACTGAAACATATCTTAAAATCCTTCCTCTTTCTTAAAGCTTCCCTAGACTAAATGAATGTAGAAGACTAACAGAAATTTCATGGCTTACTTTCATCCTTTCATATATAATTATTTCATATATATATTATTCTTTCATATATAATTATTTCCCTGGGAATTATAATGCTATTAAATCACCTATTTGATGTACACGTTTTTTATTTTAACATTGATTGAGCTGCCTGTCTCTTCCTTGTATTTATTTGAATCAACGTTGCCCATCAACTTTGCACCCAACCCAGGACCCGCTCCAGATAAGGCACTTTCAAAGACTGCTTGGTATAAATGGTGACAAAAATTATTTGTTAGAATCAAGATTTCTTATCAACTGGAATCCAGTTGTAGAAGGAAGTAAATGCATTTTCTCTTGAAAGTTAAAAGGTTATTTATTTGGTTAAACACTTCCTGTTGGAAGTCCTGGAACATAAAAAGAAGCTATCGACTTGCACACTGAAACAAGAAGGGCATATGTGCAGAGCAAGCACCCAGGCTTCCTGACCTGAGAAACTGACTCAGTCAACGGGACTCTTCTGGTCCTCCTGGAAAGGAAAAACTACTAACTAGCACTTTCACTCTAAGAGGGACAGTAATTAACTCACCTTCATACACATCATTTGAAGCAAAAATAATGTGGGCTCACTTTAACTAAGGGGGATCAGTAAACCGTGAACCTGACAACAGTTCATATGAAGGCAAATAACAAACTGATCTTGAGCCAGGCATGTACATCCAAGGTATAATATGTATATTCTTGTGAGATACATGTAGACTGCAGTACAAATCACTGATAATTATGTATAACAATTGCTAAGGATATTAAACTATTAATGATTTACATGGGACTTGGTGTTAGATACTAAAATTAGTTATATATCATTTTATATAAATATGATCACGTGAAAGAATGTATTTTAAAATTTTTCATGTATATTAGAAATTCTATATGCAATATATATATTTACAAGTAGAATCTGTACAGATTCTAAAGCATAAACTGTATAATTTGTGTAAATACTGAGCTGCCTAAAATTTGACAAGAATAAAGAATAATGCAAGTTAGAAAACTCCATAAATGATGCTTTTTATATGTTGTTTGTAGTTCAAGAAAAATTTGCTATCAAAGTATATCATCTATCAAAGAATATAAAAATTAAAACATTCATGAAGTACTTTAAAACTAAATGTTTACTTAGGAGATAAATGTGGATTTTTCAGAAATATTTATAAATATATCAAGCAAATATGAATGAGAATACTTGACATCCACATTTATCACTGTCAACAGTTTTCCCATAAATTTATTTTTTCCAAATAAAAATGCCATTAGATTTTCCAGCCATAAAAATGCCCACAATCTAGAGATGGGAATGAATTTCAGAGGAGTTATTAGAAACCTCTGTTCTCTTGATAAATAAGTAAACGTGGAAGGATAGAAATATGGAATAGTCAGAGCAGGAAAATCATCATAAAAACACCCAGTAGTGACTCTCATGTGGCTGAGCTTTGAAGCCTTCCAACATATACACTGTATACATGTTATTCTCTCTCCTCTTCCCTAGGCAATCAATGAATTCACAGTGCCTTCCAAAGACATCTCTTGCTCCAAAATGATCAACCCTCCACTCTCCCACCATCATCATTCCCATTAACTAAGGCAGATCTTCATTAGATGGTCACTTGCTCAGACGTTTTCACTAATGTATAACAAATAATTTAACGTTCCTTAGGTCTAATCACATCTAAAATTCTCTGACTCTTCAGTATGAGTCAAGTTGGATCTTGATCTTTCCTGGCCTTGTGAGTTTAACATTCACAAAATTATTTAAATAATGTACAGATTCTTATAGAATTTTAGGCATCAATATTTACCTGAAATAAAATATTAAAGTATGTTTTAACTGAGTTAGTTTTTTAAAATGATGGTAATGTCTGATGCAACATTGTAGAAAATGGGTCAGAAAACTTTCTGTAAAGGGCCAGAAAATAAATACTTTAGGCTTTGTGCATCATACAGTCTCTATCAAAACTACTCAACTCTACCATTGTAGCAGGAAAATAGCCACAAGTAACATGTAAACGAATGGGCAGGGTCATGTTCCAATAAAACTTTATTTACAAAATCAAGTAGCAAGTCTGAGGGCATAGTTTTCCAACATCTGTTCTAAAACAAAATTATAGGATTCTAGAACCTTAGAACAAGAGATAGCACTATAAATTATTTAGTTTAGCGACTTTTTTATAATCAAAATTATTATATAACAATTATTGTCCTTTGTAAAATACATAAACAACAATTCATTTTAGATAATTTCTAACTGCAAGGAATAAAGAAGAAAGCAAAAGTCACCTCTACTCTCATGACACTGAGATACCTACTGTTAACATTTTGGTGTTTATTCTTCTAGTCATTATGTATAAATCTCATATGTATAAATTTCATATTTTTCATATTATATATGTACTTTCTTGCAAAGTAATTATCATACTATACATGCAATTTTGTGAACCATTTATCTATTTAACAACTTTACATAAGCATTTAGTCATGTCCTTAAATATTCTTCAAGAGTGTAATTTGAAAGGGCTACATAATTTTATCATTAGCTACATGTGCCATAAGCTATTTAATCAGTCCCTGAATACTAGACATTTCTTTCCAGTTGCTATGCTATTATAAATAACTAGACAATGGATCTTGTTGTGCATAAATCTCTGTATGATAATCTGATTACTTCCCTATGGCAAATTCCTAGAAAGGGAATTCTGAATCAAAAAGCATAAAAACAGTTTTTTAAGTTTTGTGACTTTTGATACATATTGCCAGATTGCCTTCCTGAGTGGATTTATCAATTTACACCTCCATCATCAGTAAATTGCAATACCCCCTGCCATGTAATCTTGTGATGCTCTCTCTTCTTCTTCTATTTGCCACCTTGATGACCTTAAAATGCTATCAATAGTTCAACATGCATTTCTCACATTAGTGAAAAGACTGGGCATTTTTCCTAACTTTGGAAAATTATTTTCTTATTTTGTGAACTTCGGCACTCGTTTGAAAGACAAGAAGGATACTGCGGTTCAGAGAGGTTATGTATTGTCTCATGGTCACAAAGCTAGAGAGAGTCCTTCCCACTGACTGTGGTATTTCCACGTTACCCACGTATAACCTTCACATTTGGATCAGGCTAATAGGGCTCACAAATTACTTCTGGTTCATTTTATTACCTAGAGAGTTTACGGGCAAGATAACCCATAAACTTTCTTTTTCCTTTGCTCTTTCCACTTGCTGAAGCGTTTCAGACCAAGTTCTTATTGTAAAGGCAAAGTTTATAGTGTGCTGTTTAATATTTTGTTTTGTTTAATTTGTACATTGGAGAAGGATTAAAAGCTACCATTGTGAAGCCCAAATATATCAAATAAAATGTATATTTCCAATGCTATATGGGTTGTTCTTAGAGGTGAGAATACGTCTTGGTTTGGCCAGGAACTACCTCGGTTAACACCTCGTATCCAGCATAATAATTAACAGGAGCCTCTGTCACTCTCAGAAATGTTCTCATTTGGAAAAGAATGCTAATCATAGGGGCACTTGGGAACCACTCCACAGAAATAGCAAGTGTCTCTTTCTTCTAGAACACCAGACTTTAACGAGTTCTTTCTAAGGGTGCTCCTGGTATTTTTCAACATCTATGCAAAGTGTAGTCCCGTCAACTTTCTAAAAAATATTTCTCATGAAGTCATTATCGTTTTACAATTACTAAAAATCTTTCAAAGTAAATTAAAGGACGCATTGTTATCATTAAATAATTTTTAGTTTTACAACCTAATAGAGCAACTACAACTATTTTGTGAACATACTGAGGTGCGTATGTATGAATATATTTATATACTTTTTTAATATAACACCATAAGTGACTTCTTAAAATGACCCCAGATAAATAGTCAATAAATATGTGTCTTGTCTAAGTTTTTCTTTCATGAAAGAAAGACTAATCTGTTCTACTGAATTAGGAGTTCTGGAAATTTTATCTCTGTAGGTGAGACTTCTTCATATCACAATTTAGAATATTTTAGTTGTCTGGTCTGCATTATCCCATTATCATCTTCCTTCAAAATATCAATGTCACAGTGATGTTTTTTCTTCAGTGCAAACCTGAGTATGTCACGCTGCTAAAAATACTTCATGGACTCCTGGTAGCCTTCATACCAAAGCAATCTCTAGCTTATCTTCTAAGTCCTTCTATAATTTGGACTTGCTGCCACTACAGTCTTATCCTGGGACACTCCATCTGACACAACCATTGCAGCTTTCTCATGCTATTGTGTTTTCCCATTCTGTTTGGTCATCCAGGTATGCCCTTCAAAATCAGTCCCAACTGGTGGCTATTTTTTCTATGCATGGTGACATTTACATATCCTTCTAGACTCCACTCAAGTAGCACCATCTGTGGGAAGCCCTCTATGAACTGGATTAAGCACCACTTCTCCAAGTACTTCCTCTGCAAAATACCCAAAAATATCTAACATATTTATTCAGCTTCTGTCACATACGAGTCATTGTGCTAGATGCCAAGGAAAGCAGCAGTGAATGCAACAGACACTACTCTACCTCTATGGAGTTTTACATCCAAAGCTTACATTATTCTCATCGTTGCTTTATTTGGTTACTTTCGTCAAAAGATTGCAAATTCCATGTAAGTAGAGACTGTCTTATGTGTCTTTGGATTTTCCAAGGTCTGCATTAAGGCTTGGAATTTAGTAGGAGTTCAACCTACCATGAGAAATACCCCAAAGAAACATGACATCTGGATTTCTAGTTTTTCTAGGGTAACGGATTCAGAAACGATCATTAAAACATGAGAGTTCGATGAATTAAGTATACTGAAATTTCTAGCTTACTTTAAAAATTAAATATTTTCAAAATATATTTTTCTCTACCACTATTAAACTTATGATTCAATAGATTGAAAATGTATATTATTTTCCCCTGTATCCAATAGGTATTGTTAATCTTCATTTTTTCCCTACAATATGAAATTTCTTCCACTTAATTTCAGGTGTTTGATAGAAGTGAAAGCTGCCACGACAAAGAATAGGTATGGAGCCTCCCTTCTGCTGAGCTGTTAGTTCCTGCCCTTAAAATAGGCAGAGTACACAAAGGTCACACACCGTAACCTCACTAATATCTATAAATTTGAAATGGAGTTCAGGAATAAAAAAATTTTTGCAATTGCTGTAGAACAATTCGGGTGCTGCTTTATCTTGATTTAGGTAGCAGGCTATTAGAGATGTCTCTGGATTCAAAGAATGTGCACAAGAAGTGGGCAAAGTGCCCAGCCTTAGAGGACCCCCTGTGAAATGAAAAAATACAAACCCATGTGTTTGATCTCAGAGCCAGTGTTCTTTGCCATTGAGCCTAAGGAGAAAACTTATGTTGTAATACTCATCTTAGCACCAAGCCTTCTACTAACCTGTAACTATATTTTTTTAAAGTCTTTCCCATTTCTCCGTTTCCTTCCTTCCACCATGCACTATGTGTTTTGTCCGTGTACATGCAAAACCACTGTCGTATAAGTGCAAACCTACCTCTGTTTACCTCATCATAAATCCTGACATCTTAGCATTTAAGCACACCAAAGAATTCATTAAATAACCACTGTTAAAACAAGATGTCTCCTTATGTTTAAATCTAACAAACTTGAGCCCTTCAATAATTGTCTAAACCCACCATATCCAACCAGCTAAAACAAGAAACTAATCACTTCCCCATCCTAATCCAGAGTTCATTAATGCAGCAGCCAAAATAGCAGGTTTCTCTATGAAATTTTCATTTAAAATAGATATAGCTTTGTAAATAACACTTAATAAAATGTTTAGGCTTGGCAATAAGTGATTCAATTCATTTATTCAGTCAAAATACATTTTGGAGCATGCACTGAATACCAGGTTATGTGGTGGGCATTATGGGGAACTGGAAAAGCTAAGTCAGTAATAAATTGTTACCAAGGAGCTTTTCTCCAGTAGGTGAGATTATGAACGTCAGTGGAAGTGATGATAAAGTGTTCTAGGAAGGCAGATAGGTGTGAGCATTGCACACTGGGGGAATCAGAAATGCCTTCATCTGGGACACAGCTTTTGTCTGGATGCTTAAAAATCATTATAGATGAGGGAGAAAAACACGACATTTAGAAGAAAAAGCATCAGACAAGGCAAGGGAGTAAGCAAAGGAAGGCACAGAGAATTAATTCCATCTACAAAAACCACTGCGAGGACTAACCCTGGCAAAGTAGGTTTGAGCCAAATCACGCTGTACCTTGAACGCCAAGCAAAGAGCTTTATTTACTTTAATCTACACTCCATGGGGCAACCACTGAAGTAAGGATTCAGAGTTTGGCTTTAGTTCAGTTATTTGGATAAAAGAAGAGATATTTCTTCCTCTGAGAAGAGAGAAAGGAAAAGAAAACAGACAAAATACAGAGAAATTTAGAGGTAGAAAAGAAGCAAGTCAAGAAAACCGTCTCAATTTTTAAAGTAAAACAATATTCATTGCAGAGAGCAAGTAGACGCAGATGAGGTTGGGAACCTATGCAGAAAAAGGGAAAAGAGAAACGCTGACTATAAAGACCTTTGCATTGATTTAAAAAATGTTAGAATAAGAGGGAAGTTTAAAAAAAAAAAAAGAGTTTGTTGGAAATGTAGTTAGGAGGTAGATGAGAGCCAGGCTGTGACAGGCCACTGGACAAGTGCTAAGGACTCTGACTCTCATTCAGCCAGCCATGGGAGTACAGCAGAACATGATCGAATGTGCATTTCAGAAAGACAATCCTAATAGCAGCCTTGAGGATCCACCGGAGGGGGGATAAACCGGGGACAACAAACCACTCTGTAGGCTAATGCAATAAACTAGGTGTGAGATGAGGCTATGCAATTAATTGTGTTAATAAAGCAAAGCATAATCAATTCAGAATATGGAGAAGGGTAGATCCAGCCCAAGGAGTGAAAGTGTACCTTGTAAAACATTTCAATGAAACTATATAACTTTATAACTTCATATTATAAAAGCAATGCAAGTTGGAAAGTTAGAAAATACTTGAACCCATTTACTCAAAGTAGGTTTAAAAAAGTGAATTTCAGGGTAAAGTGATCATGATCTCATCCATTTAAGTCATTTTAATAGCTATGTAAATAGAATATTATTAATTAAATAACGTACGAAAAAAGCCTAGAAAACTGTGGTATTTTCTGAACACTGGCAATTTGGGGCCAGTTTTTCTCCCCACAGTTCTGCAGGGCACAAAGACATGCAGACCACCATCACCTCAGGAGTCCCTTGTTGAGGGCTGTCCAAGTTTCTAAAAAAAAAATTAGCTATTCCAAGAATTCATTCTTAAATCTCTTAGTATAAACTCTCATCCAAGGATTGAAATATTAAGCTAAAAGAAGTGGGAGCTGATCATTCCTCTAGGGAAAAGCTGATACTTTTGATTTTAATACTATAAATTTAAAGGAAACACAAACCCATTGAAGAAGTCTTTTTAAGGATACAGAGTATAAATGGAAATTCTGTAGCATGTGGGTCAGTCAGGTATTTAAAGGTCAGAGCAATGCTGCCCAGTAGAATCTTTTGCAATAATGGAAATGTTCTATGTTTGCATTACCAATACAGTAGCCATTTGCCATAGGTAGTTACTGAGTACTTGAAATGTGACCAGTGTGACTAAGAAACTGAATTTTGAATTTTATTTAATTTTTAGTTAAATTTAAAGAACTACTTTTGGCCAGTGGGTCCTGTGTGGAGGAGTCAGAGCTAGACTAGAGTATGGACACACACTTGGAAACCCAATCCCAACAATTTGATAATAGCAGAAAATTCTATTAACACGTCTCCAAAGGAAGCAAAGTAGGTCCTCCATCAGCAACTTGTTTATGAAAATCAGAGCCCCTCTTATTTGTGTAACTACTATTATTCTTTCATGACAATCAGCTAATCAAACCATGATGGTTCCCATTTCAAACTTAAGTCAGCAGCAAACATCAGACGTCCTTGTTAGTGTAAGCTAATGCTTTCCATTTTCTACTTGCTAGGCACCAAAACTGTCCATAGAACACAAAGTATAGGGCTTCCCTGGTGGCGCAGTGGTTGAGAGTCCGCCTGCCGATGCAGGGGACACGGGTTCGTGCCCCGATCCCGGAAGATCCCACATGCCGCGGAGTGGCTGGGCCCGCGAGCCATGGCCGCGGAGCCTCTGTGTCCGGAGCCTGTGCTCCGCAACGGGAGAGGCCACAGCAGTGAGAGGCCCGCGTACAGCAAAAAAAAAAAAAAAAAAAAGAACACAAATTATAAACACAAGGTTCAATAAAGCCTGGCAGGCTTTTAATAAGACACATGGGAACATACTAATCCAGATATCTATAGGCAGATACTTCAAAAAAGTTAATCAAAGTGCTGGGCAATGTGGGAACATCTGTATCAGGCTCAGCACTATTTTTTTTTTAAAGAGAACTCAACATCTGCAATCGGCCAGGATCACTCCTTGGGGAAAACCCTGAGCCTTAAAACGGAAAGATTTGCAACTGCATCAACTGTTGGTATGTTAACATGGCTTCTCTTCAGCAATAACTTCTAAATCACACTGACACCTGGGGGGAAAAAAATGAAAACACCTCGACATTCTTATATTGAATATTTTTCTTTGTAAAAATAATAAATAACTTCAGTGAGCATAACCTATTAAATACTAAAGATACACTATCACTGTTAAACTAAAAAAGGAAAATATTTGAGAAATTATCATCAACTTAATAAGGTCTAAATGGACGTATTTTCATTCTATTATATGTATCCTGTTTAAAAGGTACAAAATACCTGGCTGTGGCCATCTGGTAAGACAGCTGGAGAGTAAAACCTGCCCAGTGATCATCCTCTTGCGATTGTTACCACATCCTAGTTTTAACCACAGACTAGTTATTTTTTTAAATTGATTATAAAAATCCAATTGTTTTGTTTCTTGCTAGGACTCCTTTGAAATAACTTTCATTTTATTCATACAACTGACAAAGGGAGTTTTAAATTACAGAGGATTAACAGCAATGCTCTTAAGAACCAGGTACGGCTTCTATCACATGCCTTCATTCTATGTGGTATTTATATAAATGCACACTCCTCATTCAGGAAAAAAAAGCCCATTTTCATTACCAACATTCACATTTTACAACCTAAAACATACAGTACATATTTAAAGAATCTGAAGAGTAGATTAACCCTTCCAGTCACAGAATGAAACAACCTCATTTAGGCTATTTTATATAAGAATCTAAGCTTACAGTTGCAGTATTCTTTCACAAACTCTAATATGAATACTATTTCCACCAATCTATATTCTTCTATTGAGGTTAACTCTACTGGGACAAGAAAATGGTTTTATTTTTTTTCTTTTAACTTAAGGTATTTCTTGTGAACTAAGAAATAACAGTGTAGTAACTTCCGCCACCTTGAATTATTACTTTATACCATAAATTAGGAAAATAAATGCACAGACGTATTGCCTGAACTATCAACAGAAGGAGCTCAAGATACATAGGAACTGTTCTGAAACTAACCTAAATGCTGTATTAGTAACAAATAATTATCATAATATCAGTTTCCTAAACAACCATTCACGTTAGAACAATGTAAGTATATAAGTAATTCCCTGGATAGAATTCTCACTGTATAGAATCTTGCCTACAGAGAAGCAGGACAAAATGCCAAAACAGCATTACCAAATCCATCTAAGTTTGAAACCCCAAGAAAGGTAATGTCACTCCTCTAGACATTACTCGTCCTTAAGCCACAATAGGTCTTCTGTCTTGAACAATAAAATTATTATTATTAAAGATACTGCCCCTCCATGGAACCTCAAGAGTCCTGAAAATGCCAAGAAAAGTGTATGGACAAGCAATATCCTCTATCACCATCTTTCCTCAACCTGGGGAATATCTAGTGGAGATGATGTGGGCATCATTTTCCTGTGAACACCTTATATCTCGGCTTCCCCCTTTCTGCATCACAGAGACAGTGGTTTCTGGACAACTTCCAGTTTATTTATCAATACTCTCCAGCAGTGATGCCAAAATTAACCCTTAACCACTTAAGAGCCGGTTGTGACATAAATATCTGAGAATCATGTCCCCGTAATATTGTTAAAGGAAAACCATTTAATATTTATTGAATATTATATGAATGACAAAACAGTGACCCTGGATAAATACCTCTATATAGGCAAACATGTGAGTGGGGAGTATATATGTGTATGTGTGCATTAGTGGCTGATTTGAGCTTATATGCCTTATATGTATATATGTATCTGTGCACATATATGGAAGGTTCTTATAACAGTCATCTAGAGATAGTTCACCTGAGATCACTATATGAAAATATCATGCTCTCTCTCTCTCTCTCTCTACGTGAAGGAGTCCCTGAAAAGGTAAATTGGATATAACCAACTGTTAAGTGCTGAAATCTATAATGACCCTTGCTCTGAGCTTCAAAAATAAGGCATAAAATTATAGACAAACTCTAAAGCACCAATACTGGAGTATAAGACCATCAGTAGCCCTGACCTTTAGAAACTGTTATTAGAGTTGCTATTTTTTTCTGAAAACATACCAAATAATTGTTAGATAAAATCCCCAAAATACAGTGAATGGTTAAGCTCCTAATTGAACTTAATTGTTTTATAATTTTACAAGTTGTTCTTGCTCCATTTCAAGGCACTATTGTTTCATAAAATACCTGCATTACCTTTCATTAATCATAAAAATCTTGATTGGAGGGAACGGTTTCATACCACCTTAACAGCTCTACATTCTCCCAGTTTTAGAGAGAAACTGCAGGGTTCGTTATTACTGAAGGTCATCATACATTAGTTGTAAGATAAATCTGTGGCTTGAAAATTAGAACATGATAATACAGCATATAAAAGAAGCAATCCGCGTTTAGTGTAAGTTACTTTGTCTAAGAAACATTGTAAGTAATTTAGAATTTTCATTTTAAAATTTGGAATCATTTGAAATGGAACAGAACAGAAAACTTGTTTTTCTATTATAGCTAATAATTATGAAGAATATTAAAGTTATTCTAATAATCTTGCTATTTATTCACCAAGATGAATTCTGCATTAGAATGAAATCACCTTGAGGACAGAGATTTTCTCTTTCTTCTTCCCCAGTGCCTATATGGTACTTGGCACAGTGGCAAGCTAAGTAAATATTTGCCACTCTATTGACTATTAGCTGAAGTACTGAATATATAGTTTCGTACCTTTAACATAAATTTAACTGAAATTATGAATTTGAAATACTTCCATTTCTTTCTATAGATTAAAAAATGTCCTGAATAATGAAAAGTGGTTTGGCTTTAATAAAGCATTTTTAATTTAAATGGGCTTTTTAAATAACAAACATATGAACAGACATAGCACCCCGTCCCGAAATCCATGACGAATCATCCTACTGTTTGGACGAGGATGAAAATTAAAATTACTTTACCAAAACTTAGTTTGCTAAAATAAAATAATCAGACTCCACTGTCTTTTAGAATGGTCTTAAACTGACTTGCATAGAATACCATTCTCAAATAAGTTAAGTGTTATATAATAAAAGTGTACCATGATATGGGAATTATAACATATTTTAAAATCCCTCTTAGATATTTCAATCTCAGAAGTAAACGTTTTCTAAACATGCATAATCATAGAAAAAAAATTTTTTGCAGCACAGCTCTTAGCTTCTTGCAACACAGCTTTCCACGGAACACCAGTTTGACAAGTGAGACAAAGGGTATGTACTCAGTACTCCACGGTAGGAACTAGAATGTGTTTTTTGCAAAAAAAGAAAAAAAATCATTAGCGTCTTTCCTGGATACTGAATCAGATCATTATTTTATATGGGTTTCATGTGAATGGAATCCTGCCTAGATAAGCTTTCCAAAATCAATCACGTTTTTGTTTTGGTTTTGCTAGCAGCACTTATCTTTTTAAGTAATTAACAGAAAGCTCTGTTAAAGCACAAAACGGTATTTCAGTAACTCTTCATGTCATCAGATCAAGAAAGTTTTTTCTCTTTGGAGAATATAATTTTTTAAATAAATACATTTATGTTATTTGCTTGTCAGGACCATCGATATTTTTATTAAAAACAAGAGTTTATTATCAAACTAAATCCCAATCAGACACTTTATCTTCCCAACAAGATTTTCCCCACCTTCCCCCAACACATAGATTTTCCTTGTTGCCTAGTACATACCTAAGAAGATAACAGGTCCTATCATATTGCAAAACATGGGCCACACCAGGGATGCTGAGAAGTCAGGGGTGCCTCTTCACACAACCACCAATCCTTGCCACCATAACTTTGTCAAACTTCTTCGATTATTATTATGATTATTGTTTACATGCCATATACATTGGAAATAACTTCTCAAGCTATGGCCTGTCTATTGTCTTTGTAGCATCTGCAATATTCAAATTGTTCATCTTTATGTAGCCAAAAGCCCTTTAGTAGCTTCTAGATATCTTGTCTCGGTTAGAAAGGTCTTCACAACCTGTATGTTACTATATGAGCTATTAATTTTCTTCTAGAATTTTATTTTTAAACTTAAGGCTTTTACTCAGCTGAAATTAATTTATATATGTATGAAGAAGTGATAGCCATTTATTGTGATTTCCAGTTGTGTGAGCACAGTTTATTAAACAAACCATTCTTTTCATAGTTAAATAAAATGTTAGCTTTATCACATATTAAATTTCCCCATCCATTCCCACCCCATATTGTTCTTTTTTTTTTTTTTTTTTTTTTTGCGGTACGCGGGCCTCTCACTGTTGTGGCCTCTCCCGTTGTGGAGCACAGGCTCCAGACGCGCAGGTTCAGCAGCCATGGCTCACGGGCCCAGCCGCTCTGCGGTATGCGGGATCTTCCCGGACAGGGGCACGAACTCGCGTCCCCTGCATCGGCAGGCGGACTCTCAACCACTGCGCCACAAAGGAAGCCCCATATTGTTCTTATTAAGGTTGTTTTTTAGCATGTTTTGGTATCTGATAAGAAAAACAGCTCTGCATTATTCTTTTTCATACTCTAATTTTTCTCAGATATTCATTTTTCCTAAACTTGAATTTTAAAATTAAATTCCAAAAATAGTTTGAGATTTTAAAGGAAATTATATCCAATTTATATATTATGATTAGGATATTAGTCCTTCTATTTATTTATGTTTTGCTTTATATCCTTCAATGCTGCTTTGTAATTTCATTTATACGAATTATGTGATTTCCTTGTTAAAAATTATACTTAAGTATTTTACATTTTTTGCCATTCCTGTGATTGAAATACTTTTACTGTTTCCATTTCTAAGTGGCTATTAGTAGTATAAAATTTTTAAATTATTTTTCTTATAATTAGACTCCTTATAAAGTTCCCTTATCAATTCTAGCCATTTTTGCTAGTGTATCTTGGGGTTTCTAGGTACAGAAAAAATACCTTCAGCAAAAAAAGACATTGCTTTTTCTTTATATTTATAGCTATTATTTTGTTTTCCTAACTTTTTGCACTTACTTCAACCTACAAAGCAATGTTAAATAATAAAAGCAATAGAAGACATCTTTTTCTCTGTTCTGATTTCAGTGGATATGGATTTAGTGTTTTATAATACTATTTAGGATGATGTTTGCTATTGGGCTTAGTAAATAGTCTTTATCATACTGTAGTTCCTTTATTCCCATTTTGCTTAATTTTTTATGAGGCTGGCTGCAAAATTTGTCAAAAACTTTTTCACTGCATGTATGATTTGTTCTCCTTTAGATTGTCAATGCAGTAAATTATATTAATAGTTTTCTAGATACTGATCCATCCTTACATTCCTCAAATTAACCATAATTGGTCATAGTGTGTATTTTTTTTTTAATTTTTATTTATTTATTTATTTATTTATTTTACAAATTTAATCAGTTATACATATACATATGTTCCCATATCCCCTCCCTTTTGTGTCTCCCTCCCACCCTCCCTATCCCACCCCTCCAGGCGGTCACAAAGAACCGAGCTGATCTCCCTGTGCTATGCGGCTGCTTCCCACTGGCTATCTACCTTACGTTTGGTAGTGTATATATGTCCATGCCGCTTTTTCACTTTGTCACAGCTTACCCTTCCCCCTCCCCATATCCTCAAGTCCATGCTCTAGTAGGTCTGTGTCTTTATTCCTGTCTTACCCCTATGTTCTTGATGACATTTTTTTCTTAAATTCCATATATATGTGTCAGCATACAGTATTTGTCTTTCTCTTTCTGACTTACTTCACTCTGTATGACAGACTCTAGGTCCATCCACCTCATTACAAATAGCTCAATTTCATTTCTTTTTATGGCTGAGTAATATTCCATTGTATATATGTGCCACATCTTCTTTATCCATTCATCCGATGATGGACACTTAGGTTGTTTCCATCTCCGGGCTATTGTAAATAGGGCTGCTATGAACATTTTGGTACATGTCTCTTTTTGAATTATGGTTTTCTCAGGGTATATGCCCAGTAGTGGGATTGCTGGGTCATATGGTAGTTCTATCTGTAGTTTTTTAAGGAACCTCCATACCGTTCTCCATAGTGGCTGTACCAATTCACATTCCCACCAGCAGTGCAAGAGTGTTCCCTTTTTTCCACACCCTCTCCAGCATTTATTGTTTCTAGATTTTTTGATGATGGCCATTCTGACTGGTGTGAGATGATATCTCATTGTAGTTTTGATTTGCATTTCTCTAATGAGTAAAGATGTTGAGCATCCTTTCATGTGTTTGTTGGCAGTCTGTATATCTTCTGTGGAGAAATGTCTATTTAGGTCTTCTGCCCATTTTTGGATTGGGTTGTTTGTTTTTCTGCTATGAGCTGCATGAGCTGCTTATAAATTTTGGAGATTAATCCTTTGTCAGTTGCTTCATTTGCAAATATTTTCTCCCATTCTGAGGGTTGTCTTTTCGTCTTGTTTATGGTTTCCTTTGCTGTGTAAAAGCTTTAAGTTTCATTAGGTCCCATGTGTTTATTTTTGTCTTTATTTCCATTTCTCTAGGAGGTGGGTCAAAAAGGATCTTGCTGTGATTTATGTCATAGAGTGTTCTGCCTATGTTTTCCTCTAGGAGTTTGATAGTGTCTGGCCTTACATTTAGGTCTTTAATCCATTTTGAGCTAATTTTTGTGTATGGTGTTAGGGAGTGATCTAATCTCATACTTTTACATGTCCCTGTCCAGTTTTCCCAGCACCACTTATTGAAGAGACTGTCCTTTCTCCACTGTACATTCCTGCCTCCTTTATCAAAGATAAGGTGACCATATGTCTGTGGGTTTATCTCTGGGCTTTCTATCCTGTTCCATTGATCTATCTTTCTGTTTTTGTGCCAGTACCATACTGTCTTGATTACTGTAGCTTTGTAGTATAGTCTGAAGTCAGGGAGCCTGATTCCTCCAGCTCCATTTTTCGTTCTCAAGATTGCTTTGGCTATTCGGGGTCTTTTGTGTTTCCATACAAATTGTGAAATTTTTTGTTCTAGTTCTGTGAAAAATGCCATTGGTAGTTTGATAGGTATTGCATTGAATCTGTAGATTGCTTTGGGTAGTAGAGTCATTTTCACAATATTGATTCTTCCAATCCAAGAACATGGTACATCTCTCCATCTATTTGTATCATCTTTAATTTCTTTCATCAGTGTCTTATAATTTTCTGCATACAGGTCTTTTGTCTCCTTAGGTAGGTTTATTCCTAGATATTTTATTCTTTTTGTTGCAGTGGTAAATGGGAGTGTTTCCTTGATTTCACTTTCAGATTTTTCATCATTAGTATATAGGAATGCCAGAGATTTCTGTGCATTAATTTTGTATCCTGCAACTTTACCAAATTCATTGATTAGCTCTAGTAGTTTTCTGCTAGCATCTTTAGGATTCTCTATGTATAGTATCATGTCATCTGCAAACAGTGACAGCTTTACTTCTTCTTTTCCCATTTGGATTCCTTTTATTTCCTTTTCTTCTCTGATTGCTGTGGCTAAAACTTCCAAAACTATGTTGAATAAGAGTGGTGAGAGTGGGCAACCTTGTCTTGTTCCTGATCTTAGTGGAAATGGTTTCAGTTTTTCACCATTGAGGACGATGCTGGCTGTGGGTTTGTCATATATGGCCTTTATTATGTTGAGGAAAGTTCCCTCTATGCCTACTTTCTGCAGGGTTTTTATCATAAATGGGTGTTGAATTTTGTCAAAAGCTTTCTCTGCATCTATTGAGATGATCATATGGTTTTTCTCCTTCAGTTTGTTAATATGGTGTATCACATTGATTGATTTGCGTATATTGAAGAATCCTTGCATTCCTGGAATAAACCCCACTTGATCATGGTGTATGATCCTTTTAATGTGCTGTTGGATTCTGTTTGCTAGTATTTTGTTGAGGATTTTTGCATCTATGTTCATCAGTGATATTGGCCTGTAGTTTTCTTTCTTTGTGACATCCTTGTCTGGTTTTGGTATCAAGGTGATGGTGGCCTCGTAGAATGAGTTTGGGAGCGTTCCTCCCTCTGCTATATTTTGGAAGAGTTTGAGAAGGATAGGTGTTAGCTCTTCTCTAAATGCTTGATAGAATTCGCCTGTGAAGCCATCTGGTCCTGGGCTTTTGTTTGTTGGAAGATTTTTAATCACAGTTTCAATTTCAGTGCTTGTGATTGGTCTGTTCATATTTTCTATTTCTTCCTGATTCAGTCTTGGCAGGTTGTGCATTTCTAAGAATTTGTCCATTTCTTCCAGGTTGTCCATTTTATTGGCATAGAGTTGCTTATAGTAATCTCTCATGATCTTCTGTATTTCTGCAGTGTCAGTTGTTACTTCTCCTTTTTCATTTCTAATTCTATTGATTTGAGTCTTCTCCCTTTTTTTCTTGATGAGTCTGGCTAATGGTTTATAAATTTTGTTTATCTTCTCAAAGAACCAGCTTTTAGTTTTATTGATCTTTGCTATCATTTCCTTCATTTCTTTTTCTTTTATTTCTGATCTGATTTTTATGATTTCTTTCCTTCTGCTAACTTTGGGATGTTTTTGTTCTTCTTTCTCTAATTGCTTTAGGTGCAAGGTTAGGTTGTTTATTCGAGATATTTCCTGTTTCTTAAGGTGGGATTGTATTGCCATAAACTTCCCTCTTAGAACTGCTTTTGCTGCATCCTATAGGTTTTGGGTCGTCGTGTCTCCATTGTCATTTGTTTCTAGGTATTTTTTAATTTCCTCTTTGATTTCTTCAGTGATCACTTCGTTATTAAGTAGTGTATTGTTTAGCCTCCATGTGTTTGTATGTTTTACAGCTCTTTTCCTGTAATTGATATCTAGTCTCATAGCATTGTGGTCGGAAAAGATACTTGATACAATTTCAATTTTCTTAAATTTACCAAGGCTTGATTTGTGACCCAAGATATGATCTATCCTGGAGAATGTTCCATGAGCACTTGAGAAAAATGTGTATTCTGTTGTTTTTGGATGGAATGTCCTATAAATATCAATTAAGTCCATCTTGTTTAATGTATCATTTAAAGCTTGTGTTTCCTTATTTATTTTCATTTTGGATGACCTGTCCATTGGTGAAAGTGGGGTGTTAAAGTCCCCTACTATGATTGTGTTACTGTCGATTTCTCCTTTTATGGCTGTTAATATTTCCCTTATGTATTGGGGTGCTCCTATGTTTGGTGCATAAATATTTACAATTGTTATATCTTCTTCTTGGATTGATCCCTTGATCATTATGTAGTGTCCTTCTTTGTCTCTTCTAGTAGTCTTTATTTTAAAGTCTATTTTGTCTGATATGAGAATTGCTACTCCAGCTTTCTTTGGGTTTCCATTTGCATGGAATATCTTTTTCCATCCCCTTACTTTCAGTCTGTATGTGTCTCTAGGTCTGAAGTGGGTCTCTTGTAGACAGCATATATATGGGTCTTGTTTTTGTATCCATTCAGCCAGTCTGTGTCTTTTGGTGGGAGCATTTAGTCCATTTACATTTAAGGTAATTATTGATATGTATGTTCCTATTCCCATTTCCTTAATTGCTTTGGGTTCGTTATTGTAGGTATATTCCTTCTGTTGTGTTTCTTGCCTAGAGAAGTTCCTTTAGCATTTGTTGTAAAGCTGGTTTGGTGGTGCTGAACTCTCTCAGCTTTTGCTTGTCTGTAAAGGTTTTAATTTCTCCATCAAATCTGAATGAGATCCTTGCTGGGTAGAGTAATCTTGGTTGCAGGTTTTTCTCCTTCATCACTTTAAGTATGTCCTGCCACTCCCTTCTGGCTTGTAGAGTTTCTGCTGAGAGATCAGCTGTTATCCTGATGGGGATTCCCTTGTGTGTTATTTGTTGTTTTTGCCTTGCTGCTTTTAATATGATTTCTTTGTGTTTAATTTTTGACAGTTTGATTAATATGTGTCTTGGTGTATTTCTCCTTGGATTTATTCTGTATGGGACTCTCTGTGCCTCCTGGACTTGATTAACTATTTCCTTTCCCATATTAGGGAAGTTTTCAACTATAATCTCTTCAAATATTTTCTCAGTCCCTTTCTTTTTCTCTTCTTCTTCTGGAACCCCTATAATTCGAATGTTGGTGCGTTTAATGTTGTCCCAGAGGTCTCTGAGACTGTCCTCTGTTCTTTTCATTCTTTTGTCTTTATTTAGCTGTGCAGCAGTTATTTCCACTATTTTATCTTCCACCTCACTTATCCGTTCTTCTGCCTCAATTATTCTGCTATTGATCCCATCTAGAGTATTTTTTATTTCATTTATTGTGTTTTTAATTGATGCTTGATTCGTCTTTAGTTCTTCTAGGTCCTTGTTAACTGTTTCTTGCATTTTGTCTATTCTATTTCCAAGATTTTGGATCATCTTTACCATCATTATTCTGAATTCTTTTTCAGATAGACTGCCTATTACCTCTTCATTTGTTAGGTCTGGTGGGTTTTTATCTTGCTCCTTCTCCTGCTGTGTGTTTTTCTGTCTTCTCATTTTGCTTATGTTACTGTGTTTGGGGTCTCCTTTTTGCAGGCTGCAGATTCGTAGTTCCCGTTGTTTTTGGTGTCTGTCCCCAGTGGCTAAGGTTGGTTTAGTGGGTTGTGTAGGCTTCTTGGTGGAGGGGACTACTGCCTGTGTTCTGGTGGATGAGGCTGGATCTTGTCTTTCTGGTGGGCAGGTCCACGTCTGGTGGTGTGTTTTGGGGTGTTTGCGGACTTTTTATGATTTGAGGCAGCCTCTCTGCTAATGGGTGGCGTTGTGTTCCTGTCTTGCTAGTTGTTTGGCATAGGGTGTCCAGCACTGTAGCTTGCTGGTCGTTGAGTGAAGCTGGGTGCTGGTGTTGAGATGGAGATCTCTGGAAGATTTTCGCTGTTTGATATTATGTGGAGCTGGGAGGTCTCTTGTGGACCAGTGTCCTGAAGTTGGCTCTCCCACCTCAGAGGCACAGCATTGACTCCTGGCTCCTCAATTTGGGATGATTTGCTGTCTATTCATGTATTCCACAGATGCAGGGTACATGAAGTTGATTGTGGAGCTTTAATCCGCTGCTTCTGAGGCTGCTGGGAGAGGTTTCCCTTTCTCTTCTTTGTTCTCACAGCTCCTGGGTCTCAGCTTTGGATTTGGCCCCGCCTCTGCGTGTAGGTCGCCGGAGGGCGTCTGTTCTTCGCTCAGACAGGACAGGGTTAAAGGAGCAGCCTCTTCGGGGACTCCGGCTCACTCAGGCCGGGCGGGAGGGAGGGGCACGGAGTGCGGGGCGAGCCTGCAGCGGCAGAGGTCGGCGTTACGTTGCACCAGCCCGAGGCGCACCGTGCGTTCTCCCAGGGAAGCCGCCCCTGGATCCCGGGACCCCGGCAGTGGCAGGCTGCACAGGCTCCCGGAAGGGCGGTGTGGAAAGTGACCTGCGCTCGCACACAGGCTTCTTGGCGGCGGCAGCAGCAGCCCCAGCGTCCCACGCCCGTCTCTGGGCTCCGCGCTTTCAGCCACGACTCGTGCCCGTCTCTGGAGCTCCTTTACGCGGCGCTCTTAATCCCCTCTCCTCGCGCACCAGGAAACCAAGAGGGAAGAAAAAGTCTCCTGCCTCTTCGGCAGCTCCAGAGTTTCCCGGACTCCCTCCCGGCTAGCTGTGGCACATTAGCCCCCTTCAGGCTGAGTTCTCGCCGCCAGCCCCAGTCCTCTCCCTGCGCTCTGACCGAAGCCCGAGCCTCAGCTCCAGCGCCGCCCGCCCCGGCGGGGGAGCAGACAAGCCTCTCGGGCTGGTGAGTGCCACTCGGCACCGCTCCTCTGTGCGGGAATCTCTCTGCTTTGCCCTACCCCGGTATGTGGGGAGTTTCTTGCCTTTTGGGAGGTCTGGGGTCTTCTGCCAGCGTTCAGTAGGTGTTCTGTAGGAGTTGTTCCACGTGTAGCTGTATTTCTGGTGTATCTGTGGGGAGGAAGGTGATCTCCGCGTCTTACTCTTCCGCCATCTTACCCGGCTCCTCTAGTGTGTATTTTTTAAAAATACATTACTAGCTGGATTCTAGCTGGTAACATTTTGAGTAATCTAGTCCAAAAATACAATATAATTTCTTAAATAATCACAGGAATAAACTATAAGGAATCTATTTAAACCCAAGAGTTTTCAATAATTTTTAAGAGGTAAAATAAAATGTAAAACAAACTGCAGGAACAAATTCAAACATGTATACTTATAACAAAGGGTAAGCATGGATGAAAATCACTGAAAGGACTTGTTAGAACAAAAATTGGCAGGTCCCACCCCCCAAAGTTTCTCATTCTGTAAATCTAGGGTGATGCCTAAGAATCTGTGTTTCTAGTAAGTTCCTAAGTGATGCCCATGGTGCTGGTGCAGGGACTACATTTGGAGAACCGCTGCAGCACAGCACTCTAGCCTTTAAACTTTGAAGCTTCAACCTCAACCTCTAATAACCAGCATTCCTCATAGATTACTGTGAGCATTAAGTAATCTAGGGTAGGCAAAGGATTTAAATGGAGCCTAGAACTTGGTAAACATTAAGTAAACTTTAGTTGTTATTCTTCATTAAGAAAGGAATAAAGAATAAAAAGAGAGAGGGAACAAATAAGAGTTAAAAAGGCAGACAAACACAACACCCAATACCTGTTAACCACTGCCATTTTATGTCTATATCTACCACATGAAATTAATGGCAAAATAATTAAATTAAGAAGAAGAGTTGGAACACTCATCGCTGTATGCAGTGAGGATAAGAAATATTGTTCTGACTTTCAGCCACTGACCCTTAAATGCCCTGAAAAGAAAAATAAAATAAAACATCAATGTTACTTTAAATTTGATGTTAGGCATTATTCCATTTTGAAATTTTCACTAAATTGCTTTTCACACATAGTTCGATATTAAGTAATGACATATGGAGCTGTATGTGGATAATGCTCTTTAATGATCTTAAAATATCTCTAAAGAGATAACGCTCCTTAAGGATCTTAAAATAGCCAAATATTCAAATATTTCAAAGTACTATATAAAAATTTCCTGTATATTTTTATGCATGAAACTACTTAAAATGAAGTAACTCAGATTTACTTCCTAGATATTAAACATTTGGAAGTCTACCTTAATAAAAAAGATTCATATAGATTTTTAATTAGGAATTGGACAGGAACTTGTAGGATGTTATACAGACGCTCATCTGATTTACTTTTCTGAGAAACATCGGGGATTAGGGAATATGACCACTGGAGTCAATTTCTACTACACTGTACCCTGGCAACAAAGATCTCTGTGTTCTGAGGCCCTCCAGAGAAGAGGCTTGGCCCTGGGGAGCTGCCAGAGGGGCTGGGGAATTCGATTTCTCTCCCAGATCTCTGTCCCCACTTTGCACAGTTCAGCCTGGCACTTCCTCCCACATACACGCACGCACGCACACACACATACCCATCTCTCTTCAGGCAGAGTTAAGGGCAGGTGCTTGTACCATCCTGAAATCAGAAGCATTAAGTGAAAGTTTACATACCCAGTATTAAAACCCCCAGTCTTCCTCTCCACTCAGCTCCTAGGGTAATGGAACCAAATATACAAGCATATCTTCCACTAAGAGAGTGAAGAGACCTTTTCTGGGAAGTGTGAACTGTTCCAGAGAAAACACTTATGGCCACTAAGCTAAATTTTTGGAATTAACATTTACTTGGCTATAATCAGTGTTAACTCTTTAGAGTATATCCTACTGGATATCTTTGCTGTTATTTATATATCATTATGCCTATACATCTAGATATTCTACTTGTGTTTTAAAAGATATCACAGTCTATAGCTATTTGGGAATCAGCTTTTTTACTTATAAATTGTGAGCATTTTTACGATATTATATACTATTATATAATAGTATGTTAAATGGCTACATCAACACACACTATCTCTCCCTACCCACACACACATCCAGAGCTTTCAACCATCTTAGGTACACAGAGAAAGAGAGGGAGTAATTAAGGAAGGAAACAGAAAGACATTGTAAATAAGAGTGATTTAAGGTTAAGGGATTAAGAGTTAAATAGTTAAAGGAGAAGAAGAGAAGAGGTTACAATAAAGGATAAGAAGGAAAGCACCAACTGGTTAAGCTACTCAGAAAGCAGCTCACTCTGCTCTCCGAGGCTGGCACTTCGGAGACAATGCCAGGCTCAAGCTGTAGACGGCCAGCTTGGCCACTCCCTGGGAAGAAGGAAGCCAACACCAAGGAAAATAGAACTGAGCTTCTGAGAGAGAGCGCTGATAACTTGATTAAGCCCTGAATCTATCTATCCCTAAAGCTGGAGAACCATAAGAATTTACCAGTCATATGAACAGAGACATTCCCCTTTTGGCTTTTGATTTGAGATGGGTTTCTGTCACTTGCAATAAAAAGACACCTTGTCCTTTAATTAAACTTCAACTCTTGTATCTCTAAACAAGCTACAAAGACCCTCAAAACCAGAACACACTTATCAAATTCATCATTATTTAGAATAATGGTAAATACTGTGTGAAGTAATTCATGACTTTTTCATCAAAACACTAATTTCTCTCACCAAGGCAGACACCCATTAGAGCCAAAGAGCCCAATTCCCTATTCTCTACCACTTAAGTAACATGAAATATGTGCCCATACTTCCCATTTCTCAAAGGCTCAATGGCTCTTCTGAAAGTGGAAGGTGATTGTACTTTTATAGTCTAACATTGTGAATTCAGAAGCAGAATAAATAGCACTAAGTAACAAGAATCTTTTCATCTCTCTGAAAGTAAAATTATTGCTAAATAGTATATCTTTAAGAGGATCAGAAGTGGCAGCTGCTCCTTGAAATTTGTGCACTGGGGAATACAAGGGTGATTAATCATCTGCCTATCAGCACTGTGGATCTTTCAGCTGAATCACATTGAAGAGGGGCTCAAAGTTGTGTCACACGGCTTTCTGTTCCTCCCACCCAGGTTGATTGTCTTATACTATTAAGACCTCACCAAAGCCAAAGATTCATGAGGTGAGTGCATGACCAACAAGTAAAAACATACCTTCGGTCCTAAAGCCCTTATATATCAAGCCGTACATAGCCAGCACACATTATAATTGCCTGAAAATCCCAGCTTTCAAAAAAATGATGAAAAGTATTCTCCCTATACGACCTGTGATAGAAAAGCATCCAAGCAAGCAACCACAGGGGGAAACTTAGTTTAATGTTACCCAACTGGTTTTTAGACAAGGCCATTGTTCATCATTGTTCTTAGCTCAAAAGGAGCCAGCCCCATAATTCTTTTCACAATATCCATCTTTCCACTAAGGTTTGGGGGAGAAATAAATGTAACGAAAGTGTATGTTTTCAGAAGGGTATGCCTAACCTTATTTAGAGTAAGGCACCATCTATTAACTGGGAATATTCTGTGCCTTCTATAACTTTGTTTATCAAAGTGTAACACAAACCAGCAGCATGAACAAGACCTGGTAGCCTGTTAGAAATGCAGAGCCTCAGGTCCCTCTGTGAATGTACTGAATCAGGACCCCGATGCTAACATGCTCCCAAGGTGAGCTGTGTGCACGTCAAAAAGCCCTGCTCTATAAGGAGCAAATCATGGAGGTTTCTTAGAAACATAATTTTGTTTAAGAAATAAGCAAACCATAGAAATTACATGCATCAATATCCATTTTGAGATTATATAATAAATGAAACTAAATGGTATATTGTTTAGAGATTCAGACTAATGCGATAAAAATAAATAAATTACAAAGCAATTTAGGACATTAGCTACCTCTGGAGGTAGAGGAGGTACAGAGGTAGAGTAGAAAAGGAAGACAAGATAAGACAAAACAGGGTCGTTCTAGTTCATAATTGAAAGGGTGGATTTACAGGGTTTTTTTCTTATTATGCTACATATATTTTGTATATTCAAATATTACATAATAAACACTTCCTGAAGTGAGAAAACATAACCTCAACTAGAATGAAAATAATGTTTTGCAGTCATAAAATAACAGCTTTTGCACAGGCCAGGTCTATGGAGAACTGAAAAGGACTTACTTAACAGCGTCGTAGGGCATTATGGAGCAAGAACAATGATTTAATCCAGGTGCGCAATAAAGAATGCTTTATTACTGAAGAACGGAAAGGTAACAATGTAAACTGATAATGTTTGTATTCTTCTTAAATTAAAAAAAAAAAAACCCATCCTCCATCACTAACATCTCTCTGAAACATGAGAAGCAAATGGCGCGTCTGGAACAGCAGATGCTTGGAGCACAGTGAGAAAGAGATATTCAAGAGATGCTGAGCCAGGTTATCCATCACGGGCTTTTGGAACCAGGGACAGCTGTGGAGCAAATGGATTTTTCCAGCCAACAATGATGCCCTCAGGTAACCAGGCATGTGTTCCTTATTTGTGATTTTGCGTTAAACAATAACACATTTTAAAAATTCATGCTCATAACAGCCCTTCATGCAAACCTTGAATTCTAAGACTCTGCTTGTGAGGAAAGCAACCTGAGTAAGCAAACATGCAGCCTCGGGTTTTCATGATACACATCTTAACGTGTACGTTGCTTCACAACACTTGCTTTCAGCTCTGGTGTCTCATGAGAAAGTGAATCTTCAAACCATGGATCCCAAGGTCCTCATAAAAACTTTACATAAGAATTTACATATTCTTTAACATCCATAGCATACCCTAATCCTGACAGTGAGAGGTAGAGGAGAAACTAAATAGATACTGTACTCAAAAGATGTAGGTTTAATTCTTGGCATCCCATTTCATGGGGAAGAACACCCTTGGGTAAGTTGGTTGACCCCACTAACCCTCATGTGTTCCTGATTGGTTAACTGAGTAAAGCCAGCTTTTTTTGAACATGTGGACTCCACATTCCTTAGTCATAGGTATATCTACTGAAATGTCTTCTCTGATCTTCATCTGCTTCACTATTTCTTGATCTCTTGGATATCGACCTTCACCTGTTGTTAGTTTTTGCTTCTGCCAAAGCACACACAGCTGGACTCCTTCTGGCTGTCTCACCTTGGCTGGACTTCTTGACCACTGACCTTCTTTCTCTCCATGGGAGACTGACTCCAGAAGAGTGACCTCATCCTTCCACCCATATTCAGATCTCCCATGACTAGGTAGAACTGGCTCCAGGTGAGGACTCATGGCATCCTTTATTCCCAGACTCATTTGTGCAGACTGAAGTAGACGCTAGGTGTGAAGGCATTTTGAAAAATTTAGAATGGGTACTGAGAAGAATTAGGAAATTAAAATACAGCAAAGATTAACCTGTCCATAGCATTCATAAAATGTATTTAAATAAATGACTTTCCTAACTGTGACAGAATTTTAGAACTTCACATAAGTATTATCATGACCAGAGGCCCTAAGTCCAGTTATGTCACCAAGTGGAAGATTCTTATTGCAAATTTTCTAATTTTTTCCTGGAGCATTGATTAGATATAATATTAACTGTTGTGAGAACAACAGGCAGTTATGCAAAATACAATGACCAGAGTTATCTGATGCTTCATAAGGGAAATCCAAAAGAACTCACAGGTCTAATTAACCTTGGAGAGAATCCAATATAACTCCCCTGTTTTCCATTTTGGAAATATACCTATGATTATATACCAGAACCAGAAGTAGAATCTAGGTCTCAGTCTAAAAATAATTCCAGTAATTTTATGATGTCTAGCAAATACATCTGAATACAGGTAATTTAACCACTTCAGACTTGTGACACTATGCTACTTTTAATGCCATCAGAACAAAACTTCCACAATATCCCTCTGAATTCTGTTGTACTGCTAGAGTGCTATTACTACTGGTCTTTCTCCTCACTTTCTCTAAATCACTCTTATTGCAATGTTACCTATTTATTTCTGTTAGTACTGAAAAAAGCATGCACCTTTGTTTTTATTCCTCACCCATGCAATACTCAGATTTATGAGAAATTGGCTGGTTTTCCTCTCAGAACACAAGGCAATAACCACCCTTAAAGATATAAACTTCTGGGCTTCCCTGGTGGCGCAGTGCTTGAGAGTCCGCCTGCCGATGCAGGGGACACGGGTTCGTGCCCCAGTCCGGGAAGATCCCACATGCCGCAGAGTAGCTAGGCCCATGAGCCATGGCTGCTGAGCCTGCGCATCCAGAGCCTGTGCTCTGCAACGGGAGAGGCCACAACAGCGAGAGGCCCGCGTACCGCAAAAAAATAAATAAAATAAAATAAAATAAAGTTGAAATTAAGACATTTGCAGATAAACAAAAACTGGAAGGATTCATCACTTGCAGATTTGCCTTCCAAGAAACACTAAACACTTCAGGCTGAAATAAAACAAAGAGTAACTCACATCTACATAACTAAATAAAGAATACTGGTAAAGGAAACTACATAAGTAAATATAAAAGCAGAAATGTATTTTTGTTGGCGACACATTTTTTCTTATCTGATTTAAAAGCCAAATACATAAAGCAACAGTTATAAACCTGTGTTAATGGGTACAAAATGTGTGTGTGTACATGTGTATATATATGGAGAACTGCAGAAAAAAGGGAGTGGGAAATGGAGCTATATAGGAATAATAGGAGTAAAGTTGTTTTACAATATTGAAATTAAGTTGGTATTAATCCAAATTAGATTGTTATAAATTATGATTTTATAAGTGTAATCCCCAGGCCAACCACTAAGAAAGTAATTCAAAAATATACAGTAAAAGAAATGGCAAGGGAATTAAAATGGTACACTAGAAAAATACTTAACACAAAAGAAGGCAGTAATGCAGGAACAGAGAAACAAAAATAACAAGGCATATAGAAAACTAAAAACTAGAAACAATCTTTGCCTTTATTTGGAGGATTCAATCCTCTTACATTTAACATAATTACTCATGTGGTAGGGTTTAAATCAAAAGAAAGCTGGAATGACTATACTAATATCAAGTAAAATAGATTTAAAACAAAAACTGTTAGTAGAAACAATGCATGATATTTTATAATGGTAAAAGGGTCAATCCATGAAGAAAATATATGAAATTATAAGAAATTACAATATATAAATATATGAGAAATTATAAACATATATGAACTTAACAGAGCTTCAAAACACATGAAGCAAATCCTGACAGAAATGAAGTGAGAAATAGACAATTCAGCAATAACAGCTGGAGAACTCAATATCCCACTTTCAATAATGGATAGAACAACTAGACAAAAGATAAAGAAACAGAAAATTTTGAACAATACTGTAAAGAAACTAGACCAAGCAGACTCTACAGAACACTCCAGAAAACAACAGCAGAATACACACTTTTCCCCGGTACAGAAGGATAGACCATATGTTAGAACATAAAGCAAGTCTCAATAAATTTTAAAGGATTCAAATTATACAAAGTGTATTCTCTGACCACAATGAAGATAAATAAGTAATACCTATAACCTTCTTCACTCTTTAACATATGTAAAGACACTCTGAGGTAGAAAATAATCCCCATCTAGGGTCTCTGTTCCTGCTGTTTCCTTACATGAAATGTGCCCTCTATTGTTCTGATGATCTACATTCTATCCATCTATATTGGGATTTGGCTACTCTAATAGGGAGACCCAAAATAATAATGGCTTAAACAAGATATTCATTTATTTCTCTTACATATAAAATTCCAAGCTTACTTGACAACTCTGTTTGATGAGGGTGACAGGGGTTCAGGCTCCATCTTGTTCTCTACCATATTCACATGACTCTAATATCATGGCCCAAGATGGCTGCTCCAGCTCTAGCTATTTTATCTGTGTCCCTCCCTGTAAGATGGACAAAAAGCAGTAACAGGTGGACATACTTCTTGCCTTAATGGCATGATCTAAAATTTACATGCTGTTCTGTTTACAACTCACTGCACAGAACTTGGACCCATGGCCACACATATATGCAAGAAGCCTAAGTGTAGCCTTCCTGGCCAGCTAGGTTCTCTTCCTATCTAGGAGGGAAGAACAGATATTGGGGAAAACTAGCAGTCTCAGTCACACTATCCTTCAAGTATCCACTCAAGTTCCATGTCCTCCAAGGAACTCTAAGGCTACTCCAGCTTCCTTACTTTTCTGAAATTATTTTATCTACTATCAGTTAACATGACAGTTTGAAAGTCAGTTATTCTCTGATTATTTTTTGTATGTCCAGTCTGTCTCTTCCTCCATTTATATTGTATGGTCTTTGAGAATAGGTTCCACACCCTGTGATGCTTTTGACTCACTTCTCTGCCTCCATGGTATCTGGAAATACACTGGGTACTACTATTTTATTCCTTGATGGTTAAAATAAAACAGGTAAAATACCTGAAGAACACAAAATTACATTAACATTTCAATAAAAATGTTCTGCAAAGGTATTGAAAATGTGATTGCTGAAACTCATGAGTAAATTGATAAGTCGGAGTTTCTCCAAAATACAGCTAAAATCATTTACAAGGCTTTGAATCAGGTTAGATAACCAATGACTTATATCACTGTAGCTATTTTTTTAAAACTAAGGTTAAAATTACAGTTGATTCATTATATTCACAGATGATTAATTATGAGTTGATCAAAATTAATCAATGTGAAACTTCAAAAGAAATTATTGATTCTTCTCATGAGCAACCACCAATTAAAACAGTAAGGTGTAAGACTGCTCCAGTTCTTAGTAGTCTAATTCTGGATTTTTTCTCTTCATATTTTTAAACAAAGAACATTATATAAAGACTTCAAATTAGCTCTTGGCTTTTCCTATTTGATATCAACCACTTACCAAGTGCCAATCATTTCACTGAACCTTCTTAAAAAAAGAGTTTTACCAGTGGCACCACACATGAAAAGAGATGATGAGATAATCATAGCAAAATCTTACTCCAGTGTGCTGCCTTTTCTTCCCTGTTGAAAACCCCATAGGATATTGTTATGTGGGGAAAGAACATGATGATTCAAACACCAGAAACTGTTTCTTGTCACACAAACAAAATACAAGAGTCCTAAAAATATGGGTATCTTGAACAAGAGAAGTTGAAGTAATTAAGATTTTCATAGGTCTTGAATTTCAGATATCTTACTGGAAGTTCTACTTTTGGGGGGAAATTGAAATTGGAGTTATTATATAAATGGCAGGATTACAAAATGGATCTCCTAAGATATGGTAACCATGTCTTTAAAATATTTCCTATATTGAGTGTTCATTATTGGTTAAGATAAAAACTAAAGCACAAGGCTATCAGAATTAGCTCATGCATTGAAGGCTCTTGAAGTCTCTATATAACTCATTTTATTTTCCATTTCCAGAAACTGAGTATTTTTTCTCCATAGCTGTCCACAATCCAAACTGTCTATCACTGTATGTTCTTTTAGTTATTATGAAAATAGCATCCCAGTATTAAAGGAAAGTAATTTATCCATTAATCTATCACCTAAATATAACTGTCTTCATATTTGCATTCTCTCCCAGCCTTTATTCACGTTTTTCCATAGCTGTAACTGTAGTATAAATATAATTTTATGTACTATATTCTTCATTTAAAATTAAAATAGAATCTGTGAAATTTTCTTGTTAATATATAATCATCATGCTTATAACTTTAATGAATGCATATATTCCATTTTATTAGTACAATCTACTTAATCATCAGTCTTTTCCCAGGACACTTGGAAAATCTGTCACCTTCCTGAAGACTTCAGTTCTTTGAAAGATGGTGTTTGCTGAGCACCTAATATAGGCTCCACATTATAACAGAAGTGGTGAGAAGTACCCAAAAGCCTAACACATGATCCCTGATTGCAACCAATTTATAATACAGCAGACGAGATAAGACAAAAGCAGAGGATAAAACACAACCAAGACTTCAGGGGGAAGCTAGACCCCTTGAGCTAGTAAAGAAAGGCTTCGCTGGGTAGGTTGAAGTTGTGTGGAGCCTGGAAATATGAAGAGAGTGCGTTTGGATGGGTAGAGATATATAGGAAGGGCATTCCAGAAGGGGAAAAGGTTATTTGAATATGTCAAGACAGGGGCCTTGGCAAGAGTGGTGAAATCTGTCCCAGGCTGAAGCAGAATTGGACTTGTAAGTGGGCATTTCACCCTTTCCAGCTGTGAGGGTTAATGGGACTCAGGGACAGAAAACTGGGTTGGTGAGTAAACCCACTCTCTTGGCAATGTTTGTCCAACAAGAGTGGGCCAAGAGGTAAAGACTCACGAGCAATTCCTCCCTTACCGATTCCTCAGGTCTTTCCCTTCACTGTGTAGTTTCATTACAATCACTGCAATACACAGGCATAACTCACAACATAATTACGGTACAACCACCTGATGGTCTATTTTTTAGGCGTTAAAATATGAAGAATACCACAACATGGAAAATATTCATCATATATTGTTAAGTAGAACACAAAGTATAAAATGGTGTATAAACTGCTACCACATAAAAGTAAAAATAGACATAAAAATCAAAATGATTATGTTTGGGTCTTGGGTTATGACCTAACCTAAGGAAGGGGGTGAAATAAGGAGAGAGCCCTTTCTCTTGGAGAGCTGCCCCCATCTAGTTTGATTCTTCCCCAGTTCTCCTGTCCTCCTCCCATTCTGTAGGACCTACATCTCTTCTGAGGCAGGAAAAACTTGGTTTTATATCATAACACATTTTTTCAAATCTATTGTTTCTTTCATATATTTACAGACAAGTCTTTCTGATTATTATATCTTCCATGATTTTCCAATGCCTATGTGTCATCTCTCCTCAACTGTAACAGCCCTCTTCTGAGGCACCCAGCTAGAAGGCTCTAGTTACTTGGCCTAGGTAGGGCCATAGCGTGTGAGGCGGTACATAAGGAGAAACACTTAGGGTATGTTTTAGGTTGAATTATGTCCCCTCAAAATTCATATAATGAAGTCCAAATTTCATATGTTGAAGTCTGCCAGTACCTCAGAAGGTGACATTAACTGGAAATAGAGTCTATGCAGATGAAGTTAAGAAAGGTCATTTCTAATTTAAAAAAACAACTCTGGAATCTATGTGGCATACAGATTATCAGATAAAAAGAGTCATAGAGGGGGAACAATTTGAAGGTTAATAATATGGTCTAGAAGAGAGATATTGGTGGCCTAGACAAATTGAGCTGATGAAGATCATGGTTGATAGGAAAGATAGGGTTCATGGATCAGACCAAGGATATCTGTTCTGAGCAGCTTGGTGAATAGTGGTGGCATTTTCTGCTATGTGGACGTTGAAGAAAGCCTGTTTGAGTTTGGGGGTTGACAATGAAATATCATAACCATCCTGTTATGGGTCATGGTACTCCTTTTTTTTTACATACAGACGAAAGGTGGCATAGAGATGTTATGAAGACTGACAAACAAATACCACATGATCTCATTTATGTGTGGAATCTAAAAAACAAAACAAATAAACAAAAGAAAAACAGATTCACAAATACAGAGGACAAATGGGTGGTTACCAAAGGGGAGGGGAGTGGGGGTAGGCAAAATAGAGATAGAGGATTAAGAGGTACAAACCTCCAGTTATATAATAAATAAGTCACAGGGATGTAATATACAGCATGAGGAATATGGTCAATGATATTGTATTAACTTTGTATGGGGACAGATGGTTACTAGACTTATTGTGGTGATCATTTCATAATGTATATAAATGTCCAGATATTATGTAGTACACCCAAAACTAACATAATATTCTATGTCAAGTGTATTTCAAGAAAAGAAAGAAAGATCATTAGAAGGAGCCCTAATCCAATATGACTGTGTCCTTATAAAAAGAGGAAATTTGGAGACACGTGCACATCAGGAGAATGCCACGTGAACAGGAAGATGGAGATTGGGGTGATACATCTGCAAGCCAAGGAACACCAAAGATTGCCAGCAAAGCACCAGAAGCCAAAGAAGAGGCCTGGAACAGATTCTCCCTCACAGCCCTGAGAAGGAACCAGCCCTACCAACACCTTGGTCTGGGAACTTCTTGACTTCAGACTGTGAGACAATAAATTTCTGTTGTTCAAACCACTCAGTTCATTCTACCTTGTTGTGGTAAACACAACAGGAAAGAAATCTCCATGGTGCTTGTTAAAAATTCATGTTCCTGAGCCCCAAAGCAAACCTAAAACTAGAATCTCTGGGCATGGGACACTGGGATTTACCTCTATAAAGCACCCCAGTTGATGCTGATATGCATAAAAGCATAAGAACCTTCTATATAACATATGCCAAATGTTAAATTATAACACCAGTATACAATTTTCTAGGAGAAATTAGCTGATCAAGATTAGAGATATTATTTTTCAACAGAAATCTAGATGTATACCTCCGATGAAACAAAATAACTAACCTCTATACAGCAGCTTATACAAGATATTTTCACATGGTCTACTGTTTGAGTCCTTACAACATTTGTTGTGAGGTAGATAAGGTGAATGTCTATATTAGTCCCATTTTCTAAATGTGAAAATTAAGGTTTAATTTGCTGAGCATTACACAGCCAGTAAGGTGCTAAGCTAGAGCTCCTAGCCAGGTTTGGGTACATGCTTAATAAATGTTTGCTGGGTGTTGAAGGTCAAAGCTAGTCAGTGGGAAAAATTAGGTGATGGGATCAGAGAGTGGCATTATGATTCCTGATAACTGACCTCTTGGGAGTAAGGTACCAGTCAGGGTAGTTTTCTGGGTCCTGTCAGCAACTGAGGGCATCAAGGCATGATGGAACCAGTGGGCTGATCCTATCAGAACCAGTCCAACTCGCTCCTACCCCACACCCACAAGGCTATATCTAGGCTGTGTTTAACAGGCATAAAGAAACTTTGCAGATCTAATTTTATGTATGTTTGAGAATTAATTCAGAACCACCACCACCAAAAAAAAAAAAAAGAAGAAGAAGAAGAAGAAAAATGTTACTGGCATTTAGGTTATTTATCTTCACAGCTACTGACATTTCAGAAAAGCCATGATTGTCACCTTGAGCCTCACATAAAAGCTAGGGAAAACAAAGGAAAAAGACTTCAGTAAACAAAGATTTCAAAGACGAATGCTTTTAACCAAAATGATAGCTTCTGGATGTGTGTTTCAGTCCTTTTACATATTGAATTTTTACTCTAGATACATAATCCATTCTTATCATGTAGATAACTAGAGAAAGTACAATGTAATACTTTTACTTGAGAAACATTATTCTATTGATTAGAAATTTTAATGGAAATGGAGGGAAATGAATACACAAAATACTCTGAAAATTAGAATGAAAATGCACTGCCTCTTGCTGTATGGCTCAAATTCCCCAAATAATTATTGGTAGGGTCCACTGCCATCTAGTTGTATAAACATAAATGAGCCCAAGATAACACCCAAAGCTCAAAGAGTAATGACAAAGGTGGAAGAGATGGTCTAGTCAGGCATGAAATTAATTTTATAATAACAAATATCCATTACCTTCCATGTGCTTAAGTAAATAATTCTGAAACAGGGGGTTAAGATAATAAAAACAAAATCATTAACTGCTTCCACTAAATAAAACACAGAAAGAAACCCATTGTCATGTTGACCCTGGAGCCTGTTTAATGGCTAATTAAAGCAATTATTTTCATCATGACACAGACCTTAATCATAGGTACCTTCAGAGCCATAGGAGACTTTGGCTGGTAACTTTGTTGGGAGTAGGCTTTCTACTGTATGCCTCAAATTTACGTTGAAAATACGAATGTCACTGCTCAGATGAGGCAGAAGAGGAGGACAGTAGGTCATGAACCCAGTGCTGGAGCTTTCAACTGAATCATAAACCCTGTAATCTAACCTTTGAAGGCAGACTTAAGATGATGTAATCTAACTCTTTAGTTTTTTTTCCTTTTTGTTTTTTTAAGGACTAAGCTAGCTAATTGTAGATAATAGAAGTTTATGATCAGTGACCACCTAAAGGGGTGGGATAGGGAGGGTGGGAGAGAGGGAGACGCAAGAGGGAAGAGATATGGGGATACATGTATATGTATAGCTGATTCACTTTGTTACACAGCAGAAACTAACACACCATTGTAAAGCAATTATACTCCAATAAAGATGTTTAAAAAAAAACAAAGGTGATCTCAAAAGTTTAGAGAAAAAAAGAAAGTCACTTTGAATGTCACTATGTCATTTATGTTCCCACAGCTCAGCTTGGTGATTAGAATATAATTCTACAAAGAGCAAAACTTCTGGTTCAGTGCCCGGGTGGGTCAGTTAGCTTGACTCAGTCCCTTGGCCCTACAACTCATCATTTTTCCACCCAGCTATTTTCAAATGTGAGGCTTTTATCTAAAAGGAATCACAGAAGAGAGGAGGGGAGTAGGGGAGGAATGTCAAAATTTTTTTACATGTTTCGGCAATAACCCTAAGAATGCTCTGAGCATGTGCCTTACTAATGGTGTCTACCCACAGCCATGAGTACAATGAAGCAGATATCTAGTGTGTTTTGTCTTCCTAGCACCCCGTTCTTCTTCTCAAAGCTGTTCTCTCCTTATCCCAATGTAGTTCTCAGGGATACTGCCCTGGTCCTACCTGACTCAACTTTCTGGTCTCAGCTGATTGGTTAAAAGTCTGACACCTTTCAAAATCTGAGCCAAACAGAAATCCTTGCTTGGGATTTTTGAAACTGACTTCAGAGAACATTTGTAAGTCTTTCCCTCTTGATGATGGAAGCAGTCAGATTTAAAATTTAGCAGCCACTGGTGGCCATGGTTTGCCCTGCAATGGAAGAAATTTGGCTTCAGTGAAAAGCAGGTAGGCTCCACACACAGAGAAGTAGAAACAGAAGGTGGAGGTGAAGGGCCTGACAGCATCCCATCCCATCCCCCACTCTGGCTGTGGCTGAAGCTCAGCTCCATTTGTACCCTAGTATTGTTTTATTTTTTAGTCTTTCTTGGATTTCGAGTGCTACAAAATTCCTTTGCTTTGCCTCAATGAGTTTCAGTTTCTGTCACTTGCAATCCAAATAACACACATATACTCATTCAAAGGCAACAAATCAAAAATGAGATTGTCATTTTCAGTTCTGGCATTGACTCCATGTATCATTACGCTGCAGTAACAAACAACCCCAATCTCAGGAGCTTAAGATAACAGAGAATTAGTTCTAAGGGATTATGTGTCTCTGTTTGCTTAGGACAGTCCTAGTTTATGTGTCTTGTCTCAGCCAAATTATTAACAGAGCCTCCTCTAAGTATCGAAAGTGATCTGGTTTGAATGAAAAATTCTGTGGTCACATTATTTATTTCTCATTTATTTTACTTATCTATCACATAAGACTCAGGCTGATACAATGGTCACTATCTGGAACATTGTCAGTCAACATAGTAGAAGGAAAAGAAATTTCTAGTATCTTAAACCAGACTAGAAGCATCAACTAGAAATGTCATGTCTCCTAACAACTCATTGGCCAGAGCTAGGCACAGCCCCACCTCATGGCCTGGGGCCAAGAATTCAACTCTTGTGGTGAAGAGCATTAATTACACCCAAGTTCTAACTCTGTCCTTATTGTAAATCAGTTTTCCTATTTGTAAATCTACAATTCTTACTCAGTTTTTCTGATGGTCTACTACATGGGTCCTGAGATTAGATTAGATTATTTTAATTTACGCTTCCTTTTCTCAATTTATCTCTCTGACAACCTGCACTATTTCATTTGACAATCATTGTATGCCTGTTTGTTAAACATAGTGCTAACTCTTGAAGGATAACACAGTGATTAAGACATGATCCCTGCTGCCAGAAACTTAAAGCACTTTTTTGTATTCTTTAGAGTATATTTTCGTTCATCATACTAGCAATTTACTAAGTGATTTCCTTAAGAACTGCCAGAGTTAATAACCCCAAGGTATGGTTCACTCACCTGTTAAGACCTACTATAGAAAATCTCTATGCAAATTTCATATAGCTTATTCTTCCAATTTAATTTTAATATAGCTTATATTCTTTTGCAATGAAAACTCTGATTTTAATTAAATAAGCATAATACAGAAAATCCTAATATAAAGCACTTGCTTTGCTCTATGTAATATCATAGTTCTACGTAAAGTCCCTTACATAGAATGTACTTTTCCATTATAGCCACTAGAACTCTCTCCTCCACACAGAATTTCTATCTCCTATGACTAGGAACTCAGAACTTAACTTTCCTCGTCATGACTAAAGTTGAATGTACATCAAGATCTTCCTATTCCTGCTGCTTAAAGTCTAAAAAGGAATTGGAGACAAGTAATTCCTATACTTGTTGCCAGAAATGCAAAAGCAGAAAATGTGGGTCTGGGCACCATAACTGGAACTTGAAGTACATTTTCTCACAGAATATTCTATAAGGTGGTGAGCTATTATATTATTAGTGTTACATTTCAGCAACATTATGAGTGAAATGGGCTTTTATGGACCAGTCTAGCGACCTCAGCACCATTTATAGGCAGAAATCTGCTTTAAATTTCAAGCAACTAAGTTATACTTTAACTTTCAGAATACTATTTCATAATTTAGTTTACAGGTACTAGGGGAGTATAATTGAATGAGATGTCCAAATCCTCGGCTTTAAAGTCAAATATTTCTTATTGGAGTATAATTGCTTTACAATGTTCCATTAGTTTCTGCTGTACAATGAAGTGAATTAGCTATATGTATACATATATCCCCTCCCTCTTGGACCTCCCTCCCACCTGCCCCCATCCCACCCATCTAGGTCATCACAGAGCACGGAGCTGAGCTTCCTGTGCTTTATAGCAGGTTCCCACTAGCTATCTATTTTACACATGGTAGTGTATACGTGTCAATCCTAATCTCCCAATTTGCCCCACCGTCCCCTTCCCCCACTGTGTCCACATTCCATCCTCTACGTCTGCATCTCTATTCCTGCCATGGAAATAGGTTCATCTGTACCATTTTTCTGGATTCCACATATATGCATTGATATACAATGTCTGTTTTTCTCTTTCTGACTTACTTCACTCTGTATGACAGACTCTAGGTCCATCCACATCTCTACAAATGACCCAATCACATTCCTTTTTACGGCTAAGTAATATTCCATTGTATATATGTACTACATCTTCTTTATCCATTCATATGTCATTGGACATTTGGGTTGTTTCCATGTCCTGGCTATTGTAAACAGTACTGGAATGAACATTGTGGTACATGTCTCTTTTTGAATTATGGTTTTCTCAGGGTATATGCCCATCAGTGGGATTGCTGGGTCATACTGTAGTTCTATTTTTAGTGTTTTAAGGAACCTCCATACTATTCTCCATAGTAGATGTATCAATTTACATTCCCACCAACAGTGCAAGAGGATTCCCTTTTCTCCACACTCTCTCCAGCATTTATTGTTTGAAGATTTTGTGATGATGGCCACTCTGACAGGTGTGAGGTGATACCCCATTGTAGTTTTGATTTGCATTTCTCTAACAATTAGTGATGTTGAGCATCTTTTCATTTGTCTCTTGGCCATCTGTATGTCTTCTCTGGAGAGATGTCTGTTTATGTCTTCTGCCCATTTTTTGATTGGGTTGTTTGGTTTTTTTCATGTTGAGCTACATGAGCTGTTTTTATACTTTGGAGATTAATCCTTTGTCCATTGCTTCATTAACAAATATTTTCTCCCATTCTGAGGATTGTCTTTTCATCTTATTTATGGTTTCCTTTGCTGTGCAAAAGCTTTGAAGTTTAATTAGGTCCCATTTGTTTATTTTTGTTTTTATTCTCATTACTCTAGGAGGTGGGTCAAAAAAGATCTTGCTTTGACCTATGTCAAAGAGTGTTTTTCCTATGTTTTCCTCCAAGAGTTTTATAGTGTCCAGTCTTACATTTAGGTCTTTAATCCATTTTGAGTTTATTTTTGTGTACAGTGTTAGGGAGTATTCTAATTTCATTCTTTTCATGTAGCTGTCCAGCTTTCCCAGCACCACTTATTGAAGAGGCTGTCTTTTCTCCATTGTATATTTTCGCCTCCTTTGTCATAAACTAGGTGACCATAGGTGGGTGGGTTTATCTCTGGGCTTTCTATCCTGTTCCATTGATCTATATTTCTGTTTTTGTGCCAGTACCATACTGTCTTGATTACTGTAGCTTTGTAGTATAGTCTGAAGTCAGGGAGCCTGATTCCTTCAGCTCCGTTTTTCTTTCTCAAGATCGCTTTGGCTATTCAGGGTCTTTTGTGTTTCCATACAAATTGTAAAATTTTTTGTTCTAATTATGTGAAGAATGGCATTGCTAATTTGATAGGGATTACATTGAATCTGTAGACTTCTTTGGGTAGTATAGTAATTTATCATGGTTATGTTATATACTTTCAACACCTGGGAGTTAATCATTTAGCCAACACATACTGAGTACCTCCTAGGCATAAGAGAATAATCTACATGCTGGTGATATGCAGTGAGCAAGAGAGAAAGATAGAGCAACTTGGTGTCCTCTCTGCTCCCTTCTGCAGATTCTCTGCATTGCAGAGGAGAACCCTGAGGCCAGATTCTTCAGCCCTTCCCAGCAAGGCACCAGGTTAGAGTCATCCAATGAGAGAAGCCCACATGGGATTTGGTCATTTCTGCTGGAAGCTGCAGGAAGACTCATGGGCAAAAGGCTAGTTCTTGAGAATCCCTAGGATCAGCAGTAGCAGTTCCCACTGAGACTGGGAGAAGTTGAGATAGCTTCTGTGTTGGTTCCTGAAAGTCAACTACACCCAACCATCTGCTTCCATGACCTTCCAAGGTGGTATAAGCCTCTAGTTCCTTGCATAAAGCCCTTCCTATTTGGATTCCTAGGTGGCTTTTGTTGTCCCTTCCCCAAATTATTGATAGAGCAAGGCAAACACAGTCCCTTGCCTTTACGTGCTTACATTCTCATGGAGAAGACAGACATTTAAGCAACTGATTACACACATAACTATGTAATGGTCAGTGGTGTGCAGGAGCCATCTTCTGCCAGTTGTCAGAGCTGTTTGTTAAATTTTTAGAATTGTGCAAGCCAGTCATTGAACACAGTCAATATTAAAAATTAAACTACATAAACTTTCAATTAATTATATGAAAAACAAAAGTAATAAATACTTTAAGCTCACCATTTTCTAATTTACTGTTTCTACACTTGAAATTACTTATATATATATACATGCACCTTTCTCATGGAAATTCTATATCACGGTTTGCTACTGCACATCTTCTCAACTCCACTTTCAACGACATCACAGTGGTAGCTTGATATTGCTGAACTGAGAGCATTTACATCACTGAAATCAGCAAACACTACAAATCAAAGCATCCCCTATCCCACAGAGCTGGTTGTTAAACATTTACCAAAACACCACTAGTAACTGTGATAAGTACCAGAAATATAAGTACATATTAGCACAGAACTGGAAGGCTCCACCATAACCAGAGGTTTCAAGGAAACTTCCACACGGAAGTGATACCTGAGTTGAGCTCTACCAGTCGGTTAGGTGAAGGAGAGGGGAAGAGCACTGCAGGGAAAGGAAAAGCATGTCTGGACTCTGTGAGGAGGGAAAGATCTTGGTCCTGGCAAACGGCTGAAAAGCTGATGGAGAGAGAATACAAAGAGAGAGGGTCTGTCATTTAGCTCCATTCTGTCCAGACTTCCTTCCTTGCCAGTCACCGTGGTCTGCCATATGCTGCTGTTACTTGTGCATTTCTTTTCCCTGTCACCCAGCAGACAATTTTGTTGAAGACAGAGACCATGTCTTCTTCATTTTCCCATTGCCAGGTGCCTACCTCAGCTTCTTACATCCCCTGAGCATATTTCTAAGTGAGTGACTGGATGAATCCTCATAACACTAAATTCAGTAAGCATGAATAAATTCCCAGAAATGAAGACAAAATTCATAATTCAACTTTTTAAATTAAACAAAAAGAATAGGTTTTAAGTGAAAAGAGACAATCAAATATATATAAGCAGTAATTATTTATGTTAGAAAAATTAAAACTGAGCTAATAACTTAAGCATATTTAATGTTAAAGGACGATATGTACTTTAGTCTGCTTGGGCTGCCATAACAAAATACCATAGCCCAGAGGGGCTTAAACAACAGAAATCTACTTCTCACAATTCTGGAGGCTGGGAAGTCCAAGATCAAGGTGCTGAAAGGTAGGTTTCATTTTGAGGCCTCTTCTCTTGGCTTGTAGGCAGCCACCTTCTCATCATGTGCTCACAAGACCTCTTCTTAGTGTTTGAGCACAAGTGGAGAGAGAGAGGGATCTCTGGTATCTCATCCTCTTTTATAAAGACACCAGCCCTGTCCACTGGGTCATGGCTTCACCCTCATGATCTCATTTAATCTTAATCACTTTCTTAAAGGCCCTATTTCCAATACAGTCACATTGAGGGTTAGGACTTCAACATGTGGATACTGGCAGGTGGGGGGGACATAATATAGGAACAGATTATTGGTTCAACAATAGAAAGAGATTGCTTCTAAAATTACATCAATAATCATGATAGCTATTACTGGATATAGATATAAGACATTCTTTATTACACAAAACTGAAATATGTCAGCTTGAAATGTTATAATTTAGTTTTTATATTATATATACATCTTTTATATTATATATAACATGAAAAATTTGAAGTAATACAACCCTACACACACACACACACACACACACACACACACACACACACTTTAAAAACATCACTGAATCACGTCCCTTCAAAGCTGGCAGTAGGCTGACCACAAACAGCATCTCTTTCATTCCCACAAGGCAGCAGCACTTTGGCTGGTAAGCAGAAATATCAGAAATAAAAGTACCCCATGTACAACACTGGGATTTATAGCCTGGGGACATTCCTGGATTTATTTTGTCACTACTGTACTATTCTTTTAATGTTCAGTGTTATTATAATTTATAATTGTTTTTATATCCCATAACAGCATCCCAGAATGCATTCAATGCTGATGCTGTTAAATGCACCCCTCAAATCAAAAGCCATGGAGTGGGAACTTCCCTGGTGGCACAGTGGTTAAGAATCCGCCTGCCAGTGCAGATGACACAGGTTCAATCCCTGGTCCAGGAAGATCCCACATGCCACAGAGCAACTAAGCCCGTGCACCACAACTACTGAGTCTGCGCTCTAGAGCCCGCACACCACAACTACTGAAGCGCACATGCCAAACTACTGAAGCCCGTGTGCCTAGAGCCCATACACTGCAACGAAGAGTAGCCCTCGCTTGACACAACAAGAGAATGCCCGCACGCAGCAACGAAGACCCAACGCAGCCATAAATAAATAAATAAATACATAAATAAATAAATAGAATTAAAACAAAAGCTATGGAGTGAAAGTAGATGTGATAAAAAGCTATGAAAAGGGTCAAGGTTTTATAGTTTTCTTTATTCATGTGTTTTTATGTTATTTGATATACATAAAAAGTATATTTAAAAGTAAAATTAGGGCCTCCCTGGTGGCGCAGTGGTTGAGAGTCCGCCTGCCGATGCAGGGGGCACGAGTTCGTGCCCCGATCCCGGAGGATCCCACATGCCGCGGAGCGGCTGGGCCCGCGAGCCATGGCCGCGGGGCCTGTGTGTCCGGAGCCTGTGCTCCGCAACGGGAGAGGCCACAGCAGTGAGAGGCCCGCGTACAGCAAAAAAAAAAAAAAAAAAAAAAAAAAAGTAAAATTACACTAGAAATATCATTGATTTATGAAGTCTGGGAACATATCCCCCCACGTTACACATTTATTACAATAGGAAAATTAGCGTTGAATTACGTGTGTTTTGAAAAACACAAGGTCTTTATGAACCTATTCCTCACGTAAGATATGACTGCCTCGTGCACGCGTACAGCTGAGAAGCATGGACCTCTTGTTAACCCAGAGACAGGGCGGGGGGAGTCACTGTGCCTCTTTTCATGAAACATTTGTACCTGCCTGTTCAGAAGTGTACACCTCTGTGATTATTTAAAAAATCTATAATAGAAAAATTGTGTCCATTTCCTTGAAGTAGCACCAGGATGGAATCGACAAAATGATATAGGAAATACAGACCCAAAGGAAAGTTGTCTTTAGCTCTAGCTGAGCTTTTGTTCTAAAGTCATCTGATATGTGAGACACACCTCCTTCTAGAATCATTAATGTGCAATTTTTTGCCAAGGGGCAAGAGGATAAGCGAGATGATCTGATGTACTTTGCAGTCTGATAAATGAAGGTAATTCTTGGCAGTTCAACACATAGCTCTGTTAGATTTTATCTTTTGTTGAGCTACCCCCTCTGCTCTAATCAGCTACCTCAGCCACTCAGAGAATCACTTGATAAGCCTTGTTGGTCTCTGGCTCCCTGTACACAATCCCCTCCTCCCAGCAAGATTTATCAAAATGCAGCCAAGGGCAACCAGACTGTGTTCTTAGGTCAATGGTGGGAACCCAGCTATACCTGTTTATCTGTCTTAAAGCCTGATTCTCTCTCTACTCTCACCCTGTCTCTTGATAAGCCCATTCCCTTTGACTCTTAGACCCAGAATCTGCTTCATCTCCATTCCTTCCTATCAGTAAGGTCCTCACACGATCTTTGCAAAAGTAACCAATCTCCTAGTAGGGACACATATACACACACACACACACAATTCTTGATGTTTCAGCCTACACAATTTCTCACACTAACTTTCCTAACATCTTTCAAATGTTACACTATAGCACTCACAAAATCAGTCTCATACTCTAAATTTTATAAAACTGTTTACATTAGCATGAAGGAAATTAAAAGATGCAACCTAATAGTTGAGTTCATTCTGGTACTTAAGGTAATCACATGGTATTACACAGTTCAGTGCCTTGACAAAGCCTGACAGATTTTTACTAACATAAAAGATATTCATTTAGTCAGAAGAGCAGATTTTCTCCTTTCCCGCTGAGAAAAAGCAGAAAGAAAAATACTTAAGTAGAAACCAGAGGAGTTTTAGTTAGATTTAAAGATTTAGAAACTGTTATATAGGATTAGATGAAGAAATCTAAAATATCCTGTTGATGTATAAGAACAAACATGCTTACCTATCAGAAATGCTTAGGAAATATAACTCAGGACAGCCAGACCGACAATTCCTTTGAGGCAGGCACCATATTTACTTTGTTCACTTTTGATTTATCAGTAACTGGAATGTATGTGGCAGACAGACATTTACTGAACAGACATACAATAAACATTTGTTGAATGAATAAAGGCCTATTCAAAATCTAAAGTCAAATATGTTGGTTACAGTGTATCCATTTTGGCCAATCCTCATAATTACTGAAAGTAAGAAAGATCTTAGAAATCTCAAGTGATGTGCCCATAGTCAAACAGGGAGATAGAGGCAGACTTGAAACTTGAGTCTCCCAGTCCTAAGTTCTGTAAATTAAACAACCATGGAGCTCTGTCCAAGGAAGAAGAATTAACAACTTATATTTTCTCTAGAATATCAGATGAATCAACATATGAGTGCTCTGAGTCCCAATAATTGGCAGTGGATTCAGACCAACCAAACTAAAACACTTTGTGTCCAGTATTAGCTAAGCATTACTGTGGTGTTCTTGCATACATGCTTATTATGTAAATATCTGGACTATTCTATGAGGTAGGGATAGTTATCTCCATTTTAGAGATAAAGAAAAAGCCACAAAGAATTTAAGCAAACTGCCTCATGTCCCTCAGTAGAGATTAGAAGCCAGAGAGTTTGATTCTACTTCAGTTCTCCTTGTGAAACCATGGAATTCATTGAACAATTAAATGGGACGACCATCTTTTGGGCTGGCCAAAAAGTTTGTTCGGATTTTTCTGTAACATCTTATGGAAAAACCCAAACAAACTTTTTAGCCAGCCCAGTATTTCATCACCCAAATGAGGACACTTTTTGAGAATGAAAGAACTGTGACAACAAGCTTCAGCTGGCTCTGTCCTGGGAAAAACTGGAAGAAGATCATCCTGGTCCTGCCCCTGGATCCCTCCCTCCAAATCACTCAATCATAAAGCTTTACTGCTTTTGGATCAGGCTATATCTCTGTAATTCTTAAGATTCCTAGGTACAAAATTTCACATTGCATACTATAAAAGTAGCTGGAGTGTTTCAAGGGATTCTAAGTGAATTAGAGTCAACAGTGTTGTGGTGTATTAATTAAATTAGAATTGCTGAAAGTCAATTTCTATTTAAAATTTCCAGGAAACGGTAAACCCTTTTTCTATTTAGGGTAATATCAATAGTGATCTGCAGGTGGACTAAGAGAGGGGTGGGAATAGGTTAGATGCTAAGACCCCGATTTCCTACCTGGCACCATAATGCCATTCTATATTTATATAGTGGCTTTAGGTTGGGAATTTGAAAAGAGGGGGTTATTAGCTGGGTAACTTCTCAGTGACTGGTAGAAAATGTCAATTCCCATTTATTATTGCTTAATTAGAAATTTTAAAAAGCTATTTTCAAATTTCAGCATTTTGAAATGTCAACTTGTAACACTTGCAAATAATTTCATTGAAGCTTTGCAAACTTCAAAGCCTTATATCTTCACCTTTTAGAAATAACCCATGGTGACACTGGTTGGCTTTGGAGAACTGGAAAGCCTCTCATCTCCCCAGAGCTCACTTCCCTGTACTGTAAAATAAAGCTGAGAAAAGGGCTTGAACTGGAGTTCCACTGGTTTGAGCTCAGAGTTCATCAGTTTACTTTGTTTCCAGCCATCCATGAGGGTCAAGCTCTCCTTTACAGATAGGGTGTCTTTAAAGAGAGACCAGGTTGTTCATTATGTGGTAGGACAAGAAGTAGAAGTAATCTAATTGACTGTGATCTATGTGCTTTGTGAATTGCCCCTCAGGTGTGGACAAGCCAGGAGTAGTAGAAACACTTCCCTAGAAATCTGAGGGTTTTCCGTAGTTAGGGAGAAGCTGGCATTTTGATGTACAGCCTTGGGAGCACCTTTCAGTGAAAGTGAGTTTTAAAAAATGTCTGTGCGTGACAGAAGGCACATTTCCTTCCATGATCTTTATTCTGGAGATCTCACCCATCTCCTCACCTCCACGCCTCTTCCAGTATTTGTACAGCCAGTTCATGGAGCGATAATGATATTGGTATGAATGTGGAAGGTGGATTCTTAACATTCTTTACTAGGAGAAACTGCATTATTTGAGATTTTAAAAAATTATCATAGGTATGGGTTTGTGTTCCAGGTATGATGTCCACCCAACGACCCCTCATCCAACCACCCAGATGAAGCCACTAACTCCCCAACATTCACAAACGGCTAGAGGTGAGGAGGAGAATGGAGATGCATCTTCCACCCTGGCTGGCTCCAAGTCCCATGAGGTGGCCCACAAAGTGGTTCTCACTCCACAGGACACCAGGCTCCATCCTGAGCCCTGACATGTGGCTGTCACCACAGGGAATTCCCCAATCCTTCACCGACTAGGAGCTCTTTGTCAAGGAATACAATCCCCTTGGGAACATATTAATCAAGACAACATTGTAAATCAGAATGAAGTATCCAGACCTGGACCTGGGTCAGTGGCTGCTCTGTTCTTGTAGAGATCTGTTGTCTGTAAGCCAATAGTCTACTCCATGTAATTAATGTCTGAGTTAATGTCTGAATTAATGTTGGCTCCTGACATCTAGAGTCTATATCAAGTCTTTTGTGATTCATTAAATATTTAAGAACTATCCATCAAATGTAAGAAAAAAATCCACATTTTCTGAAAGTTTGTCTACAGTTTTTTTAATAGCCCAAGCTATACTGATGGTCTTGTATCTTAATGAGAATGTTAGGAATAGAGAGGTATACCTAACCACATCAACATTTTCTGTCAGGGTCTAGTATTCTGATTATAATAAATAGTAACGAATTGGGCTTCCCTTGTGGCGCAGTGGTTAAGAATCCTCCTGCCAATGCAGGGGAAGCAGGTTCAAGCCCTGGTCCGGGAAGATCCCACATGCTGTGGAGCAACAGAGCCCGTGCGCCATAACTACCAAGCCTGTGCTCCAGAGCCCACAAGCCACAACTACTGAAGCTCACACATCACAACTACTGAAGCCCGCATGCCTAGAGCCCATGCTCTGCAACAAGAAAAGCCACTGCAATGAGAAGCCCTCGTGCCACAATGAAGAGTAACCCCCGCTTGCTACAACTAGAGAAGGCCCACACACAGCAACGAAGACCCAATGCAGCCATAAATAAATAAATAAATTTATTTCTAAAAAATAGTCAAGGATTGATTTACTTTCTACTTATTTTATTAATGTGGGCATTTATACCCACTTTCCCCTCTTCTGTGAAAGTTAAGTCAACTGTAGAGTACAGACTGGGCAATCTTCTAGGCGAATGGTTCTTAACTTGGGGTCCTTGAATTCTCAAGGGGTACAGGGATAGAAACCAGGAAATCCATTGATTTGGATAAGAAAAAAAAATTACATCTTTATTTTCTCTACCTCCGGTGGAAATTTAACATTCCTTTCAATTATAAATGTAGGCAACACATCAGCACAGTGTTAGTCAATCCTATAACTGTGTCACCAGTAGAATTCATGTATATTTTCATAACACATTAGGTTGTAACAGCTGTCTCACAATATCAATTATATTATCATTACTTCAAAATCATGGTACTTAAAAGACATCTACCCCATATCACATTTTTATTTTGTACATTTTTAATTTATAAATTATTACTTTATAAAAATAATTTTTAAATTTGCATTTTTGTTAAGGTGTGATTAGCATATAACATTATATTAGTTTCTGGTATAAAATATAATGATTTGATATTTATTTATATAGATAAATGATCACCACAATAAGTCTAGTTAACATCCATTACTACACCTAGCTACGAATTTTTTTGTGATGAAAACTTTTAAGATCTACTCTCTTAGCAATTTTCAAATATTCACTATAGTATTATTAAATTTAGTTGCTTGTTTTGTACATTTTGAAAACAATATTTTAATATGTAATGATTTCTTTTGTTATCCTGTGTTTTTATTTTATGCCCTTGAAAACATTATTCTGAGACATCTATAGACCAACACAGAGATCCAAGGTACAGAACAGGTTAAGAATACTGTTAAACACTCATATTTAATAACATAAATAAATGCAGGGAGATAATGCACAAAAAACCTTCTGTACTCAAATGTTTAAATAAACAATATTTGATAATACCTTGGGACCCATTATGAGTTAATTGCAGATTTCAATTCTCTTTAGTTCTAGTTCTTTTCAGAAGTATCCTCTCTTGAAAGTTGAAGAGAGAGGGACCTTCCCATCTCTCTGGTGGATGCATGGTACAAGTTAGGTGGGTTGGATAAGGATAAATTTCTGCCATGATAAACTCAGGATGGGTAAATGAATACATAACTGACCATCCTGCACATAAAGACTATTTGCAGAGAATCTTCCCCTTGTATTCTTTGCTGCCTGATTTTTCATTTCATTAAAGCTGGTTGAGGACCAAATCACTTATTGTGTAAAGGAACAATTACAATCAAGGTTTGGTCATAATTTCCTTGATTTTTCCCCAATGAAGCACCTGCTATCCTCAGACTCAGAAGTCACAGAGGGCAAAAATATGCACCTTGACTCTCCATGGGTATCAGAATTACCCAGACACTTAAAAGCCTGTGTCTGATTGTTCAACCCAAAATTCCAGACTAGGACAAAAGGTCCTTCTGCCCTAAGAGTTAAAAAAAAAAAAAGAAGAAAGAAAATGTTTGCCTTCTGTTAATCCTATTTTTCTATTTTTCACCTACTAAAAATTTTGTTTTTCTTCCTCACCTTCATTTCAGTAGAGCCAAATAGTTAAATGGCCCTAATGTCCTGGGAATGAAGGTACCTAGTTGTGAATGTTGACATCTTATTTCTGAAACATGCCTGAATGACAGTTGTGCTTCACCATTCTGATGACCTCCATTCACCCCAAATAAACATATCAAGGGATAAATCTCACTGTCATGGTAATGTACACTTACTTTCTAAGATGATTCTAGGACTTCCAATAAAGCTTTATAAATGCAGTTGATCCTTCTCCCAGTTTCTTCTATGAGATATTTGGTTCAAGTGACCTCTGTACCTGCTGTAAATTCCTAACACATTTACCAGCCCTAGCTGAAGTGGATTAGTCTAGTACCATAAAATACCTCCTTTTTTCATATTTCAGTGTCAAAAAAAACCCACCAGGAAACATTTTCCATACAGATCCAAAGCCTCTACATATTTCTATCTTCACACCACTTACCAAGCTTTGAAGAATAACATTTTTAAAGACCTTAAAGTTCAACTGTTTCATTCTCCTGATTTCATGGACAAGAAAGGTCATTCTAAACAGCTTGAGTGACTCATGCAAACTCATTCAGCTGCCAGAGCTGAGGAAAACACACTTCTGTGCTTTTTCCACTTCACCATGCCATCTCCTCGCCCTCAACTTAGAACCACTGTGTTTTCTTATATTCGTGCACATTTAATACAGAAAGAAACTATTATCAAGGGTATTTACTAACATTTTAAAAACCGCAGTATATAGCCAATTTTCTTTTCTCATTCACAGGTCCTATCCTCTTTTTTCAAATGGTACTTTCCTATATCTTATTTTAGACCCAGTTTGAAGCCTACCATTACTTACCAATATATACCTAAAAAAGTACGACTTTAAAGTGTTTATATTAGCTGTTTATATTAGCTTTCCAACAACAGAGAATCAATTCCTGTTATGTTTTATTAAAACATTCACATTTACTAAAAAATTTCTGTGAAACTGAATATAAAATTTTTATGATACAACTCAAAGACATTTTGAAAGTAATGGATCTGTCAAATCAATCTTCAAGACATAATAATATGTTCAAATATATGAACTTCTGTTCTTACAATTAAAGTCCATTTGGCTTTTACTGTAAAGCCCAGGAAGTAACCCACTGTAAATGGGATTAAAATAAGAGGCAAACAGACAAAAATCTAAGAGAATTCACTCAATGAAAAGAAAATATTTAAAAAGTCATTCAAGCTAAGATCCTAGCAAAGTGGCAACCAAGTGATTTAAGCAAGGACATTAAAGAATATTCAGATATACTAGTATTAGTAAAAGATCTGTTTTGGTTTTGGCGGTAGTAACAAAAGATAAAATGAATAAAAGGCTCAGATTCTTGACTCTTTTTGTGTACGTAGAGAACTCAGATGGAAACGATATAGTCGTCACCCAAGTGAGGGCACCACCAACAGGACAATATTTTATGGAAAATATTGCTACATATCCAAATAATGGTTTGATATAGCCAAGAGTAAATGTTACTGGAACTAATACACGAGAAACAAAAATTTATCTTTCCTCTTTGTCTATGACTACTCTCTGACAGAGATGCTAATCACTGATTATTATTCCCAATCAAACAACTACAGGTAGAAAAAGGAAAAGTAAGATGGATAGGAAAATCCAAAATTAAATGATCAAAGTTAAATGTCTATAAAGACATGAGCTAGAAAGAACCAAAGAAAAATTCAAAGGAAAGGTAGCACAAAACAGCTTGAGTGACTCATGCAAAATCAATCAGCTCCCAGAGCTAAGGAAAACACATTTCTGTGCTTTTTCCACTTCACCATGCCATCTCCTCGCCCTCAACTTAGAACCACTGTGTTTTCTTGTGTTCATGCATATTTAATACAGAAATGATAAGAGTGGTGGCTTCCAGACGTTAAAACACTATCTTGATAGTTAAATTAGAAAGTCTCAGATATAAAATATTTTCCATGGCTCTTACAGTATAGAAGGATCTCTACTTGGCACAATTCAAACCACAACTGGACTTCTCTAGATGTTACATGCAATCAGTCCCCAAATCCTATCATTCTCACACCCTAAGATCTTTTGACTCCTACCCCAATGCTCCTCCCAGAGCCACTGCAGCTCCCATAACCTCCTCCATTTCACGTGGAAAACCACAACTGTCACCTAGCTGACCCTCCGTGTGGCAGCCAGAGGGCCCTTTCTAAATCTGGTCCTGTCCGTCCTGGCTTGAAATCCTCTGAAGGCTCTCTCCATCACCTTTAGGATAAGGTGTTCAGGTGCCTGAACATGTCTTATAAGAGCTGTCATGACTTGCCCCCCTGCCTAGCTTTCACCCAAGATTCCACCACGTTCCCACCTTCCCCAGCCCCCAAACACACACACTCTCTCTCTCTCCTTTCCAGATAAGTGAAAACACTTGCAGTTCACAGAACACAGCATGCTCTTTCCTCCCCCTGAGTTCTTGCACGTGCAGTTCCCTCTGTGTAAAGCACCTCTCTGTATCTGCTTGGTGGACTTAGATCAAATATCTTATCTTCTGTGAAACTTTCCCAGACTCCCCGTGTTAGAGTGGGGTGCCTCCTCATTCATACACCCATAGCACCTTATACAAACTCTGCAATGCACTCACGACAATGTATATTCTCTCTTTCCAGCCAATAAGCCCCTATGGGGAGGGGACCACACCATGTCCATCTCTGTTTCCCAAGTCCTTAGCATAGTCACTAACATAGAATGGTTACTCAATTAATGGTTGATAAATTAATGGATTTAGTTAGACCATTATTCATTCAGTATTGAATATATATACGTTTAAGATCTACTATATGCAGATATTGTGTGGGATGTTGGAGATTACTAATAAAAAGACATGATCTCTATGATAAAGAACTGGTCTAGTGAATGGTAGGGAAAAGGAAAATGCCTAAACCAAGTACCACTAAGAACAGCTGCTTTGACATATATGATCTCATTTAATCCTTCCTCTGACTATATGAGGAAGTGTCAATCCTATTTCAGAGGTAGGCTCTAAATGCTTAACAAGTTATTTAGGCCCATACAATCGATCCCAAAGCCAGAATCTGAATACAATTTTACCTCATGACAAAGCTCACAGCCCTTTCTTCTGTGTCTTTGTATCTTTCTAACGTTTAAACTTCTTGGGTTCTTTGCTGTTGATTTTTTTAAATCTGACATGAGAACTGGGAACTTGATAATAAGATGTCCTTGAAGTGAAGTGGATAGCTAGTGGGAAGCAGCTGCATAGCACAGGGAGATCAGCTCGGTGCTTTGTGACCACCTGGAGGGGTGGGATAGGGAGGGTGGGAGGGAGGGAGAAGCAAGAGGGAGGAGATGTGGGAACATATGTATATGTATAGCTGATTCACTTTGTTATAGAGCAGAAACTAACACACTATTGTAAAGCAATTATACTCCAATAAAGATGTAAAAGAAAAAAAAAAGATGCCCTTGTTCAGCTCCCTCTGAAGCAATGATTCTCGGATCATTCTATCCAGGATTTAGAAGCAGTCCATTGCCAGATTTTGTGCTGTGCTGTCATATCTATGAATGTTTCCATTTTCTTGTTCCATTCAGAGAACTCAACAACAGACATACTACATCCACTATGGTCTCATCCAGACTTCAGTAAACAACTATCATTTCAAAACCTCTGAGTGCTGAGGCTGGACCACTGTATTTAAATGATATAGCGGATTGCCAAGACCAAATAAAGTTTAATATTTTATAACTGATTAAAATATTGATGATGACAATACTAACAATAACAAAAATGATTTCAGTGGCATCCCTGCAAAACCCAATGGCACCCAAAGAATAAAGCAAAGGAAAAATGACATTTGATTCTCAGGTTCATTTTGCCCAATAATATACTGGATCTTATAAGAGAGACATTTCCAACCTTAAATCCCCTGAGGAATGTATTTCCTACTGTTCTTCTCTCAATTACCCCAGTGCTATCTACAGCCCCCACTTCCTTTTGTTCTTTCCTTTACTCCTATATTTATACCTGTCAGCATCTCAAGCTTAGTATCACCAGCACTGGACTACATGTAGAAGTTTTACTTATATTTTTTGCTTACAAACATTTATATAGTTCTTGCTCGGAATCACACTGTTATAAGCATTTTACAAGTATTAATTCATTTAATCCCTGCAACATTGCTATGAGGTAAGTACTATTATTATCCCCATATGATTAATGAAGAAACTGAAACTGAAGGGAAGAAATTAAGTCACTTGCCAAGGGTCACAAAATTGATGTGGGCAGAGCAAGGGTTCAAACCCAGGCCATCTGGCAGCTAGAGTCTTGGCTCTAACCATCAGGCTAGTCTATCGCTCGGATAAATATGCTAATCCATATAGCAGTCCTGGAAAGGAATATTAATATGGATCATTGGAAAACTGCAAATAATATCTGAAAAATCTTTGGCTTTGAATCATAGAGCTTTATGTTCCAGGTGCTACTGCAAGACTAATCAACACCTCTAGTGGATACATAGGAGGTAGATGAGGAAGGCTCTTCAGGGACCAGGGGTATTAGGACTAGGAGAGGGGAATCCTCTGATCTCCTGATAAACTCATTAATCTCAAGGTCCTGGTACCATGGCTCAATTAAGAACAGTCAAGCAGTGCTAAACATCTGCCTCCAGAAAGGTCACAAACACTTCTGAGAAACACCATCCTCAGGAAGATGTCCACTCATGCTTAGAATGTAGTTATGACATGAATTCAACGGAAGCAGGAGGTGTTTTGGAGAACTGCTCCACCTTAAATTAAACAAGATTCCAAATGAAGAAGATCAGCCACGAATAGAGTGACCATCTATCTATCTCTGTTTGCCTGGGACAATTCCTGATTTCAACAGCAATCCAGGAGTAAATATCTATAGCACACTCTTTCACTCTGAAAAGCATACCGGTTTGGGTGATAAAACACATTGCAACCCTCACCAAGAATAACCAAGGGTTGGTTGTAACTCAACACATCCACACAAAAATTATCTCTGCAGATGAAGATGTACAGCATACTTAAAAATCCCTAAACTTACCATATCTGTTTCACAACTCTTCATCTAAAATTCAGTTCAACTGCTAAGTCACCTTACGTATCCTGACCATGGAAAATAATAATAAAAAATATTTCTTAACTATGTAACAACCTGTACAAAGCCCCATAAAGAGATGAAAGATGTGGCACCTGCTCTACAGGTGTGCAACATCCTCTGGTTGAGAAGAGGCTTAAGTTCCATTGCTGCTCGCCCCACACAGCCAGTACTGTCTAAACCCTGTAGCACACTACTCAGTCCTCACAGCAACTCTGAGAGATAGCAATCAGTACTCTCTTTTTATAAAAAGAGAAAACCTGAGGTTCAGAGGTCACTGTTGAACTGATAAAGTAAGTTAATAATTTGGACACAGTTGAAATAACATGAAATTTTTAGCTCCCATCCCTACTGCACTGTTGAGATGATAGAATACTTTAATATACACATGACAAGAGTCTTCAAGATTCATACCAACCTTTATTTTCAGTTATTATACAATGAAATTCCATTCCCTCTCTAGTACCAATGCCATATATAGATCACCTGATGAAACACCAGGCAAAGATACGGCCTGATGGCACCACCACTGTCTGTACAGGAGCATTCGTGTATTTGAATATTTAGTTTCTTTCTTCTTTTCTGTTTTTATCCAGTAGACTGGAAGATAGAAAAATGAAAATTCTGATCCTGGTACTAATACAATTTATAAAATCTGTGTTATCATTAAGCAAGCCAAAAGCAATACATCAAAAGCTCACAAGACATGAACTGGTCAATTATGAGTTTATTTGTGAAGGAAACAGCAGTTATTCAAAGACATACATAAAATAATGGAAGTTAGGTCAAACACTGTGTCTACAATTTGAGGTGCCGGGGTGAAGAAAATGGAGATATTTGTAAATTTGTGGATTACGAATCAATACCAGGAAAGCATTTAAGCGATTCAGAAATTGCTAGAGCTGTTGATATGGATAAAGTTTTCTACAGATTTCTTATCAAGGGAAGAAAAAGGCTAGTTTTAACCTTTCTTTGAGCAAATTTTGTACAAAAGTTGGTAAATCCTCAGTAAAGGCAGTATCATAATTGCCTGTTGAATCCCCCGACAAATTACAACCAAAAAGCTTGTCCCACTGTTAAAATACATTTCCTCTATCTTCTAAAGCCATGCTAAGTAAGTTGAAAGACCCAAAGCCTTAGGTAGAAAATTACTTTTTAAATACATTCACATACATGTACTCAATATTAATACAATTCTTAGTATATTTGACAAACACATATATATCGTAAAATTAAAAATTTTTTTAATTTAAATTTAAATTTAAAAAGAAAAACATATACCATACTTCATGCCATAGTTAGGGATTTTATAACATTTTCCCTTCTATGGGACTGTTCTCCACAACTCCTTACTCTTAACCTGCCAGTCTGTGTTACTCAGCTTTTTTACATGATTTCCATCCACGTTTTCAGAAGACATTCTGTAATAAAATAGGATAAAATGAAAACTGTTTTGCTTTCACAGCAATACTGTGGTAGGGGAGGTCCCATCACCCTAATTTTGACCATAACTCCCTGTGGGTGGAGATTCGCTTATCTCTCAGCATCTCGCCTATTCCAGCTAGGTGGCAGGTATTAATTGCTTCTTGAATAAATTTTTTTTTAAGTCTAAAAAGTTAAGAATCTTTACAAAAGTAAGAAAAATAAAACGTCTTTTCTAACCTAACTTTCACCATTTACTTTGACTCACTCTTCTCGCAGCTGGTTTTTAAAAAGCTGAAATCCACTTATAATTCTCACTGAAAGTTGGCTTTCTATTCACTCTATAGAGAAAGCTACAAGGTCAGGAATCAACGTAGTCAGCTTTTTTCTTTAGGTCTTCAGAACATACAAGCTTCGCTTTTCTAGAACAACTTGAAGTTCCTTCTTGCAATTTTTCTTTTCCTTTGAGGCAAAAAAGTCTCCTTTATTTGGTTCCTCTGAGCTAGACAGTTTCTGAGCTTCTCTCCGGAGTCTGTCCATCCCTTTGAGCTTTTCCACATCTTTATACCTTAGAGGCCCAAAATGACATCACCTTCTTAGGCAGATCCCAGCTGAGCTCTTCTGGCAGGAACTGTGCAGATTAACTACAAATTGTAAAGGGCCAGGATTTTTGGAAATCATAAGGTAGACCACAGGACTAATCAGGAGGGCTGTCCGTGGTGTATTTAAAAGGAAAAAGTATAGTGCAGAGTAATGTGTCCTTTTGTGGAAAAAAGTATGTTTATAATAATCTATATACATCCAAAAAATGGAAGGATATATTCCAAATGATGGAATTAAGGGCAAAACTTGCCCTTTTCACTTTCTATGCTCATGCAATGTTTGAAATTTTAATAATAAACACAATTTTTGTAATTAAAACAATAAAGAGGAATGGTTAGGTTTTTCCAGCATGCGATGTCTTCTTTACAAAGGCCCTGCCCTAGAGATCAGAGATACAGGGATAAATTAAATGTGGGCCCCCCAGGAAGAGCTCAAGATCTCAAGGAAACAGACACACACACAATTAGCAACACAATCATCATTTTGGTCTGGAACCCAAAGAGTAAATAAATATTAGCTATTTAAGACCTAGAAAGAAAATAATTCATTCACTAGTGCCACTGAACCCTATAAAGGAATTTAGAGTGAAAAGAAAGATGAAGGGCTTCCCTGGTGGCGCAGTGGTTGAGAGTCCACCTGCCGATGCAGGGAACATGGGTTCGTGCCCCGGTCCGGGAAGATCCCACATGCCGCAGAGCGTCTGGGCCTGTGAGCCATGGCCGCTCAGCCTGCACGTCCAGAGCCTGTGCTCCACAACGGGAGAGGCCACAACAGTGAGAGGCCCGCGTACAGCAAAAAACACCTGCCAATCAGGGGACACAGGTTTGAGCCCTGGTCCGGGAACATCCCACATGCCGCGGAGCAACTAAGCCCGTGTGCCACAACTACAGAGCCTGCGCTCTAGAGCACACGAGCCACAACTACTGAGCCCGTGTGCCACAACCACTACTGAAACCCACGCGCCTAGAGCCTGTGCTCTGTAACAAGAGAAGCCACCACAATGAGAAGCCCGTGCACCACAAGGAAGAGTAGCCCCCGTTCACCGCAACTAGAGAAAACCCGCACGCAGCAACAAAGACCCAATGCAGCCATAAATAAATAAATAAATTTACAATTTAAAAATAAATAAATTTAAAAAATAAAAATAATTGTATCTGCAAGGACTCTTTATCCAAATATGATCACGTCCATAGGTTCCAGAGGTTAGGCCATGGACATATCTTTTGGGGGCATCATTCAACCCACTACAGGGGTTTTGGGGTTTTTTCTCTCTCTCTGGTTCTGTAACCTGACCTCTGCTGAGGTCATTTAGCTTCTAAATCATCTTTCATCCTGCACAAACTGTAGGGCCCCTGACATAGCATACAGCCTCTATCTCCACATTAAAAAAAAAAAAATGTTTTCCCTGTAAAAATATATTTTACAGTAAAATATTCATAATATAAAATTCACCATATTAGCCACTTTTAAGTGTACAGCTCAGTGGCATTAAGTGCATTCACATTGTTGTGCAAACATCACCACCATCCATCTCCAGAATTTTTCCATCATCCCAATCTTAACTCCTTAAACATCTGTAGTTCTTTTTTTTTTTTTTTTTTGCGGTACGCGGGCCTCTCTCTGTGTGGTCTCTCCCGTTTTGGAGCACAGGCTCCGGACGCGCAGGCTCAGCATCCATGGCTCACCGACCCAGCCGCTCCGGGGCACGTGGGATCTTCCCAGACGGGGGCACGAACCCGTGTCCCCTGCATCGGCAGGCGGACTCTCAACCACTGCGCCACCAGGGAAGCCCACATCTGTACTTCTTAAACATTAATCCCACACTTCACCCTCCTCCCACCTCCTGGTAACCTATAATCTATTTTCTGTCTCTATGAATTTGACTACTTTAGGTACCTCATATAAATGGAATCATACAATATTTGTCCTTTTCTGTCTGGCCTCTTTCACTCAGCATGTCTTCAAGATCCATCATGTATAAGAATTGTATAAGAATGTATAAGAATTGTATTGTTGTAATATGTATAAGAATTTCATTCCTTTATAAGCTGAATAATATTCCATTGTACGCCTGTACCACATTTTGTTTATCCATTCATCTGCTGATGGACAGTTTGGGTTGTTTCCCCCTTTTGGCTATTGTGAATAATGCTGCTCTAATTTGTCTCTAGATTTTGACATGGAAAAATTTGCCCATAGAAGGCTGTTGTGTGTGTAGCAGATTGTACTGGAGAGATGAAGACATTTATACTGCAAATAATATAAATAAACTAAATTTGACTATCAAACCAACCTGTCCTTTCAAAGTCCTTTTCTACTTCTCTGTAAGTTTTCCAGCCTTTCCCTCTCTTTACTCTCTCCTACTATTCCTTTTCTCTCCTTCCCTTCTGACCTCAAATTCCTGTTCACTATGTATCCAGGGTGATTCAGCTACCTTTTCTCACCTTGTCATCTACTAACCTTTTCTTTCAGGGTCTCAATTTGCAGCATCAGTTGGCTTACAGGGCATTTTTCTAGACAAAGTCCATTGCCTCCCAAATGGAATTTCTGGGGCCCACTGTTAGGTTCATATATTTCCTCCCTGCTATGTTATATTTGAAATGGCATTGGGACACAAATGTAGAAAAGCCACTAGTTTTTGAAAATCGGAGACAGGAGGATGAGAAAGAGAACAGGGCTCAAGATGAAGAGTTCAGCAGAGGAATGAGATCAAAAGTTGTCTTCAGGGGACAGAGGAAAGAGAAGACCCCAGGGCTCTGACCCTTTAGAACACAGGTGGAGGGAACACAGCCAGAAATCAAGGAAATTTTCAAGAAATACACAAAAGGTTATAAATGTATTGCTTGATAGAATCGGAAGCCACATGAATTAAACTAGATGACAAATGTGAGGATTTGTCATGCAAAAGGTTTCAAGATATAGAAAGTATATGCGTGTCTGCTTGGAACAGAAATACAGGCACCCCTCATCTGAATCAATTCTTTTCTGAAAACATGTTACATAGCAGTTTTCAGGTGGTGCAAGCCTATCACTCTATTATTTTAATCGGGAAAATTAATATGTTCTCAACCCACCCAAACACCCATCAGTTTCCCCAAATATCAATAAAACACTTGTAAACATCTATAGAGCAATCCAAATCCACCCAGGATTTCCGAATGATATAAATTAAATCATTTGAAACACCAATTATCCAATTCTTTAACACATAATGAAGTGTTTGGAGGGTATGTTTGTATGCAGTACATAAGGAATCCCTTCTTACAATATCAAACAGGAATTATATTTTCCTTTTACACATGCAAAGATATATACTGTAATGTAAGTAGACAATGACATAACATGTTAGAGATAGTAAAGATCCTGTCTAAATTAGATCCTGGTTAGAAGTGCTCCCAGATCCCGGCAGAAAGGAACTGAGACTCAGGAAGGGGTTAATACTCAGGCAAAAGGATGAGGAAGATGGTTAGAGACAATGTGAACACTTTTAAACAACCTGAGCAAAGGACTTAAGACTGCAGCCCACCCACGCTCCATCCTCCTGCCCGATCTCAACAATGACAAATGGATTTTTATTATACACATAGGCATATTGATTGTGGTGAGATGTTGATTTTGATGGTAAGTTTAGGGTAAAAGTATCTACAAATCCTCATGGCAAATATTTGAATAATGAGAGTTTACATACACTTGTATACTTTAAAAGGAAAACAAGGGCTTCCCTGGTGGCGCAGTGGTTGAGAGTCCGCCTGCCGATGCAGGGGACACGGGTTCGTGCCCCGGTCCAGGAAGATCCCACATGCCACGGAGCGACTGGGCCCGTGAGCCATGGCCGCTGAGCCTGAGCGTCCGGAGCCTGTGCTCCACAACGGGAGAGGCCACAACAGTGAGAGGCCTGCGTACCGCAAAAAAAATAAATAAATAAAAGAAAACAAGACTCTAGGGAATGAGGTGATACTTGTAACTGTTCTCATCTTATATCAATTCTGAATGAAATCCAAATTTCAGGTTCTGTCTCTAAAGGATTAATGTTACAGAGCTGACAAAGACTGAGAACACAGCTGGAAGTTATATTAGAAACACAACTATCCCTATTACTATAACCTTAAGAGATTACATAAAATTAAAAGTTCCCTCAAATTAGCTAAATATACTGAAATATGAAGCTATAGTATGCAGTATGTACTTTAGATTCCCAAATTCAATAAAATTATGTATTGTAGATTCCCAGATTCAACCATATTAAAAATAATTTCTGTTACAAATGAATGGATAAAGAAAATGTGAGGATATGGGAAGGGGGAAGGGTAAGCTGTGACAAACTGAGAGAGTGGCATGGACATATATACACGACCAAACATAAAATAGATAGCTAGTGGGAAGCAGCCACATAGTATAGGGAGATCAGCTCGGTGCTGTGTGACCACCGAGAGGGGTGGGATAGGGAGGGTGGGAGGGAGGGAGATGCAAGAGGGAAGAGATATGGGAACATATGTATAAGTGATTCACTTTGTTATAAAGCAGAAACTAACACACCATTGTAAAGCAATTATGCTCCAATAAAGATGTTTTAAAAAAAAGAAAATGTGATACACACACACACACACACACACACAGAGAGAGAGAGAGAGAGAGAGAAAACCGGAATATTATTCAACCATAAAAAAGAAGGAAATCTTGGCATTTGGGACAACATGAATGGACCGTGAGGGCATTATGCTAAGCGAAATAAGTTAGAGAAAGGCAAATACTGTATTATCTCACCTCTTATATGTAAAATCTATTAAGCTGAACTCATAGAAACAGAGAGTAGAATGGTGGCTGCCGAGGGCTAGGGGGGTGGGGGAAATGGGGGAGATGTTGATCAAAGGGTACAGACTTCCAAGCATATGTTGAATAAGTTCTGGGATGTAATATACAGCATAGTAACTATAGTTAGCAATACTGTATTGTATACGTGAAAGTTGCTAAGAGAGCAGATCTTAAATGTTCTCACTACAAAAAAAAAAGGTAATTATGTGAGTTGATGTGTGATGTATATGTTAACTAACCTTATTGGCAATAATCATTTTGCAGTATATATGTGCATCCAATCATCACACTGTACACCTTAAATTTATACAACGTTATATGTCATTTATATCTCAACAAAGCTGGGGAGGGGAATAGGCTGTATTATGATATCATGTTATTTGATGTTGGCAGTTCAAAGTCATTCACTTCAAAACAGGAAGGAAAGGATGTAGACAGGGAGGGATGGAGGGAAGGAGGAAGAGAGGGAGGGAGGAAGGGCTTGGCTGCATTCAAACAGGTGCTTCCCCTACCAAAAAAAAAAAAAAAAAAAATCCTGTTAAATAGATATACTACCACCAAAAGGAAAGGAGCCAAGAAGTGGGGAGGTGTCCTGGGGTGCCGAAAGAGAAAGAAAAGTTCTTCTGGAAGATTTTTCTTGAAAGCTAAGATTTTAAATATTACCATAGGAAAAAGGAAGTGCCTGATTGGCTTTCCAAAATGTATCTCTCTCCACCAGGGAGTAATGAAAGACAAAATAATCTCTCTAAAATCTGTGTAAATCTCTACGCATCCTCACAAAAATGTGAATACTTTGCTCTAGATTTTTCTTTTTTATGCAACTCAGTCTTCCAGGTTTGTTTTTAGCAGACACTAAGCAAAATCAATTACCATTGCCAAGAAACAGTCCCACTGAAAAATTATTTTTGAAGCCTGTCACATCTTTTACACTACTTGGCCCATAAAGTTATAAATCCTCTCCCAAAGCAGCCCAATCTTCTCCAGGGATCTGAAGACAATTTCACTCTTCTGTTTTTAAACATCTTGAAAAATCCTTACATTTGCTTGAAAAGGCAGATTGATGTTCCCTACACACACACACACACACACATACACACACACACACACACAGAGGAAATAAACACAGTGAGTTTGGAGAAACTGCAGGGGCAGCTTCTGTGGTAAATATTTCAATCAAGTCTATATTTATAAACCTCTTCTGAAGTATCTGCCTTAAAGTCATGTAATCTAAAAACCAGGGTAAAGAAATTGACATCAGTAAGCCACATCATCTCTGATTCCACAGGACTGTCCCCAGGCCAGAGCAAAAATGTAGCTGCCTAACGATTTTTTAAAATAACCACTGCAAATGTCCTTGATAATGTATTTCTGTGTTTCAACCTATTAGTATCAAAAAGTTCATCCTGATAGCTAAGCCAATTTTCTTCAGTTGCAAAGTAATATCATTCTCGGGCAAGGAGTAAAGAAATGAGCAAAGATTGAGCCAGAGGAAATGGCTTCACATCCTATATTTGCTGTGTGGCTTCATGCTAGTTGTGGGTCTCTGTTTCCTAACTGTGAAAAGAAATTACCTCACTAGATCATATTTACAGATATGGTGCTGCTCTAAGAGACAGTAACTAACTGGTTAGCACAAGCCAAACAAAACAGTCATTCATATATGTATTATGACATATATAATTCATATTTTAGACAGCTCTCTTTTACTCAGATTGACTAATCCTAATCTTTTTTTTTAACATTTCCTAAACTCTATTCATTGTGTTTGTTCTTGTAGAGAACAATATTTTTGACATATTAACTGATGCAGTATTTCCCTCTCTACAGTTGATCCTTCAACAACAGGGGTTTGAACTGTATAGGTCCACTTATATGCAGACTTTTTTTCAGTAGTAAATACTACAGTACTACACAATCCCTTGTTGGTTGAATCCAAGAATGCAGAATCCAAGGAATACACAGGAACCATGGGTAAGGAGACTGACTATAAGTCATACGTGGATTTTCAACTGCATAGAGGATCAGCACCTCTATACTCTCCCCACCCCACTGTTTTCAAGGTTCAGCTGTATTTCCTATTAGCCCAGGACACTCCCCCACTCCCATGTTATTGCAGTCTAGGAGACAGGTAGGCATTTGGGAGTTTCTATTTTAGAGAAGAGCCAAAGAGGCAAATTCTTGACTTTTGCATACAAAATGCCAAGGACCTAGCATGGACAAGAGAATTACTTGAAAAAAAAAATGCTGTTTTCCAAACCAACCAGGAGACTCCCACAGTTTGCACGGGGTGTTTAGGAACCCTAGATAAGCCCAGGGAGCACTGGACGGATGAGGAAATGGGAGACCTAGACCCTATATTCCTTACAATCAAAACAAAGAAGGTTTGCAGCAAACTCTAAGGACCAACACATACGGCCCACAAAGAGGACCAGAATGGATCCTCCTGTCTTGGCATCTGTAAGGTTGCTAGAAATTAGTTGGAACATATGAGAAAGCAGAAACCATAGACAGACTGGGGAAACTCTTAATTGACAGCTATTACCCTGAATTGTCAAAAGACTTCAAATGGAAAAAAATTAAGTTACATCTATTGGAGACCCTAAGGTTGGGGTCTTAATGCCATACCGGGTACACTCTTCTCTGATAGATTCAACTCTCTGAATCTTGCATAAGTAGTAAGGTGCAAACTAGACATGATGACCAAGGGGCTGGCTCTAAGACGAGTCCAAGAATCACTTCATTGTTTGCAATGTTATGTGTTGATTCCAAATCAGCACTGAAAGCCTGATTTCAATCATCTGAGATGATTTAGCAATAGCACACAAAATTAGTGCCCTAGTAGCTGATCTCATTCATCTAAGTGGCTTCTGAAGTAAAATGTTACTGCTGCTGGAAGAGATTACAATTAATGCTCAGTACATGCGGTGACTTCCTAGCAGAGACAAGTGAATAACATTTAAAGTTAATAAGTATTAGCAGCAACAACAACAGTTACACCTACCATAGAGAGAAGATGCAATATATCCAGATTTCCCTTGAAGAAAACTGACAACAGTTCATTATTCATGTATGGAATATATCATATATGGCAGACTTCTGTTATGGGCCACTCACAGACTTCAATCCCTAGCAGAATGCACCTCAATAATGAGCGCCAGAGGCTTCAAATTTCAATTCAATTTCTTCTGGTAAAAGTTTAAAACTAGGGCTTCCCTGGTGGCGCAGTGGTTGAGAGTCCACCTGCTGATGCAGGGGACATGGGTTCGTGCCCCGGTCCGGGAGGATACCACATGCCGCGGAGCGGCTGGGCCCATGAGCCATGGCCACTGAGCCTGCGCGTCCGGAGCCTGTGCTCCACAACGGGAGAGGCCACAGCAGTGAGAGGCCAGTTTAAAACTAGCTTATATAATCCTCTTTCCATCTGTCAATTACCTAGAACTAGATGAAGAACACAGTAGGCTTTTTTCCCCTTTGATTAATACCACAATAGATGGAATGCATAACAACTCAATTTGCTTTGTACTGTGATAGGATTAAGCATTTCTGATTAATCACAATGACATCTCCTATCGCGCCCACCCTCACCCCCCCCAGTAAAACTTTTAGGAAATCAATTACATCAGTTAGAAGTAAATCAGCACACCATCTTGATTGTTTTAACACAGTGGTCATAATTACAAAAATAAAAATCCTTTTTCATGCAGAAGATCTACACTCTGCAATTGCTACAAGGATTTCTATTACAAAACTGATTTTGAGATCATAAGTTTATTTTAGCATAAAGTTACTGGAACAAAGTGATCACTCTTGTCAACCCTCCTCCCTACGCAGTACCCCTCAAAGGTTTTCTAATGTCATAGAGCTGCAGTTCAAAAATTTGCAAGACTGAATTCATATCACTGCAATCACAATGGTGGAGGCTGAAAAAAAATTCCTGCCACTCGGAATAATTACTGTTTTTTCACTGACCCTGCATGTAAGGGTGATGTAATTTGCCTGAAGGAATAGTTAAAGTACTATGCTAAAGTTCAGACTAGCTTTTTTAAATTATTTTTTTATTTTTTTATTTCTTATTAGTTTCTGCTTTATAACAAAGTGAATCAGTCATACATATACATCTGTTCCCACATCCCTTCCCTCATGCATCTCCCTCCCTCCCACCCTCCCCATCCCACCCCTCCAGGCGGTCACAAAGCACCGAGCTGATCTCCCTGTGCTCTGCGGCCGCTTCCCACTATCTATCTACCTTACGTTTGGTAGTGTATATATGTCCATGCCTCTCTTTCGCTTTGTCACAGCTTACCCTTCCCCCTCCCCATATCCTCAAGTCCATTCTCAAGTAGGTCTGTGTCTTTATTCCCGTTTTACCCCTAGGTTCTTCATGACATATTTTTTTTAAATTCCGTATATATGTGTTAGCATACGGTATTTGTCTTTCTCTTTCTGACTTACTTCACTCTGTATGACAGACTCTAGGTCTATCCACCTCATTACAAATAGCTCAGTTTCGTTTCTCTTTATGGCTGAGTAATATTCCATTGTATATATGTGCCACATCTTCTTTATCCATTCATCCGATGATGGACACTTAGGTTGTTTCCAGCTCTGGGCTATTGTGAATAGAGCTGCAGTGAACATTTTGGTACATGCCTCTTTTTGAATTATGGTTTTCTCAGGGTATATGCCCAGTAGTGGGATTGCTGGGTCATATGGTAGTTCTATTTTTAGTTTTTTAAGGAACCTCCATACTGTTCTCCATAGTGGCTGCACCAATTCACATTCCCACCAGCAGTGCAAGAGTGTTCCCTTTTCTCCACACCCTCTCCAGCATTTATTGTTTCTAGATTTCTTGATGATGGCCATTCTGACTGGTGTGAGATGATATCTCATTGTAGTTTTAATTTGCATTTCTCTAATGATTAATGATGTTGAGCATTCTTTCATGTGTTTGTTGGCAGTCTGTATATCTTCTTTGGAGAAATGCCTATTTAAGTCTTCTGCCCATTTTTGGATTGGGTTGTTTGTTTTTTTGCTATTGAGCTGCATGAGCTGTTTATAAATTTTGGAGATTAATCCTTTGTCAGTTGCTTCATTTGCAAATATTTTCTCCCATTCTGAGGGTTGTCTTTTGGTCTTCTTTATGGTTTCCTTTGCTGTGCAAAAGCTTTGAAGTTTCATTAGGTCCCATTTGTTTATCTTTGTTTTTATTTCCATTTCTCTAGGAGGTGGGTCCAAGAGGATCTTGCTGTGATTTCTGTCATAGAGTGTTCTGCCTATGTTTTCCTCTAAGAGTTTGATAGTTTCTGGCCTTACATTTAGGTCTTTAATCCATTTTGAGCTTATTTTTGTGTATGGTGTTAGGGAATGATCGAATCTCATACTTTTACATGTCCCTGTCCAGTTTTCCCAGCACCACTTATTGAAGAGGCTGTCCTTTCTCCACTGTACATTCCTGCCTCCTTTATCAAAGATAAGTTGACCATAGTTGCGTGGGTTTATCTCTGGGCTTTCTATCTTGTTCCATTGATCTATCTTTCTGTTTTTGTGCCAGTACCACACTGTCTTGATTACTGTAGCTTTGTAGTATAGTCTGAAGTCAGGGAGCCTGATTCCTCCAGCTCCGTTTTTCGTTCTCAAGATTGCTTTGGCTATTCGGGGTCTTTTGTTTTTCCAAACAAATTTTGAAATTTTTTGTTCTAGTTCTGTGAAAAATGCCAGTGGTAGTTTGATAGGGATTGCATTGAATCTGTACATTGCTTTGGGTAGTAGAGTCATTTTCACAATATTGATTCTTCCAATCCAGGAGCATGGTATATCTCTCCATCTATTTGTATCACCTTTAATTTCTTTCATCAGTGTCTTATAATTTTCTGCATACAGGTCTTTTGTCTCCTTAGGTAGGTTTATTCCTAGATATTTTATTCTTTTTGTTGCAATGGTAAATGGGAGTGTTTTCTTGATTTCATTTTCAGATTTTTCATCATTAGTGTACAGGAATGCCAGAGATTTCTGTGCATTAATTTTGTATCCTGCTACTTTACCAAATTCATTGATTAGCTCTAGTAGTTTTCTGGTAGCATCTTTAGGATTCTCTATGTATAGTATCATGTCATCTGCAAACAGTGACAGCTTTACTTCTTCTCTTCCAATTTGGATTCCTTTTATTTCCTTTTCTTCTCTGATTGCTGTGGCTAAAACTTCCAAAACTAGGTTGAATAAGAGTGGTGAGAGTGGGCAGCCTTGTCTTGTTCCTGATCTTAGTGGAAATGGTTTCACTTTTTCATCATTGAGAAAAATGTTGGCTGTGGGTTTGTCATATATGGCCTTTATTATGTTGAGGTAAGTTCCCTCTGTGCCTACTTTCTGGAGGGCTTTTATTATAAATGGGTGTTGAACTTTGTTTTTCTTCTTGCTTTTTAAAACGGCTTTATTATCTTCCTACATTCATTTTAGTTTGAACAAATTAAGATTCTCAAGGGGCTCTTTTTCACTTTGTTTATCCTGAAGGCCATAGCTCTCAATATAAAGGCTTATCGGAAGGAGATAAGGACATTTCCAGAATCTAGGCAAACCCTTCTACTCCACCTCCCCTAAGAAAAATGAAAACTTTCTAAGGGACTAGTTGGTACAGCTAAGCCAATTTATTTTTAACCTAGGTTCTCAGAGAAGTCAAATATAAGCATGATAATATTAACCAACTTGGCAAGTACCCCAGGGAATATTTACACTCAATTTTTTTAAAGAGCATCTAATACCTTCCAAAGAACTATTAATTTGCATGTAAAGATGTTCGTACCTAAAATAAAAGCTGTTGTGACTGGATGTAGCTTAAAACACACCACAGTCCCGCCACCAGGATGCTCACAAATTTAAATGATTATCTAATTACACAAGCAACATCTATTAGCAGCCTTGTCAGTTATTTAAAACTCTGACAGCTTTGTTGTTCCAAAAGGAGCTATCCTATTCCCAAAGGGCCAGTCAACAGACTGGTATCGTCAGAGTGGTTTAACAAAAACTTTCATTAGTCAAAATAATTCAACAAATGTGGTAGATGGACATATCGTACTATGGCTGAGCTTAACAGCTGAGCACCTTAAGGATATCAAAGAAATGTGAAATATGATCTCTGCCCTTAAGGATCTTACAGTCTGCTAAGGAAACCAAAAACATCCAAGAAAGAATCAGCAAGGAAAAATGGAATTTTTAGCACTAATATTTGTCGTATAGATTTTCACTATCCAATACAATAGCCACTAGCTACATATGGTTATTAGCACTTGAAATGTGCCTAATTCAAATTGAGATGTGCTGTAAGTGTAAGATACACACTGGGTTTTGAAGACAGTGCCCAAAAAAACCCAGGATATAACATACCTTTTATAATTTTTGTATTGATCACATGTTAAAATGACAATATCTTAGATATAATGGGTTAAATAAAGCATATTAAGATTAATTCCAACTGGGTTTTTTTTCTACTTTTGTAAATGTGGCTACTAGAAAAATAAAAATTATATAAGTGACTTGCATTTGTCATTTGTATTCTTTTTCTCCTGGGCAGGGTTGGTATAGGGGATAAGTGGCATACTTGTACCTGTTCGAAAAATTCACAGAGAGGCTGGCCTTTAAAGGATCCAGAGGACTTTGAAGGTGGAGTTAGGAGGGAGACATGTGCCAGGCGGAAGCTGGAATATTAAATTCTAGGGGTAGAAGAGAGATTGGCCTGGAAGTGCATTTGGGGGGTTTAGACATCTGGGCTGAGATCGAGTTCTGAAGTCAGACAGGGACACACACACACTTTTCCTAACTTTTCATCTCACTTCTGCTGTGCTTTATAAGCAAACACGGTGAAAGAGATACCACAGGGAAGTTCAAGGTAAGTTTATAAAATCTTCAGTGGGAAAGCAAGAAGCTGAGATTCCATTTGCCATTCCTGAAAGTAACCTTGGGTAAACGATTTATCGTCTCTGCCTTGGATTATCCTTATTGTCTCTTATTATGTAATTTCTAGTTTTTTTTTAATGTCTATGCTATCTATTGACTTTAAGAATTTCTTACCAATAAGTGCTTGAGTAATATCACATACCAAAGAGATTGATATTACTCTAGGATCGTGATCAGCCAACCTCCACACTAACTTCTCAACCACTGATTGAAGCTCCCATTCTCCACAACAGCTAATTCAAACCATAAACTCTCTTTGGACATCTTCCCGCACCCAGCCTGTGCTCTCAGAGATGGCTTAATCCCAATCCTATAGAGACAACCTACACATTTACACTTAGCAAGCCTTTTCTTGCTTCCTTTCCTTGTTACACTGGTGAAGGTAGAAGGATCTCTGAATAATGATGCTTCTGGGGACCTAATCTCCTTTCTCTTTTCACCCTAGACCAAGCGGTCCTCCAAACTTTATTCTCAGATACCCACTAAAATGATTTTGAAAAACCTCTCTCATATTTTTAAGTTGACATCCAAAAGTTACTATCTAATTTGGTATAGGATATCACTGGCAAAGGATATAACTGCCTCTATTTTGTAAATTTTGTAACAACGTTTAAAAATATAACTGTTACTTCATTCTTTAAATATGCCCAACATTTAAAACGTGTGAAATAACTACTGATTTTATTCCTACCTTCATCCAGTTAAAAAATACATGAATAAGCTCTTCCTTAACATCAGAAAATGTCATATCGTTCCTTCTACTCTTGGAACTCATTATTCTGTTCTATTTCTCCAACAAAATTTCAAGCCAATGTAATATATTTTATGCTTGGAAGTCTTTTATTGTTCGCCTTATCATACCTCTCTGCAAAAAAAAAGTCAGTAAATTTAATTTTTTTAATCTCCTGGGTCCATAAGTTTCTAAGTGATAACATTTTTCTTCTGGATTGAGTTCTCATTAAATTACCATTACATTCAATTGATAAACACAGTGTAACATATTTTATATTTTGACAGATATTTATTAATTATAACAAACAGTATTTAGATGGAACTATTAATTAATTGAGTTTTTTTAAATTATTCCATGGGTCCATGGATAATATAACTTATTGCCAAAATTAGACAATGTTCCACATCAAGTTTATTTCTGTATTTCATTTTTTAATGTAAGTACCTAGAACATTCTTTACATAAATAGGTAGATAGAACTGGAAGGATTTATTATAACAATGTCACTCAATTCTTTAAACTTCTGAGTTACATGCCAAAAGTCAAATAGTTATCTAGCAACCAAAAATTATTTTTAGTGACTTATCAGCTGACAGCTCTATTAGGCATTTCTTTCATTTCATAAAAAGCAAAAAAAAAAATTACTTGAGTTGCAAAAGGATTTATAACCTTTATTACCCATTTGGGTCATTCGCTTTCTCCACATAAATGCTACTGCGTTTGTGTGGGGCTCACGGAGGCACCATGGCAAGTAAGAATAAATTGCTGGTCTGCCCTTCTTTTGTCATTGGGAGAAGAACTCTGTGAAAGGAGATGGATGGAAGAAGAATCTACTTGACCACAGAAGGATTCTCAGGAATACTGATTTTAGGAAGACAACATATGGAACTTGAGGACCTAACAACTGGATTCCCTTAAAATTACATTATTTGTGTGCCCACAGAAATCTTGGGAGTCTTTATGTGCCTACACAAGTACAGGTACCTTGGCTTGAAGACCACAGTTGTAGGCCTTTCATTGATTCCCATGACTTCAACTACAATGTGTCTAAATGCTGGTAACTGTCAAACATACATCAGGTCAGCCCACACTCCTGAGATTCAGAACCACCTACCTACCAACCTACTTGCCATTCTAACTCATCAGCACTTCCTGAATCTATCCACTTGCCTTTACCTCCCCCTGGCCTTGCCCAAGAAAGCCACCGTGCTTTCTTGACTGGATGCCATATTAACATCCTGCCTCACGCATCTCCCTGCATCCGGTCTTATTTCCTTCCCACCCATGCTCCACACTATAGCTAGAATAGTTTAAAGGATAAAAATAAAAGTGAATCACATTCTGACCCTCCTTAAAATCTTTAGCGGCCTCCCAGCATTTAGACTAAAGTAAGAACTCCTTTATTATGACTCATAGGGCAATCCAAGTCCATTCTCAATCCATCTCCTGGGCATATCTCTGCCACTTTTCCTCACAGTCTAAGCTCCAGCCAGTCTGGACTTCTTTCCATTTTTCAAAGGCTCCAGGACCTAAACCTACATACATGTTGTTTCCTCTGTGCCCTCTGCCTAACTCCTACTTAAATGAAAGGCTTAGTTTAACTGTTACTTCCTCCAGGAAGCCTTTCCTGATCTCTGTGAGGCTGGACCCTCACAGACGAATGCTCCCCCGGTACTCCTAATTCCTCTAAACAGCACAGATCACATGTCACTGGAGGAACTTGTTTATCCTTTGTTTCACCTTGAGATTATCAACTTTATACTGCAAGGACCATATCTATCTTATGTACCTAGTACTGACTCTGAAATATTTTCTATATCTAGTACTGAGCCTGAAATATTGTAAGTGCTACATAACTGGTTGGTGAATAAAAAATGTCTCCTTATTAATTCATAACCATAAGTTTATTATAGGTATAGTCATCATTCCCTGACCCAAAATTTGTTTGAAATATGTCATTCTCCATTATCACTTGAAGGCAAGTTCATAGTTCCTTTCTGATGACTCATAAAAGCATAAAATATTCCAAAGTGACTAAATATAGAGATCTAAGTACCAAGAGTTTGTCTATTGTGTTAAAGATGCTGTTAAGGAAAAAGTCACCTTTCTTGAGAGGACCCTGATTGTAACTTTCATCACTATTCCATTTAGATAGAATCATGTCAGCCATCGACATGGACCCAGGTAGGAATTTCATTAATTTAAAGGTTTTCCTTCCCTGAATGCTCTAAAGAGACTTAAAATAGAAATTATTAATTTCTGACAAATTTCTATAGGCTATATTCATGTCTGTCTTGCCTCTTGTATATAAACTTTGTGTGATAACATTCATTATTTTTATCTGCATGCTCACAGTTAATTGACTATTAAGTATTTTAAATTTCTTTTGTACAGTAAAAATGAGCAAAAACAAATGTATAATTGGCCTTAATAAAACAAATGAGTGCATTGAAAGAAGTATTGTATTTGCTAAGAATACAGTTACATTATATTCTTTAGCAGTGTTTGCCTTATTAAACCACCCATTACAATTGCCTTTATGGATAGCATCTCTCATATAAAGTAGTGCAATATGATAAGCCAACTGCTGCTAAATGATCGATTTCATTTATGTAGCCAGATGAAGGGATGTCTTTCATACCAACACTCTTTAAGGCAGAAGACAATCACCAAGGGAATTCTCTGATAATCAATAAGCATCAGTCATGAAAATAACCTTCCTCTTAACCACTTCCTTGCTTTCACGTACTCACTGGTATGTGTGTAGATACTGAGGACCTAATATCCACACGACCTTTCTCAAGTTTAATGTCTTCGTGGTTTCTGTTCTGTATTCTATCCTGGATAGTTTTGTGAATTCTATTTTTGAGTCAGGTCGCCTGAAGAGATTTTTTAAGTATAAGATCTCCCACAAAAGGTAGAGAATACCAAACTCCCAGCGTTTTTTCCTCAGACCTTTCCACTGTCCTATTTCCTCATCCCCAAAAAGATATAATCATTTTGTCATTTTTCAAGTTCTAAACCTTGCTGTTATATTTTTCATTTTGTGCTGTCAATCCTTACCACTTATCCTGTGTCACCTAGGCATCACAGTAATCATCTTACAATCTGGATCACTTTTATCCTTTCTTTTCACATCAGCACCAACTAGAATCAACACTTGGCAAACATTCCATCTATTAATTCTGTTCACAAATACCTATTGAAAGCACACTATCTACTATGCACAAGGACTGTGCCAGGTTCTGGGGTTAAAGAGGGACCAGAGGAGACTTCAGTTTTTACCTCAGGGGGCTTCCAGCCTAGCAGACGAGACACACAACAAACATGTAAATATACATAATTAGAGATCATAAGTGTTATTAAGAAAACTAAAATAGTTCTGTGCTGGAGAATAATAATGGAGACAAGATCTACTTTTATCAGGAGGTGGAGGAAAGCCTCTTGGAATTAACTACATTTAATCTGAGGTCTCAGTAGCAAAGGGGATAGAGGCACAAAATGAGGTAGGAATGATCGACCAAAGAGCCTTATCGCCCACAGTGAGGAGTTCACAGTTCATCCAAGAGGCAAAATCAGATTTAACTTTAAAAAAAAGAGATGAATCAGTCAATAAAAGATGGAAATTTACTCAGCCATAAAAAGGAATGAAGTACTGATTTATGCTATAACATGGATGAACAATAAAAACATTATGCTAAGTGAATGAAGCCAGTCACAAAAGACTGTATGATTCCAACTATACGAAATGTCCAGAATAGGGAAATACACATAAACAGAGAGTAGATTAGTGCTTGCCAGGGACTGAGAGGATGTGGGATGCAGAGTGACTGCTAATGGGGATGGGGTTTCTTTTCAGGGTAATAAAAATGTTATGATATTAGATAATGATGATGATGCACAACTTTGTGAATATACTAAAACCCACTGAATTATATGCTTTAAAAGGTGGATTTTATGGTATATGAATTATATATTAATAAAGCTATTAGTAAAAAAAACTTAAAAAAGAAAGCACTTTCAGCTGAAGAATGAGTAAAAGGTGCTAATACTGGAAGCGGGGAGAGTTAGGGGGCTGCGGGAGTGGTCCAAGTCAGGGACTGTGTGATGTGGCTTAGAAAGTGGACAATAAAAATGGACAGGAGTAGACGGTTTTGAGATACATAGAAGGTGAAAGCTATAGATTTTGGTGATACATTGGATGTGAAAGTGAAAGGGACAAATTAAGGATGACTCTCAGTGTTTATCTCCAACAACTGGGTAGATGGTGGTAGTCCTTGTGGAGATAAGGAATACTGAAAGAGGGACAGATTTGGAGGAGGATGAAATCCAGGATTCCATTTCAGACATGATAAGCTTGACAAGCCTGTAAGACAATCAACTAGAGACTTCAAAACGGCAGTTGAAGACAATATCAAACTCATGGGTAGAGACTGAGATCTGTAAAAGAGAGAAAGCACAGAGAGAAAGGAAGGGAGAGAGGCCCATGTTTAGTTGAGAGGAACATCAAAATTTTGTAGCAGAGGAGTGAAAAAACATCAAGGGGGATGAGAATAAACCAGAAAAAAGTCCAAGGTTAGAGAAATCAAAATGAGATCGTATTTCAAAAAAGGAAGTGGTCCATGGAATCCAGTGCTGAGTGAAGTCTAAGATCAAAAAGAGTGAAGCTGTGGCCACTGAATTAGGCCAAGTGAAGGTCATTTGTGACCTTGACAAGAGCAGTTTCAGCTGAGTGTTGGGTTGAAAACAAGGCTGGAGGTAAAGCGTTAGAGACAGTAGGTGTAGACAATTTTTTAAAGAGGGTGATTACCAAGAAGACAGGAATTGAGCAAATGATCTAGAGAAATTTGGGGCCAAGATTTTCGGTTTGATCTTATACACTGATTGGGGACTGAGGAAAAGATCAATGAGGCACAGTGAAGGAATAAGTTAGAGAAGAAAGTCCTGCAGAAGGCAGAAAATTAGGACTAGGATCCAGTGGAAAGGAAAAGAACTGGAGTTGATAGGAGAAGGAGGGTATTTCCTCTATCATACTAAGAGGAATATATGCATGTGTGTTTATATATTTGGTAATGAAGACAAATAAGTGTCTTCCTGATTGCTTCTATCTTTTCAGTGATGTAAGAAACAAGGTCACCAACTACAAGAGATGCAGGAAGTGTTCTGAGAGATTTGAGGAAGGCAGGTAATAGGAAATAGCCATTTCAGGAAGTGGGAAACTGAGTCTGCTAGAGAAATACAGTAGGATAGCAGCTGATCACTGACTGGCTATCTGAGATTTGTGATCGTGCGTTTAAAATTAAACCAGGCTGGGACTTCCCTGGTGGCACAGTGGTTAGGAATCCGCCTGTCAAAGCAGGGACACAGGTTTGAGCCCTGGTCCGGGAAGATCCCACATGCCGCGGAGCAACTAAGCCTGTGCAACACAACTACTGAGCCTGCGCTCTAGAGCCCGTGAGCCACAACTACTGAGCCCGCGAGCCACCACTACTGAGCCCATGTGCTGCAACTACTGAAGCCCATGTGCCTAGAGTCCGTGCTCCACAACAAGAGAAGCCACCACAATAAGAAGCCCGTGCACCGCAACGAAGAGTAGCCCCCGCTCACTGCAACTATAGAAAGCCCGCACACAGCAACGAAGAGCCAACACAGCCATAAATAAATAAATAAATAAATTTATTTACTTAAAAAAATTAAACCAGGCTGCCCTCCTGTGTGCTTTTTAATCTAGGAATATTCAGCTGCTTGGGCACCGGCAAGGAGACAGTGAATGGCATATTCATAGCATCAGAGTTTTTCTAGAGATAAATACCAGAGGGAGAAAGGTAAAAGAAGTTGAGGGATTTTTTCAAGAGAGTTATTTGGGTACACAACCATGGAATCTAAGCTGAGTGAGGAGGAAAACGAAGAGAGTTTGGTGGAGGTGATGAGTGGATAGTGAGAATGCATTCAAACAAGAGATGACTGTTTGAGAAGGTAGATGAACCAAGCTGGATGAGCAGATAGGTGTTCAGTCACTGAGGAGAAACTAATGACAGGGTTCAGGGAGGGGAAATAAGGCTATGAATTAGGAGCTGAAACTTTCAATGAATGGAGAAGGGTGACCAGGGGATCAATAGACGACAGCATGGGCTTGGGGTGAAGGCGATATATCTATTTTGTGTAACACAAAGGATCAGGGGTTTTGACGTAGGGAAAGGGAAGGATCAGTCTAAAAACAGTAAGAGAACAAGGGAAAAAAACAACGCATGCCTCCCCATACTTTTTTTTTTTTTTTTACATTTTATTGAAAAATATTCTTTGGTCTTTAGATAGAAACAGGAATTTATTTGCCCCAAAGGATGATCTCACCATACCTCTGCTGGAACCAGGACATGGCCTCCTCTTTCCTGATTCTGTGTTTGGCCCCAAAGCTGCCTGTCCTGCATTTGAGGTACTTGGACTATGAGTGAAAAAGCAGTTTCTGCTTGATGGGGCTGTAGCCCACCTTCAAACATCAACTGAATGTCTACCCTACAAAGGATGAATGCTTGTTATCTTCCAGCTCAACCATAGGACTTTTTAAAAGCCAGATTTCCAGACAGTCCTCTAATATACATTTTTCTATTGGTAACCATAATGACAAAATATTCAGTATCCATCCATACATTCAGATATATATTTTTTTGCTATATTGTACAAACAGTATAGGTTTGGGAAACTACTTCTTTTCCACTTGATAGCTTATCATAAAGATTTTCTAACAACATTAAATATTTTTCTACAACATGATATTAATAAATGCATTGTATTACATTGGATAAATCAGCTGAGATTTATTTAAGCAACATGCTATTCTTATATGTCTAGGTTGTTTCCAAATTTGGGATACTATAAATAATGCTGTAATGAACATCCATAGGCATAAATCTTTGAAGACATCTCTATCATTGCCTATAATCAATCCCTTGAAGTAGTATAATTCGGTCATAGAAAATGGATGTTTTTAGGGGTTTTGAGATATAGCATTCAATCATCTTCAAAGAAAGTTTGTATTACAAGCAGCATCTAAGACTTCCCTTGTACCTTGTCAAGCCTGTCTATATTCTTTGTTTCCTTTCTTTCTTTTTTCTTTTTTATTTTTTACTGTAATATGTATTTTTTAATTATTATTGAAATATAGTTGATTTACAATGTTGTGTTGGTTTCAGGCATACAGTAAAGTGATTCAGTTATACATATATATGTATATATTCATTTTTTACATTCTCTTCCATTGTAGGTTATAACAAGATACTGAGTATAGTTCCCTGTGCTATACAGTACGTCCTTATTGGTTATCTATTTTATACATAGTAGTATGTATATTTTAATCCCAAACTCTTAGTTTATCACTCTCCCTCCCTCCCCCCCCTTGGTAACCATAAGTTTGTTTTCTACATCTGTGAGTCTAATTCTGTTTTGTAAATAAGTTCGTTTGTATCCTTTTTCTAGATTCCACATAAAAGCGATATCATAAGTTTTTGCACAGCAAAGGAAACCATAAACAAAACAAAAAGACAATCTACAGAATAGGAAAAAATTTTTGCAAACGATGTGACTGACAAAGGATTAATCTCCAAAATATACAAACACCTCATGTAGTGCAATATCTAAAAACCAAAAAACCCAATCCAAAAATGGGCAGAAGATACAAAGACATTTCTCCAAAGAAGACACACAGATGGCCAAAAGGCACATGAAAAGATGTTCAACATCGCTAATTATTAGAGAAATGCAAATCAAAACTACAATGAGGTATCACCTCACACCAGTCAGAATGGCCATCATCAAAAAGCCTACAAATAATAAATGCTAGAGAGGGTCTAGAGAAAAAGGAACCCTCCTACACGGTTGGTGGGAATGTAAATTGGTATAGCCACTATGGAGAACAGTATGGAGGACCTTTAAAAACTAAAAATAGAGTTACCATATGATCCAGCAATCCCATTCCTGGGCATATATCCAGAGAAAAACATAATTCAAAAAGATACATGCACCCCAATGTTCACAGCAGCACAATTCACAATAGCTAGGACATGGAAGCAACCTAAATGTCCATCAGCAGAGGAATGAATAAAGAAGATGTGGTACAAATATACAATGGAATATTATTCAGCCATAAAAAATGAAATAATGCCATTTGCAGCAACATGGATAGACCTAGAAATTATCATACTAAGTGAAGTAAGCCAGACAGAGAAGGACAAATATCATATGATATCTTTCTTTTCAATACATGAATAAATAAGGACCCAAAAGGAAGGGTCTTGTTCATGAGTCAGAACCTGGAGTGCTGACATGCCAAGGCCTTTCGGTTCCAACATGCAGTAGGTAACATCTCCCATACTCACCTCCCCTAAGATGCCTTTCTCCAGCCTTTTCCTGCTCCTGTACCCTGAATGCTAATTATCTTCCCTGCTGTTATTTTGACCAGACCAGTCCTTTGCACAAAATCCCCCCAAAGCTCCCTGGATTAAATTTAAGTTTCTTCCCAATTTTTATTTCCTATTTACAGACTTGC